>NC_070604.1:77693307-78329022 GCF_027172205.1 Podarcis raffonei | reverse complement strand
GTGTGTGTGTGTACACACACACACACAATAGGAAGTTCATTTTCCTCAGCAGGCTGTAATCAGCACCAACAGAGCTGTGGTTTCCAACTGCCCTCGTCACGTGCTTCCTTATGAAACTCCTCGGAGAAATGAACTTGGCTTTTGTACAGATTTAAAGGGCCTCTAAGTAGTGACCTCTCCGAGTCCAAGGCAAATGCTTGGCGCTATGTATCAGAGCTTTGATTTTTCTTTGTAGGTGCATGTATGCACCCCACATCAGTTGCATGGAGCAGCTGGCACATTTCATCTATCAAACGCCCTTGTGTGATTTCTGCATACTGGTAACATGGCAAATTTATGAGAGCTCTGTGAGTGCTTCATAGTTTTAGCTGCGCTGTGTGTGTGTGTGTGTGTGTGTGTGTGTGCGCGCGTGCGTGCGTGTGCGCTTGCTTGGCACCAATATATGGCTTCTCAGAACACCTTGTGTGAGGCATCCTTGCTATATGTCTAGCATTGGCTCACTTGTGGTTGCTTCATGAAATGGAACTGATTTCTTGTACATCTGTGGGTGTGTGCATGAAATGGAAAAGAGAAAAGTGTTACCTTAATTTGTTCTAGGTTCAAACCTTTAAAGAACAGCACCTCAAATGTTGGCTTCAGCTAGTAAGCGTCAGAATTCAACATTAACCCTGATAAACAATAGTTTGAAACAAACCATGGTTTAGTGTGAACGAGCAGTGTGGCTGGTGCATGCTACTCAACTGCACACACCCCTCACCTCTTGTCACCAAGCCAGGAGGGGGAAAACCACAGAACTGCCCCAAGCAAACCACAACCAGTAAGCCAAAAGCAAACCATGGCTTCCTCCTGTGGTTTGTTTGGAGAGAAACAAACCACAAGGGCTCATCTGCACCTAGCACTAAGCCAGCACTGTTGTTTGTTTTTTCTCAGCTTGGCAAAGGATGTAGTGTAGGCGCAGTTTGAGCAGAATGCACCAGTATGCTGCTCATTCACAGAAAGCCATAGTTTGCTTCATGCAAACCTGGCTCCTGTTTAACTAATGCCTGAATTTATGACGGAAGCCTGAAAACTGCTGACTGCAGATATTCTACCTTCTTCATCCTCTGTCTCTTCTCTCAATCCTCTTCAGATTCATGAACTAGTTCTGAGATTCATGAATCACTTGGGAACCTGGGCAGCGAATGAGTATAGTATTGATCTAATTTTCAGTAGAAATCTGTGCAATGTGATTTCGCTGCTTGCAGAGAGGTCAAGAAATGGGTTGGATTGCCGAAAGAGACATAACAATACTTCAGGGCTGAAGATGGAGCACCTCTAGCTGAATCCCATGAGCAAAATGTTAAGGGCACTATACAGGGTTGCCAACTATTTGCAAGCCATCACTACTGTGCCTTTAATGGTCATTTGATCGGCAATAATTAGCAGGTTGGGGACACAGGTGGCGCTGTGGTCTAAACCACAGAGTCTAGGACTTGCCGATCAGAAGGTCGGCGGTTCGAATCCCCATGATGGGGTGAGCTCCCGTTGCTCAGTCCCTGCTCCTGCCAACCTAGCAGTTCAAAAGCACATCAAAGTGCAAGTAGATAAATCGGAACTGCTCTGGTGGAAGGTAAATGGCGTTTCCATGCGCTGCTCTGGTTCGCCAGAAGTGGCTTAGTCATGCTGGCCACATGACCTGGAAGCTGTACTTCGGCTCCCTCGGCCAATAAAGCAAGATGAGCGCCACAACCCCAGAGTCGGCCACAACTGGACCTAATGGTCAGGGGTCCCTTAACCATACTTCTTTCCATTCTGTGAAAAGTTTAACCTGCTGATATTTGCATATTGAGCTCATGTTTTATTTACCAAAGCAAAACAAGCAGCTAGGTCTATGCAGTCATGTAGTTAGGTAATTTTAATACTCTGGGTTTAATAGTTCTGCAGGGAAAAGGGGTTCTCTTTAGATGCATGTGCATTGCTTTGTTTACTTCAAAATATGGTGAGCAAGCTAGGCAAACTTTGGGAACTCTCCTGCTCAGAGTGGGGTCCTGGACTGCTCCAACAACGGCATGTCTCTGCAGCACTACTGAAGCTACTAAGAAAGAAAACGCTACCCCTGCCTCGGGGAGGGGGCGCACCTTGAAAGAGTCAGGTACCAGCTGCAGTCCATTTGGAAGTGAACCACTTTTCCTGCTCTGGGGCCTACCTAGACAGGAATCAATGCATGCTGAAAACTGGATTCTACTTCGGGTGGTTTATGAGCAGCTAATCAAAGGCTGAGAGCCATACTCAGACTTATGGCTGCCAGATGCTCAGATGCACCACGAAGCACGTCTCCCATGATTCCTCCCATGCACCTTTGCTTGCCAACAAATGTTGCGTAGATGGCCAAACAGGGTAGAAATGTGGTCTCTCTCTGTGTGTCACACCTGCTTGCCCTATCCCTTACCTCTTGCATTGACTGTACTTTGTGCCTATGGCTGAAGGTCCTGAATGTACAATTTTCATCTATGCCCTGCAAAAATGGAGTTTACAGATACAGCATACATGCATTGCGGTGAACAGGTATAGATTCCATTCATAAGTTGTGATCCAAGCTGAAGGTTGGGATCAGGGCTAGCTGGAGTGATATCGTCCCCCTATACATTAATTTCTGCACTGTTTGTCCATCTGGAAAGGGCAAAAGTGTTCCTTCTCTGGCATCCTTTGCTAATTGCCTGAAGGAAGGAATACACCCTTCCTGCAGTGTTCAGCAGATAATTGCTCTTTTTCTTTATGTAGCACATTTTTCTTTGTTTTATTCCATTTGGGGCCTGGTCCAATGTCTGCTGAAATTAATTAGCTCCATCCTTCAGGAGGTTGCAGGTCTTCTTTCTCATTGATTTTCTTTTGATTTGTGTACTTACGATGGCACTGCAAATTTGAAAGAGAAAACAAAGCAGTGCCCAATGTTCTTTCTCTCCAAACCTACACATTGCTTCTGCTGCTGCTCTGGTTTGAGATGCCCTTATTTTGCCTCATTTATCATCCTTTATTTACCTTTAGTGTAATCAAACCTCATTTTGCCTCCTATGTAAATTCATTGGCTGGCTTTGTATTTTGATTTCATCAGCTCCGTAACAATAAGAAATCAGAGACTGAATGCAGGCGCTAACATGCTGAGGCCATTTTTGCAAATTGCCCCACCCTCATCGCTCTGTTCATCAGAAAGGATTCATGGGGAAAACTGGTTGGCACATATACAGTTTTTAATAAAACTCGGTTCAGCGATTCTCCCTCCCTCCCTTGGGTACTTTCAGGTTTTGGAGGCGCGTTACTGGGGTTTGAATGTCATTTTTGTTAATGAAAAAAATGGCAGTGCTTGAAAAATCACCTCAGAAGAGATTTGGCTCCACAGATGGAAATGTATCAAGTCATCTAGACCTTAAGCAGTCTATTGATCAAACAGTTTTATTTAGAAGGATTTCACTCTCTGCAAGGCCTGGTGGGTCTCGGTGGGAGGAGAATAACAAGGCTTTTCCCCGACTGTCAGAACCCTTTCTTCTGGCAATAAATATTCATTTCTTCCCATCTAGGAAAAAAACAGCTTCACTTACTTCTATCTATAGAGAAAAATTGAATGCAAGTTATGTACATCAAAATGCTCACATATATGTCTGTGCATATGTCTTGCATCCACTTTTATTATATTGGCAGCTTCCAAGTGTGCTGGGCTGCTTTGTTTTGCCGTTTCATGTTTGTTTCATTTGGCACGCATTTGCTGCTGCGATGTTTACTTCCTTTTATCGCTGCACTACAAGAGGCAGAAGGAGAGGCCAGAAGAAGGGGGGATATATTTTATGCGCTAGAAATAAACTGCTGGTCAGGGACGTTTGAAACTGCTTCTCTGTAATGTGTGCATCGACTTCCATATTTATCTGAGTGCATCAGCATTTGTTTCTAGGTTCACTGTGAGCACATAGGTAGGACACAGTATACCAAAACGTAGCATTTTGCTTTTTTCCTTCTCAGTGGCTATTGTTTTTTGAGTCGAGAGGGCTGTTTCACAATTGTTGTTCCTTGGAAACAGGAATATAATTTGTGCTGGGTCTCTTTAATTTTGCTACTGTTGCTTTTCATCTCTCTCTCTCTCTCTCTCTCTCTCTGTGTGTGTGTGTGTGTGTGTGAGAGAGAGAGAGAGAGAGAGAGAGAGAGAGAGAGAGAGAGAGAGAGAGAGGAATCTGAGTTGCTAGGAAAGCTTTATGTAACTAGTGGCTCAGCTTTTACAGCACAGCCATGGCTCAGCTTCCAGAGCGCCATGTGAAAAATTGGCAGCACATCAAAACCTCTCTTTCATAACAGACTGGAAGAAGGATTTTCTAACAACAAACTTAAGAAGTCGCTGTTTGTTACGCAGGGATCTGAAATTTTATGAATTGCTCATGGCTAGTTAAACAAGGACACCCAAACTTAACTTGTTTCAAAATGGCTGAGCAGCATGTAGGAGCTCCTCCAGATTGCATTTGCCTGCCAGCCTGCAGTTAATCCAGAAAAGCATTTTGCCTGTTCAAGAATTAAAGGGCTCTTTTCAAAGAATGAAGATCATTAAATAATTAATTACAGCCAAATAACTATAAGAAAACAAGGTGGTAAGCATTAACATGAAGACATGTCTCCTCCAGGCTGGGCGTTGTCTGATGTGATTCGGAATGTACAAGAGGGGAATTTGATACTGGGCAGAGTGTTTGGCATATGGAGTTTTCTTTTCTTTTTTCAAAAAGAGTTTCTGTCCCTTAGGGCTATGAAGAAAGAGTTCACAGTGTGTTGGCAATAGCTAGCAAAATCTCGAAAAACAAAGGGGATATGGGCTGAGCAGCCTTTTCAATTTAGATTAGTAGTAAATCTTACTACCATATTCCTTATACCGTTTGCTTTTATACTTGACTTTTGATCATTTCTATGGGGTAAAAACTACATGTTTCATGCTAAGCAATGCTCTAGCGGAGGGCTATTTGGTTTGTTAAGAAAAGCAGCATGGGGAGGCTGCAATTTCGAGAACTGGCAGCGGAGAAAGGGGCAGCTATCTTTTTCCAGCAGGCTGCTTTTCTCCTCCAGAGCACCCCATCCAAGCCACTCTTCCTGCTATGGGGTTCCAGATTCATTTTATTCTTCCAGTCATGCCTCAGGAGGAGCCCAAAGTGGACAAAAGCAGCGGGAGGTGGGATTTGGAGCAGAAAAAGAGCTCTTGGAGGAAAGTGAATAGCAGTCCTTTACGCACTTTCCTTGTCAAATTCTGACACTTTACACGGATCAGAGGGCAATGTTTTGGAAATGTATTTGTCCTCTTCATGGGAGAGAGTTATGAAAATTCCAACCAGAATAAATGCACACAAAATAGGCAAATGTCTGATTTGCACAATACTGTACAAGCAGGCTGCAAAAACCAAGTTTTCTTGGCATAGTATTATTGGAGGAGTGGATGGGTGGTTGTAGAGGTGTATACCAAATGCCAATTATATAGACTTGGATCAGAGGTAGATCATTTATTCCATGTTCAGACATGAAGGCAGATTCTTTTTTTTCTTTTTCTTTTACATTACACACCAGCCATCACTAACTTGGTGCTCTCCAAGTGTTTTTGCCTACAACCCCCATCAGCCCCATCAGAAACATCTGGAAGGTACCAGGTTGGAGAAGAGCAGATTACACAACTTTAAAGGGGCTGTTTGCATGTCTGACTAAGTACTGTATCTGGAAAGGAAACTTTATTCTTCTTTCCTATAGTTTTTTGTTTTTTTAAGGAGCTTATTGGTTAGAAACAAAGGAAGTTAACTGGAATGAGATGACTAGTTTGTTTCCCAAAGGGAGCCTGTTTCCTTCCAGCCGTTGAGAAGTCAGGGAGATTAAGCAGGCAAAAGTTTTAATAGTGAAGGGTAGAGGGAGCTCAGGGGTAAATAATCCTCACGCTTGGAAAAAGTAACATTTCCCCCCATTAAAGCACTCATTATTCTTACAATGAATGTGAAACACAAGCAGTAGATGATTTACCACGTAACTTACTGCATTGTTGCAAGTTATTTTTAGTTGTCCTTTAGACACTACCTCAGATCTTACCAATGCTCTAGAAAGGCATAAAAGGCAAAGGACCCCTGACAGTTAAATCCAGTCGCGAACGACTCTGGAGTTGTGGCGCTCATCTTGCTCTACAGGCCAAGGGAGCCGGCGCTCGTCTGCAGACAGTTTTTCCTGGTCATGTGGCCAGCATGACTCAGCCACTTCTGGCGAAACCAGAGCAGCGCGCGGAAACGCCATTTACCTTCCTACCAGAGCAGTACTTATTTATCTACTTGCACTTTGACATGTTTTCGAACTGCTAGGTTGGCAGGAGCAGGGACCGAGCAACGGGAGCTCACCCCGTCGCGGGGATTCGAACCGCCAACCTTCTGATCGGCAAGCCCAAGGCTCAGTGGTTTACACCACAGCGCCACCCGCATCCCACCTATAAAGGCATAGTCCTGTGCTAATAACCTTCCAAAAGTTTCACCAGCATTTCTCAAAAGGCTGGTTGTATCTGCTGCAGCTGACTGCTCATTCCATCCTCTTGATTTATGTTTTCATACTAGTACAAACACAGTTAATAAACTGTTTGATAATGCACATGTCAATAAACCAGGAAGGAGGCAATGTAGGATCCATAAATACAGACACTTCAGAGGCTCTTTTTAAGATATTCCCTCATTTTGAATAATTGATGGCTTTCTATGATAGATATGAATGATAAATTTCCATCTTAACATGTTTACCAATGTCATGTCATTTAAGTCAGGAAAGAAAATGCTGCATCAACTGATGAATCCGTAGGGGCTGTCTGTGGAAGAGCTGACATTAAAAAGCAAGAGAGACACAAAACCACAAGTCCTGTCCGGACATCTCATACAAAGCTCCAAACCCCATTGTTCAGGCCAGGCTTGAAAGAGAGCAAGACAGAACACAGTTTGGAATTGCTGGAAAGCCATATGGCAGCGGCGGGGGTGGGGGGAGGACTTTCTAGAAGATCAGACGATAACATAGCAAAAGCAACAAAAACAGTCTGTTACATAACATCCAGACCACACATCTTTTTTGAAGGTGGCACCTCTGCAGTGGAGATATTGTAATACCTTAGCCTGACAACTGCATGATTGTATGTGGTTTCTGCAATGACTCCAGTTAAGTTATGCCGTCACAATGCGAAGTAATTGCTGGAGTTTCACCGTGATTTTAACATCACTGATGAGGAGTGAGGCAAATCTGTTTCCATCACTTAAAGGAACTGCTTTTACCATTCTAGTTAATATACGTGCAGCAGCAGCAGCAGCATTATCATTATTATTATTATTATTATTATTATTATTATTATTATTATTATTACTACTACTACTACTACTACTACTACTACTACAATTCTAATCTGAAACAGTCATTAGAGGCATATTTTCTCACCCTAAAATAGCATTTTGGTAAATATGCAATGGAAATGCTTCCTTGGAATGATATCCAAATAAGTTTTACTCAGGGTAGACCCATCTAAATTTTAATGGACATAACTTAGGTTTATTAACTTCAGTGAGTCTGTTCTGAGTACAGTCTAGTTCTTCTTCTTCAACAACAACAACAACAACAACAACAACAACTTTATTATTTGTACCCCACCCTTCTGACTGGATTGCCCCAACCACTACCCGTAATGTCTTAGAGCAGATGTGGGGGACCATCGGTCCTCCAGATGTTGCTGAACTACAACCCACACCATCCCTGAGCATTAACCATGGTTGCAAGGGCTCATGGGAGTTGTAGTTCAGCAAAATCTGGAGAGTCAAAGCTTTTCCACTTCTTTCTTAGAGGAAAGGTCTGCAGCTTAATGGTAGAGCATATGCTTTGTATGCAGAAGGTCCTAGGTTCAATTTTGGGCGTCTCCAGGTAGGGCTGGAAAAGTATTGTATCTGAAATCTGAAGAATTGCTGCTGGAGGGATATACTTCCCATGAAACAGTAACCTGTTTTGCTGCTCTGCACTTTTTTATTCCCATGCTGTGCTGATCTAAGCCAAGGTTAGCTGTATATTTTTTTTAAGGGATGAGGTTTCAGGGCAGGGGGCCTTGCCCAAGGTCCTGGATCCCAAGGATACCACGTGCTAATACTCAGTATTTTGAAATATATAAAGTTGTGTTTGACTGATGAGTTCCAAATTACTATTCAGTAATAAAAGTCCAATATATAGAGCACAGAAAGTTCAAAGATTGCAATCAGGATCTATACCTGAATTTTCCATAAATTCCGTTTTGCTTGGAAAACTAATGGTGTGACAGCCACATCTTCTTCAAATTTAATATATTTCTTAAACTATGCTCAGGCTTCATATTGTCTAGTTCTTCAGTTATATTACTTCCCCATCTTTAGTTTTTTAACGATCATACTGAACACAATTAATTAAAACTCACTGAATCTGCTGATCTCATTTCACATAAATACAACTCAAGTGTAGCTCTAAAATGTAATTACATTTGAGTGTGCTACAATATTTCACAGCTGAAGTTGCCCCTTCCATCCATCTCTCCCTTTAACTTCATAATCAGTCTGCTTGTAGAAAATCAGATAAGATAAATGCGGAATCAATGAAAGGACATTAAAAGGTGTAATTGCACTACAGTGTGGCAAAAATAATTTAAAGCCAGAGTAAGAAATAGGAAAACACATTTCCACCCTAAAAAGCTAAAAGACTCTATCAACATCTACAGGGAAGGTCATCCGTATCTCTGAAATAAAATTGCTAAGTAACAATAATGACTAGGCAGTTCAGCTGATCCTTTGCACTTTATTTTCTGAGCAATTGATATATTTGCCAGTCTTGTCCTGTATCATAACTGGTGATTAAACGTTTTGTTACCCTCCTAGACAGAACTGCATGACAATGCCTTTTGTGGGGTGGGGGATCATTTCAGTGCCATCATATGTTGGCTTTCCCCATGTAAGCATTTTCAGTATATTGTGGCCATGGTTAATGCTCTTCATCTAGGCATTCACGAGACTGTGTGTAGCCTATTGATAGTCTTAGGTTTAAAAAAAACCCTTTGACATCATTGACAATGTGGTGTTAGTATGAGACTGTGTAACCAGGAAACTACACCTGAGAAGTTGCATAGTGTTGTGATGGGTATTTATTTTTTAATTTCAGGTTCTGCTTGTGGCAGAGATAAATGAGACAACCTGTTTGCAAAGGCCAGTGAGCAGTTAACATAGATACAAGAAAATAAGCTGCCATCTAGATGAGATGACAGAGTTTTGTGGCTGGAACGTCCAACTCAGTTGGCAGAAAACAGAGTGGGACTACAGAGCTCAGAAAAGAGGATACAACTCTTTTACACTGCATGATTTCCCTGATTAAAATTACACTCCCCCAGCTGATGATACTAGCTTCATTAAGGAGAGTTTATATATACAGGCCCCTAAAGGTGCAAATAGCAATCTTGAGGGGGGAATGATATGATTTTCTTAAGGAAAATGGATTAACTCCTCTCCCCCAGCACCATCCAGGTAGTTTCACCTGGTATTTTTACCATATCGTTTACTTGCTGCCAAAATTTAAAAGAGATGAAAGATCTGGTGACAGATCTCTATCACCTCAGCTACTTTGGCCCTAAGTTACTTAGTTACTCAAAGCTCCGGCTTGAATAGCCTTCTTTTGTTACCAAGTGACTGGTTTTCAAAGGCGTGCTACTTCTGATTCTGAACATAGGAGACTGTATAACCATCATGACTACTAGTCATTGCATTTTGTGAAAGTGAATTCCATAGTTTAACTCTGCACTGTGTGAAGAAGTACTTCATTTTGTATGTCCTGAACCTTCTGCCACTCAGCTTCAGTAGGTGACCAGAGGTTTCATTATTTTGAGAGAGGGAGAAAAACCTATCTCTATACAGTTTCTTCACACCATACATAATTTTGTACACCTCTATCATGCCTCCCGCCTTTTTTTCTAAACTAAAAATATCAAGAAGTTTCCTCACAGAGAAGTTACTGCAGTCCCTTGGTGAGGGGCAAAGGAAAGCATTGTGACACCTGGGCTGGGCGTCGCTATGTAGGGTGACACCGCACATGCGCTGTACTTAGCAGTTTGCCACCGGCTCCGGGATCCTCTGCTCACGGCTGCAGCCACGAACGGAGGACCCTCCACTTCTTATCACTCCCGCAGACATGGAACCCGGGGCGCACTGCCCACCCCACCCCCTGTTGCGACGCCACTGCCCTGGTCATTCTCATTGCCCTTTTCTGCACCTTTTCCAGCTCTACTGTATACTTTCTGAGGTGCAGCAGTCAGAACTGTACACAGTAGTCCAAGTATGGTCACACCATAGATTGGTATAAAGGTATTACAGCACTGGCAGTTTTATTTCCAACCCCCTTTCTAATGATCCTTAAAATGGGATTTACCTTTATCACAGCTACTGCATACTGAGTCAACGTTTTCATTAAGCTTTTCACCATAACATCAAGATCCATTTCCTTGTTGGTTACTGACACTTCAGACCCTATCAATGTATATGTGAAGTATGGATTTTTTGCTTTCATTGCATCACGTTTTGTTCCACTGAACCATATTTGCCACTTGGTTGCCCATTCACCCTATTTCCTTTTATTGCCCAGAATAATTTGGTGTGATTGGAAATCTTGGCCATCTCACTGTTCACCCCAACCTCCATTTTAACAAGATTTTTTAAAATGCAGACCTCTGGGAGCCCCCCATTTCTTATGGCCCTTCATTGTGGGAGCTTTCCATTTATTCCAACTCCTGTTTTTATTCCTGTTCCTGTTCTTTAGCTAGTTACAGATCCATAAGAGAACTTGTCCTCTTATCCCTCAACTGCTGTGTTTCCTTAGGAGCCTCTGGTGGTGAACTTTCTCAAAAGCTTTTTGAAAGTCAAAGTACATAAGTACACAGTGTCTACCACGGGGTGGGGAACCTCTTACACAGAGTTGTTGCCTTTTTTTGGTCCCCCAAAAGAGGATAGACTGAGAGAGGGGCTTGTCCAAGGCCACCCAGCCGGGTTCATGACTGAACAGGAACGAATCCTTTATCCCTACAGATGAATTTCTGACCATCTATAAATAGAGTGTGCTCATACACACAAATCCCTAGGAGAAGTTTTAAAATCTTGTCTGTAATCTTGTGGGCTCCGTGAGCTAGCCCAATATTTTCATTTGCTTGATTGCCTAACTGATAGCTTCTTCCTTCTGGTATTACAACGGACAACAAAACCATGCTTTTTACCTTCTTTGGTCATAATCACTCCCCAGAGCTGCAGTTGCTTAGGGCAGTGTTATTATTTGTATATATTAGTCTATACTCAGGGTTGTCTAAGGAGGAAGTGTGGATGGTTGCTAGGGAGGGCATGAACTTCACAGTGACCCTCCTACCCTCAGCCTCACTTTAATTTGTGTACACCTTGGCCTGTGCATCAGCAGGCAAAGCAAGTTGCTTCAGCACCCCTAGCCCCACGTTTCTAGTAGAGACAGGGACCAGTGGAGCAACGCTGTTTGCAGGTTTGAAACAGCTTTTCTTGGGGTATATGCCTTGAGGCGATGTTGTTGTTGTTTAGTCGTTTAGTTGTGTCCAACTCTTCGTGACCCCATGGACCAGAGCACGCCAGGCACTTCTGTCTTCCACTGCCTCCCACAGTTTGGTCAAACTCATGCTGGTAGCTTTGAGAACACTATCCAACCATCTTGCCCTCTGTCGTCCCCTTCTCCTTGGGCCCTCAATCTTTCCCAACATCAGGGTCTTTTCCGGGGAGTCTTCTCTTCTCATGAGGTGGCCAAAGTATTGGAGCCTCAGCTTCAGGATCTGTCCTTCCAGTGAGCACTCAGGGATGATTTCCTTAATAATGGATAGGTTTGATCTTCTTGCAGTCCATTGGACTTTCAAGAGTCTCCTCCAGCACCATAATTCAAAAGCATCAATTCTTTGGCGGCCTTCTTTATGGCTTGAGGGCGATACAATAAAACAAAGGATCTACCTGTTCCTGTACATTTCTTGTGACTATCAGCCCAACCAGTTAGTCATGCCCTCTGCCTTAGTGCAGTGACCACTGGAACTGTTATTTTGGGAACATGGGATCAAAACAAGTCTCCCCTCCCCCCTGCTTGCCACTCTGCTAGCACCCTTGCCTTGCCCCTTTAGAAAGGTTCTTGGTTAAAATCTTGGCGCTCTTTAAAAATATGCTAGTACTCAGCTTACCACCACTCCAGACAGGCTTTCCTTTTATTATTCTAGGCATTAGCAGATGCCTCAGTTCCCAGTATAAAATCAAAGTATCTATTTTACGATAGCTTATAGTACAAGCATCCCTGTTAGACGGCTGTCATACACTTGGATGGTTTGGAAGTTACAGCTAGTAAGGAATGCTGCCAAGTGCTGAATGTAAGCTGCCGTAATCATACTGAACACAGCTGAAGCAGCTACGGTGGCTATCAATATATTTCCAGGCTCAACTCAACATGCTGGTTTCAACCTATGATACCCTAACCTGAGCCCCTGGGTATTTCAGGGGAAACCTACTCCCATATGAACATCACTTAAGGGCAGCTGAGGAGAGCCTGCTTTGAGTTACATTGTCTTTGGAACATCTGCACCTTGTATCCTACAAGCGGGGCCTTGTCCATCACCATGACACCATCACTCTAGAATCCATAGAAATGTTGAACACTTCCTTCCATGGCGGTGTGTGTCTTCGTCCACTGACCTTTCTCATAGTCAACAAACAGGTCTTGCACAGGTCAGGGCATTTTGTTTCAGCATGCTTTTAGTTATTAGTTCTTAGGTTTTAACTTGCTGGCGTTGTCTTCTATCAATTTAGCTTTTACACAGGATTGCTTTTATTGTTGTTTAGTTTCGGAAGGGTGTTAGTAAGAATCATGACTGATCCAGATAATGTGTTTTTTCCAGGAATACAGTGCAGCCACCCAGACAAATTGCTGGGCTTGCTAGGCAAGCACTCCTCTTGTCTTCCTTTTGCCACCACTTCTCGGTACTCAAGCTGTGGTTCCTTGGAAGCAAGAGTTTTCACTCTAGCAAGGACCCCTAGTGACACATTCTCATTGTGGTATTGTAATCTGTTCTCAGCTGCCATGAGGGCCGTTTTTTAAGGCAGGGCATAAGCTCCTTCGGGCAGGGTCTGCCTTCTTATTCATATTCTGTAAAGTGTTATGATGTACATCAATGATGCTATATAAAGAATAAGAAAAGGATTATTTCTTCTGGCCATAGCCTTTCCCGCTCCCCCATTGCAGTTAATCTGGCCACATCCACACTATACAGTGGTACCTTGGGTTAAGAACTTAATTCGTTCTGGTCCGTTCTTAACCTTAAACTGTTCTTAACCTGAGGTACCACTTTAGCTAATGGGGCCTCCCGCTGCCGCGGCGCTGCCAGAGCACGATTTCTGTTCTCATCCTGAGGTAAAGTTCTTAACCTGAAATACTATTTCTGGGTTAGCGGAGTCTGTAACCTGAAGCGTCTGTAACCTGAGGTACCGCTGTACATTTAAAGCATATTAGTAGAAATAGTCCTGAAACTAAATCTACATGTCTACAATAAATGCATGCAGCTCTATATTTCGAAAAGAAGCAAAACTGTGCTTGAAATCATATTTTATTTTATTTATTTATTTATTTATTTATTTAAACAGCCACAACCCAAACACTCACCTGTACTCTGCTTATTCTTTTAGAATGGAACTGCATGTCACCTGAGTAAAAGCAAGTATATAGAGAAGGGAGGGGAAATTGGCAGATGGGAGGGGGGGATGCTCTTAATTTCTGAAGCACAGTCATTATCGCCCTGGATCTTCCACCACCACCAACAGGCCTGGCATATTTCCAGTGTTAAAACTAGTTGAAGGAAAAATTGGGGAAATGGAGGGGTTGTGAGAAATTCTCACATTCTCCCCTGCTAATGTCTCCCACTCACTACATCTCTGTTACAAGGTAAAGAGGGAGTTGAAAACCCTGTGCTTATATCTCAATGTGGTTTTCCACCCTTATACTCTAAAATAAAAATCTATATACAGTATATACCCACAGAGTAGACATGTTTTCTGATTTATGTATCTCACCAAAGGACTGAACAAAATCCACTTTGGACAGCTGCATGCCATGTTCCTATGGTGACCTGTGTCCTTGTGACTCTCACAACTTTATCATTTACATCAAAACATTTCACTGGCAAGGTCACAGATGGCCTGTTTAATCTGAGACACTTCATGTTCAGAAGCCATTCTCATCTGGGAAATTTCCCCAAACATTGCACAGCTTCTGTTACCTTCTAGGCTATTAAGAAAATTCTAGCTGTGGTGGAAGTGGTGGGAAAGTTTTATGTTCTGGATGTCTCATAAGATACTGGGACACCGAGAGTTTTCTGCTCCATTTTCCATAAAGAGAAGGCATATCTGACTTACTACCAAGAACAAACCAGCCCCATAAAAAAACCCTTCTGTGTATGCATGTGCAAAGAGTAGGGACAAAAGTCCTAGTCTTCTACATCCAAGAAAACAGACTTCTGCAAAATCAGTCTAAACAGTTCTCACCATTGCTCAAGATAATGAGTTAATTGATCAGTTCTGTAAACCAGCCCTTTGAGGCAAATGGAACTCACTCATCTGTACAAAGCCAATTTATTTCCTTGGGGTATGCCATCTTATGATATTTCTTGTTCTCATCAAGCACAATTCCTCTGTGTCCATCTACAGCATATCTCCAGCTATGAGGTAAAGGGTGGAGGTAAAGGCTGTCACCATTTTCAGGTGGGATTCAGTTACATGTGTGCAAATTCAGGTTGTGCATTTAAAATGGATTTGGAGGTCTGGTGCAACAAATTCTCTTCCTCAAATTACCAGACTTTTTAGGAAAAGTGATGGGGAAGTGTGCCAGGAAGTGTGGGATAACACTTGCTTGAATGCAACGTCATCAAACCATCCTGTGAATAAATCAAACTGAATGTTGATTAAATAGGAACATCATTTAATCTCCTTGCAAATAAATCAGGATGAATGCTCAATAAACAGGTCATCTGGAAGCACCCTGAGTCTTTTGAATTGCATT
Organism: Podarcis raffonei; assembly: GCF_027172205.1. Taxonomy (NCBI): domain Eukaryota; kingdom Metazoa; phylum Chordata; class Lepidosauria; order Squamata; family Lacertidae; genus Podarcis; species Podarcis raffonei. The sequence goes on along the minus strand of NC_070604.1, from coordinate 78,313,929 downwards.
CCGCCATTACAATGAGAAATCCAAGAGGGAGGAGGCAGTAGGTTTTATAGCTTATTGTTAGAAAATGATTGGTCAGATAGACTAATTACATGAGTTATAGTCTACTGATTATAATAATAATAATAATAATAATTTATTATTTATACCCCGCCCATATTACCCGGATATTTGTTGGATGTCAAACTCAGCCAAGAGCATAAGGTCAAACAGATTCCTCACTGGCCTTGCAGACAACTTCATTGTCCAGAAAGTGGGAGAAGCTACAAGAGGAACAGCCATTTTAGATCTGGTCCTAACCAATGTTGATGACCTGGTTAGTGGGGTAGAAGTGGAAGGATCATTAGGCGCGAGTGATCATGCTCTTCTGAAGTTTACTATACAGCGGAAAGGAGCAGCCAAGCATACTAGGACTCAATTTCTCGACTTTAAGAAAGCCGACTTCATAAAACTTAGGGAAGTGCTGGGTGAGATCCCATGGACAGTAATACTAAAAGGAAAGGGAGTTCATGATGGCTGGGAGTTTGTTAAGAGGGAGATAGTAAAAGCACAACTTCAGGCAATACCAATGAGACGGAAACATGGAAGGTGCCTAAAGAAGCCAGGGTGGCTATCTAAAGAACTTTTAACTGAGTTAAGATTAAAAAAGGATGTGTACAAAAAATGGAAAAGGGGGGAAACCACCAAAGAGGAATTCAAACAAATAGCCAGCACGTGTAGACACAAAGTCAGAAAAGCTAAAGCACAGAATGAACTCAGGCTTGCTAGAGAGGTTAAAAGCAACAAAAAAGGCTTTTATGGGTATGTTCGTAGCAAAAGGAAGAACAAAGAAACAGTGGGGTCACTCAGAGGAGAAGATGGTGAAATGCAAACAGGGGACACAGAAAGGGCTGAACTCCTCAATGCCTTCTTTGCCTCAGTCTTCTCCGATAAAGAAAACAATGCCCGACCTGAAGAATTTGGAGCAAATGATTCAGCAGAGGAAACACAGCCCAGAATAACTAAGGAGATAGTACAAGAATACTTGGCTAGTCTAGATGTATTCAAGTCTCCAGGGCCAGATGAACTGCATCCAAGAGTATTAAAAGAACTGGCAGATGTGATTTCAGAACCACTGGCAGTCATCTTTGAGAATTCCTGGAGAACAGGCGAAGTCCCGGCAGACTGGAGGAGGGCAAATGTTGTCCCTATTTTCAAAAAGGGGAAAAGAGAGGACCCAAATAATTACCGCCCAGTCAGTCTGACATCAATACCAGGGAAGATTCTGGAGCAGATCATTAAGCAAACAGTCTGTGAGCACCTGGAAAGGAATGCTGTGATCACCAATAGTCAGCATGGATTTCTGAAAAATAAGTCATGTCAGACTAACCTGATCTCGTTTTTTGACAGAATTACAAGCCTGGTAGATGAAGGGAACGCAGTGGATGTAGCCTACCTTGATTTCAGCAAGGCATTTGACAAGGTGCCCCATGATATTCTTGTAAAGAAGCTGGTAAAATGCGGTCTTGACTATGCTACCACTCAGTGGATTTGTAACTGGCTGACTGACCGAACCCAAAGGGTGCTCATCAATGGTTCCTCTTCATCCTGGAGAAGAGTGACTAGTGGGGTGCCACAGGGTTCTGTCTTGGGCCCGGTCTTATTCAACATCTTTATCAACGACTTGGATGATGGACTCAAGGGCATCCTGATCAAATTTGCAGATGACACCAAACTGGGAGGGGTGGCTAACACCCCAGAGGACAGGAACACACTTCAAAACGACCTTGACAGATTAGAGAACTGGGCCAAAACAAACAAGATGAATTTTAACAGGGAGAAATGTAAAGTATTGCACTTGGGCAAAAAAAATGAGAGGCACAAATACAAGATGGGTGACACCTGGCTTGAGAGCACTACATGTGAAAAGGATCTAGGAGTCTTGGTTGACCACAAACTTGACATGAGCCAACAGTGTGACGCGGCAGCTAAAAAAGCCAATGCAATTCTGGGCTGCATCAATAGGAGTATAGCATCTAGATCAAGGGAAGTAATAGTGCCACTGTATTCTGCTCTGGTCAGACCTCACCTGGAGTACTGTGTCCAGTTCTGGGCACCACAGTTCAAGAAGGACATTGACAAACTGGAACGTGTCCAGAGGAGGGCAACCAAAATGGTCAAAGGCCTGGAAACGATGCCTTATGAGGAACGGCTAAGGGAGCTGGGCATGTTTAGCCTGGAGAAGAGGAGGTTAAGGGGTGATATGATAGCCATGTTCAAATATATAAAAGGATGTCACATAGAGGAGGGAGAAAGGTTGTTTTCTGCTGCTCCAGAGAAGCGGACACGGAGCAATGGATACAAACTACAAGAAAGAAGATTCCACCTAAACATTAGGAAGAACTTCCTGACAGTAAGAGCTGTTCGACAGTGGAATTTGCTGCCAAGGAGTGTGGTGGAGTCTCCTTCTTTGGAGGTCTTTAAGCAGAGGCTTGACAACCATATGTCAGGAGTGCTCTGATGGTGTTTCCTGCTTGGCAGGGGGTTGGACTCGATGGCCCTTGTGGTCTCTTCCAACTCTATGATTCTATGATTCTATGATCTGGCTGAGTTTCCCCAGCCACTCTGGGCGGCTCCCAATCAGTGTTAAAAACAGTACAGCGTTACATATTAAAAACTTCCCTGAACAGGGCTGCCTTAAAATGTCTTCTGACATCTGATTAAATTTGCATATGGGTAAAACAATATTTCTAGAGCGAGAAGTATACACGCTTTGTTTTGAAATAATGCACACATCATTTTAGAATAGGCATCCCTTCCCATGTGAGAAAGAATAGTGGGGAGGGATGCCTACCTTGGGATGGTGCTTTCTATCTTTATCATCTATCTATCTATCTATCTATCTATCTATCTATCTATCTATCTATCTATCTATATCTATCATCTATCTATCTAATTGACAAATTAACAATATCATCTTTTTAGTAAATTAAATGTTTTGATCGATTAATCAACTGCTTGAGCCCTCAGCATGGACACATATTTGCAATTTTAGCTACTCAACTTAGTAAGACACGTTGCACAGCCTGGTTTACCCTATGGGAACAATCTGCTGCAGTTAAGATGCTATGTTGGACTTCAGCTTAAGAAACATTTCTTCATCCTGAACTGAAGATGCATAAATATATTAGGATTTTTTTTGTGTCAAAATGGTGTGTTGTGAAACCTTATGACAAAATCATAAGTCTGGGCCATATAGTTTAGTTCCATAGGATTCCATATAGAGCTATAGGCTCAATAGGAAAAGTTAAGCAGAGCACATAATAAGTCACTGATTTGAGCCTTCGCTATGGGTTCCTGGGGAAAGGGGGCAAGGAAGAGGCACATATGCACACACTTCTGCAAGTGCAGTCTGTATCCAATCAGAGGGACTAGTCACAAGGACCAGTAGCCTCACCCAGGTAACTGTCTCACCTATCCATGCCCTGAGATCTCTCCAATGCTTCCATTCTGCCATCCCTGCATTATTTCCTAAGAACAGCAGGAAACAGTCTCTTTTGACGCTCAGGTGGTTCAGTGTCCCCGAGTGATTCAGCTGAAACCTTCAATAGGCAAGGGCAAAGGCAGGCACAGCATCAAGAAAAGGTGGTGGTAGCTGTTGGATGGATGGCACGGCCCAACTGAGGGGACACCGAGGGCATAGGTAAGTCTGAGGGGGAAACGACGAACCGACACACAGGTGTCCTGGAAAGTATTCCAAAAGTTCCGATGAAAAAGGAAGGAAAGTCTGCCGGGCAGGCTGCAATTTTATGACCCCTGGGAGTCAGCCCAAATGTCCCCATTGGCTGGTTGGGCCGGCTGCCAGGGGAATGCCCATCCAAGGGCTGCCACCATTGGCCATTAGCCGGCAGCTGGGTGATCCGGCCTGGCATTTGTCAGATTACTTGTGGGCCCAGGACCTGGCCACAACCCTGCCCCCACCAGTGAGGGTGAGCAGACTTCCTAAGAACAACAGGAAACATTCTCTTTTGCTTTCTCTGCCTCAGTATATCACTTTGTAACAGCCTTACTCCAGAAATCTCTATTCACCTCACTCACTATTGCCATGACTAGCTTATCAATATTTAATATTCTCATTTACTGCTCTATGTTTTATCATTTTCCATCAGTTTTTACAGTGCAATCCTATATCTGTCTAGTCACAAGTAAACCCCCTTGAATTCAATGTGACTTACTTTCAGGTATATTGCAGCCTGCATCTTTTTAATAGCGAAACTGCACTTTGCTGATAAGGGTGAGGCACAATGGTGACATGAGGAGCCTTGCTGCACTCCTTTTTTAATTCCCGTGTAACAAAAACAGGCAAGTACAGGGCAAGCCACATAGAATCAGTAGCACACTCTCCCTTCGCCCTATTGTGGTAATAGGGCTGTGCGACCCATTTGGCCGAATCCTGAACCAAATCAGGGCTGGGTTGGAGCAGGTCATGGCAACTCTGGAAGGACACTGCTGACTCAAACAGATCCAGAGTTCAAAACACTTTCTAAGAAAGCCAGACAACCTGTTTCCAAAGTGTTGCAATTAAATACGATGACATATAAGGAGAACCCTTGTGTGGAGAGAGAAGGCAAGGGAACATGGGAGCTGGGCTTTGCGCATTGATAGCTCTAGCTTCTAGTCCAGGGCTAGAATCTCCCCCAGTGCTCTCTAGTCACCATGCTTGAGGGTAGGGATGCTGAAGTCTTAAGAGGCATTCCCACTGCCTTTTTTTGCTTTTTTGCAAGTATAGTGGTACCTTTGTTCTTGAACTTAAACCATTCCAGGAGTCCGTTTGAAACTGTTTGAAAACCAAGGCATGGTTTCTGATTGGCTGCAGGAGCTTCATGCTCTCAAGCAGAAGCTGCGTCGGATGTTTGGCTTCCGAAAAACGTTCACAAACCGGCACACTTGCTTCCGGGTTTGCGGCATTCGGGAGCCAATTTGTTTGACAACTAAGCCGTTCGAGAACCAAGGTACCACTGTATTCTGAATGTTAGAAAGAGTTGTGTGGCATTTTTTCAATTTGTCCTTTGCTTATCCTTCAGTACCCATCCCAGCCTTTATACCTGTTTGTATTTCATTCTTACAAAAGCAATCCCAATCCCAACCTTTTAAAAATAAAAAGTAAAGATGTTTGTTGTCTGTGTCTTCCTAGTTACGTAGGTAGTGTCTATTAACAATTCAGTAAATACTTAGGCCTGGTTTGCAAAGCAATGCTAAACCATGGTTTAGATTATGAGAATGAGCTGCACTAGTTGAGCCTGCATACTCCAACATGGTCACACCAACCATAGTCAAGATTAACCGGTTTATCTGGGTAGGATGGCGTACGAAACTGTGGTAATGTTAAACGTAGCAAAAGTTTCCAAACTCCTCCACGCAGCTGCACCAAAGGTGGAGGGGAGAGCACATGAGCCTGAGCCTCACTTAGGCCTCTTCTTGTAATGCTAAGCTTACATGTGGAAAAGAACCCCTACCCCCAAATGTTTAACAAATGGTTCCAGAAAATGAATAGAAATGTAAATTTGAATGGGGATGCTAACAATCCTCAGTCAAACACAGCAGGTGTTCTCAGACTTCATTGACTCCATGGTGATATTATTTTCTCTTGCATGTAGGTGATGCTTGTCTATGCAAATTTCCCTTCATCGCTTACAATTAATCACTTTCCATCTTGTTTATCTTCCCTAGGTATGATAAAATTTTGATAGATTGTCCACTGTATTGTTATATTAATATATGGTTAGCTTGTTCCTTCACTATAGAAGTGATATAATTATTGTTTTTATTAAAAAAATACATTTTAATAAGACAGAGATCAGGACATAAATAGGTATTGCACAGGGTCACAAATCAAAATGAACCATAAGGTAAAGGAGACAATTGAGAAAGAGGCTAAGATTCAAGTGGTCACCACCCAAAAAAATCAGCATTGGTCCAGTTGAAATATTAGTTACGGACTTTCAGGACACAAAAGGATGATCAGCTGTATGCATGTAGAAAGTTAGTCTTCCTGAAAAGAGTAAATACATTTTACAAATGGGAAAGACACTCCCCCACCCCATATTGCAGACTTGTAAGGTTGATATGGTCATGTTTATCCTATATAATTTTTATTGAGTTTTCAGTTTTTTACATTTCAGAATAAACATTTGCAACGAGCTTTTCCAGCTGTGTGAAAAGGGCTTTGCCTTAGGTTTTAAAACAGTGTAAAATGAACACCTCTCTTCAGGTTTTTTGTGCTATTTTAAAAATTATCTTTAGCTGTATTCTTCTGGTATGTTTGAGACCCATGTAAAAGAAAAGGCTTGCTCAATGCCACTGTTGTTGTTGTTACTTAATTACAGTCACTGAATTAGTCCCCCATATGTACAATGTGGAAATATGAGAAAACAGTTCATCTGAAACAGGTTATTGAAAATTAGATGTGTCTTCAGCAGACAACAATGAGTAGAAATAGGCACACTTGTATGTTTGGGTCAGCAGAATCAAAATGGTTAACTCGTAGAAACAAAAGTAGGGACTTGGCATTAGTGGCCTCTGGAGCTGGAAGGATCTGTCAATTTCACTTCTCTCAATTTCTAATTTTCCCCATTTTAAATTAAGTTATTCACATTTATGCAGGATTATTTTTTAACCCAGTTAAACTCTTGATAATTCACCAGCATGTTAGTGTGAGGTAAAGGACCCCTGACGGTTAAGTCCAGTCTCATACAACTCTCGGGTTGCAGCGCTCATCTTGCTTTACTGGCCAAGGGAGCCGGCGTTCGTCCGCAGAGAGCTTTTCCGGGTCATGCGGCCAGCATGACTATGCCGCTTCTGGGGAAACCAGAGCAGTGCACGGAAACACCGTTTACCTTCCCACCGGAGCGGTACCTATTTATCTATTTGCACTTTTTGGTGTGCTTTTGAACTTCTAGGTTGACAGGAGCAGGGACCAAGCAATGGGAGTTCACCCTGTTGCAAGGATTTGAACCGCCGACCTTCTGATTGGCAAGCCCAAGAGGCTCAGTAGTTTAGATCACAGTGCCACCCATGTCCTTGGTTGGAGAACTACATTGCAAAAGTAAGATAAGTGTGAATTTTTAAAATAACTGTATTTTGGTTCTCATGTCATTTTGGAAAATGCCAGTTGATGGATTCACCAAATCAAATCGCTTCCCCATCCCTAGAGCTCACCCACCAAAACATTAGCACACATATCACAAACTGCCCACCCCTCCAAAAATGAGATTCCATAGCAGCTGCAACTGAATCTATATTAGGCAGAGGCAAACTCGGTCCTCCAGATGTTTTGGGACTACAACTCCCATCATCCCTCGCTAACAGGACCAGTGGTCAGGGATGATGAGAGCTGTAGTCTCCAAACATCTGGAAGGCCAAGTTTGCCTATGCCTGATCTATATAATTGGTTATTTTTATTTACCAGTTTTTACGGGTTAAGAGCAAATCTGCATTAAATGTTAAAAATGTACAGGGTGATATTTTGATGCCAATGGCATCGGATGGGCCCTGTGAAAAGCATGGGTGCACAAGGAGACCAATTCCTGAAAACAAAAACCTTGTGGAAGCACTCATAGATATCATCACACAGGCATATCTTTTCCTCACAAAGTTAATAGCAGGTTTTTATAGAGGGGACAATTTAGATCAGGGGAAACAGCATGGAAGGAAAAACTCGCCTGCTCTAGGGCCGCTTCCCTGGTTTTCAATGCATCCACAAAACAAAACCCAAAGCATGAGGGATTCTGACCCTCATTCTCCTGTAACACATCTAGTTTGGCCAAGAGTCAATGGGTCACTTCAGTCCCTGAGTCAAAGTCTACCACCCAGGCAGTAGTATTGGTTGAAACTACAGGAAGAAATGGCTTTAAATTGGATCAGGAGGCCTTTAAAGTTGCGGAAAGTGTATCATGAAAGTTACTTTCAAATGTACAGGTGCACAACTTTGAAGTATTGTTGACTGGAATGCTTTTCCCTTGATGATTTTAATCACATCATGAAATCAGCCATTCATGCTTTTGTAAAACACTTGATTTATAGGACATTTTAATTTATTACTCAGTGCTCAAGAGCCAACTGTTCGCTCTGCTGCTCCCCTGAACAGAACACCAGAATTGCCTTAAAGGTACATTTACCCCATGCAAACATTTCCAAACATCTTATTAACACTCATTATCTTAGATGCATGACTTACTTTGAAGCAAATTTCCTTGGAACATAACTTCTTAATAGCTTTTTGGCAATCTGGTAACCCTTTTTCTGTTTTGTCTTAAGCTCTTCTTCTTCTTCTTCTTCTTCTTCTTCTTCTTCTTCTCCTCCTCCTCCTCCTCCTCCTCCTCCTCCTCCTCTTTTGAAATTGTAATTGCTTTGGTTATGTGATGTTCTTAACTGATGATGTGAGCCATGATAGTTTATAATGATATATTCATTTATAAAATGAACAAATCAACAACTCCATGTTCATGGCCTTAGAATGCAGGTTCTGATGTCTGTTCCTTCTCTCCCAGAGTGTTTTCTCCTGTACTCCAAATAAACATAGACCCAAAATAAACTAATTCATCCTTCCTGGTCTACAGTAACAGTAGATGCAGGCAGGGGTCAAAAGCATTCAGCCTCTCCCAGCTGTCTGTCCCTCTTGCTATTAAAATTGGACCCCCACTCCCTCTTTAAACATGAGTGGGCCATTTCATGTTTAAACACCTGGACATGATGAGTATCTTGCTAGTTCCTGCATGCTTCCCTTTGTGTGGTGTGTGTAAATAATCTGCACATACCCCTTGTTGTCCAAAAGAACAGCAGATTCTGGGGGACTATTGGGCTGGAAACAGCCGTACTTTGTGGACACCTTCTTGGAGAGTGCCTCAACTGTGTGGTTCTTCCAGAGCTCCTTCTGTGCCACGACATTTGAATGAATGGCCTGGTTTCATCCTCAAGTTAGGCAGAAACACTGCGGCAGTGAATGGATGTGCTGCTAACCATGGGTCTTGAAACACTTCCCAAAGCAAATATTGTGATTGTGGCTCTATAACAACAAGGAAGCTGAACAGAAGAATAAATTTAAACCCATGGCACTGTACTTTTAAACCATTTACTAGTATTTAGCATTGAATACAGAGGTTGGGGAGGAGTGACCATCACACAGCCTTACATCAGTCTTACCGATCCTTTGAATGAATACAGTGGAGATGGACAGATCAGCAAGCTGTAGCCTAAACAAGCTTTCAAGGAACTGCCCAGCAAAACATCACAAACACCAAAGCGTACAGTGGTACCTCGGTTTAAGAACTTAATTCGTTCTGGAGGTCCGTTCTTAACCTGAAACTGTTCTTAACCTGAGGTACCACTTTAGCTAATGGGGCCTCCCGCTGTCGCCGCGCGATTTCTGTTCTCATCCTGAAGCAAAGTTCTTAACCCCAGGTACTATTTCTGGATTAGTGGAGTCTGTAACCTGAAGCATCTGTAACCTGAAGCATCTGTAACCCGAGGTATCACTGTATTGTGAACATACAGCATTCAGTATAAATTTGTGTTAATAGAAATGACAGTGACAACAGACTGTGCTAGAGATACAGGTTCTGTCGGCATCTTGAAGCCAACAATTATCAAACATCACTCAGCTAACCTTGATGACATGGCTGAAACCCCAAGACCAATTATGCCAGTTTCCTCCAATTTGAATGGAGTACTGAAGAGTCATCTTCCTCATCCTAGAGATTACCTTTTTACTGTACCTCTAATTTTCAGTTTTGAAAGTACTTGAGATCTTATTTTTGTACAGATGCCATAATTTATTATTTCTTAGAAACATGTTCCCAAAGACCACTGTTTAGCAAACGAACTGTGCTCTGTGTGGCCCTGTAAAAGTGCAAAGTCACCTTGTTCATGACCGTAAAGTGTCTGTTGAATAGACAAGTTCCCCTTTGTGAAGCAGAACACTCCACACCTACCTTCTGCAACCAGGTGCCCTCGGAATGTTCTGGGCTCCCATCAGCCCCAGACAGCATGGCCAATGATTGGGGATTATGGGAGTTGTAATCCAAAGCATCTGGAGGTCTCCACACTATGGAAACCCACATTCTGTTCAAGCCATAGCTTGAGAAAATGTAGGGGGTGCGGACTTTACCCAGAAAAGAAAATACAACACTGGCACAGCAGTGTGGAGGATAATGGGAATATAATTGGGGAGACTGGAAAAACTGCACGTAGATTGCCCTGTAAATTACTTAGAAGCCCAGTGCTCCTGCTACATTTGGGGAGCTATATTGGCAGTTGTAAAAGCCACTTTGGGAGGGTTTTGCCCTGAAAGATGACATATAAATACTTTAAACTAAATCAGTCATAAAATAATGTGGGCCAGACGCAGTTTGCCAGGTGGAGTGGAGGCATAACACTAGCTTCCCAGCAAGTGAGCTGCTGTTGCTTATTGGGAGAGAGAGAGAAGGAGAGGGACAGGGACTGAGGGGCTGATGTGGTGGAAATACACTGGTAGAGCCAATTTGGTGTTCCTCCTGAGAGACTTCCTGCTGCCTTGCTCCTTCTCTTCTCCCTCCCAGTAACCAAAATCAACCGACCTTTCCTGGAAGTTGTGTAGCAACTCTGCCCCGCCTGGCAAGCTCTTTCTGGTGGGGGCTGAGCCTTAGAGTGCCTTCACAAAAACCAGTTAGTAAGTTTACAGTTTGGGATTTGAACCAGGGATATCCTACCTCATATGCTTAGCAGGGGTGCCAACTTGATTGAAATATTGTGGGGGCCCAAGTAAGCCCTGCCCTGCATAATTGTTCACATGATGCGGTGCACACACACCATTTGAATGGGAATGCCCATCAACTTTGTGGGGGCACCGGCTGAAGCCCCCATAGCCCCCTAGGAGTTTGCTCCTATGATGCGTAGCCTGCAGTACAAGCAGAAATGTGATTCATTCATTGCATTTATATCCCAGCTTTCCTCCAAGGAGCTCAAGGTGGCATATGTGGTATCTGCTGCACTCCGTCCCAGTCCCAGTATCACCCTTTAAGCCAATTGCAGTTTCCAAAGGCAGCCCCACCCTCATGTGCCACCCATTGTAAGTAGTCCAAACATGATGATGCTGGAGGATAAATTACCAGGCTAGACTGTCTCTAACCGGGAAGGGCCATAGTTGGCATACTGGCCTAAGCTAATGAGAGGTGCTGAGTGCCACAGAAGATTTAATAGCACTCCCTTAGCATGTCAGATTTAATAGTGCCAGCCAAACTGAGGACCTGGACCTTCAGATGATGTGCAATGTTGCCCAGGACAGGCTTAAAGCCACCACTCTCAATGAAGCCAGATTGAAATTGATCTAGATGATCTATGTTAGCCATGTGGATTGGCAAATCAAGACTTTTGCAGGCTGCAGCATGTTGCCAGTGATAGTCAGATGAGCTGAATTAGAAACCCTGTAGATTGCACTACTTTAAGTATACATTTTTCATTATCTCAAGCCTGTCTTCCAATTTGGCTTATTTTTGGGCAGGGGGGTGTTATTACAGGAACAGGCAAAGCTGACAGCATTATTGCTACACTTAATAAGGAGAAACCTGGGCTTCATACTGACTCACGGCCAAAAAAGAAAAAGCAATGTTCAGCACTGTAGGTTCTTCTTCACCTGCAGCCTTAGCTTACAAAACCACATTGAACTTCCAGTAATATTGTGTTGGCTTCAGTGTGACTACCTGGATGAGTCAGGACTATTACCATAAATCCCAGTTGTAAGATTTTTCTGTGAAGCATATTCCTTTAGAAGTAACGACACCCTTCATGGCAAAGTTGGCTTCATTAAAAAAGAGATTCATTCATAGGGGGCCATCCCTGCATTTCTGCTCTGGCTGAGCTGGTCCTAAGCATGAATCACGCTTTCCTTCCAGATGACTTTTTATTGCTTCTATTTTCTCCATCAGAGGCATTGAATTTTGACACTTTTTGTGTAAATGAATCATAGACCGCCTTACATAAGAACCTTACATAAGTTGCGAGTTCCCAACTATCGTGCCTTTCCGTCAGAACTTACTTCTGTTAATAGCATCTTATCATCTGGCTGGCTTCAATCAGAAATTACTTCTCTTCCATTTAAAGGCTGTTTATCCTTTGTTCTCACTCATCTTCTCACATAGCCTCTTGAGATGGCAGATCCAGTGCTTGTGTGTATAGGAAACCAGACTGTGACAACCACTTTCAAACAAGTGCCATCATGTCTCTCCCCAATTTAATGCTTTTTATTTGGGGAAGGGGCATCCATGAACAAAGCCACCCCCCTTTCTTCTTCTCTTGCTAGTCTTTCAGAAGCCAAGGTCACATCAACACCATATATCTAAAGCCATGGCATCCTCAAAGAATCTTGGGAACTGTGGTTTGTTAAGGGAGCAGGAAATCATTGTTCTGTGGGAGGGGGATCATCATCATCAACAACAACCATTTGTATACCACCCTATACCCACAGGTCTCAGGATTCCCAGGATTCCTTTGGAGGAAGCCATGTGTCTCAGATGTGTTTTAGATGTATATGGTGTGGTTGTGACCTCTCAGTAAGTAATGGCAGTATCCTTGCTTTTTTATTCACCCAGAATATTAGCCTAGTTCTCACAAATCTGCCTGTGGACTGTAAGTCATCAGACTATAGGAAAGTGCTCCCATGGCTGAGTGCTCCTCTGCACAATCAAACCAAATAAAATCCCTGTGCAAAGAAAGCTGGTGTTTTAAGTAAGGAGGCCAATTTGAAACTTTGTCATCTTGACATCCAGTTTTCCAAAATGTATTCAGCCTTGTAAGCCATTACAAAACATTTTGTGCAGTCTATTGCTCTGGCTCCATTCAGGTTTCTTGGGTGGGTTAAGGTTACTTGCATAAATTCAAGTGGAAATGCTTCTACAAAGCACAAGAGTCCCATATAGGGTGCTCTTTCAGAGGAGCACCCAGTGCTTTCGTGCTATAGTGCTAAACAGAAAGTATGAAATAATATATTTTAAAGTAGTAACAAAATATGCCATTGAAAAATCCATCACTGGCGCCACTGTTGCCAGTAGCACTTTTCAATTGTTCCTTTGTAGCCTCCTATTGACAGGAATAAGTGGCTCAAGCTAAATTCTGGGCATTGTTTGACTTGAGTTGGGGGGAGGATATGCCCTGATTCCCCTTCCCCTAAAAGTGCCATAAAGATACAGCTTCCTCTTGGCAGGTCAGTCCTAGACATTTTGGTGCCTGAGGTGAAAGACAAGATGGTACCCCTGTCCCACATGCCCAGTGATAGAATTTTGCCAATTGTTCCGTACGTTGCATTTGGACACATGTTACTAGCTCCATCCCCAACCACAACATGGTCAAGCTTGATAGCTTTCACCCCACCTCCACCCCTTGACGTTGAAAGCTGAGACCCAGATATAATTTAATGTGTCGTCTGTAATCCAGCTCTTCTGTTCAGACTTGTCCATGCAAGTTCAAGTTCTCAGATAACTTGAAGAAAGGCTCGTGGGAATTGGGTTATATATGAAGAGAGCCAGCAGCCCTATCCATGGCCACTTTTACCAGTAGTCCCAATCTGAGCTGGGGTTGGTTGGCAGTTCCTTGCCCAGTTCATGATAGTCCTTCTCCATGCATTCTACTGTGGCGTTTCTCCTAATAATTATGATTGTTTGCACCGACCCTCACTCTGTTGTTTATAAAATTCCTCTGGAGTTGTTAGCAGAGCATCAAGGTACTTCAAGCAGAAGAAAGGTGGGACTTCGCCCGCGTTGTGGTGGAATGCATGCTGCACTCCGCAGAGATGTCTCATGGATTCTACTGCAACACAAAATCAGGGGAAATGTTATGCCTAAGCTCAGTCAGAATCCTTCCTGGAGTTCATTCTGCCAATGCCCTTTTCTGAACCCCTTTCACTATAGGACCTTTAAAGGCACCCAGTCTAGCTTTTTAATCAGAATTAGCTATGCACTATTAACTGTCAACAGTTCCTTTGTTCCTCTAATGGGTGTCTGCTGTTGCAACACTTGCGCTTATTAACCTTTGCCGGTGACTCAGCATGTGTGTCCTTCCGCTAAATAATGGAGTTTTAAAGAGGAGGAGTAAGTGAGCTGGGGATGTCAAAGGCACACATGCCTGCTTAAGAATGGAGTTCCCCTCCTCCTCCTGGTTAACTCTTGTTTCTCCCCTCCTCTCATCTTAAACACAAACTGAACTCCTCAAGGAAAACAATAAAGCAGCATTATCTACCGGTACCTATAAACCATGAATACTTTTTATATTACAAGAAAAGCAGTCGATGAACAATCCCAACCAGTCATGAAGATGGCCTTTTGTTATATACATAAAGTCAAACAGGATGGTCTAGAGCAGTGTTTCCCAAAATTGGGTCTCTAGCTGTTTTTGGACTACAATTCCTATCATCCCTGACCACTTGTCTTGCTATCTAGGAATGATGGGAGTTGTAGTCCAAAAACAGCTGGGGACCCAAGTTTGGGAAACACTGGCCTAGAGTATAAAAAAAGGCAAGAACAAAAAATCTCACTTGAGGAGCCTTAAAGACTGGTGGCAAATTACGGTATATTCACTCAGCCACACTGAGTTCTTAGGAAGTACAGTGGTACCTCAGTTTACAAACTTAATCCGTTCCGGAAATCCGTTCTTAAACCAAAACTGTTCTTAAACTGAGGCGCACTTTCCCTAATGAGGCCTCCCGCCGCTGGTGCCCTTCCACTGTTGGCTTCCGTTCTTAGACCGAGGTAAAGTTCACAAACCGGGACACTATTTCGGGTTTTGCGGAGTTTGTTAACCGAATCGTTCTTAAACCGGACTATTCTTAAACCGAGGTACCACTGTCAGGGCTAGCTCAAAACTCGAATGTTAGAGGCAGGAAGCCACTGAATACCAATTGTTGGGGATCACAAGTGAGAAGAGTGCTGTTGCACTTAGGTTTTTCTTGCAGGCTTCCCATAGGCATCTGGTTGGCCGGGGGATCTATGGCACCATTCACATAACAAAAACTGCATAGAGATATCAACATTTTCAAAAGTAAGGGGTCTATAGCTTGGCTTTTTGAAAAACAGGGGATCCACAATACTTAGCTAATTGGGAACCACTGGTTTGTATCATATAGCTGATATTATTGCACAGGGGTGCATTTGGTGTAGCTAAAGTTTGCAACTATATTTCCCATGAGGAGTGTATTGCCTTCTCCATTGTAGAGCATGTTCATATTGTTCAGGGCCCTTTCAGAGTTTTCTTTTGGGTTGGGTGGCTCTATGACAAGTTGGGCAGTGCTTGACATGGTCATGTGGTGGCTTCCATCCCGTGCCAGCTTGCCACAATGCTGCAAAACTGGTGGAAACAGGTACACTGGCATTGCAGTTTTGAAAAGTTGCTTGAGTTGGGAGCCAAGCACTTGGTAGAACAATCATTTGGCCACACGCCAGACTTGCCAGTTGCAATTCAGCTGCTGTCAACTGACTCTCATGACCAGAACCTTAGAACAAGAGACAGTTAGGTAAACATTATCTGCTCTCACGTTGGCTTGTATGTAGAAAAAGAAAAATAGCATGAAAACTACAAAAAGATAGATTTTTTAATTGTTATTTCTGGAGTTTGGTTCCAGTTCCATCCCTCTGCCCTGAAGTATTTCTGTGCAGAGTATTTCAAACCCACAAATGAGATTCATAATTTAGTTTATTCTTCCTCAGATGTACAATATAGGATTGATTTATCACATACTGTGTACAGGTTGATATATAGCTAATGTTTCATTTTCAAAGGCACCAGCTCCTTGATGCACAGTTGCAATTCTTTGTTGTTTTTTAATTTGCTATCCTCTGCACAAGGAAGGATGGGCAATGCCATCTTTTTTTGTAATATATTTAGGATGTATGGTTCAGTTATCACACGTCACGTTACTTTGGATGGCTAGTAAGATGTCTGCTGGCTCCCCCCTCCCTGTTTGGGCCAAATAGATTTGGTAAAGAAGAGTCACTGTCTCTCCAGTCCGAGTCAAGTGTTAATGCTCCTGTGCTAGTCAGCGTTGCTCTGACAAGGGCTGGAAGTGAACCAAGGTCTTTTTGAGCCTCTGCAGTCAGTCCACCTCTCCTATGCACCCCACGTCGCTTTCTGGATATCTAAAGTCTCTTAAAGGCCTTCTTGGTAGTGGCGGCCACCATGTGTAACAGCATCCTATTAGATGTTAAGGAAATAAACAACTATCTGACTTTTAGAAGGCAACCCTGTTTAGGGAAGTTTTTAATGTTTGATATTTTATCGTGTTTTAAATATTCTGTTGGGAGCCGCCCAGACTGGCTGAGGAAACCCAGCCAGATGGGCAGGGTATAAATTATTATTATTATTATTATTATTATTATTATTATTATTATTATTATTATTGGGTCAGCCCTCTGGTCTGTGGATGGGCACTGATCCTGGCCCTCATGGTCTCCTTCCCAGGAACTTTAGTTTGTTAAAGGCACTGAGAGTTCTTAGGGGACCCCATTCGCCTCAGTAAGCTACAATTCCCAAAGTTCCCTCAGAACAGGGACTGACTGTTAAAACATCTCTGGGAATTGTAGCTCTGTAAGGAAAAGAGGAGTCTCCCAATAACTCTCAGCACTCTTCACAAACTATAGTTCCCAAGATAGTTTGGGAGACGCCAAGTGGCATGATATAGCTTCACCTGAATAGTGAAGATGTGTCCATAGTGGTTAACCCAGCCCTGCACATTCCAGATTGAATAAGATTTGCTGTTTCTTAGTGACAGCTTTCCTCCTAAATCCATTGCAGCTATAACACTCTCCTCATGAGCCATTGCATATAAAATGGGCTATCGTTTTCTTCATTTCTCCCTTCCAAAGATATTATTAACAATTTTCGTGATGCATCTCCTTAGAATATGTTCAAACGGGATGTTATTTTGGTAGAGCCAGGATAAAAATGTACATTTGTGCATTTTCATCTCCCTTATACTTTTCCTTTACAAATGTATAAATAGGTGGTTGTCTAAAATTTCTGACTCTTTACAAGAATCATAGACTTTACCAGTTTAAGCTTTGTATTAGTCACACCCGAGAAAGTATGCACTTGCTACTTAAAGAGAAACAAGACAAGCCACAGTCATTCAGTTTCAGCCCTGCATAAAATACAAGGATTTGCATACGTGCATATTTTGCAGGGTGGTTGTAAGAAAGGCCCAGTTTGTATGCAACACTAAGTCAAACCATGGTTTAGTGTGAATGAGCAAATATGCAAGTTCCTGGAGTGAACATCACAACTGCTTATTCCCTGGTCCTGCCACCCCCACACTATTCACAGCTAAGCCAGGATTCACAGGCTTGTGGTTTGTCTCCTTCTAAGACACAAGATCATGTTTGGACAAATGCACAAAATGGAATAATGTTTTTGAACTGGGAAAACTACTTTTAGGTGGTTGCTATTTGCAGTCAGGAGGGGGGGGTGGCAGATGGGCAACGGGTTAAGAACGCGACCAGGATCAACACCTGGCATCCTTGGGCAGCTTTCGTGGCCACGGTGTCTTGTCAGGGCCCATTGAGCATTGATGATGGCTGTCGTGGACCACCGGGTAGCCCCCACAAAGCCCCCAATGCCCCATTGCTCTGGGGAATTGTGGGAAATGCAAATGGCAGCTATAACCAGCCACTTGGAGAGTTGTTGCTGTTTCTTCTGCTTACTGCCACTGTCAAGTATCTTTTCCAAGACCCATCAACAAAGGAGGGAGTCCACCAGCCCAGGACTCTTTCAAATCTGGGGCTGGCCCTGCTTTCCCTGCTTCTCTGTTCCAAATCACAACCACTGGAAGGGACGTTTTCTGGTTCAAAAAGGTGTCACTGCCAGACTTCTGTTGTGGTGTTGGCATGCAACATGTAGTTTGGGTTTGCATCTTTGGATTTAGACACCAGTCCATTATGAAATTGGTGGCATTGTGAAAATAATGACATTATGTTATTATAAGCATCTTGTTTTCATTTCTATGGACAGCGGCAATGTAAAAATAGATCCTTCTTGCTGTGAAATTTTGGTGGCTGCCTGTTTGTGATAGTTGCCTTTTTCACCTTCTCTTCTGTGCTTCCCAAGATACTCTGGACAAAGTGAGTGAGTGTTTCCTGTTCTTAATGGTGCTGGCTAATTGAAGCCTATTGCCTCAGACGGGAATAATTTCCTGTCCCTGTCTGGGTACCACTCAAGGTGTTTTGTTTTTTGTTTTTAAGATAAGACTCTTAAGGTCATTTCAAATGACCGGCTCTTTCCAGTACAGCTGTTTGTATAAGATTTTAGTCTCTAGTCCCAGGTTCACAGATTCCAGTGATCTTATCTGCCATTTCAAGTGTATTTGGACAATTCTGTGCTCTGCTTCTTGAACGGGTGGGGTGGGGAGAAGTTCACCTAAGCTTTTGCAAATGCCTGCATCTCATAGTGAAGTATCTATGGTGTTATGAGTTTGGCTGTCATGATTGACATGAAGGGTTTTATCACTCTAGTTTTGCCTGACAAAGTAATGGGTGGTTGAGGTCTAACAAAAGACTTGATGATTAATGGGCTGGAAAGCTCTTTTCCAGTCTTTGGAATATAACACCCATCCAAGCTGGCAAAAGGACAAAGACAGCTTATCCACAGCATAGGTGTAAAGTTTACAGAGCTACAGTTCCCAGCACTGTTAACAAATGTCAGTTCTGAGAATTCTTTGTGGCGGGGAATGTGCTTTAAATGTATTGTGTGGATGTGACTATCTGTAGACTGGCATTCTAAAAGCTGAGAAAAAGCTGAGAGGGTCATGTTTTTGCTGCTGCTGCTTGAATAATCTGGGCTTGGAGCAGTCTTTGGGGGACTTTGCTTAGTCGTTTAGTTGTGTCCGACTCTTCGTGACCCCATGGACCAGAGCACGCCAGGCACTCCTGTCTTCCACCGCCTCCCGCAGTTTCGTCAGGCTCATGTTTGTAGCTTCGAGAACACTGTCCAACCATCTTGTCCTCTGTCGTCCCCTTCTCCTTGTGCCCTCCATCTTTCCCAGCATCAGGGTATTTTCCAGGGAGTCTTCTCTTCTCATGAGGTGGCCAAAGTTTTGGAGCCTCAGCTTCCAGATCTGTCCTTCCAGTGAGCACTCAGGGCTGATTTCCTTCAGAATGGATAGGTTTGATCTTTTTGCAGTCCATGGGACTCTCAAGAGTCTCCTCCAGCACCATAATTCTGAGAAGCTGATGCAGCAGAATCGTCACCCTGTTGCCTACTTACAGATGCCCTCAGACTGTCAGTATTTTGCAGGAGGGATTTAAGTCTATCAGTGGCTAGTAGCCATAGTGGTCATGTTCTACCTCTGCTGTCAGAGTCAGCATGCTTCTGAATACTAGTTGCTGGGAATCAGAGGGGGGCAGAGTGCTGTTGCACTTATGTGCCACTTGTAGGCTTCCTATAGGCATCAGGTTCATTTATTTATTTATTATTTAATTTATATACCGCCCTCTACCCGCAGGTCTTAGGGCAGTTTACAAAACAAAATAAAAATATAAAACCACAAAATCCATAATCAAAATAACAACAGCAACAACCCAATAATGTACCTGCTCCCATTATGGCCATTGTGAGAAAGGATGCTGGACTAGATGGGCCATTGGCCTGATCCAGCAGGCTCTTCTTATGTCCTTAGGATAAGGAGTGTTTGTGAACAATAGAGACACTTGGAGATTTCAAGCCGGCGGACGTGGCCTTCAAGGTGACACGAATATAATGGGACAAGGGCAAATCGACCTGACCAGAAGGGGTGAATCATTGAAAGATGAAAGGGCCATCTCAGTAATGGCGCCTGCCCTGTGGAATGCCCTCCCATCAGATGTCAAAGAAATAAACAACTATCTGACGTTTAGAAGACATCTGAAGGCAGCCCTGTTTAGGGCAGTTTTTAATGACTGATGTTTTAATGTATTTTTAATCTTTTGTTGGAAGCCGTCCAGAGTGGCTGGGGAAGCCCAGCCAGATGGGTGGGGTATAAATAATAAATTATTATTATTATTTTATTATTTTACAAATATTTATAATGTTATCACCTGATCACCTTTTTCTTCCTATTGACAGCTTCTGAATATCAGTGAAAGGAACTCTTGTCACTACGTAGGCGCATTCCAAGTTAGAGCATTAGTGCACCTAGCTCTGGCTGGCAGCAGCTCTCCAGGGTGTCAGGCAAAAGTTCCTCTCAGTCCTATCTGGTGGTGCTGGGGGTTGAACATGGGACCTTCTGCATGCAAAGCAGATGCTCTACCACTGAGCCAAAGCCCTTCTGCATAGCTCAAGTGGGATAGCACAGTTGATAGAGCAGGGGATGCTTAATCTCAGGGTCGTGGGTTTGAGTCTCAAGTTGGGCAAAAAGATTCCTGCGTTGCAGAGGGTTGGACTAGATGATCCTTGTGGACCCTTCCAACTCTACAGTTCTGTAATTTCTGCTTACCATCAGCAGAACTGATGACCAATGAAAGTGGCCAGTGTGTGTCCATCAGCTTCCCTGAAAAAAAGGCTGTCGTCTGATGTCCTTCAAGGGAGATCCTATCATGGAGGAGAAAACAGAAGTGGAAATGCAAGAAGTTGTAACAGTAATGCGGTGAGCTGTATGCTTCTCTGGTGAAAGCTGTTCTGCAACTGCGTTGGTTTTACAAAATTACACAAGCACCCACAAAATTTTGCAATGGGGGCATAGTCTACAAACTGAAAAAATTTAATTGCCTGCTCATCTTTGTGGCATCTCTAATGTTCTAGCACATAGCACAATGGAAGAGGGGGGAAACTGGAGTTACATGGGTGAGGAATTTCACTTCTATGTGTGCTGTATGCTTCAGCTCTCATGGCTACCTTTGCTTTTTATAAGTAGAGTGTTTAAATGCCCAAAGAATACTCAAGTTCATAGAGCCCTTAATGCCAGAGTTGTGCTGAGGATTAGGAGAGATGGACTGAGCCACTAGTGGCTCTATATCTTCCAACACTAGGAGTTACAGCACAAATAGGGTCTGTTGCTCAGTGGCAGAGCATCTCCTTTGAATGCAGAAGGTCCCAGCTTCAGGCATTACCATCTCCAGGCAGGGCTGGGACTGAAACCCTTCCTGAAACCCTGGAGAGCCATTGCCAGTCAGTGTAGATGAGTTGGATGGACCAAATGGTCCAACTCAATTTAAGGCAGCTTCCTATGCTCCTAATGTAGAATAAAGATGCAGCGCCATCACATTCTGTTTGATAAATTCTGTCACTCAAGAGTATTTACATTTGGACCATACGCTTATGTTGATGACACAGAACAGTTGATTACACAGAAGATTTGCGAGGTTCTTCCTTTGCAGACTCTGGTTCATAATAAGAGCAGGGCAATTTCTGATTATAGATAGCTCTTTGATTTAGTATACAATATTATAACTGGAAAGGGACGCGGGTGGCGCTGTGGGTAAAAACCTCAGCGCCAAGGACTTGCCGAACGTATGGTCGGTGGTTCAAATCCCCATGGCGGGGTGAGCTCCCGTCGTTCGGTCCCAGCTCCTGCCCACCTAGCAGTTCAAAAGCACCCCTAAGTGCAAGTAGATAAATAGGTACCGCTTTATAGTGGGAAGGTAAACAGCGTTTCCGTGTGCTGTGCTGGTGCTGGCTCGCCAGAGCAGCTTTGTCACTCTGGCCACATGACCCAGAAGTGTCTTCGGACAGCGCTGGCCCCCGGCCTCTTAAGCGAGATGGGCGCGCAACCCCAGAGTCAGTCATGACTGGCCCGTACGGGCAGGGGTACCTTTACCTTTACCTTTATTATAATTGGACAGAACTGAAGGTCAGCTCCACACACACACACACACACCCCAAAACACACCATTTTTTCGTGGAAATTAAGGACAAATTAAGAGAGAGTATATATGTCCAGATTCCACAAATTTGTTGGCTGCTGGTGAATCATATTATGGTATTAATTTGACCCAGTCACCATGTAATTTTGTCCGCTTCTCCACCCTATCCCCATATAAGGAAGTGGCTGTTTTTGTTCCACTTGTTCCCATATGTAAATAAACTGTTTCCTTATCTATATAATAATTCTCCTACAATGAAGCCACACTTTTGCTGGGGGCCCTAATTACACCATAGTTCTTTAAGGCAAAGTAATGGCTAACCTGGCCAATGTTAACTAGGTTCTCTTCCCCTCCAGTTTAGCCCATGATAACAAAACCTCTTGAAAGTTTATGCATTTGCAGTTACTAAAAATGTCATAGCATGCATGGAAGGCCTAACTACAGCAATAAGCCTCACTCCTTCATGGGTTTAAAATGCATCAGTTTAGGTAGGCTTAAGGTACATTTCCAAAATGCAAAATTACCTTTGTTACTGGACATGTGGCTTACTAGGAGTGTGGTAGGGCTCCTTTGCTGTTGGAAAACCATTCCACATGCAAGACAGCTCTGCTTGACACTCCAGCAAGACACCTTCCATTGCAAAATCTAGCAGAGCAGGTAGTGTACAGCAGCCTATAAGAACCATGTACACATATCACAGACAAGCACAGATCATTCCATTCCCTCTTTATCAGATCAACCCAATTGTGGGTCTAGGTGGATAGTAATAATAATAATAATAATAATAATAATAATAATAATAATAATAATAATAATAATTGTATACCGTGCTTCATCCCAGGGTGGTTCACAACGGAACACACAAAATGAGAATACAAAATACAAAACAAAACAAAAACGAACAAATAACCCCCCCTCCCACAAACACATTTAAAATGCCATAGAATGTTCAACAGCCGAAAGCCTGGTTGAAAAGTAATATTTTTTACCAGGCGCCTAAAGATATGTAATGAAGATGCCAAACAAGCCTCCCTGGGGAGAGCATTCCACAAGTGGGGAGCCACCACAGAAAAGGCCCGTTTGACACCCTCTGGGCCTCTTGTGAGGAAGCTACACAAATAAGGGCCCCAGATGGTGAACAAAAGGTCCAGGGTGGTTCATATGGGGAGAGGTGTTGCAGTCCTGAGCCGCTTAAGGCTTTATAGGTCAAAATCAGCACTTTGAATTGGGCCCAGAAACTAATTGGCAGACAGTGCAGTCGGGCTAGGATTGGTGTAATATGCTCAAACCGTCTTGTCCCAGTGAGCAACCTGACCACCAAATTCTGCACCACTGAAGTTTCCATACCATCTTGAGAGGCAGCCGTATGTATAATGCATTGCAGTAATCACAGTTGTCTCTAAGTGGTGTACAGGAGATCCAGTACAATAAGACTGAAGATGAGTTAAAAATAGAAAATTGGAATTCAATTAAAAAGCCTGCTGAAATAAGAGCCAACTTCACTCACAGCTGAACCCAAAGAGAAGTCAAACTAAACAAATGTTTGAGTCCCTGATTCACTCACATAAATCTTCAACTGATCCCTAAAATGCAGTTGCATACCCATGCGACCACAGCTGATAGTTAAAACACACACACACACACACACACACACACACACACACACACACACGTGTGAACTATAGGAAGTCATATGAGGAAAGAAGCAGCCTTTGCCTTCAATGAGGTTTTGTTTTCTGGCTCCAGATTCTTCCAATAATAACCCTTCTGATAATAAACTATAGCTGGAGCAATTTGCCCAGGAGTACTGTGGCAACGTTGCAGTGCCTGAAGCCACCATACATCTCCCTGAGGAAAGAAAGATGTGGAGTTACCGGACTCTGAATCTGGAACTGGCAGCCCCTTTAAAAGTTCCCTAATTGAGACATTGGGCTTTGGGAGTCATCGCCAGGCCCTACATGGCTATGGACCTTGTTAAACCACCCCCTGCTGTCCCTGGGAACTCTTTCGCCTATGTCCTCTGGTGTCAGAATCTGGCCAGTCGCCTGCAAACTGGCTGTGCTAACTGAGATCTGCTCTCTGCTCCTAAAGACCACACCCTGCCAGGGGCGAATGAAGGCTTGTGATACCCAGGGTGGGGCGTCGCTACGTAGGGCACATGTGCGGTGATGCCACACATGCGCTGTACATAGTGGTTTGCCAGCGCCACTGCTCCAGCGCCATACAGACAGTGCTGGGATCCTCTGCTTGTGGCTGCAGCCACGAACAGAGGATCCTCCACATGCTGCTGCAGTGGCGCGGTGGCTGCTCATGCCGCTGCGGCAGGGTGAGCCCCTGTAGGGTGCCTTCTTGTCACCCCCCCAAACATGGCACCAGGGGCGCACCGTCCCCTCCTGCACCCCTGTTGCAACACCACTGCACCCTGCTACCTGTTGCTGACCACCTTCTGCTCCAAGTTGGTTCCTGCCCATCTTGGTGGGCTCTCAGCCCAGTCAGAACATGCCAGGATGATAGTAATGTCAATGGGTTGTTAGTGATATATCTCATTTTCTCCCTTTCTCCCATAACAGAGGAATAGAGAAAAGCAGGGCAATTTGTGTTTACCTTTTGGATACTGCAAGTGCTGGGCTTGGGTCTAAGATGCACCGCCAACACGGCACGGTTTTAAACTGCATTCAGTGTGTACTGCAGACATGCCTTTAGGATATACTGTAAAGTGAATCAAGAATAAGTTTTATATGAAATTGCCTTGAAAGCTTCTGTTAACTGCAGTGAGAATAACTGAAAACGAAGATTAAAGCTCAGATGTTCTGAAACGCTCTGCCACAAGTCGTTGCATGCCTCTCTTGTGAAAAGAAGAAGATCTGAGCTATTTCCTCTTCTCCTCACAACGATCTTGTCCTTCACTCCTCCTGGAGGCTCTTTGGCAATCCAGGCGTGGAGATAAAAAGACATGACATTGCAGTATCTTTGGCGGCTCCCTTTACCAAGCAACAGATCTGCAGTGGGAGGGCAGCTCCCTTGTCATTGCACAGCTAACCATACCAAGCACAGAACACTTGGACTGAAACAAAGACACTAAATAGCAGCAATGAATTTGTATGCAGGAAAGTAACAATGTGCTTTCGAAAACAGTTTCACAGCGTTGGGGGAAGTCGAGCGGTTTCCAAAGAGCTACTTACTCGTGTGTTGTGTCTCCAGTGACTTTGACAAGATTCAGAATACAATAATAGCAATCGGGAGTGTAGCCACAGAATGCAGTGCACCAGAGAAAATACAGCAAAGGGAATCTGTGTCAGTGGATTTCTTTCTGAGAAGGGCAAGCCCTTCCTCCTTGTCCAGAGATTCTTTGTGCAGCTCTTTGAACTAGGAAAGACCCACAGATTGGGTGCATGTTGCTTATATGCTGTTAAAGAGACAGCCTTCACAAGACACTAATTCACGTTCTGCATTCAACATGCAAGCCATCTGTATATGGCACACACAAATATGTAATGTGCATTGGTGCCATTTAAGTGCAGCTGCCATGTGGGTGCCTGCCTGCTCTGTGCATCACACTATTCCTTATTTGGTGGTACCGTCTGTCTGGCAACACCTCCTAAGTCAGGCCCACACAATCATTCACAGCAACCATGAATCCTTAAGCCATGCACTGTAGCAGCTTTCTTAAATCACTATATGCTTCCAGCAGTTTCCGCCAGGGCATCTGGTAGCCAGTGGTCAATGAAAAGGTGTGTTGCAATCTTCTATGTTTTTATCAGAACTGGACGTGCAAATGGAAATGTTAAGACTCTGCAGTAATAATAAGCTAATAGCTCTGGATAGACAATCTCCTCAAACTCTCAATCCACAGAGCCCATTCTTGAATTCTTCAATGCTTACATTGCCTCTGTCTTAAAAAGGGGATTTGTGATCAGATTATCATCAAAACTGAGACAAATGGGGAAAAGAATGAGCACTGGAAGCTGCCTTGCACCAAGCCAGACCACTGCTCCATCTTGCTAAATGGTGCCTACATTGTCTGGCAGCTGCTCCTGTCTGGAGAATTGAACCTGAGATGTGCTCTCCTACTGAGCTAGGCGGATAAGAAGCAGGTGAAAAATTATTGACATAATCTGTGCTAATGCCTTCTTCTTGTGTGTACTAATGGCCTTGAAATGGCAGAATAGCATGATGTATGTCAGGACATAGCAGAATTCCCCCAGCAGGGGCCTGGGAATCTAGGAAGCAGGTTGATATGGTCCCATAACAGCTTCATTCAGGTTGCAGCCAGGTGAGCGGATCAAACTCCAGGAACACAGCTCACCAAAAAGTGGGCAAGGAAGGCTATGAGTCAGGGGGCCCTTGAGACATCCTTTTTATTGTGCATTCATCATTATATCGTGCTCATGATGATATTGGAGCAGTTATATGCAACTGCACTTTCAATACAACTTGCAGCTGGAAAAGTTTTGGGGTAGTTATACGGCTTCTATTGCAATAAGTGCCTGTCCTGTTGTTTCTTGTTAAAATCTCATAACTTTTTATATGGTAAATGATGTTCTCCCCCCGCCATTTTTAATGCATTATAGTGCAAGAGCTCCTTAGCAATGTACCAGATTGTAGCAGCTTTTTGTGATGTAGCCACTTCCATATACTTCCTGTTGATGATGGATACTGGCATTCCTTTGGTTTTTGTGTCTGGAGATGAGTGATGATTTAGCACAGCCATCATATAACCTGGACAGGGAACACTTAAAAAG
This sequence comes from Podarcis raffonei, assembly GCF_027172205.1. Classification (NCBI taxonomy): domain Eukaryota; kingdom Metazoa; phylum Chordata; class Lepidosauria; order Squamata; family Lacertidae; genus Podarcis; species Podarcis raffonei. Next base: position 78,287,363 of record NC_070604.1, on the reverse strand, counting down.
CACCAAAACGAAAGTCCAGTAGCATGGCATCTTAGCACAACTAACTTACACCAGAAAAAGGGATGAATGGGGGAGGGCAGGAACAAAGACCATTGAATATCGGGTGGGGAGATCACATGTGGATGCAATAATGCAGGAACATCGGAGAGCATTGCAGAACAACTGATAAAGTGGGGTGGTGGCTCCAGTATGAATTCAAGTGCACTACCAATGCATCAACAACATGTTGCTGCATACTTCCAAAATAAAATAGCCATCTGAATAGGCCCAGAGCTGAAGAAAGGTTAGGCAGCTTATGACAGAGAAGTCTAACTTGCTGGCTGCAGCCAGGTCTGAGAGCAGCGTGCCTTGGAAGGACTTATAAAAGATTCCCAGGCAGCCAGAAGGTAGTTTTCTAGATGTTGGTATATCCCATTATATGAAACTGTTGCTCCTAAAGTCTGGCCTTAAGTCAGTATGGCCTGATCAAAGGCATTCTAGAATAGGGGAGGAACTGCCTAACAAAATATTAAAGGCGTTAGCATTTAACTTTGAAAAGAAGAGGAACATGGACCTATGAACTCATTGCCCAGATACAGCAAGATATAACTGAAAGCAGAACCGATTCCCATCTGCAGAACTGCTCGTTCCCAGTGCAAAAGGGAATACTACACACCCTGATAAAGAGATTATTGCCCATGCTACCAAGCTTGAGGTGGAGTGAGTGAGATGGATACTAGATGACTTGAATCTTTCCATGCATTCTCTTTTGCTCTAGTATGTAATTGACATGCACTGGCTGAAAGTACGGAGCATCCTTTGGGAGGGGGGCGGAAAGAGGGGAATATGAGAACAGAAATTGCCTGCTGCTGCTCTCAAACATGCCTGAATTGGTTCTACTGTGGTTAAGGTGTTGGTGAGCATACATTCAAATGGTAGAGTTGTCTATCAAAAGTCACACAAGAAAACATCTGCTCACGCAGAGGGGCTTCCAAAGCATTTTATGGGGATGGAGGGGCACATAGAAGACTGGGATGAGGTGCAGAAGGATACAGCAGGAGTGGGTGAAAATCAGAGACAGAGGCAGCTAATGGAAGGGAGGAGGGCGCAGGAAAGCCCCATTGCCAGAAAGGCCTTCTGCTCACATAACTTGGGATACAACCCATAACCATCATAATTTACACCACTCAGCGAATACTACTGCAGATAGTGCAGTACAGACACAACTAAAAATCACCAAGCCCTTCCTATAAACTTACAATCTCAAATCATAACAACCCATTCCACTTTATGGAATTAAAAATGGTATGTAAGCATGTATGGCATCGTGCTTGGAGCCCTAAGCACAAACTGATGGTTATTTGGAAGTAACCCTCTTTGAAATCAATGAGATCTACTTTCAAACGAATATGTTCAGGACTTTGGTCACAAGCCATTTGTCTGACTGACAACAATGTTTGTTTCATCTCGCCTCTCTAATGGATGCAGTTTTTTGTTTTGTTTTTTAATTTGTGTTGCTTCACAGGAATCCTTACTCTGAAACAGGCTGATTCATACTATCCTTTGAAGGTTTCTTTGTTATGCTTTACTGTATTGTTGCATTTAGGGCTGCTTTCTTGGCCAGCGCTAATAATGGTCATTAAGAATAAAGCCAGAGCTTGTTTCTCAAAAAAAGTAAAATAAGGCCATGCCTTCTTGACAGGTTTTAAATACATTGATATTTGGGGGGAATCTTGTGCCTTATCCAAAACCTCTATCTCAAAATTATGTTTGTGTCTACTGCACAGGGTCAATAGATGAAGCGTGATTCAAGGGAGGCGATGGCATTGATTGTTGTTGCAAGCGTACAAAGAGGTCTTTGGCATGAAAAAGAACTACCTACAGTAAATGGAAATTATCTATAGATGTAAAGGGCACTGTTAATTTTTTCTTAAGGGGGAAAAAAATAGAGTAAATCAGTGCCTGACAAATGAAGAAGAAGAAGAAGAAGAAGAAGAAGAAGAAGAAGAAGAAGAAGAAGAAGAAGAAGAAGAAGAAGAAAACAAGTGAGCTGCTGGCAGTGAGAGCCAATAGGAGTTATACGATAATATCTGACCAAGTTCTTCTTCGGTAGGTCATTCAGTCTCCTGCTGATTAAACCTTTCCATTACACTTCCCCCTCATGGCTTCTGTGTTTTGTGTATCTCTGCTATAAACATGAGCCAGCATTTACTGAAGAGGCAACATAAAGGTAATATAGATAAGTGATCCCCAGACTATGATTAAACGAGTTTGTTCATTTTCTGTGGGAGAACCGCTGCAGCTCAGAGGCAGATAAACTGTTTTGAACGCAGAAGGTTCCCGGTTCAATTCTCCCCTCCCCAAAAATGTATTTGTTAAACATTTCTAAACAATAAATCAATTCCAACCCGACACTATTGCAGTGTGATTTAACGGCAGTGTACACACAAACGCGAAATCTATTTTCCTGTTGCAATGCAACTATCACTAAGCAACACAATCCGCAGGCAAATTCACAGGCAGGTAACCCTTCCTCATTATCCTGTGGTGTGCTGCAGGCAGGTGAGGCTCTATGAAGTTATTCCTGTAACTGGATCTTATCAAATCTGTCATGTTTTGCAGTGCCTGGTGATACACCAAATGCTCAGAGATTGGCGATGGCCCAAATAGTACTTATCTACCCCTCCCAAGAGGGCCCACCAGCTGACCTCCAACATTTAGCAATTTTTATTCTGACCACTGTCAGAAGTACCACAACCAGTTCTGCATGTTCAGGTTCAGTTCTTAGCACCTTGAGGCAAGGTTGGGAAAGACTCCTGCCTGAAGCCCTGAGTTGTAGCTGTCAGTCAGTGTAGAATAGGAGTTCCCAAACTGTGGTTCACAAGTTCCATTCTGGTGGTCTGTGATGTGCCAGTATTAAATATACATATTGATTTTTAATTGTATTTTTATCACTTCTTTTATTTTTTACATTGCATTTGATTGTATTATCAGTTGCATCCTATGAAATTCAAATTGTAATGCAAGGAAATAATATATAAGAAATAAAAGGAGCAATAAAAATACAGTTAAAAAGAACACAGCATCTAGCATAGCACATTACCAAGACCCTCAGCAATCTTCAAGGCATCCAGGAGAGAGAGAAAAATTAGGAACTACTGGTGTAAACAATACTGAGCTAGATGCATCAATCATCTGACCTGGGCCACAGTCACATACATTAAAAGCAGTATCATACTACTATAAACAGTCATGGTTTCTACAAAGAATTCTGGGAGCCGTTGTTTGTTATGGGTGCTGAAACTTGTTAGGAGACCTCTATTCCCCTCCCAGAGCTACAATTCCCATAGTGGTTTAAGTGCTGAGAGATGTTAGGAGACACTTATTCCCCAGACCTACAGTTCTGAGATTGATTTAACATAGGGAACTATGGGAACTGTAGCTCTGGAAGGGGGAAATGTTCTTCTAAGAAGTCTCAGCAGCTATAACAAACCATGGCTCCCAGAGTTCTTTGAGTTGCTTCAAGTGATATCATGGTGCTTTAAATGTATGGTGTGAATGTGGCCTTGGTATAAGTAAGGCAGCTTCTAATGCTCCTATATTCTCTTCACCATTCCCTTCTGCGCTGACACGTTCCAGCCAAACAAAAGTGCTCAGCAAGGGCATAGGCTGGGGCACAGCCTAAGAAAAGTCCCTGGCATTTGTCCCCCCGCATGTGAGGTTCCCCAGTCCTTTGATAAGAGATAATATATCCTGTTAATTTCTTAGACACTATGACCTCAGACTTTGCCCAGGTATTTAACAGCCACATCTGCTGTCTAGAAACCAGAGTTTCAAATTACACTACTGGAGCAAGCCTTGTTATTTTTCCAGGGCTGAGGCAATTTGTGGATGGAGCTGTGTGACAGCAATACGGTTCCTTTAATCATGTGGGTTGTCCGTTTAGCTTTGTAAACAAAACAGTAATAAGAGTAATAAAAAAAGGTTACAACACAACAGTATTTCAGAGTTTACTGCCAGGTAGAAATGGAAAGAGGTGGAAGATCATAAGAACATTTTCTGTTGGTTTTTTTTTATTATTGTCTTAAAACCAACAGAACTTTCTTTTTTAACTGAGACGCTGCAGATCTTGCAGACCTTTCTGTGCAAACACTAGCTTCTATTAAATTAAATTAAATGGCAAAATGTAGCTTTCTTTTGTGTCTTAGTATCACTTCCGAGAGCAGTAAGTGAAGCGGGTGGGGGAGATGAACTGGCAACAAAACAGAATAAATAAAAATCCCTGTGCAAAGAGTGGGCATGATCCATGCACAACTAAACATGATTGAATCCCACCCCATTGCTATCAGGGGGACAGATTTAAACATGTGCTGAAATCCAATTATACTTAAAAGTATTTCATGTAGACTGGATCATTTCACACTCTGCCAGTTCAAACTCCATGGTAAATCCAGCATCTACATTGCTCCTGAAAATGGACCTTTGGCCATGCAATGAAAACAAATGTTTTGAAAGTCACACCCTTTCTGTTTCCCTTTATTTTAACTGCCTTCTTCTGTTTTATCTTTTTTTTCTCAATTGCCTTCCTCTTTGATTTCCTTACTGATTTCAGTGGAAACTCGTCCTGTCTCCTGCTGCTGTTGCTGCAAACTGGTGTTTTTCACCCAGGTGGCATTAAATCTGCAGGGAACGTACCACTCCCACTGCCAAATTTCTGAGTCCCCATGTAAAATAAAGGCAAAGAACGAAAGAAGAAATGCGTCTATATTCATTTTTATTTTAATGTTAAAATGAATTGTTTCAATGTCAAAACGAACATGGGTGCATTGTTAACATGATTGTACACCCTACCACTGTGTCAGGATTTGATGCCTTACTTGCTTCTCATCCAAACCCATAAATCAAGAGGCAATAAATTGCAAATAACCTCCAGTCAATGTTTTCCTGTAAAACCCTGACTGTAGTTTGTATTCTGATATATTTCGTCTGCTCTTAACTAAAAAAGAGATCAAGGCAGGTGGAAATTTGCCATTAGCTTCAAAGAGTAGAGTAAGGTGAAAAAGAAGTATCCGTGTTTACCTGTTATCTTCTCTACTACCATGTCATTTGTTATCTCAGTATGAGTCTGTGTGTTTATGCTGTAATTATGACTCATAAAAAGTCCCTCTGGGTTTATTTAGATGTGGAATCTACAAGAGTGTAGTAATGTGTGGGAAGGAAAGCCTGGCAGCCATGTTCAAAGCAGAAAACCGACCTGCCTCTCCCCAGGGAGATAGCCCCACCCTGTTTAAACACCACCTTTTCTTTCTATTCCACTTTTAACCCATGAAGAACCACAAAGAGAATATATAAATGGGCTTTCTGCCTTCCTTCTCTATACTGAATTTATAAGGATGGTGTCTTGGTCAGACACAGTTGGCAAACAGCTTAAGGTACTCCTATCACCTGTGCATTCAACGGCCGAATCCAAGCATGCCCCCAAACTGCAGACATTCTGCAAAGAGTATCCTAACAGGAGTTATTATTCCAGGGCCCATTACCTTCTTTTTACTAGGAGCACCTCCACTCAATCAATTGCCTTGATTAAGCTAGTGGTGCAGCAATGAAACTGCTAGCACATTTGCAAAGCTAAGCAGGGTCCAGTATGGTTTCAAACTGGATGGGGGACCATGTGTTGAGATTCATGCATTGCAGGGGATTGGGCTAGATGACCCTCCAGATCACTTCCAACTCTATGATTCTATGTATTGATTAGCTTATTTGCCCATTTACAGCACATCAACACTACCAGACACCAACTGAGAACATCATCATCTAAAGCTGTACTGAAAAGGAACACTACATAGAGTGGAGCTTTATGCCAGCACCTATATAAGACTATGCTGCCTTTGTTGATCCAGGTAGACATCTCCCCAATTGGCTGTTTGGCCTTGCAGTGACCAACACAGTCCCCATTGCACATGTGGGTGTTGAGTATGCTGCAGCAGGGTTCCTGCTTCTCAAACTTTGTCTGGATGTGCCCTTTGAAATTATGCATCCCTGTACGAAGAGGCCTTGTGTGTAGTGTGGGCTTGCATAAATCTCACATGAATCTCTGCTCTTTTTTCTTGGAGTTTCAAGAAGATCAGAAAGATCCACTTACGCAGAAGTTTAGCCTTGAACCAAAATTCAAATCAAAGAGAATTTTTAAGGATATGCATATTATGGAAGAACAAGAGGGAAAATCCATAAGTAGCTTTAATATTTCAAGAGATGCGTTAGCCATAATTTTATAACTTCTGCGAGACAGCTTTTTAAGTATAAGCAAAGAAATTATTCTTGCTCATTCTCTAGAAATTGGGGTTCTGCATAAAAGAAGAATATCAACTGAAACACATCAAAAAGCCTAAAGCAGGGGCTGGCAATCTCAGGCCCAGGGGCCAGATAGGGCCATCTAAATAGCTTTATACAGCCCTTGGCACTCTTCCCTAAAGCTCCAACCCTTCTCCAGGCCACATCCCTCACCAGCACTAGTCTGGAGTGTGTCCTCAACATGAGATGGTGCCGCTTGCTTGTGTAGAACCTCTGGCTTTTGGATGGATGGAATGTAGCCTACTGATTAAACGGAAGAGTCACCTCTATTGGTCCACCGACTTTTGCCTCTGGCTCCGCCCACCAGTAACAGGAGCTCCTCTTCCAGGAATGTTGACTAGAACAGGATGTGACTTAAAAAGGTTCCTCACTGGACATAAAGGAGTTTTGGGGAATCCCTAGCCTGCAGGTGTAATTGGGTGCTCCAAGCCTCAGAGGTTGGCCTACTCAGACACTTTTGGTGAGACATGCCCACATTTGCCACTCTTGATGTCAAGGTGCAGGAAAGTTCAAGGTGTGGTGGCTGCAAAGGAATTGTTTGGGTGTTCCTCTTCAACCAAGCCTTGGGCTGATTAATATTCTATAGCCTATTAAATGTGTTTGTGGGAGAGGGGGCTATTTTTTTGTTGTTTTTGTTTGAACTATTTATTTGTGTTTTTATCTTGTATTCATCTTTTGATGAAGGACAGTATATAAATCATCTTATATCTATCTATCTATCATCTATCATCTACCTATCTATCTATATCTATCTATCCATCTATTTACTTTATATAAATTCTATAAAACTACGAAGCATTCACAGCATAGATCCAAGGTTTGAAGTATATGAGAGGCCAAAATATTACCCTAGTTATGCAGGAGGACCATGGTTGGCCTGTGTGCCAAAACCATTAATTCTACTTCACTAAGAGCCCAAGTTAACCTCACATGCAGAGGGAAACACATGCCTAGAAATCTGCAGGAAAGAGGGTGTGTGACTTGAGAGAATTATAGCGGGAAAGTGGGTGGTGTGGAAAGGGTTAATCACCTGCTCCCCACACCACTTCTCTACTTCAGTTTGCCCTCTTCCTAAGCAGATTTTCTATAACAAATGTGGCTGTCAGAGTTATGCTCCACACGGTTCTGTGTAATGTTTCATTATTCCCCAAATATATTCCTAGAACAGCTAGCTGTCCAGTAATATAATGCCTCCAGCCTTCCTTGGCAGTCTGGGCATTGATTCATTTCTAAATTGAATTTGTTCCAATTCAGCAAGAGTGAATTTCTTACCCTGTTTGTCTCTATGAAAGTACATATGTAATGTAATCCAACCATCTCCATTATTATCATATGCATAACTTTATTTATTCACAATTAAACACCCTACTTTGCACTTAAAATTGTTGCAAAGGGCCAGTGAAATTATAGGTTTGTTTACAAATGTGCTTGATTTGACTTCCATCTTTCATTTGAGTCTCTTAATGGAATTTTGCGTTCTAATCCTATCCTTTTAATTTTGCGAAAGCTGTAGCAATATACTCCATTCCTGCATCCAGGTCATCTGAAGGTGAATAGTGGTCCCTATGAAATAGCACTTGTGTAAGTGGGTGGTGCTGTGGGTTAAACCACAGAGCCTAGGACTTGCCGATCAGAAGGTCGTCGGTTCGAATCCCCACAACGGGGTGAGCTGCTGTTGTTCGGTCCTTGCTCCTGCCAACCTAGCAGTTCCAGCGGGAAGGTAAACAGCGTTTCCGAGCACTGCTCTGGTTCGCCAGAAGCAGCTTAGTCATGCTAGCCACATGACCCGGAAACTGTACCCGGAAATTGGCTCCCTCGGCCAATAAAGCGAGATGAGCGCCGCAACCCCAGAGTCGGCCATGACTGGACCTAATAGTCCAGTCTTGCCTTTACCTTTTTACCTGAACCCAAACTGTTGAAACCTTATGGGTAGGTTAGAAACCAACTGAGTTTCTGGATGATGGGAAACCTCCTGTTTGAAACCTATTTGTAAAGGCTAAAGAGTAAACCCTACACAAATCTAGAGTGGAGTCCCAAAAATGGTTCGATGGCGCCTTGTACGCCTCCTTCCAGCAACTCCTGTAGCCAAGCTGGTGCCAAACATATTGTTCTGCTTTCCGTTGAACCACACCAGTGAGGCTGAGAGTGGGGTCTTGTCATCTGGGCAGCTCAGGACTGCCATATACACTGCCCAGGCTTGTGCCCTAGGGGGGTCACTTCGGTGCTGCTAACACAGCAGTTTGATTTCATTCCTGGAGGCGCACTCTGTTGTCTCTCAAGACAGATGGATGCCAACAAATTATTTTCATACAAAGATGTCTCTATTGATTTTCACTCAGTATAGCCAAGTGGTGTAAAACATAATTTAAACAATCAAATATGATTAAAACTACATAAAATATACAACATCATATAGCGGAAAGAAATGAGTGGGCAGGTGATCAATAGTCTGTAAATGCTTGGGTGAATTAAAAAGAAGTCTTCAGTTGCTGGCAGAAACACACCAATAAAGGTTCCTGCTGGATCAGCCAGAGAACATCAGATCATTAAGGAGAGACTGCCCTATAAAACGCTACAAAGAACAACCTTCTCCTGGTTTTGCAGGATCCCTATTTATTGTATCCCACATTTTTAACCAATGAGATGAAAGTGGCGTACATGGTTCTTCCGCTCCTTATTTAACCCCCACAACAACCCTGTGAGGTAGGTTAGGCTGAGAGGCAGTAATTGGCTCAAGATCATCTAGTGAGCTACATGGCTAAGTGGGGATTTGAACTATGGTCTCCGAAGTCCTGGTCCGGCACTCTAACCACTACGCCAGAAGAGCCCAGTAAAATTACTGTAGGGGAAAAATGTACCTACCAAACTGCTTGACTTGTCCATTAACTTTCTTGTTAAAATCCCTTCTCTAAATCTGGCATCAGCTGGAAACTGGCAAAGCTTTTATTTTTACTGCATCAAGTTGAGTGAGGTAACTTCCATGCTTTGGATATAACACTCAATCAAACAGCGTCATACAGTAGGCCCGCCATTGAGCAGGGGTTTCATTCTTTTTTGGGGGGAAATTTATTAAAAGTTTATTGGCATAAAAGTTCAAAAATAAAACACAGATACAGAGGAGGGGTAACCCCCCCCATAAACTACTGAAAGTACAACATCACTTTCTGTTGTTGCACAAGTAGAAAAAGGTGGGACAATTTGGTTCTCAATAAAACCTCTCCATATACTTGTCTGTAAAGCTGGGGGTTTAGTGGACTGTTCAGTTGAATTAGCATAGGAGAAAAAACTTATGCCATATTGAGTTAAAAGGATCCATTTTTGATGAACCATTAAGGACTCTCCGTTTATATGTCAGGCGTCCTGACAATGCAATGTCCCATACTTTCACTAGCCACTCCTCCTGAGAAGGAAGTGATTTGGACTTCCAATGGGAAGCCACTATCAATCTGCAAGAAGCAGTTAGATCATTCCAGGGATTGAGCCTAAAGCCAAAATCATTTATAGTTAAAACACATTGGGTTCAATGGTGGGTGGCATGGCCAAAGCGTTTTTTCCCTGAAACTCTGTCCTCTTTCCACCCCTTTTAAATTATTATTATTACTACTACTACTACTACTACTACTACTATTATTATTATTATTATTATTATTATTGCCATGCATGTAAAGCTGAATGCGCACAAGTTAACTGTGCGTAAATTGCAGGCTTGCTGTAATTCTTTGCAGATCATTCAAATTTAATTTGTGTTCAGAAATTTGTGTACAGTGCGATCGTAGAAAGCCAAGACCTCAACAGTTTGCTTATGTTTACTTGATTTCAAGATGTCTATGTCCTCCTTTAAGCTTGTAAAGCGCTATACTGCTTACTACTTCTGCATCTGATCCACAGGGACACCAGTAGTTTCGACACTGTTCATCTGAAACTGGCCTATCCTTATTTTTGCTGCAGTTGGGGAAACAAATTAGTAATGCAGGAACTCTTATACTGGAAAAAGCTCAACACTTCTGGCAAAGGCCCTGAGAAAGTTTTGTCTTTGGCTTGGAATATTCAAAACTATTTGATAGAAATGTGACCCTTTCTCCAAACTTTCTAAGATCCAGAACAACAGACTTCTAAGTTTGGGTCCTCCAAAGTAGAAAATCTCTTATGATTACAGAAGCTTTAAACATGAGTGTTCTAAACTTTTTTAAAAATTAAATGCAATACTGCTGTTATTTTCGTTACGCTCTGAGAAAATAAAAACTTATTTGTTTAATGAAAACTTAATTGAAGAGCTTTGCAAAATGAATGCATCTGCCAAGTGATATTCTTAGCGCCCTGTTTCCCCCTTATTTTGTAATGTGTTTCCTGATAAATTCTTGGCTTGTTCCCATTTTCTGTGAGGCTTTTCTTTTTTGGCCTATTGAACTAACGCGTTTAAAGTCATGAATAGAGCCAGAACTATGTCACATGAGGGTCACAGATTCCATAGCTTCCTGTTTATTTGTAAAAGGGTTGTGGAGGTTATTCCCAGAAACTTAATTAGAAAAAAGAGGCAGCTGGGGGTAAAGTTATTTTCAGAAGAAGAAATCTAAAACATGAACATGCAGCCCCTTTGTATCCCAAAGTCACAAATACCATTCAGAATAAAGGAATCAGGTTAGATGTGGTTGTGGAACTTGCTTCTCATGAATGGTGTAGAATCTCCTTCCTTTATGACTGCCAAAGAAAAACTGGATTGGCATCTATTGGATATATGTTATCCTATGAATTGAACAGATGACTATGGGTAAACCACTGGGAAGATCTTTTGCACAGGTCTCGTTTCAAAAGAAATAGGAACTATGCAAGTGTATGCTGCTCCCATTCATTTAAATGAGGGGTTTTGCAGGAGAACGTCCAGCTGGACTGTTCCCAAGAGGATCCTTTGCAATCCAGTGACTTGAATTGGTTGACTTAATCAAGTAGTCTAAGCAAAACAGATGGTGTCATCATTACATCTGAATTAGCAATTTCCCCCCACAATCCTTTTGTTCCCTAGCCAAAGCAGCATACCAGATCCTAAAGCCATTTGATAGATTTGTAAAAGGCTATCTTTCCTCAAGAAGTTGGTGTGTGTATGTAAAAATACTAAACACAATATTGATTGAATTCAAGTACCGTATTTTTCGCTCTATAACACGCACCCGACCATAACACGCACATAGTTTTTAGAGGAGGAAAATCCGTAGGCATGCCACCCGTAGGCATTCCCTCCATAACACGCACAGACATTTCCCCTTACTTTCTAGAAGGAAAAAAGTGAGTGTTATGGTGCAAAAAATACGGTATTTGAAAGAGATTCTGTTGATTTACTGAAGGGACCTGTAAATCCTTGTTCCCCATCATTCCCCCTTCCCAAACTAGCTGGGGGATGGGGTCCCTCAGCATTGATGATGGAGCCTCCCAGCCTGCTGGGATTAGATTAGATTCATTCAGTTTATGTATTGCTTCACAAAAAAGGGTCCCCAAAGAGATTTACAGGGACAGGATAAAAACCATTGGGACACAATAAAAATTCATTGGGAAACTTTTAATATTCATGATGTGAGTGCCCTGTCAGAAATTCCTGAGGAATTCATGGCTTCCATTGGTCTCTCCTAAGAAGATGCCCTTAACACTACTCTTTCATCCATACCGTTTGCGCTAGGCACCATGTTATCACCCTGTTTATTTTTAATCGGTCTTTTAATTAGCAGTAAAACACTTTTCTTGCTCTCTCTCTATCTATCTCTAATATTAGTGGAACACCACTTAAATGAGTGTTATAGCAGTATAACAGAAAAATGCTAATTTAGAAAATGCTTTTTTAAAAAATCATTTCACACACACATGTATATGCTTCCATACTACCTACCAATCTATCTGTGTGTGTGAGAGAGAGAGAAGTGGCAAAAGTGTTTTGGTGTTAATAAAAAGATCAATGTATACTTCTTGATGCTTCGGTTGAAGAAGATGACCTCACTGAAGAGGTCACTGAAGACCACATATTATTAGTGCTAGGAGCCACCCATCTGGAAGCAACATCAATCTGTTATTGAAATATATATATATATATATTTAATATTGTCCAGTAGCACCTTAGAGACCAACTAAGTTTGTTCTTGGTATGAGCTTTCATGTGCATGCACATTTCTTCAGATACACAGAAGTGTGTATCTGAAGAAGTGCGCATGCACACGAAAGCTCATGCTCGTACCAAGAACAAACTTAGTTGGTCTCCAAGGTGCTACTGAACATATATATAGACCAACATGGCTACCTGCCTCTGCTATTATTTTTATTTTTGGTGCTCAATAAAACAAAAGTGATCTGGGTGTGGTGGAACTTTCAGTAATTTTGTTGTCATGAAAAGATCACTATCAGGTTCATTTTAGGCTTCTGGAGCACTAAGCCTCTCCAGGGATAGAGTACCAACTAATGGACTCATGTATCCAAGTGGTTTCCTGACAAATCTTAGGGATTTCCCTGTCACTTAATTTTGTTGAAGGCCTTTAGAACATAAAAATAGACTGAGGCATTGGCACGATTGCTCCTGACCACCCTCTCTTATGTAGGAGAGCCAAGTAAATTCCCTGGTTCTATGGGGAGCTTGGAGTGATGAAACAAATGGGACAACATATAGAGTGATATTGGTGGAAAACTCAGGATGAGCCTGATCAAACATGGTCTAGAGTCCATTTAGGGCTCAATCTGTGGCACTGGTAGTGATGAAGACATTTTTGTTCTCCACCACCATTGTCTCTGCACAGAGTTGGGTGGTCAGGGGCCTATTGCACCCAGGCCCACAAGATGGTAATGAGGTCTATTCAATAGCCTGCTAAGATTACCAGATTTTTTTCAAAGAATCCAGGGATACTTTTAAAAAAGAAAAGAAAAAAAGTTACTTAAAAAGTTATTTTTTAAAAAAATTAAGAAGTAATATCTTTTCTTCTGTGGTCTCCTCTGTTGCGCAGCCTTCCTCTGGGCTCTGGCCTGGACCTCTGGCCTGGAGCTCTAGCCACCGTGGAGTAGGCTTGGGTTGGGCCTGGGCTGGCCATGTGTCCTTGCCCGCCCGGTGCTCTCCTACCTCTCCTCCTCAGCGGCGGTGGTGCAGCAAGGTCAGGGCTTCCCCCTTTCTTCTCCTTCCTCTTTCTCTCTCTTCCTTCTCCTTCTCCTTCTTTACCTCCTCCCTGAGTCAGCTCTGGGGTTTTTACTGGCCCCAGAGCACCGCTGGGCAGTGGGCCGGGTGCTCTTGCTCCCAGCTCGATTTGGGTCATGCGGGGGGGGGGGTTAGTGGTTCCCCCAGTTGACGCGCCGGGCATTCCCAGTTCCCCCTCAGCAGTGGCAGCGGCAGTCCCAGCAGCCCGGAGCCAGCCTGGTAGCACAGTTGGCTCTGGCTGGCTTCAGGAGCTGCTCACTGCCATGGCACCCACCATTTTGCCTTGCTGGAAGCCCCCATATGATGTTTCTTGTGCCGTTGAACCAATCATGCAACATTCATTCCCTACTAATAAATCTACAACACTCAAAATACAAATCCAGGGACATTAAATGAAACCCGGGGACATTCCGGGGACAGATTTTGTCCAGGGACAGATTTGTAAATCTGGGGACTGTCCCCGGAAAACGGGGACATCTGGTAACCACATGCTGTGACCAATGTGCAATAAGCCTTTCAGCCAAAATGATCATAGCCCTTCTGACTTGGATGCCATAAAAACACAAACCATGGTTATTGCAGATCTAGGTTTCACAGCTTGCTCTTAACTTATCCAGTTGTTATGGAAACTTTTCAGTTTGTGGATCTTGAGGACGTGCACAGAACTGTTGGAGAAGTGAGACAGATCCCATGATGTGTATGCCCTTGCCCTTCATGGTATATAAAAGCCATCAAGGGGCAACTGGCTAAGTAGGTAGTGGGGATGGTGAATACCTTTCTGCAAGAAGCAGCTGTTCCACTGGGCCTAAAAGAGATGGTAATAAGGCCCTATTTAAAAAGCTCATCCCAAACCCCAACATGTTGGATAATTTTCACTCCAGTTACAATAAAGGAAAAAGTTAGGTATAGATTGCCCCTCTGCAAAATGAAGAGGGAGAGGGAGAGATTATTTTTCCAATTCCAGCTTGAAGCTACAGAATCCTCTGTATTACAGCCAAATCTTGATCAACTGCTTTGCTAACTGATCCAACTGCTTGAGCAAATTATATCCATTATTTCAGGGGCTATCTTGTTATTTTATTAAAAGGGTTGTTTCATTTCTGTAGAACATCATTATGCGATTCCATAGTCCCCTACAGAAATCATCCTGCCATTTTATATTTCAGCCAAAAGCAAAATTTGAGTTGTTTAGTATGTTTGTCTTTTTCAAGCAGTTGTGCAAGGTCTTTCTTTTTTCATTTTTAACAGGCAGATGGTATTACAGCCAACTACCATTAGGTGTCCTCTAGCAATAACAATTCCTAAAGACAGTGGATGCTCGGGTTGCGAACATGATCCGTGCAGGAGGCACGTTCACAACCTGCAGCGTTCACAACCTGCAGTGCCGCGTCTGCGCACACACGGGTCGCGATTCGGCGCTTCTGCGCATGCGCAAAGAGCGATTTAGCGCTTCTGCGCATGCGTGAGTGTCAAAACCCGGAAGTAACCCGTTCCAGTACTTCCGGGTTCAGCGCAGTGCGCAACCTGAAAATGCACAACCTGAAGCGTCTGTAACCCAAGGTATGACTGTACTGTATAGAACTCCCATGTAACAATGGAAACCCTGCACGGGTTAAGCTCAAAGGACTTTGATTCAGCTCAGTTTTACAGAGCAAACTCCCCAAACAAAAAAGGACCTTTGTTTGATTCTAGGAATGCATTTGACGTCTTAAAAAGAACAACAATAGTCAGGCTTTGAGGTGAAGAGGAGGACAAGAAGTGTGGAAGCATTTTTGCTGATGTGGACTATATATTTTTCTACCTTTTCCGTCAAAACCTACAAGCGTTGTCGTCTGATGTTTGTCAATACACTATATTAAAGGAACCCGATGCGTGCCTCCCCGTACACATCTGAAAAAGGTGCCTCTCCCTCCCTGTTTTCGCTAGCAGTTCAGAACCGTCACAATTTTCTCTCCGTGCTCAAACACGCTAGTTCTTGGCTCCTCGCCAGTATAGGCAAACTACACATGCAATTTTCCTTTTACAGAACCTGGAGGCTGAGCAAGAGGGCACAGAGGTACGTGACTAAAACATCCGAACTTCCTCTTTCATAAGCCCATCACATGATGGAAGCAATTACAATTCCAGCCTTGTCTCTGTGAATTGCAGACGCATTGCCTCACCCTAGAAACCCGTCTCCCTCTCCCCTCTGCCTCCCTCTCCCCTCCTCTTTATGTGTAGGCAGCAGTTGCTGCAGCCGGCTTGGAAAGGATCCAATTTCACTCTGGAGAAAGAACGAGGGCAGAGGGTGGAAGACAAAAACAAAGATCTGTTTACTAAAAGTATACAGCTTCTTCGGGGGGGGGGGGAGGAAGGCAGAGAACGCAGCTGACAAAGAATTCGGCAGAACAGAACATAAAAGGCATGGCGGCTTTGGAACTGAAAACAAGCCGCGTTAACTCTTGCCTGTCCAAACAAAAAAATGAAGCGGAGGTGGGAAGGGAGGCGGTGCCGCAGTTGCCATTTCTTTTCAGAGAAATTCCAGACGTTACTGATGGCCGTCCATTGTGAAAAGAAATACATTTCTCAGGGAGATCCCGGCTTCCCTGGTTAAACAGCGCCCGCACAAATGTAAATATTATATAGATGTGCCGATTTCATTTCGTGCACACACACCAAAAAAATGATCCTGCAAGGCTGTTTTATGAGGTTGGACAACGATCGCATTGTTTGACGGGGCCACGGAGGGGAAGGAGCGGGAGTGGGCGTAGATGACTGGCTCAGAGCTGTGCGGGGAAGCATAACTAGGCGAAGAAGGAAGGGCAATGTTTACGTTTCATCTAGCCTCGCTGGGGAGGCATCAGAGGGCAGGAAACCATTAACCCCTCATTGCACGGGCGGGGCGGGGGATCGAATTTCTCTTAACGTATCACCGGCTGCAGTCTCCTCCAGTTTAACAGGGAAGAGAATTGCTTGTGGGAAGGGGGGGGGGCTTTGCACCATCTCTTTTGCACAAGTCGGCGTGTGTTCGGTTCGGGTAGCCTTCAGCAACCCCACTGCACTGGTTTGTGTGCTGATGGGATTGGCTGGCAGCCCTTGAAAACGCATCGACAGCATCGACTCTGGAAATCCCCACGGGAGTCCTGCCATATATAAATGATTGTGAAAAACAACACGGAACGTGTTGACTCGGGATTAAACGCCTTCCACGATATTTCGGAACAGGTTTATTAATGTGATCTAACGAGGTCAATAAAACCGAGGGTGGTTTGCTCGGGGTGGGGGGGGGGGGAAGCCAAACAAACCCTTCCGCTTCATTAGGAAAAGCTGTTCAAACAGTAACTGCATTTTCAATAGCAACACAGCAGAAGCGTCAGCAAGATTCCTCTCCCAATCGCTTTGCCAATCCAGTTGTAAAGATAATAATCTACACTCTGCTCTTCCAACTCACAACCAGCTCATTCCAGTTCAAATGAGTTTGGTTTTAAAAAAAATAATCTGCCCGGGGCGTGTTTGCAAAAAAGAAAAAGAAAAAGAAAGGAGGTCGGAAAGTTGACAGCTCATGTAACTGAGTTTGCGGATGGCGGAAGAGTTAATAGCAAAATACTGCAAATTCAGCCTGAAGGCCAGCGCGGGCTGAACTGCAGTTGCTAATCGGCTCACGCGCCAGGAGGGTCTGTAACTGTAAAGCAGGCTTAGGGTACGAAGAACTGCTGTTGTTGTTGCTGCTGCTACTGCAGCAGGGAGAAATCGTTCTTATGGCGGCGGCGGCAGCAACAGCAACAAAAATGTGCAAGCTGGCCAGGTTGCAGCACTTGGATTTGCAATGCCAAATCGTTCTCACATTCAGCAAAGTCTGAATGGAAGACGAGAGCTACGCCTCGATTAAAAAGCGGCAGCTGCAGCGGCAGCAAAGGCGTGCAAGACCTAGGGGAGAAAGGCTCAGCACATTTCGCCATTTTGCACCCGTCCTCCACGGTAGCCTACAAGGAGGTTTTCATACTACCTTAAGTAAAAAGTTAAGCCTGGGAGGAAGGGAGCGCTCATCGCCCAGAAATAGCAGCAGAGAGGGCGGCGCTTAGCGCTGTGACGGCGCAGCGGCGGTGCTGCCTGTAAGTCTTTCTCCGTCCCTGGAATGTGCATTTCGTTAACAAGGCATCAAGTGCCAATGGCATAGAGTCACGTCTCCCGACTGCGGCTGCGCACGCCGAGTGTAGCAGAAGCCCTTGAACAAAATGCGAACGTCAGAGCTCCCTTCTCCCTCCCTTCCCCTTTGTAACCTACATAACTCAGCAACAGCAATACTGTGGGAATGGTGACCTAGACGCAAGAGTTTTAGGGAAACGCTTCCACTTTGTTTACTCGGCACAATCCCATGCGCGCACACAGTGGCACTAACATATACACACACACAGTAGGATCACGCCTTTCCTGCAGGGGAAACGGGGTTTCGTTTGGGGTTTTTAATTTTTGGGTTATTATTCGTATGCAAATACCGGATGAGCTGTTCGTGGAAGAAGGAAGAAGAATATCTGAAGGTTGCGCGGGGTGGGAAGGAAGCAATTGTTTGGAAAATGTTACACGGAGAGGTGCGGGTGCACGCGCTCTACCTCTACCATCTGCGCAGCACACACTGCTCCTGTTTCATGGTTAAAAATACCAGGAAAGAAAACGGGATGTCCCCATTTCGGAAAGAAATTGCTTTTTCATTTTTTTAAGAGATGAATTCATAATGAACTTTGCTACCAGCAAGCGTAGCCAAAGCAGTGATGAAGCATAATAGATTTATGAGCTTTGAGAATATTGCCTGCGTTGCAATACTAGAAACCGTCGCCCCCTCGCAGGTTTCTCGTGCCTCCCTCCCCCCAGTGGGGTTTCTCTGGCGCAAGGGATTTATTTATTCCTATGCCTTGTTTTGTTACGAAATATAAATATTCCACTTGCTGCTAATTCCAAATAGAACACATGCATCGATCCTCTGCACTTACTTGGGTACAAGACTCGTTGAAATCAGTGGGACTTTACTTCCGAGTAAACACATAGGGTTGCGCTGGCAAATTATACATGGATGACTAGGTCAGGTTGCAGTCTTTACCGTAAAGAAGCGACTTTGGAAAAGCATTCATACGTCTTAATTGAAATGACATTTATATGGCAAGTGAATCAAATTATTTCAATGGTTCTCACTGTCAAGTTAGTATACTTGGGATCGTAGCCTCAGGTTGTCTGATTCTATGCGTTCTTAGTGGTACTCTATAGGCATGCTCGAGACTACCCTTCTTGGAATTTAGTAGGACTTACTCCCAGGTAAGGCTACCATCTTATTCACAATTACCAGAGATGGTGAATGCAGTGGCACTTACTTCTGAGTAGACATTTCTAGGATTGCAGTGTAAATATGTTTGCGATCTGAGTGGTGTTGGAAAAAAATTCCCCTCGGATTTACTTCCCAGTAAATCTGCACAAGGCTTTTAAAAAATAAATAAATCCTGATGCAACTGAAGGGAGTGGCTGCTCTCCGAAAGATTCACTCATAATCCTCTCACAATATCCCTTCCTGTAGCTCGTGTACTATAATTAAGCCTTTTTACAGGGGGCGGGAGGAGGCAAGAGAAGATCAGGGGTTTGAGCTAAAGGGAGAGCTTTCCAATCTAGAGAATCAGACCCCGAGCGATTTGCCGAAGGTCACACGATGAGAATCAACATCGAAGCTCGAATTAGACCAAAGGATCAAATGGTAACCTAGATTCCCAAACGCGGCCATTGCAGTATGGAAAAAACCCGTTTGAAACAACAAGTAGTGCCATAATAATGCGACGCAAAATGTGCATTGGGGGAGGGGGGAGTCCAGCCAACATTACTATCATGGAAGCCTTGCCTAGAAGAAGGCAGGAGAAGAGGAAGGCCCCCAGCTCCCCATTTTGCATCCATTCACATGCGAAAGCCTTGCCGCTCCCTCCTCCTCCCCCTCCCTCCCTTCCTCCCGTGTGCTGACTAGAAGAGAGCTGGTTATTCTTGCAGCTCTTGTTGTCTTGGCAGAAGTTCAATGAGCAGCAGGAGGAGGAAGGGGGAGAGCCGAGCACGCAGGCGCTCCTGGGCACTGTCGAAGAATCGAGTCACTGGAGCAGAGCGCACCAGCGGCGGCGGCGGCGGGTTCTGGAGTCCCCGCCCCAATGCGAGTGTCTGGGCGGCCGGCAGCCGGCGGGCAGCGCTGTAGTAGCGAGAGCGCGGCGCGGGCAGAGCGAGCTGCGCGCTGTACTGGGGGGGTCGGAGAGCGCCTGGTTTGGGCGATGCGTCTCGCCGCGTCCCGGTGAACGACTGCAGCCTGCGGGACTAGGAGAGCGGGGCCCGGGAAGAAGCTTTGCGCCCTCGCCCCGTCTTGGAGCTGCACTTGTCGGCGGCAGGAGGCGGCCGTCGGTGCAAGAGGCTGCAGCGGCTGCAGAGCGCAGAGCCTCCCCGGTGGCTCGCAGAGCAGCAGTGGGAAGAGGAGGCAGGGGAGGAGACGCGGGGCGCTCGCTGCCCCTGGACTCGGCCATGTCGTCGGCGGCGGTCGCGGTGGCGGCTGCCTCGCGCAGGCAGTCGTGCTACTTGTGCGACCTGCCCCGCATGCCCTGGGCCATGATCTGGGATTTCACCGAGCCCGTCTGCAGGGGCTGCGTCAACTACGAAGGCGCCGACCGGGTGGAGTTCGTCATCGACACGGCTCGGCAGCTCAAGCGGGCGCACAGCTTCCAGGAAGGCCGGGCTGCGCCGCCGCCGCCGCACGCCAAGCAGCAGCCGCCGCCGCTCAGCGCCAAGGAGATGCACTCGGCCGCCGTGGCTGCAGCCGAGGCGGCCGCCCGCGCTCCGCCGCAGCCCCACGAGCGCTACTCTCTGGCGGCCGCCGCGCCTTCCGAGCGGCCGCCGCGCCTGGGACCCGAGTACGGAGCGGGCAGCCGGCAGGTCAACGGCATCCTGGTGCCCAACGGCTTCTCCAAGCCCGAGGAGCCGCCGGAGCTCAACCGCCAGAGCCCCAACCCGCGGCGGACGCACGCCGTGGCGCCCACCCTGGTGCCCCTCATGAACGGAGCTTCCCTGCCCGCCGCCATCAACATTAATAGCCGCGCTGCGGCGGCCGCCGCGGCCTCCTTGGCCGCCATCTCCGGAGCGCCCACCCCGCTGCAGGTGTCGGTCTCGCAAGCGCAGCAGAGCCAGCAGCAGCCCGGGGAAGTGGGGGGGCACAAACGGCCCGGCTCGGTGTCCTCGTCGTCGTCCAGTAGCGGCGGCGGCGGCAGCGGAGCCAGCGACTTGGAGGGCAAGGACAAGGGCCAGCAGCAGCAGCAGGCGCGGGGCTCGGCGGACAACTTGGAGCAGCTCGGCGCGGAGAGCAAAAGCCGCGCGGCGGCGGCGGCAGCAGCAGCAGCGAGCGCTGAGCAGGAGTGGATGGGCAAGCCCAAGACCGTGCGAGACACCCTGCTGGCCTTGCAGCACGGCGGCCACGCGGTGCCCTACGAGAGCAAGTTCAAGAAGGAGCCCGGCATGGCGGGCGGGAGGCTGCTGGGCTACGACAGCAACGGCGCGGTGGCGAAGTCAGGTGAGCTGCGCTGAGGGGGAACTGGGGGGCGCGGGCGGGCGGGGGCGCGCTCTTGGCCTGAGCAGGGGGAGGGGCTGGCGGTGGGTTTCTGAGGGAGAAGCAAGGGAAGCACTCTCCCCCCGCCCGTCCCCTCATGGAAAAGACGAGCCAGGGTCGCCATTTCGGCCCAACTTCCTGGTGCTGAAACCCCAGCGGCGTGCTTGGTGTAACATGGATGAGTCAGGGCGCTTTGCTGACAGACACTGACAGAGGGTTTCCCCTCCCTTGCCCTGGCCGCATTCTTTCGCGAAGGGAGCTGAGGCGCGCAGGGCTGCTCCGAGCAACAGCAGACATTTTCCTGAGCCAGGCGCCATATGTTCCGCATATGCTCCGAGGCGCTCGCTTTGGGCGTGCAAATAAGGAGGATGCAGGAGTTATCTGGGCTCGGCAGATCCCGCGCGCCCCTCACGGCTGCAGCTCGGCTGGGGCATAGATTTGCCTTGAGCCTGAATGGGCTCGGAGCGAGTGGAAGATTACCAAGCTGCGAGCGGCTCTTTTGGCCGGCAGCCAGCGTGGGAGGGTGGTACAGTGTGGGCACATTTGAATGCATGCAGCATGTACTGTAGTGTAAGCGCTGGCACGGCGTGTTCACATGCCGATCCACAGCCCCAGATAAGCTGAATTTACTGGGGGTTTAAGCTGCTTTGATCCGTTTGAATTCAGCGAGCAACTTGGCCCGAATCCCAAGTGCTTGGCTTGACCGGGCTGTGTGGCATCCTGACCCTGATGCTTTGCACACGTTTTCTGTGCTTCTGCGACACTATATCTCCTCTCCTGATCTGCTCCATAGGGGCCCGGGCTGCGAGGAAGAGAAAGCCTTCTCCAGAGCCTGAAGGTGAAGCCGGACCTCCCAAAATCAATGGCGAGGCGCAGTCATGGCTACCAACCTCGTCAGAAGGGATGAAGATCTCCATGGCAGCTGCGTCCTTCATGTCCCCGCCGCCGCCAACCGCTTCGCCTCATTCCAACCGGACCACGCCACCCGAGGCAGTCCAGAACGGCCAGTCCCCGATGGCGGCACTCATTTTAGTTGCAGACAATGCTGGGGGGAACCATGCCTCCAAAGATGCCAACCAGGTCCACTCCACCACCAGGAGGAATAGCAGTAGCCCGCCCTCGCCATCCCCTATGAACCAAAGAAGGCCAACCCGGGAGGTGCAGAGCCAAGGGGCAAATGCCGGAGGGATGGAGCCTGTGCACCCCGCCAGCCTCCCAGACTCTTCGCTGGCAGCTAGCGTCCCCCTGTGCTGCACCCTGTGTCACGAGCGCCTGGAAGACACCCACTTTGTGCAGTGCCCCTCCGTCCCATCCCACAAATTTTGCTTCCCTTGCTCCAGACAGAGCATCAAACAGCAAGGAGCTAGTGGGGAGGTCTATTGTCCCAGTGGGGAGAAGTGCCCCCTGGTGGGCTCCAATGTCCCTTGGGCCTTCATGCAGGGCGAGATTGCAACCATTCTTGCAGGAGATGTGAAAGTGAAAAAGGAGAGGGACTCTTGACTTTCCCAGTTTCTCAATGCAACGTCAACCTTAACATAAAACTGCTTGAATTGTATATATCTATAAATACCTATAAATATCTATATATATATTATATATATATATATATATATATCTCCAAGACAAGGGAAATGTAGACTTCATAAAACATGGCTGTATAATTTTGATTTCTTTTTTTGAATACATTGTGTTTCTATATTTTTTTGAAGACGAAAGGTATGTACTTAATGTACTTTTCCCCCTTCTTTTTTTGTTATAGCAATTATTTGTTGTGCTTCCTTGGTGAGTTACTGTTTTCAGTGTAGGCTGTGACTTGCGCTGCTTTTTTTAGAGAGCACTTGGCAAACCAGAAATGCTTCTAGCTGTGTTTGTATGCACTTGTTTTTTCTTCTTCTTCTTCCTCTCCTTTTTTTTTTTGTTCTTTTTTTAAATGCCAAATACATCTGACATTGTAAAGAACGCCTTACTGTTGGTGGTTCCTTATTTTTTGCCCTCACTAATACATGCTGGAGGCATGCAGGTTTTAGAGATAACATGGCATTAAAGGTGTTCATAGGATTAAAGTGGGAATGCCACTCAGTCCAGTCCAAAGACAGGTGAGAAAGCACAAGGGGTTTCATTTGGAAACATCATTCCCTTGCTGCTGCTGCAAAAATGGCCAGATTCTTCAAGTAGTTTTGTTTCCATAAGGAAGTTGCCTTCAGAGCATTATGCTAAGTGAGGCGCTGTTGCATTAGGAATTGGGGAGTTTGTTTTTTTCTTAAAGGCAGAGTTGACCACAGTTCAAGAGGTTGGTTGTAAGATTGCAAAACTGCATTTATTCAATTACGTAATGTTCCTGCAGAATTTTTGTGATAAGTTAGCTTATTGTCTAACCATGCATTGGTGCAGACAGAATAGCACTGCCATTTTTTTAAAAAACAAATCCATACCTTTTCAGCACCATTTAATATCACCACTTCCTCCATGTTCATGTGGAAAACTCTGAAGCAGATTTCTTTATTTTTTATTTAATATAGTGCAGGTGGGCTTTGATCTTGCTTATCAAGTATGATAATGTTGTGATTGTTACTATTGCTGACATGTTGCCAGGTTGTGGCAGATAACAGTATGGTAATAACAGCAGCATATGAGGCTTTTACCTGGCTTGCCTATTACGGCAGCATAGAGATCAGTGAAAAATTCTACCTGAAATTTCATAATACTTGTGTTGGAGAGAACTAATTCTCATCTAAATGGAACAGCTTGGGATTTAAATCAACTCCAGTTTCTTGCCTTTTAGACTACTTTCAAGAATTCTTTTGTAAAATTATTATTTTGATCACACTTTTTTTTTTGCATCAGACAGCAACATTTTTAATCAATAAATCATCAGTTACTAGAAATAGTTAAGCCTTACTGTAGTGATTCTGTGCTGTTTACAGTTGTGTTAGCAACACTGCTGTGCAAGCCCTTGTGCTAAGTGTTTATAATATGTCACATAGACTTGTTTGAAGCAGAAAGATGGTTATACGGTCCCCATCTCTGTGGCAAATAACACTATACATTTTGATGTTGAGAGAATCTGTTCAACTAGGTTTAACAGTTTTTGATGCTGTTGGGTCAGACTGTTCTTATGTGTTAATGTTCAGACTGCTATTGAATGCAGAATAGATTTTGGTAGGCTTCTTTTTTTTAATGGTCATGACATTTGGAAATCCAAACTGCACATGCACAGTAACCTTTCTTTTTTGAAGTGTTTTAAGTACACCCACTAGCATTGTGTTCCATATTACAGGTCAGTGTAAATTAAATAACAAGATTTGCATGATAAACCAATTCAATGCTCTTTAAAATGATAGAAATACATATAGTGCAGACTGGTGTCTTATGTAAACACATGTTTAGACAGTTCGAGAGGGGAAAAACGCACATATATACAACTGTAAAGGATTCTTTGGAACCACTATAGTCTGTGGAAATATGTATTTAGGCACTTTATTAAAAATTGGATTTTGAATTGATAGATGGTAACAAGTTCTTAAGAATCTCTTTGACATGATACCTCATGTATTATACCAATTTGTATGGAGAAACTGCATTCTAGGTAAGAGAATATCCATACCAAAATTTTCCTGGAAAGTTCGTTGTGATGTCTTGGCATGTAGTTCAGATTTGAGCTTCTTAACTTGAAGTGGGGATGATAGTAACTTTTTTCTTGCTAAGACTATTCAGGCATGTCAAGGTATTGAAAGGCATTTGATCTAGATCTCCAACAAAAGCTCTTTTACTACACTTATATCCTGAATAAGTGTCTTCATATATTGTAGCCCAGTAATATCACTGTATGTTCTTTAAAGTAGTTTAAATAGTGGGAAAGTTTAGGCCTTGTCATACCACATGATGACAGCTGGAACACATTTCAAAGCTCTCCACCTGTTCAGTCAACTCCTTCCAAACCTGTTAAGGTGACCGGTTCTAACATGCATTATAAATTCATAATACAGAAACGTCATAAACTAGTACATGATTTTTGGATCAGTTGGGCCTATTGTAATTTTAGTTTGTTTCCTGACAAGTTTATGACATCACCACAGTGGATCACATTATATTTACTATATGTTTTCTTGGCTACAACATTTTTTTTTAAGTGCTTTAGCTGCAACAGTACTACCATTAATCTCTGATAATAATGCAAACCTTGATTCCATTGCAGCTAATGTGAACCGAGTCATTAATTTCAATGGAGTCAGGCTTTGCACCCTTACTTTTTTGAAGTTTTTAATGGTGATAATTTGTATAGCAATAAAGCAAAATGTTGTTTTAATGGAGAGTGTGATTGTCAAAATCTCACCTTCATTTACACTTTTAAGTTACTTTTATTGAAATATCACCTGCACTATGCTTTCATTGTTTATAGTTACTAAACTAACACATTACTATTTTTTCCTATTATTTTTTATCTTTTGCATTGAATAAAATGAAACTAGGAGCTTTAAACACTTTCTGCGAGTTTTTGTTACCCTTTTCATTTTTTAAAAAATACTGCAGCTACTGAGGTGCATAGTAGCCAAATCAACTGGATTTTTAACAGATTGCTCTCTTTTGCTAGACATAAAAACAGAACCTAGGCTAAGAGCAGTACAGCAGTGTAACTGTAAGTGTACTATTTTTTTTCTCAGGAGGGCTAACCATCCTCCTGACATAAGAGTAGAAAGAAGCTCAGCAATTGTATGGTGGTCTATGAAGCCTTGAGCTATGTATCCTGTGAAATCACATTTAGGAAGAGGTTTATTTGGGAGGGTTCTCCCAATGGCTTTTTATGGTAACAGGATCCTGGGAAATTTTCTCTGTACTAGGGCCAAAGCCTTCTCACCTTACTACCAAGAAGAACAGACACAGTGTTCTGCTGACATGAGAGAGTCATTGAGGGCAGGTGATTTCACTGTCTACCTTGCAGCTTTGCAAAAGGTTCTTTTAGCTGGAGGTGTTAAACCCTAATATAAATAACAAACAAGGCTGGTGGCAAACAACTATCCTAAGTATATGCAAGTGGAAGAATCTTTCCTTGAATTCAGTCCAAATAAATAAGTTTAGCACTGAAATGCTGGCTATATATATATAGCATTGGGGTACTTGACTTTCTCCTTGCAATAATGTGGTGTGGAGAACCATGAACTACTATGCACAGATGCAGCCTAGATTCTCCCAATCAAAACAAGTACCAAGTAGAAAAACTATTATTTGAAACGTTACTGGTTATGCGCAATATTGGGAAAGGCTAAGGTATGATTATGATATATTATTCCTAGTTTTATAAGAACTGGATATTTTAATATAATATATAATTTAATTATTTAAATAGGAATTCTGTATGAGCACCAAATACAATACTCTGCAGAGGTATAAGGGATTGCAAGTTGCTTAACACTAAAAGTTGCACTGTTAAAGTGGGGGAATGAGTTCAGCTAAAGATAGTTTACACAAATAGCCCAGTCAAAATGTGTTTTTAAGCCAATGACTTCAGTGGGACTAAATTTGTTTTAAAAATTCAAGGGCTCCTGCACTTCAGACTGAACTGAAAAGTTCCAGTTTACAGTTACATGATATTCTTTGGCTGATGGTGTATATGCAATGCTATAAATAATTAAATGGTAAAAAGTGATACAGGTATAAGCCGATGATTTTTTTTTTTTAACTTTAACCAATTGCATTTATGTGGAAAGGATGGCCCATTAATTTCAATGGGATTGCTTCTGTGGTGCGACTATTTAGGACTGCATGCATGGAAAGATTTGAAAAGTAGTTTATTTAAAGCTTGCTCCTGCCAAAGACTGCAACTCTAGTTTTTTTTTTTTTTTAAGACATTAGCAGATGAGAGTTCTAATAAATAGCTAGGAGGTGTATGAAAGCAGTGGGGTGAATTGAATGGCCCATTATTACCCACTCTTAGTAGACCTATCTGTATCTGAGATTACAAAATAAAGGTGGCTGTAAAAGAAACTCTTCTTACCGTTACATATAAAAGTGCCCTTGATTTTTATCAAATCTACTGTTACAGGTTACTGACCAGGCAAGTCAGATGTTTTTCAAACTCTTCTTGCTAATGGACAAGGTTATTTAGAGATAGAGAAAAAATCCTGCAGGCAGCTTATAAAATAGTTTTACTTGGTAAAGGGTAATAGGTTTCTCTTCCTAATTCTTGAGTGTAGATGTGTAATCATTCAGAAAACGTTCGCTGCATCTAGGCCACACGAAATCCTGAGTCACCCTCATTTGCTTGCCTTTGTTCAAGAACTGCAGATTGAGAGGACACGCCTTTCCTCAGTCATAGACCAAGGTCAGGCTATTCTAACAGATGAATGGAATACATATTTATCCGTTTCATCATTCCAGACTGCAGCTGGGACACTTGGACTATTAACTCATTGACTGCCTTTGGTTAAGCTGTTGTCATCAGAAATCCTGAGAAAGCATTTGTTTTTATCATGATATTTTTTATCTTGAACAAATTCCTAACCTATAAGTGACACTTTAATATCATGCAACAAGTTGAACAAGTAATATGTTTTAATATATATATATTTCTCCTCGTTTTAAATTACCACAATGCTTATACAGTTTTACTGCACTTGGGGGGGACCATAAATAATCAGTGTCACATTTATAAATTTATAAATACTTTTCTAAGGCTTTCACACAATTTAAAATCCAGTCCTTCACCCACTTAAAGTTCTATCTTATGCACATTTCTGTAGAAGCAAATCTTGCTGGATTCAGTGCAGCTATTACTACAGAAACTAGAAATGGTTTGGGGCTTGCAGCATGGCACCCCAATCCTGAAAACAATTTGTCAGAAGCAAGTCCTCTGTCCAATTGAATTTACAAGCTCATATGGCAGATTTGATAGCAGTGTAGATTACTTCAGGAAGGCATATTCCTACCTCCCCCACCCATGTAGTGATATGTGAATTGGAGTGTAAAGCAAAGCGTATGCTAAGCATATTCTTGGCTTAACAATTTCAGTTACGCACCTTCTGACTGCAAATCCAATTTATCTTAGAATGCCTGGGCTGCAAATTATACATAGAAATACATCCTTTTGAAAACTGGAATTTACTTGTGTACATTTAGGGTAAGACTGCCAACACAAAGAGAATCTGGGCTTCCCCAACCACCCAGTCCTAGACACATTTATGCGGCATAAAGTTCAAATGCTTTCAATTAAAAATACTTCAAGGACTGCAATCTGCTTGTGCCATGGAAAGTTAAGAGTGTGGCATAAAACTGAGGATTTGTCTTGTAATGCTCTTCCTTAAGCACAGTGGTGGGGGAAGCCATCCTCCTTTAAGGAGATGCATCTGAAATAAAAATAAGAAACAAGAGGGAAGTTTTCCTAATCCCACAGTGCTGCTGACAATCAGCAATTATGAATTTTGCAGGTTGGGAGGTAGTGGGAATAACAGGGTGTAGGGACTCTGCCTAGTAATTTAACAACAACCAGCTATGTTTTTTGTCTAAAAAATAATCAACTCAGATGAATCTGCCTTAGAGTGAGTCAGATCATTAGTACATCTAACTCAGCATTATTTACTCTCTGCTGGCTGCAGCTCCCCAGGGTCTCAGGCAGGAGATCTTCCCCATTGTCTGCTACTTGACCATTTAACTGGAGCCACAAGACATTGAATCTGGAACTTTTTATAGCAGGGATGGGGAATCCTTTTAATCTTAAGGGCAGCATCCCTGTGGCAAGCAGAGCCATAGGCCAAAGCTGCCGGAGCAACCAATTTTACCTTTGTACAGCAGGCACTATTCTACACACTTTCCACACTCCCCTCTGTATCCTTCATCATGACAAGCAAAGAAGAATTATCAGATACCAAAAATGTATTCTGGCTGGGCAAAAGCATACAAGGAGGATGCAGAGTAGGGCCAGTAAAGAGTGTGGCCTGGGGAGAGATTTAGTGACCTCAGGTTCTCCATCCCCATTTTACAGGGGAAAATTGCGCTTTTACCACTAAGCTACGGCCTCTTACCCATCTGAGGTTTCTGCCACATTTCCAAAAACAAATAAACAAACAAACACACCTCCTCAAACAGTTATGGCTATGTACTGGAAATTTTAAAAAGGATCTACAATTACTATTAGTCCCATTACATGGATAAAGATCTGAGGCTGAAAAATTACACATGTATGAGTCAACAGACTGATCTAAAACAAAAATACTTAGATTCCTGTTCTAAGTGAAGACAATGGGCTTGACGCCAAAATCTTAACCATATTACAAGCCACGCTGAAAATGAATGGGATTTACTTACATCTGACATGATAAGGATTGGGGTATGATCTAGGACTGGGGTATGATCTAGTGTAAATACAAGTACTTCAGTTTAACTGGGTTGTAGACTGAGGTGCAAGGGCTACTCTGCCTATTACTTGTGTGAGGAAGACTTGTGTTTGGAAAAATGGGTGTGCCACACAAGCGCACAATTGGGAAGCCATGATTGGCTGCCATTCCTCACACTTAAAAACCTATCCCTTTTAATGTGTGAAGCCCTTAGTTAATGAAAAGTAGTTGTTAAAATCTTGGCAGTTCCAAAAGCCAGTGCTCCAGTCACTGGAAAACATGCTAACATTGCATTAGCGTTCCTAGAACCAACTCCCAGCACCAGAGGTGCTTTACCGAACTGCAGTCTTGTGATTTTCAAAGGTTTTTAAACCCTTACTTTGAAAATAAAGAGATTGTGTAGGTTAGTAAATGATTAATTTCCTTAGCAAGCACCTGAGCTGTAATCTAGCCATGTGTTCTCTGTGATTAAGGTTTGTTCAAGGTGCTCACTGTGCCAGACAAAGTCCTAAGTTCAAACAGTAATGTTTACACAACCAAGTTCACCTTCTCCTTACAGGTCTGCCATCCCAAGCGTTATTCCACACAGCTGCTAGTTTCCCTCTCTGCCCCACAACCACAGCACTCCACAATGGGGTAGTTAAATCAGCCCCTACGAAGAACAACCTGTCCAATCGTAAGGTGAAAAAAACATACAGATTCTATTGGGACAAACCAGGCCAAATAGTCTAGATGACTGTATCTGATCAAAATTCTGAAAACAGGCTGCGAACTCAGATTGTGTAGGACTCATCTAACCTGTTTTATACTTTATGTGCCACAGTGACGTCTGCTGAGTCATCACAGAATCATAGAATTGCTGAGTTAGAAGTGATCAAGGGTCATCTAGTCCAACCCCCAGCAATGCCCAATGTGGAGCTGAAACCCACGACCCTCAGATTTAGAGTCTCATGCTCTACTGACTGAGCTATCCAGCTGTGCCTCTGATCACTTGCAACTGTTTCAGCATGCACAGAGATCAGAACTTGTGGTTTTAATTCACCATTTTGATACTTTCTGTCAAGCACTTTACAAATTTGCTAGATAATAATAATAACAACTCAGCTAAGGTGGCTACTCTCTTTCAGAAAGGAGACCTCGCAAGTGTTGCATTACAGGTAAAAAGGCAGTGAATATCCATGTCAGCAAAAGCCGAATTTTATTAGATTTCTGCCTGATAAACAGTAACCAGAAAAAAAATAGTAGCTCAAATCACTGGAAAGCTACCAGTCAGCTTACGTGAGCAGATTGATATGCTTCTGCGTGAGGTGCCTGCAGCAATGCCCAAGTGAGACTGCAATTCTGAACACAATGATGAGGAAGCTTGACTTCCAACAGCTTGACCTCACCCCCAAAGGCACACTCATCCATTGTTTCCCCAAGACAAAGAGATGCCAACTACTAGGAAGCCAGTCCAGTGAATGCAGTAGGACTTACTTCTGAGTAACATGCCTGGGATTTGCTGCAGTCATGTGCCATATGCCATATAGATCCACATATAAGGCCTTTTGATTTTGTAAGCCCTGTTGTAGTTACAGTACTTGCAAGTGTATGCCTAAGTCTATTCGTTTTTTGAGTTGTGCAACTTTCTTCTTTACATCACATACTGACCTTTTTGTTTCAAAATAAAATGTTTTTCCCCCATTTCATTTTCAAAAGGTAGTTCTGGGAATACATTTTACGGGGTGGGGTGGGGGGGAGAGCCAAAGCACATAACCTTCAGAAGAGGCCCAGGTACACACCCACTCCCAGCAACTTTTTGTACTTATGTCACAACAACAGAGGGTTGGATTAGATGACCCCCGTGATCCCTTCCCACTCTCAGTTGGGTTAGACGAGCGTGGTGCTGATAATGCCAAGGTTGCAGGTTCGATCCCGGTATGGGACAGCTGCATATTCCTTCTTAATAAACGCCCCCACCTTCAGAAATCCCGTCGCGGGAACGGGGGTGCGCTGAGCAGAGCCAGCTGAGAAGACAGACCCTGGCATTTCCACGGGGCGTCTAGGGGGTGTCATTCATGCAGAGGCTTGGATCTCTATTAAGACTTTCACTCGGATCAGTCCATAGGCACCCCAAATACGCTGGACCACCCTGGAGCAAAGCAGCGTGGCCGCCACCCCGGAAGCCTCCCCTGGCAGCTCCCGCCAGCCCCTCCCGGGCCGGGAAACTGCACCAGCTGCGCCCGCTATAATTAGAGCGAGCGAGCGGCCCAGGCGTGGCGGCGGCCCCTCCTCCTCCGAGGCCCCGGCGGGAGAGCAGCTCCCTCGCTCGGCCCCTCGGGCCTGCCGGAGAAGTACCAAGAAAGGAATCGTGCCGACCGGCTCCGCCCTTGATCTGGACGGGTCACCTGGTGGTGAACCAAATATAGCCAAGCGGCCCAAGCCGCTCCTGGCAAGCAGCCGCTTTGCAAAAGCGAGAGTCGCGCGGCCTTGCGCAACCCGGGGGAAAGGGCAAAGGCGTGACGTGGCGCGACGCCACAGGCTAGGCCTGCAAAGGGCCAAGGGGTGGATTTGGGGCTTTGGGGTGTCTCCCCCCCCCCCCGCGCGCTTTTGCCTGCCTGACTCATCGCAGTAATAGAGCCGCAGGCGTCAGCAAGGGTTACCCGGGAAGGACTGGTTTGGAGATTGCTACACCAGCAAGCTTGGCCTGGGAAGAAGCATGCAAGTGACTGCACTCTTCGGAGAGTCTGGGAATCTGCCTGCTTCCCAAACTCCCAGGATCACTTAGTGATGTTTGTGCCCCTTGTAGCAATCGTAAAGTGCTGTGCTAGACGCTGTCTGCTTTTGGATTCTATTTTTACAGGCAAAGCACTTGAATGAAGTTCCCGGACCAGAGTTTGGGAACACCTGCCCTATATTTATTTATAGTTATTCATTTCGGAGCAAGACTGTAAACTGATATTCTCACATGCTTTTGCGCGTCCTGGTCTCTAGAGCAGAGAATGATCCTGGGTGTCATAGACTGGTGTTGCCAACCTAACTGTAGAATTTCCTTTTAAAGGTCCAGTGGCAGTTCCTACTGTAGCTATTAACTTTTTGAAAGTGGGTGTTAAAATATCCTCTCTGCTTAAAAGAAGTAGAATTAAAACTTATGCAATGCTAATATTTCTTGTTGGCACTGTTTGTTACCCACTTTTCACCACTGGCTCTGCAAAGCAATTAACAAATGTTCAACTTAATAAACTTCCATCTTACCCATCAAATAGAATTTTACCAAACAAGGCAGTTTACATACAAGAACATATGAAAGGTTCGACTGCAGCTTTTTTTAAAAAATGGAATTCATATGAGGGTCTGTTTTAGCAGGGAGTTCTAGACATTTTGCAAGCATATGATAAGAAACTGTTTAATAAAATGTAGCTCTTTAATTTCATCAAATGAAGCCTATGGGGCAATTTCCCGTTTCCAACAATTACCTTATTGATCAAAGGAAGATATGCTGTGCCAGGGCACCCAGTCTTCCTCCTGCCATCACCCTTTTCTTATCTGAATTCAACTTCAACGTGTTTTAACTCAGCTACAGCCTCCAGACACTTGAATCAGCACTGAGGCAGCAGCTCCCAGCTGCTTAGTTACCAAAACAGAGAGCTGTGTGTCATAGGCATATGGATGGCATGCAACTGCAAAGCTCTGGAGGATCTCATCCAGCAGCTTCGTAGAGATATTAGTGCTGTTGCCAGTACTGACCCCTAAATAACAGACCTTGAGGGGCTGATCTTCCCTCTCTCATCACCCTGTCAGGCATCTTTCATTATACAACCTTCGGCATATGCTGAAAACACACCTCGTTACCCTGGCTTGCGGTGTCTATTTTTAGGACCCACCTTATTTTTTTGGGGGGGGGGTTATATGTTGTTTTGAACAGTTTTAAATTGTTGTGTTTTAATATTGTAACCAGTCCTAGGACCTTAGGCAGGTAATTATTAATAAGAATCCCTCTTTGAGTGAGTCTCTCTAAATAAAGGTATTCTAATAATCCTCCAGTAAATTCTAGCCCATGGTTAGGCAAACTAAGGCCCATGGGCTGGATCCGGCCCAGTCGCCTTCTAAATCCGGCCCGTGGACGGTCTGGGAATCAGCGTGTTTTTACCTGAGTAGAATGTGTGCTTTTATTTAAAATGTATCTCTGGGTTATATGTGGGGCCTAGGAATTTGTTCATATTTTTTCTTCAAAATATAGTCCAGCCCCCCCCCCAAGGTCTGAGGGACAGTGGACTGGTCCCCTGCTGAAAAAGTTTGCTGACCTCTGTTCTAGCCATTGTAAACAAGAAGTCCACAATGTTGGATGCAACTTAGGAGGTCTAGAAGTGCCATCAGAGAATTATTACTTTTATGGATCTCAAGAAATACACCTAATAGGCCTCCTTTGAATGTCTGCTGTCTCCTCCCACATTCCACTTTAAGTTTAACTTCTGACTCCATCCGTGGCATCAGCATCGGCCAACTTTTTATAACCTGTCAGTTTAGATGGTTTTGGTTACTGTCTAGACTGATGAAGAGTTCCGGAGAACTCAAAAGCTTGCACACTATTTCGTAATAATTTTGGCTGACCTAATAAAGGTATTGCCCCAGTGTGGATATTGGAATGTTTCTTATGGGATAACATGGTTACCTTGCCTGCCTGCCTTCTTTCTTTCTTTCTTTCTTTCTTTCTTTCTTTCTTTCTTTCTTATACCGATCCAATGCCTACTAAAGCTGTCTCATTACCATAGCCAGGAAAGAAGCCTAACTGAAAGGGGTTCTGGGCCCTAGACTTTCACTAGTCCACAAGTACTTAGCTCACAAGTAACTTAGCTCACAAGTACCGGTAATTACCTTCAAGGTAAGCAGGCTGAAGTCATCCAAGCACATTCCAAGCATCCAAGATGCTTCTGATACTCCTCTGGTGGCACCTGAGATGGATCAGAGCTGAGCAGTTTCATCAACCATGAAAATTATCACCATGAGTTCTGTATACCATGAGTTCTGTATACCATGAGTTCTGTATACCATGAGTTCTGTATGAGCCAGGAAGGGAGTAATAAAGTGCAGTTCCTTCAATTTCTGTCGTTTCTTCTTTTTCTATTAGAATGTTTTGAAAATTGACAATATTGCTTCACATCATGTTACTTTAAAATGCCATGGCCATATTACAGAAAGGCAGGATATAAATATTTTAATAACTAAACGTTCTTATTTTGTCAGTTATCCATCCTGCTCATCCGCCAGATCCTTGCCATAATTGCCCCTTGTCCTATAGGGATGGGGAACCTGTGGCCCTCCAGATGTTGTTGGATTATAGTTCCCATCATCCCTGCCATCTGCCATTTTGACTTGGGCTGATGGGAGTTGTGGTCCAGCAACACGTGGAAATCCACAGGTTCTCCATCCCTGTTGGGCAATCTTCCTCAGAGCATTCCAGAACCCGACTGATCCTTAAGTCTCTGTAAACAAGTCATCCTGATGCCCTCCCCTCCCAAATCTGGGGATTTCCTACAGTTTCTGTCTAATCTGACAATGCTGCTAGGGATCATATCCAAAGCCTAATCTTGAAACCTTGTCTCCAAATAATCATGGAGTATCATTCGCTGATACAAAACAGTCATTACAAAGTGTCTCTTGCTAATGGTTGTAAGCACCATCACAACATTCCATCTGCATCAGGCCCAGAGTTGTCATGGAAAGTTTGTAACCAATGGAGCCAAAAAGGTACGCAAAAGATGTGTAAGCACAAGGTACTATTTTGTACTTAATGACTATGCATGCTTTCAGTAAAATAATACTGTGCACATGTGTGCCGTTTTTTAATCACAGAATCTTGTGATTCACAAGCATTTAATTAATCCTCATACCACCCACATAAAGCAGGCATATGTCATTAGGGCCCTTATCCAGATGCGGAAACAGAAACGCAGAAAGGTTTTGTAAATTGACTGAGGTCAAAGAGCAAGTCATTGGCAGGGCCAAATAAAAAATGGAACACTTTTTCTCTTAGCGTCTTACTAGTGCACTGCTAGCCATACGAGGAAGGGGGCTGGGATATGTCTGCTAGCAGAAAGTGTTGCTGCGTTGAGAGGAATATACCACACATCAAGACATGTTTGATGTTGGAAAAGATGAGTGCACAGTTTCTGGGGGTGGAAAAGGGAGGAGAAGTTTATAATAATAATAAAAATCAAATTAAACGTAATAATAAAAATCCCACCAGCCTAATGACCTTGAAGTGATGTGACATGCACAAACCAATAGTTCGTGCATGGGAAAATATTTGCAGTTTTTCTTCAATGGGACTTGCTCCCAGATAGGTGTGAATAGAATTGCTGCCTTTCATTTCCTTTTTATTCCTTTTTGGTATTGTTTGGACAACCTGCAATATTTGTTTGCAGCACAGAACAGGTGACTGACAGTGAGTCCAAAGAACTGTGTGAACACATCTCACTTGCACCCATCTCTTGCTACAAAGTAACAACTGTGTCATTTGCTAATTATTTCTCCTGTTGGCAGTTGAAGGGGTTATTTTAAATATCACCATCACTATAAACTTATTTGGATTACAGTGGATTTACCATATTGAACACAAAGTTGTCTGGCTGCCATTCACTGTTGTCAAGCCAATATAAATAATAACTAATCCAGCAGACGGCTCTCGCTTTGATCTTGTCTTTCTTCTTTATGAAAAAAAAGGACATGTCATAATAGCAACAAAATCTTCCAGGCAGAGTATTTCTGGGAATTATTGCACTTGAATTGGTGGTTAGTACTTTGGCCTTCCGCCACTTCTCTGAAAGTACGAAGAGTAATGGATTTGGGGTTTTAAAAACATTTTGTGTGTGATCTCAGTGCATATGAAAGGTGCCAGAGAGGCAGTTCGGAAGACAGAAGTTGTCTGTTTGGCTACAAGCTAAGACAGGATTAACCAGCATTGTTTTCTTCACTTCCACAGATACACCTTGACCTTAAATGTGATGAAACCCGCAGGCCTATTCAGTTTGTCTGAGGACAGCATGAAAAATGGAGGGCTTTCCCTCCCTTTCTCCTGAGGCAGTGGTTTTTGAGCACAAGACTAGTCTGAGACATTTTGGCACATGATGTGGTACCCCCACATATGGCAAAAATATACATTTTAAAAATGTAATAATAAATGTAAATATACGTTTACATTATTATATTACATTTACATTAAGAGTCCCATGGACTGCAAGAAGATCAAACCTATGCATTCTTAAGGAAATCAAACCTGAGAGCTCACTGGAAGGACAGATCCTGAAGCTGAGGTTCCATTACTTTGGCCACCTCATGAGAAGAGAAGACTCCCTGGAAAAGACCCTGATGTTGGGAAAGATGGAGGGCACAAGGAGAAGGGGACGACAGAGGATGAGATGGTTGGACAGTGTTCTCAAAGCTACCAGCATGAGTTTGACCAAACTGCGGGAGGCAGTGGAAGACAGAAGTGCCTGGCGTGCTCTGGTCCATGGGGTCATGAAGAGTTGGACATGACTAAATGACTAAACAACAACAACAACATATTTACTACCCTTCAATAGCACCCGAAATTTGTTGCCACAGGAGAAAGCTTGTATGGTTTGAGTGTTTTACTGAAACCTTCTGCAGATGATTCCCCAAGTTGGCATGCAATTGCTGTTGTGTGAGGGAGAGAGCAGGGATGGAGTCCCACCTGCTCCATCATATTATTGTCACTGGCCTGCAGTGGGGAGCTGCCAGTGTGATTTGGAAACCTGGAAGGTCACAAGTGGGGAACAACGACTGCCCAAGGAGGATAGGCTCCCCATGGCAGCTGTTCAGCCTCCAACATAGGCAGAAGGGAAGGTGGCCCTCAGGATGGAAAAGGTTCTCCACCCTGACTTCTGTCAATGCCAAGAGTAGCTACAGCAGCGAAAACTTCTGAATGTCAGGCCAGCTAAAGACACAGAAGCAAGCAGGGCCAGTGAAAAGATGGCAACCTTTACGATGAGGGAGAAAATGCTTCTTACAGGCAAAGAAATTAATAATAATAATAATAATAATAATAATAATAATAATACTCCACCCACTCTGGGCGACTCCCAATAGAATATTAAAAACACAATAAAACATCAAACATTAAAAACTTCCCTAAACAGGGCTGCCTTCAGAAGGCTAATAAGTATCTGCAGGCTGAAAATCCTCACATTTGTATTTGCAGGATTGGGACCTAGAGGAGCAGCACCAATCGTATTTTCTATTCCCCAGTCTGTCCTTTCCCAATCATCTTTTTTTTAATGGAAAATGTTATTATATGTAATAATTTTTCGAGATAGGAATTATAGTTTATTACAAAGAGCATTATTATCATTTATTCATCATTTAAATTAGAGCAGATTTATATTTCAGCATTTTCATTAATATGTAATGTAAATTATTTAGAGTAAATTGTGTCACTTGTAGTGCTTGGGAAATGACAATTAAAGTTTCTTGTTGTTTTGATAGAGAAGGATGAGGTGGCAGGAGTTGCCATCGGCTAACTTCATATCCTAATGAGTATCTGAGTAATAGACAAAATACTGAAAGAAGAAGAAGAAATATTATGGATGTGTTTGACTGCAGAAGGATAATAAATGGCAGAGGGGAATGATTTGAATTTACCAGTTGAGAACTGATTAATGATTCCTATTAACTTGCTAAGGGGGACTTCACATGATAGTGCAAAAATTCTTATCTGTATCCCAGAAGACTGCTAATATCCCAGAAGACTATATTCCTGCAGACTCTGGTTAGAACCAAAGTAGTTTATATTCTAAAAGACAATGTAACAGTGGTCTACTCACATCTTGTATTGCAACACTTCACATCCAGGTGCAACTATAATTCAAATTTCCCTCAATTTCTGCTTTTCTTCTATCCCCCAAATAAGTGGTGCAGCTAGGGTACGCTTAGATCCTGGATGCAATGATCTTAGTTCACTCCCCTTCTGCAGCTGTGTGAAAAGATTCTGTGCATGTGCAGTTTCATATTTTAAAGTCACTGACATCTTAGCACCATAATGACTGCTGGGGTTCAGATTGCCCACTGAACCTCAACTTGTTCACCGTTGCATTAGAAATCACCCCAGAATTGGCCCTACTAAACATCTTCCAAGACAACAATGCCCATTTACATCACAAATAACTCATAATCCACCTACTTTCAGCAGCCAGAAACACCATAACCAGACACTGGAGAGACCTGTC
The DNA here is from genome assembly GCF_027172205.1 of Podarcis raffonei. Classification (NCBI taxonomy): domain Eukaryota; kingdom Metazoa; phylum Chordata; class Lepidosauria; order Squamata; family Lacertidae; genus Podarcis; species Podarcis raffonei. The sequence goes on along the minus strand of NC_070604.1, from coordinate 78,248,735 downwards.
AGGAGTAAGCATGGACCAATGGTACCAAATAGTATAGGAAACAGCCTTACTAGAAAAAATAACCAATAAACTGAAACTGACACGGGGACAAACAGAAGAAGACGCCTTTACCCCGGTATGGCTCCCCTTTATCACATACACAGCCCAACAAGACAATGACAATAATCCACCAACAGCATACAAATCAATATGGCTAACCTGATCCAAAACACCCACCCACCCCACTCACACACGAAAGCAAAGATCACCACAGCCAATCACAAACAAACAACCACGCCCTAGGCCAACCCCAACCTCTCTCACCACCAAAGGAACACAAGTGAACAGCAGAGAACATGCACAAGCAACGCTGACACCAAACCCTACATACATTAAGCAAAATAGAAACATCGCCACCGGACTCCACCTCCACCCATCTTCCACTCCTCTCCCCCTTTTCTTCCTAATGTCTCAACAAATGAAACTGATTTGTAAAAATGTTACATGGAAAAAATGCAAGAGAGAGACATTACACATACTTCTGTAAATCAATAAAATATTTAATAAAAATAAAATAAAAAAACTTGTTCACCTTTGCTGTAGAAGATAGACCTTTTTGTCCTAGCTGCTCTTGAGAAAGGTTGAAGAATTTAAAATGAAACTTTCCTATCCTCTTCCACAGCACACGTCAACACAGCATATGTTGAATATGTTAAGACAGCATATGTTGTATATGTCACCATCATATATAACAACAGGGCTGCATGTTAATTCATATACCAAAATGTTTCTTGTGCAGCAGTTCTGTTAAGTTTGAAGCACCCCGGTTTATTTTGACTCATTTCTACAGAAGATGTGCATTTTTATCCAAGATGTGTTCTTGTTTACAATCATTTTAGCTGCAAAAAAAAGTCTACATAGCATAGTAGGGTCTCCCAGTGTGACACTTAGACTCTCTTAATATCCTCTCTCAGTGGTAGGCTCTTAGCTTAGATTCTGTGTGGCAAGTAATGATGATATGCTTATACAGCACAGCACAGGAGTACCAGTGATGAATTACCATTGCAATTGCTCAAGAGTAAATCTGATGTAGCCAGTCACTTCTCTCTTGACATCAGCAAAAAGTAGAAAAAGGACAGCCCATTTTTGTACAAAGCTGGGGAAACTTGACGTCAATGGGTTTGGATGCACCACACAGTACTACCCTGTTCTTGTTTATTTGGGAAGAAGCCCTACTGTGCTCAATGGGGCTTACTTCCTGGAAAACGTGTTTAGAATGGCAGCCTTTGGGTTTATGAAATAGGCTTTTGCCTATGGGAGCCAGGATCCTTTGTTTCTAGCATAGCTCCAACCCCAAAGAAGCATAATCGAGCAATGATTCTGAGGTCTTCTTCAAGCTTTTATCATTCCACAGAGAAAAGGGAAATAGGTTGTTAAACAACACGATCTGTTTAATCAGTCCAGCGCACAGCACTAAAAAGATGCTGTTCTTTTTCTGGAGAGTTCCCCAGTGGTGCTGAATATAGAAACACTAGATAAGTATCAGCTACATGATGGCTCTCAAGTACAGCCTGCGAGGGTAAAAAGCAGGCAGCAGCAGTTGTGGCCATTAACCTCTCTCTCTCTCTCTCTCTCTCTCTCTCTCTCTCTCTCTCTCTCTCTCTCTCTCATATCTGCTTTTCTTTTGTTAGGCCTGAATCTGCTGGAGTTTATTCCAGATGAATGGCTGGTGCTAATATTGTTTTATTTACTTACTTGTTGAAAAGATGAGATTTCATCATGATGTAAAACATGGAGGGAAACTGAAATATACTACAGTGATTTCATGCTCTTTATTGCAGCTAGTAAAACAGTGATTGCATTTCCCCCCAAACCTCAGGCTTTTATATGCATTATTTACACAATGAGTCCCATCTGATTGGCTGATTCTGCTTCCCTCCTGGAGCCTGATTGGTCTTCCCCTGCAGACCAATCAGTTGTTGCATTCTACGATCCTACCTGCCTATTGTTCTAGGAGCCAAGTTTAGTACATAACAGAAACCATTTGAAAAGTCAAAGAGGATCACACATTTATTTTCTAATGTCAGGTAATTACAACTGATGGCACCTGTCTCTTGAGAAGCTTTGTCAGAGCAAGAAGAAGCAGCCATTGTGCCTGCTACCAACCCACTGCTCCCCAGGTCCCTTTGCCCCTCCTCCTCCCTAGATCATGGGACACGGAGTGGAGGGGGAGCCCTACTGAAGCAGCTGGCTGGAAGGTGCAGGAGGTGCCTCTTGTGAAAGCAACCTGCTCATTTCACCTAAGGATGGAGGCAGAACTGAACAGCAGTTCTTGTGGCTGTTGCGTTTTCAGAAAGGAATCATGGGGGAATCATCCATTATGTCTTTTCTCCTGCCCAAGGTGCCTGGGTGAGACCCAAAACCTGCAAAGCACCTGAAAGGGTCACATCTGAATCACCCTCATGTGAACCACCCAGAGACCTCTAGATATAGGGCGGTATATAAATTCAATAAGTAAAAAATAAATCTCTCCTTCTACCTTCTCCACTCTGCCTAAAGATGCCTATCAGATGCACGTTCTGATGTTTATCAGATCCCACATTCTGGGAATTAAATCTTGCTGGAAATTTGTGCACAAACCATATCTGAGATCGCTAATAAATGCAAGGTTTTATCTAGGGATTAAAAGAGGTTCTATATACTGAGAGGGCCAGCAAGTCAGAGCCTGGTTTAGAGGAGAGTCTTCCCTTGGAATGTGAGAGAACTGCCCAGTCATTATACTAGAGCTACTGGTATAATTTGTAACATGAGCATTTGGACTTTGATTACAGATTCTAATTTTGTCAGAGCAATTAGAGTATGTACACACACATGCTCTTAGCAGTTCTATTACTGAGTCCTTCATTCGGCACTGATAGCAGAATAACTGGTTAGATGAAATGGATAGGATGGGAGCCCTACTGAATTGGAGAGCGTCTAGCATGGAGAGACTGTTTGCCTGTGTGTGTGGTGTGTGTGTGTGAATAGGTCTGCGTAGACAGGGATGCCATTAGTTAAAAAGGCCCTTGTACTGCAAGGCAATTGCTGCAAGGGAAAGGATGGCTTTTATTCTGTTTTAAAGGACTACATGTGCAATCAGGCAAAACAGCAGGGGAAGTGCTCTGCCTGAAAAGAATGAAAACCAAAAACAAAACCTTTGAAATACAGAAGATTGCACAGGGCAGGGCAAGGGATCATGTGCCTTTTTTCCATTAGTGATATCATAGGCACTAGTAGTCAATAGGAGTCTATGACAGCTGCATCATCATCTCACTCACAGCATTCTCATCTTGCGCACAGCACAGGCTGGCGGAAAGATAATTGTTGCCAGGACAATTTTCATCCAATGGTGGGAGCAGCATTCAAATTCTGCCTCTGGTTGCCTTGGTTCTGTTCTGCATGTCCTGGCTGTGAACCTGGAAGTGTGTGGGGGGGGGGAGTCAGAAGAGTTTACCCAGCAGTCTGGGCAAAGGCAGAGGTTACTTATGTGGCGCACTGGCCTGCTTGAGGTCAGGAGTGCCAGCTTGGCTCTGTGCTGTGGGTGCCCGGGCCATAGGTGCCATGCAGTGTGGATGGCCCTGGCACTGAAATCTGTGGGTGCACGGCCCCTTCATGGGGAATTTTGTGGGTGCTCAGGCACCCAGGGCCCCAGGGAGTTGGCACCTATGCTTGAGGTCTTCCTCTGGTGGTGGTATCCACGAATCCTCTAATACAGTGGTTCCCAAACTTTGCCCCTCAGAGACTACTTGAAAATTGTGGAGGGTGTTGGTGGATGACTTACCGTATTTTTCACTTTATTAGATGCACCGGACCATAAGACACACCTAGTTTTTAGGGGAGGAAAACAAGAAATAAGAAAGCAACGCAAAGCCTCCTGAGCTAAGAGGGGGCGCTCCTCCCTCTTCACTCAGGAGGCTTTGCGGGGCTATCCATGAAGCCAGGAGAGCAAGCGGGATCGGTGCGCACCGATCCTGCTTGCTCTCCTGGCTTCAGCGAAAGCAAGCCTCCTGGCTTCCCCCCCACCTCCCGCAAGAGCCGTGCACTCTGTAAAAGGGAGCGAGGCTTTTGGGGGCTTTTCTGGGAGGTGGGGGAAGGGACAGAGCCACGCGTTCTGTCCCTTCCCCAAAGCCAGGAATAGCCGTGTGAAGCAAGATGAAGGCTCCCCGCTGCCCTGCGGAGGCTTCATGCGGCTAAGGCAGAAGCCAGAACAGCCAGAGGGAGCACTGCGCAGCGCTCTCTCTAGCTGTTCTGGCTTCTGGGGTAGCCGCGCAGCCTTCATTCGCTCCATAAGACACACACACATTTCCCCTTACTTTTTAGGAGGAGAAAAGTGTGTCTTATAGATCGAAAAATACGGTAATATTCTTTTCTGCCTGTTGTAACAGTTGTAAGCCGCTGTATGTTTTTTAATTCAACTTATTGCTTCTTTTATTTCTTATATTGTATTTTATTATATTACAATTTGAATTACATACAATTCTATACAATTCAAATTGTGAAGTGTTTTTCACGGGTGCCCTGTAGACCACCTGAATGGTGCTCGGGAGGGGAATAATTCACGCTTGACACCACAATAATGATCTCGATGCGGGGTGGGGTGGAGGCTCCTGCAACAATTTATTATTATTGTTGTTATTGTTAGAAATGGGAGAGCAATAATGCATTTCCCATCTTGTCTAGTTTGAAGCACAGCATAAAGAAACAGCATTAGAGGAATAAGACTGCTGCCAAATAGGAAAGCACCACATTTCTTTCACACAGATTGGCTTGTGCATAGAGGACACCAAGGTAGCCACAGTGTATAGGATGTTTAACATGTCTCTCTGCTTTTGGGCTATATCATGAAAGTTCCCACAAGTGTCAAAGAGAATTTTTAAGGTACTGGAGAGAAGAGGTTTATGCTGAAGGAAGGGGATACGACCTGTCAAGCTGGTGATGGATCTAGGCAGCTTTGGAAGATCTTATCTGCAGGATTTGGAATAGACTGAAGTTGACTGATTTAATAGAAAGCTTGACAAGACTATACTTGGAAGATTTTTGCTGATGAAGTGTGGCCTTGTTTCATAAGGCAAGCTCAACCTAGAGCGAACATATCTTTTTGCCTTTAAAATGTGAAGCTGTAAAATGAGTATGATATTTTGTTCCTGTTGTAAGAGAGAGCCCTGCTCCCAGGAACATTTCAGGTGAGTTGTCTACCTGTTTACTGAGATGGAGATATCTGCATGGGTTTCCTGAGACTTAGCTATGATAGTCCGGCTGATTTTAATAGGACTCATAGTGTCATCCTGTGTCTGGTGGGGCTCATATCCTAGTCAGTGTACAATGTCAGTGACATTGGCTGAATTAGGCTCAAAGCACCTAAATTACAAAAAGTCAGCAATGATCATAGCCTAATAGAGGTGACTCTTTGGCCTTATTCAGTTAAGCATTAGGGTTCCTAGGCTCTCCCATCCCTTTCCAGCCAAGCTGCATGGAGGATATCCTCCTTTTTGAACTAACCATTGTTTACTGTTACTTCAGAATCTGGAAAAACTGGATTAGGGAAACAAAGAAACCGCAGCTTATGATTCTAGTTTGTTTCCCTGCACCATAGTTAAGATTAAACAGTTTCAGATGAAACAATAAGCCACAGCTAATTGAAAATGGAAGCGAAAGCACCTACCTTCCTATCCTCTGGACTGCTTTCCAGACATACCTGAGTGGAAATGCTGTAAACTGAGTGGTAGAGGACATGCTTTCATACAAAAGCTTCCAGGTTCCATTCCTAGCACCTCCAAGGCAGGCTAGGAAATATCGCAGCCTGAGACTCCAGAGAAGAAGAAGAAGAGGAAGAGGAGGAGGAGGAGGAGAAGGAGGAGGAGGAGTTTGGATTTGATATCCCACTTTATCACTACCCTAAGGAGTCTCAAAGCGGTTAACATTCTCCTTTCCCTTCCTCCCCCACAACAAACACTCTGTGAGGTGAGTGGGGCTGAGAGACTTCAGAGAAGTGTGAATAGCCCAAGGTCACCCAGTAGCTGCATGTGGAGGAGCGGAGACGCAAACCCGGTTCCCCAGATTACAAGATTACCACTCTTAACCACTACACCACACTGGCTCTTCAGAGAGACACCACCAGTCAGTGTAGGCAGTAATGACCTAGATAGGCAAAGGGTCTGATTCAGTTCAGTAGCATCAGCTTTCTCTATTTCTATCCCGGAAAGTATTTTTTGTCCCCTATTGGCTGAAGGCACACACACACACACACACACACACACACACACACACACACACACATATCTGAGAGAGATAAGCAGGTCTGGATCAGGTAAGTTCCTGGATGGGAGGCTTCCTGAGAACCACATACATGCCACCTTGCATTCCGATGTTAGAATTCCTGCTCTGTGATTGCAGTCATGGGATTTTTGTCTATCACATGACGGTATATGTTTTGACTCCACAGAGTGGGAAGTGACGGAGACAGGATGTTTGTGTTACTGTGTTCCATGAAGTGGGACTATTGTCCTTTGTTCTTTTTCTCTTTGCTGTCTGATGCTAGAGAGAGAGGGAGCCATGTTGCAGTGCTCTCTCTGTGTTTATATGTAAATAAAGTAGATTAGCCAAAATGCTGAGTTGCTGAGGTCTGTCACGCAAGCTGCGAAGACTCTGAGGATCCCTAAGTGTGCCGATGTCTGTTGGCATCGGTCGCTGTGATGTTCGGGCAGAAGAGAGCTTTTGAAGCTCCCAAACGATCGACCAGGAGGGAGAGAACATGCCAGTTGGGCATGTGTCTCTGCCTGAGTCCTACTCGAGTATAGGCTGCACTCCTGACATCCATGATGGAAAAAAGGTGTACTATAAATGAATGAAAATGAAATGAAATTAAACTAAATATGTCCAAGGCAATGCATTGGGATATCAGGGTCCCTAAAACACTTCTAGAAGATATGAGGAGACACAGCTGTGTTAGGTGTTGCCTTTTTCTTTTGTCTTGGCAAATCTAATGCTGCAGGGTTTAGAAAAGCACCATTAGCAAACTGTGCCAAAGGGCTCAAATATTGTTTTCTCTTAGCGCCAAAAGCAAGGGCAGTTGGTGCCTCTTAGAGACAGCAAATGGGAAGCAACAGCAGGTGCTGTTGTACAGGCATGGTGCTCTGGTTGCAGTGACAATAGGAACTGGTTTTGTGGGGTAGAGGTGTTTGGGTTTGTTAAAAACAAAATGTGGGAGACCGTTGAGAATGGAAATTAAGTTTTACATTTTTAGTATAGACTCAGTGGTAATCCAGATAAAATTAAAAATGTTGGCAAATGGAACATGGAGATTCAGTGGCAAACCATACATTACCTGCCACAGATCAGGTAATTCTTTCAGTCTTGAGCAGGCTCTTTCCCTCCTTCAATATATGTGAGATCAGGAGTTAATGGCTCTGTTTTTATGGAAAGCCGTGTTGAAACCTAGTAAACTCAATAATGAAATGGAAATAACAGGCCTGAATTCTGTCCTACACTTAGCTACTGTGGTGTGATTTTAAGGTATTATTTAAGACATTTCAACCTTTTAAAAAATAATGACTAGCTATTGATGAATCCTAGCACCAGTACAACATGTTCCATGGGTTGCTTCTACCTGCAGAGTCCCCTGGGCAGTCTTTAGGCAACTGGAAAGTGCAACCTACCTCTGACTGAGGATGGTAAAGAAAGAAAAAGTTATTTGTGTGAGAACCAGCAGCATTGGAAGGGGGGGGGTGAATTGGACCTGGTTAAAGTTTTGGCCGGGGCATGATTTCAGATTTTCTTCACGGAGGGCAATGAGATCAGGGTTCGGCAGAATTATATTGCATTATGAACAACTGATTGAAAATATATATATATTAATCAAAATGGCATGCAAAAATGTGTTTATTAGAAGAAATTCACACTAAAATTGTTGATGGGTTTTCATCCATCAAATAGAATTTGAAAACTGATGTGGAAATGATGTGAAGAATTGAGCAACTCTGGGTGCATTCAGATGTAGGGATTATTGTGTTAGTTTTCCTGATTATAATGCTAGTGCTTCTGTCCTGAATCCTAGCATTCTTTTTCCCTGTTGTGTTATAGTGGAGAGAACTGTATGCCAGAATATTGACCCAAATTTTGTCAAATGAAATTACAGTGCAAAAGTCCTTCGATTTTCCAGGATAGCAGGGTTGCAAACAGATTTTTTTTTCTGGAAGCAAATAACATGGAAACGAGCGCTAATCTTCTGCTAGATTTTGCTAGTTTTCCTGAAGTGGTTATATCAGGCAAGGAAACATTGTGAAAACTGAATAAATTTCTGTCTGACTGCAGCTGAAGAGAAACCAAAAGTGACCGATTTGGCCCATCCCTAGTTGTAGCCAATGAAATTGTCTTGCCCATGCAAGGACCTTCCACTCCCTCTCCTCCCCCTGTGCACCTTGATGCACCCCCCCTAAAAAAACACCTGTACTGAGGAACAAATCTTCCAGAGAAGAAGTAGAATTCCTTGCACAAACAGGACAGCGCAATATAACCTCCACATGAGCTTTGTTCAAGGAAAAAAGCAGGATGAGTGCTCAATAAATCAGTCATCTGGAGGAGCCCATATTTAACTTTCCATGGATATTTGTGTCATTGCCCAAAAGGAGACCTCATGCATTGTCCGATCCCTTAACTCCATTCCTAGTCCAGCTTAGAAATGAGATCTTCTTACAGCTATCAATCTGCTAGCATCAGGGCTCTGGCAGAAGCTATATAGGATATTTCTTTTTCCTTTTTATTTTATTTAAAACATTATTAATCTGGCCTTTATCACAATGTGATATCCAGGGCAGGGGTACAATGATATAAATTTAAAAGCAAACCCATACAATCGTAAACATAAAAAAATAAGAGGAGGAGATAAAAATCACAGCAAGGGCAGCAATAACAAAAATAATCAAAATGGAAGAGATGAGAGAGATGAAAGATGGGCAAATGGAAACAAAAGCAAAAATGGGGTTTTTTTTAGAAGTATGAAGAAGGCAGAGGGAGAGGAATACAAAAGTAGCGCTAAAATAATTTGTTCTGCTGATTATTTCATGGAGCTTGGAGATTAAACAATTTCTCATTTGTAATGAACTGTATTTGTCCTGGGTGGCAATAAAAATATCAAAAGTAATATTTAGAACTCGTATGCATCATAAATACTAACTCATTAATACTATTTCCACATAGCTACTATATCTAAAGTATGAACTTATTTTTCTTAGCTCTTCAACATCTAATATTAATCAAATACTTAGCAAACAAATATGACCAATACAGGCCCAACATGATAAAAATGAATTCCTGTGGAATTTTAATTTGCAAAATAAATGCCACTACATTAATAAGGCTTAATTATGTCATCAAATATTTAACAATTGATTTTGGAATCAGTTGTGTTTTTGTTTCCCAGTTTTCTTAAATTATCCACATAAAATAACCCATAGGACCTGATCCTGCAGCCGGCAGAAAATTCATATTGCCATCTGTTAGCTGCAAGGATTAGGCTTAGCGCAGCCAGGTTTTGTGTGAAGATCTATTAAAAGAGTCACATTACTTTTAAAAAAGCTCTTCTGATAACACTAACACACATCTCTTAGTTGGATGCAGTAACCTTGCTGTTAATTACCGGATAATTTCTTCCAGTAACACTTTGGCTTTTTAATTATTGTGCAAGAAATTTAAAAAGCTTTAGACGGCTTATTGCAACATACCGTATATTATTGCAATGTACATGTTCCCTGAGGATTAAGTTCAATGCCATCAGTTATAAATTTACTGGAAGAATGTGTCTCTAATTTATAGTCTAGTGCAATGCTAACCTGCTGGTTATAATTGTTTCACTGGCACAGTGGACTGATTATTAACCAGCACATCAGCAACATAAACTCTGCACACAAGCAAAAATAGGAGGAGGAAGCATCCTTTACTGTTTCTGGCACTTCCAAACCATTGTGAACTTTATATGGTCTTTCTCTTCTGAATGCTGAGGAAGCTTTCACTATTTTACTATTTCCCAAAAAGAGAAACCTTGCCACTGCGTTTTTTGTTTTGGGAGCCCGGCACAGACAGCAATACAGATTTATCTGTATATAGCAGCTCTCTCTATGACACGGTTGCCTCTCTGCACCCAGACTCAAGCGGCTTATAAACAGTACACATGAACCTTCACTTGTTCCCTTTCTGAGGCATCTGCAGCAGTGCTGACTCCAGACACTCCAACCTAGATGGCAGTTCCTCTAAGGCAGGGGTAGGCAACCTAAGGCCCAGGGGCCGGATGCGGCCCAATCACCTTCTCAATCCGGCCCACGGATGGTCCGGGAATTAGCGTGTTTTTATATGAGTAGAATGTGTCCTTTTATTTAAATTGCATCTCTGGGTTATTTGTGGGGCATAGGAATTCGTTCATTTTTTTTTCTTTCCAAAATATAGTCCGGCCCCCCACATGGTCTGAGGGACGGTGGACCAGCCCATGGCTGAAAAAGGTTGCTGACCCCTGTTCTAAGGCTACCACCAGCCCTATACCTCACTTTCCCAAACAACAGAGAGCGCACTCCATGCTTCAGAATAGGGAGAATCTGCCACAACTGGTATGGATTTGCCAGCTCCAAGAATCACAGAGTATATTGTCTCAGCCTGCACTCTGTAAAGCTGACAAAACATGCAAGGACAATGTTAGAAACGATAAGGGACTGGAGATGAGCAAAGATATTTGCACAACAAGGCTGTGCATTTTCTAACATAAATCCAAGTTTAATTATATATTATGGTCTAGCTACAAGCCTGAATCTGTTTCCAATCAGTTTCCAGAACAAAACACTGAAAAGTTATTTTTTCAGCATCATGTATACAATTTGTGCCATTGGCTAATTAATGTGACATAGGCCCCCTCCAAACAGCCTGCTTACTGAGAAATCCAAATTAGCTTGCACAAAGCTTATGTGGAGGTTAGATTATATCTCATCTTTATTGAGCATTCATTCTGATTCCCCCCCACCCCTGGAGCCATTATATGACAATGAAGCATTCATCCTGCACTCAGTCTGATTTGCTTGTGGGTTGTTTACATGTCTTCCTGTCAGTCATTAGTTCATCTCACACTTTTCAATGCATTGGCCCATCACCTTACAGACCACAAAAGGTGTTGTTGCTTCCTTTTTTAAAAAAAAAAGAAAGAAAGAAAAAGGATTTGTTGTGCTAGAGCAACAGATTTCTTTAATCCACTTCAAATTTGGAAAGCTATGCCCTCAAATCTCTCCTGCAAAATAGTGACAGCCTGAAGGCACCCACTGAAGAGAAACAGGATGCCGTGAAAGCAGTTTTTACATTTGTGTTAAAGATTTCTTTAATGAATATTGTTTACTTCACGTGTGTGAAAACATGAAAAAATTCTACTACTGAACTAAGATATATAAGCTACTTGTTTATATTTATTTTATTCATTTAGGCTCTGGAAGAATGGCAGATGAAACTGATTGACTGTATGGGATTGGCAGAAATGACGAGCAGAATCCGGGACCAGGGAGAAGAGTCGGCAGAAGAAGATTGGAAAAAATTTAAGGACTATTTACAGAAATATTGTAAAATTAAGGAATGCTGAATGATGTTGGATTGAAATTGAGTGGTTTCTAGCTGTAATGATGGATGAAAAAAAGGGTTTGGATAGAAAATAAGGTGATATTATAAGCTGTAATGCTTTAAGTTAAGGATTTGCTGAACAAATAATCTGAAATGGAATACAAGAAGGGGAGGTATGAGGAGGTCAGAGAAATTTGTTATTGAAAAGTATGTTTTATGAACTATATGTTTTTTTTAATCTCTTTGTTTTTTGTTTGTATAAAAAATTGGAAACTTTAATAAATATCTTTTAAAAAAAATATTTTATTCATTTAGGGAAAAATATAGTCCGCTTAATCAGAAATTTTTATTGCAAATTCAGCACAACTTTAAAAAACGAGAACACATTAAATATGTCTGGGTTGGCTTGCTGAAATAAAACAAGTTTCAGCAGGCGTCTAATAGTGAAGGCACCTTCCTAATGACAATAGGCTAGGAGTTCCAACACACAAGTGCTGTCACACTAAGAGACTCCCCCAAATGCAGAATTAACATTATATGGCACTAGTATAAGTGCATCAGTGGATTCCTCACCCACTGCAAAGAGCATCCCTCTTTCTCCAGGAAAGCTTTATCCCTTTGCTTTCCTGACTGATACATTCCTTTTTGCTCTGTACTCTGTCAAATACCTGATCTGCTATCCTTTCTCCAGGCAACGTGACTACTGCACTTGCACAGCAAGAACCAAAAACTGACTGGAAGGTCTTTGGTAGGGGAGAAGCAGCAAAATGTGTTACATGACAAAAGTGATGGAATAATCCCTTGGATTTGTGTGAGGTACTTGCCAGGCCCCTTTTGTAGTTATAGGAGGAAATGTCTGCATGACAACCAAGGATATGCTTTTGGGTGAATAGTCTATAGCAGTGGCCCCCAGTTTTTCAGGAACCTTGCTTGCCGTGACTGGGCCATGTCATTTGTCCAGCCTGACTTTCCTCTACTGATTCTGTGCCATATGCACTGAGGCCTTATTGTGTGCTAGTCACCAACAGTGGGTGTATTTAATGTATTAAGCATTTAATGCTGGCTGCTGTTTTCCTTGCGACCATTGCTCTTTCTGTTGTTGTTTTCAAATGGCTTCTTTTCCTCATCAAAGCATGTATTGCTATGATTTCCTTGGCAAGGCTCAGTTATGAAGCACTCTTTCTTTCTCTTGGGCTGAGAGTCTCAAAGAGTCTGCCTCGCTCTCTAATTCAGAGATGGGGCCCCTTGTGTATTTTATGCTGTTTTTTGTTGCATCACTTAAGTGTTTTAAATCTGTTGTTAGCTGCCCTGAGCCTGGTTTTCTGAACCGGGAAGGGCGGGGTATAAATAAAAATTTATTATTATTATTGTGGACCAGGTTTGAAAGGTAGTCAGGGCTGCTCACCTGTCAGTCACCGGATGTGACAATGATGTCAGGTAAGGATTTTCAGGACTTCAAAGCACCACACAGGGCTTGCAGTGTGTGTTCTTTTATCATTAAGGGGCTGAAGCACATCATCCCCAGGACACATTCTCAGTGGAGCAGAAGCAGCCAGCATCTTCATATGCGCATGTGAAAATGACAGGGCCATCTTTACCTGGGGGTGCAAGGGATGCGGGGCACCTGGGGGCCGAATTCTGGGGGGTGCCAGGCGCCAGCCCCTGGGAGGAGCAAATGAGAAAACTGCAAAGGCAACCCTTGGGGGGGCAGCGCAAAAGAATGCAATGTCGCTGCCACGGAGTCTCGACAAGACAAACCCCACCTGGTTCCCGACGCGACCCCCTTAGAAGTTTGGCCTCCCCCTCAAAGGGGAAACTTGGGAGGTCACTGCCTTTCGCTGGTGGGCATGGAGCAGGAAGGCACTTCCCTCAGGCCTGAGGCCCGGCGCCGGAGTGCAGTGACCTTGGGGCCACCGGCGCGGGGGGGGGCACTGGGTGGATCTTTGTACCCCAGCGGCGCATATGCTAAAGACGGCCCTGGAAAATGACATTGATCCATATAGCAGCAACCTTGCAATAGGGTCTCCAATGTTAAGTTCCGCTAGCTCTGCTATTGGAAGTAAAGAAACAGGAGGCCAAATATTACATACTACTTAATCTTAAACTGGGAGGCTTGATAGCAGAGTCTTCAAAAATGAAAGAGATTATATGCAGTGCAGAGAATCCCATGCACACCCCTTTCCAATCATTGTGTGTCTATGTGTGTGTGTGTTCAGAAAGGTGATCTTTGTGCTCACCGTTCATGAATAACTGAACACAGCAGAACAAAGCTTTGCACCGATTCAGGAAAAAAAGGTGTTTGCCATCTTATATGCAACGAGGAATTTTTGCCAATATGTCTTTTGGAGGAGACAAACATGATTCTACTCCAACTTGATTGCAAGCCTTTGGAAGCTATTTTTCAGGAAGCTAATTATTTATGGTAATTTGAATCCTCTGTGAATTGGGGATTTCAGCTCTTGCTTGGCTCTGGAGAAGGGCTTCAACAACAGTGACAGCTACTGTATTCTCTAGCTGAGCATGACATGCACTAATCATTATTCTGGTGCGGTGAGCAGACTCAAAGTTTCTCAGTCACAAGAAACATGTTCCTTTGGGCTTCATCCTTCTAACTTTTATTGCTGGCGCTGTGACTTGAATAGCAATTCAGGTCTCTCAAGTGCAGCAGCGGACGCTACGTGCCGGCACTGCAATGCAAAGCAAACAAGACCAAACCATTTTCTCTACACCGCTCACTTAGAAGCTGCTCCCCTCTGTACCCTCCCTTTATAGAGCGTAGTGGGACGTGTCATAGATTATTTAGTTTCTTGTTAATCTTCCTTCACCTATATCTGTAAGAGCAAAGGATTGATCTGAGCACATTTGTAAGGACAAATTCCCCTTTGTTTACGCAGTGCTCTATGCACCTAAGTCTTTTCAAAATGTCCTTAATAGCCTTGCTTACTATTCACAGTGAGCTTTCCTTTCTTGCAGCATCATAGACCAGCCCACTATGGGCAGAGCTGTGGCCAAGCTGCCGTGGTACATCCTCAGTTGTGGACCAATCCACCTTTCTACTCCCCTCCCCCAATTGCTTAATAGTGGGAAGGTGTTTTGTTTCATTGGCTTACCTACCTCTCCAATTTGTTGTTGACATGCTGACAGGTTGCCTAGAATGATGGCTTCATTTCATCCATAGCTGCGTCCAGAACATGTCTTGAAAGGCAGACCTATGTAAAATGCTAGTCGTTGAGAGTGTACTTAAGCATGTGCACATTAACCATCACTGTTCCCAAACATCTGGGATTAGGGGGCAGAGATTGTATGCGAAAGGAAGCAGAGTACAAGCTAAGTGCTAATTAGAAGTAAACAGCCTGCATTGAAGGTCAACAAGCATGCATCTCATCCATAAGAGATGAATGTGGTCTATTTCTAAGCGTTAGGGCATATCTATTTAAGACTGCAGCTAAATCAGTTTTGATCTCCCTCCTGTTCCTAAAGATGTAGAAAATTATTCACATCTCATAGTAGCAGGAAAATAAATCATTGTTACTTCCTGACAGCATTATGATCATTGGCATTGCATAGCATTTCTCGTTCTGGATGACGAATTCTGATTAGCATAGTTGTAGTAAACATCCCTTAGCTGCTGATTGCAGAAAACGTCCAATATTCTGCTAAATTCACTTTACTGCAGACTTTATAATTCACCAATATAACTTGCACATCCTCATTTAACTCCCCGTAGCATAAATCACAAGGTGTTATACCCTGGGTGCAAATGATGAATGCAGCTAATCTCTTTCTTTATCATTCCTTATAAGTGGCCTTAAAAATATTATGTTCCCTTTCATTTCTAGCTTTTGCCTGCTTGCCTGTGTGGGTGCTTTTACGCCTGTTTCCATAGCAACCAGCTCTATTGTATTTAAGACAGTAGAAGAAAAGGATTCATGCGGATCTGACACCTTGCGGCAGCTCGTATGGTGCATTGTCCTCTTATTTCCTGCTCTAATTTCTCCCATCCCTGCCTGCTCTGAAGCCGCCCCTCCTGAACAGTCTCTTAAATCTGGGTAAGTTGGGGGTGGGTGGAGGATCATGAATTTAATTATAATTCCTAATCTTTCTTTAGCTTCTTCATGGGTGGAAAATAATGCCACAAAGCCAATTAAAGTGCGTGTTAAAGACGGGTGCCCTTAAATAATTATATCCGAGGACTTAAAAGTGATTAACAGTGTGTGGCATCCATTTAAAAGCCAGCTAGGAATTTGGAAAGTAAACTTTTTACAGGAAAACATCCCACATTAATAGATGCTGCTGTCTTACCATTGGCCTGATTCAACGGTAGCTTTTAGACACCCACACACAGCAAGCGGCCACATGTTGTGTGTCATCTTCATCTTTTGAACCTGCCTTTAGGAGAAGGTAGAGGCAAAGATCCCATGTTGGAAGGAGCACTGTGGACTACCTTGTGATGCAGTGACATTTGGGTGTGTGTATTTGTGCCCTGAAAAATGAATGAAAAAGGAAGCCAGTTGGGGTGAAATCCACCAGAAGATATTCCTGCATGAGACTTGAGGAAATGAATAAGAGTTGCGCACAGACTAGAAACATAAGACACTTCCTTCTACCACGTCAGACCATCTAGTTCAACATCATCTGCACAGACTGACAGCAACTCTCCAGATTTTCAGACAGAGGAACATCCCTAGCCTTACCTGCAGATGCTGGAGATTGATCCAGGAACCTTCTGCAAGCAAAGCAGAGACTCTGCCACTGAGCTATGGCCCTCGACCATTCCCAAGCTCATGTGCTGTTGCCATGCATTTGAATGAAGCTTGTGCTGGAGGACTTCCTAGGAGATTGTGCCAGTTCTTTATGGCTCTCTGTAGTTCCTCATATGAGTCCTGTATCTGCAGAGAACCAGCTCATGGCACATGCTAGGGAAGAATGTTGGGCAGACTGGTGCTGCTGCCTCGCCCCTCGAGAGATCTGGGATTCTCTATGCATGCCTGAGTGTGATCTTGCTCAGTTCTCTTTCGACCACCACGACAGCAATCAAGGAAGCAACTCAAAGGAATTGCTCCTGTGTTTAAAAAACAAACAAACACGACCCACATGAAGCTTTAAACTGCCATTAGACTCTGCTGTTTTCACTGCAGCAGACTAGCGTGGAGACTACTAAGGGTAACAGACTTACAAGCTTCCTTGCTTGTTTTCATTTAACATGGCTGTCTTTTTGGAAATTGAATTGAAACCTGAGTATAGGCCGTAATCAGGTGTGATGAAGCCTGTGTTTGTTTTGCAGTTGTCAACTGGTTCTTCCTGTATGCAGTGCTTTTTTTCTAAAAAAAAAATATGTTTGAGGGTACTCTCGACTCCAGAAAACCACCATTTTATACTTCAAATGGGGGAAAATAAATACAGTAAATACAACAAAACTGGCCAATCACCATGCAAGATTCCAACTTCTACTTCACACGTTAAATGCTCACTTTCCTCTGAGACTCAGGAAACACTGTGACAGGAAATGAGACCACCATCGGGGGTAGCAACAGACAGTGGTGTTGCAACGGGGGGTGAGGGGTGGTGTGCCGCGGATGCCATGTCTGGGGGGGTGACAAGAAGGCACCCTGGAGGGGCTCGTGGCAGCGCAAGTAGCCATCACGCTGCCGCAACCGCATGTAGAGGATCGCATGTAGCGGTGACGGAGGGATCCCGCCACCGTCCGTATGGTGCTGGAGTGGCACCGCTGGCAAACCGCTATGCACAGCACATGTGCAGCATCACTATGTACGGTGCATGCATCATACGTAGCAATGCTGCACATGTGTCCTATGTAGCGACATCCCGCCCTGGGTATCACGATGCCTTCGTTTGCCCCTGGCAACAGAACTGACAATTCACCATGCTAGAGAAGAAACTAAAATTTTTAGTTTCTTCTCCCGTTAGATTCACAAAATGTTTTAGGGTATGTGTGCCCCTACGTCAAGGTCCATATAGTTAAAGCCATGGTTTTCCCAGTAGTGATGTATGGAAGTGAGAGCTGGACCATAAAGAAGGCTGGTCGCCGAAGAATTGATGCTTTTGAATTATGGTGCTGGAGGAGACTCTTGAGAGTCCCATGGACTGCAAGAAGATCAAGCCTCTCCATTCTTAAGGAAATCAGCCCTGAGTGCTCACTGGAAGGACAGATCGTGAAGCTGAGGCTCCAATACTTTGGCCACCTCATGAGAAGAGAAGACTCCCTGGAAAAGACCCTGATGTTGGGAAAGATGGAGGGCACAAGAAGAAGGGGACGACAGAGGACGAGATGGTTGGACAGTGTTCTCGAAGCTACAAACATGAGTCTGACCAAACTGCGGGAGGCAGTGGAAGACAGGAGTGCGTGGCGTGCTCTGGTCCATGGGGTCATGAAGAGTCAGACACGACTAAACGACTAAACAACAACAACAACCCCTACGTCCCCCCAGAAAAACCCCACTGGCTTTATGTAAGCAGTCAAACTCATAAGCCATGTGCCATGTACAGAACCAACAAGGGTCTGGGACATGTTGGCACAGCTGCCCCTCCCTGAGAGATCTGTGATTCTCTGCAACACAGCTGTAGTGTTACATGTACTTTGGCCCTTAACATTTCCCATCTACAAGAAACTACTGGTATTTCAGTAATTATGCACGATACAGTCTCTTATCCACTTTTGCTTTGATAGGTCTGCAGTAGCATTGGAGTAAATGTATTTAGTCCAGTTGCACAACTAATAGCAGCAGTAAAGAATTTTACTGAAAATTTATGAGACTAAAAAAAATGAACGAATGAACGGTTCCAGTTCTGCAACTCTCCCCGATGTATCATTCTTACAAAAATGACCAATCTCAGTCCATCCGTCTCACTTGCCTTTTTTTAAGGCCTATGCGTTAGATCTCTTCCCCACCCTTGAGTTTAAAATGCCTCATGCCTCATTTACCGTGCTGCAACTCATCCCATCAGCACAAACAGTATGTTCTTGCCATGGAGCGTTATATGTGGGGAAAACCATGTTATTAATTTGTACAGGTAACATTTAAAATGACAAAACAAAACAAAGACAAATCCAGCACAGAAGCATTATTCATAGGACTTGCTGATAACATGCTGCTACTCTAACCAAAGTTGTGGCTTTTATACAAATCCACTCACAGAAAGCCATGATCAATGAGGGAACAGAGCCTTTTTTGGAGGCACTCATTTCCCTCTCGCTCATTATTATAGCAAATGGCTTTACTGATGCGGATGCATTTAAAGTGCCAGACTGTGAAGTTGTAGTTTTATAAATGTATATTTTAATTTGGGTATAAAAGAGCTCGATAAATCAACTCAGTTGCCTTCGGTGGAATTGTGCCATCTTCCAACGGGGTAGAGTCTGGCCTAGGCGAAACAGTATTCCTTTGTCAAAAGCCCTTTATTCTTATTTTCACAGACATGGCAGCCAATGGCCTCTTATAGAAGCTTCTCTGTATATGTGTTCAACATAACATTGTCTAGCTAAACCCAGGCATGGGAGGAGACTGATTTTTGTTACTGATTCTAATTGACTTGGCAATAATGCCTCTCTATTTTTTTATAGCAAAGGAATTGCTCTTGAATGTCACTCCTGCATATCAGTTTTATATTTCTTTTTTTTAAAAAAAAAAAGCAGCCCCAAAACAATAAAAACGAAGCCGCATACCAGAAATTCAGAATCCCCACAAAGCCTCTGCTGTACCAATTCTCTTTTTTGTCTGACTCACTAGGGCTTTGGCAGCACTCCAAGATTTAGGAGATTGGCCAGGAGGTGGGGGCGGGGGGGGGGGGAGGGAGGGACAGCATCCTGAGCATACCAAATGCCTAATTTTGATCTGTGATTCTGAGCACTCATTTCCACTTCACAGACTCGACTGAGCCATGCCACAGAGAGACAAATCCCAGAAGTGGTGGGAGGAAAGATGAAAGCCGAAAAGAGCTGCATTTATTAAGCTGTTTTTCTTTCGCTGAAAAGAAGCATTTATCAGTGATTTCATATATCATGTGAGAGGTGGCTCCCTGCCAGTTTCCAGGGTTCCAAACAATCCGCTGACATCACATACTAACTATAGAGTGGCAGCAACAGTAGCAGCAGAAGCAGCTTTTGCTTAGGTGAATAAATAATGCAGCTGTGGTGACACACACACAGGACTTCCGTGACATGGTCTTTATTTAGGCTGTGCACACACCATACATTTAAAGAACATGGCTTTCCTCAAAGAATCCTGGGAACTTTCATTTTCTTCCCAGAGCAACAATTCCTGGCACCCTTAACTACATTTCCCAGAACTGTTGGGGGAAAGTCGCACACTTTAAATGTTTTGGGTGTAGACAACCTACGACTGGGCCTTGAAGAATCTGAAGAATCTCACCTAATTGCAACAGTGAATGACAGTTTCAAAGGATGCCGATATAATAATCTACCAGGAAGTTCTCCTACTACAACAAGCCTCTTTGCAATGAGCGTGAGCAACGGATTAACATGGCAGCAGTACTCTAGAAGTGCACATCTCCTTTACTTGCCTTGTGCAGAAGAAAAGCCAGTTGCTTCTCTGTAAATGATGTTGCCACAGTGGTCACGCAGTTGACCTGCTTACTCTGCACCCAGGGGGCTCCCTCTCCTGGTTTGGGGAGAGGTAGTTTATGTATCGTTGGTACCTAACACCGAATAAAATTGCAAAAATGTACAAAACAAGTTCAAATCTGTGTTGGAAATGTAAAGGGAAGGAGGGTACTTTTTACCATATGTGGTGGACATGTACACTGGTAAAAGCTTTCTGGGAAATGATATATAATGAATTAAAGAAACTGAGTTGTATCTTTTTAGGACCCACCTTATTTCTGTGATTTTAAGTTGTTTTAAACTGTTTGTAACATTGTGTTTTGATGCTGTAACCTACCCTGGAACTTTAGGGTGAAGAGCAGTTACTAAATAAATATCCACAAATCGCATTGTGTACCATTTTCATTGTTTTAAGAGGTCCTGTGATTTTTGTCTGCTGTTTGTTATGCTCACATCATAATTATTCTTTTCCGTAAAAGCCAACTAGGAGGCCTTATCGATAGCCACAGCCTGGGGGACTGTGTGGTATAGACTCTGGATTGCATTGTCCCAGTTCTTAGATCCCCCAGAGAGGTGGTTTTTGATCAAGGTTTCCCTGGCTATCTGATCTGACTCAAGGGTTCTGACTCAGTAGCTTGAACATTATACAAGCTACTTATACAGAGCCCTCTTTGGATTATGCTTAGAGAGTTTCTGAAGTTGTTTAAAGACTGGAACAGGTAGAATATGTCCTTGGCAGTGTGATTCACTTCAAACAAGGGCTATGGCTGTGTGATGAGCTCCATAATTAGTTCCCATGTAATATGTTGTGTTAAAAATCAAGGTGTGTGTGTGTGCACTCAGAAAGTGTATTTTGCCTATATTGCTGCAGCTTTATGTGGCATTTTGTGTAGCAAGTTCTATAGCATGGAGCCTATGCAACTTCTTCCTAAGTCAATGTGGACAGAGTTTCACTGGAAATATGTAAGTGATCTGCCTCTTTGTTGCCATGTCTTTTGTCTGGCAAAGAAACCCAACACACCCGGTTGACCTCTACTCTGCTTTCTGGATAATCTTCCAAGCCAGAGCCTGAACATCTTTCATCACTTGTGAAACTAAAACCATTGCTACTGGTCAGAATAATGGAGTGCTTCTAGTTTAGCCTATTCAGACTTCTGTAGTATTGTATTCAAATCCAGAGCATCTCAGGCTGCAGTCCTGCAGTCAGTTACGTGCACAAACTTGTCAGCTGTGGCCTTGCGGGGGGTGGGAGGTCAAACGGAGTACTAGAGAATTGACTCGGCTTATGTAAGAGCATCACATATCAAGGCCGTGGCTTGTTTCGTTTTGGACTTGTGTTCATGTATTTACTGTGTAGGGTTGATATGACGTATTAAGCAGTAGTCTCATTTCCAATTGTAATTAAAAAAATTGACCACAATGAATATATGATGATACATTCATCCATACTTTCCTTGCAGCTTCATTTATGGAATTAAGTGATTTTTTTATGCCTGACATGCTTTCACAATTTCAAGGGGCCCTGGGTTTCTCCCTTTCTGAGGTTCCCCCAAACCATAAGGGCCAGCACTGGACTTCGCTGTGTTCTCTCTAATGCCAGCAGGTTGCAGATCAGTTTGCCACTTCACACACAAAAATCTGCAAGAAGGGTATGATTCCAATGTGGAAATTAGTGGCATTTTCTGCTAGCATCTATTAAGGCTAATGCAGAGGCAGTGGCTTCTTTTGTAGCAGTATGAACTGTGCTAGCCTCTGTCCTACAGAAATAAGGAGAAGAGGGGAGGAATCCTGCTGCAACAAAGCAGATTGCTTTCCTGCTACAGAAAATTCAGCGTGACCCTTTAAACCATGGGTGGGGAATCCTTTCCAGCCCAAGGGCGGCATTCCCTTGTGCCTAATCTTTGATAGCCAGGCAGGAGGAGATAGAACAGTCGTGGGTGGGGCCAATGCAAAAAATGAATGGGGAAATGGAAAAAGTGGATGAAGTCACCTCTCATTCTTAAACTCCCATTTGGATACATCTACACACCGAGAGATGCATTCATACACATCCACACTTTATATTCACACACATCCATATTCACACGCAATCCTTCCTTCCTTCCTTCCTTCCTTCCTTCCTTCCTTCCTTCCTTCCTTCCTTCCTTCCTCTTTCCCCCTCCCCTCTCTCTCTCTCTCTCTCTCTCACACACACACTTTTTAACCCCTCCTCAACAGCAATTAGGCTTGGAAAAAGCACTGGAGCTTTTTTTCAAGAGTAATTTGCTAGAGGAGGACAATCTTCGTGGAGATTGCAGCACAGAGGAAGGGAAAGAAGGCTAAACCTTCCCTCTCTAGCTTGAAAGTTCAAAGAAACAAACACAAAATGGGAGGTGTGCACTCTATGCTGGAGTCGAAGGGAGGCACAAATTCTCCAAAGGAATAAAGAAGGATGTCTGCTGAAATGTAGGACGTTGCTGCAGAGAGCACAGCTGTCAGTTCTCCACTCCCCCAGCTTTGAAGAGCCATACGGGCACTTGTGCAATAGATCAGAGAGATACGCTCCTCCTGGAAAGTTCCAACACTCACAAAAAAAGAACATTTAAACCATTTTAAAGTACAGAAAATTATGTGCATGTCTGTGTCAGCGTTCTCAGTGATAATGTCATAGGCACAATCCAATAGCGACCACTTAAGTTGTACAAGCATATTATATACAAGATTTCCCTCTGTGTCGAGGTGTCAATAAAAGCAGCCACAATGATCAGCATAATTTCTGAATGCAAACCCAGGTATGCATACACACACACACACACTGCAGTTTGCTGGGAGGAGTGGGGTTGTTGTACTGCTTCTCACTTTGCCGCTGCTTGCCTGCAAAAACAGGAATCTAGAGATGAGCACACCATTCACAAATGGCAATCATGAATCAGTTTACTGGGACATAAAATTCCTCTTTCGGCATTCAGTGTTCTTGTTAACACACAAGGTGTGAGTGAGCTGCCTGCTCCTGCTATCACCATTCTAATCACCCTCCATGACAGGTGGGGAATTGAGAGCAGAATGAGGCCCTCTGTGTCTTTGGGCCCTCACAGCTGTCTCTTGGCCATGCGCCTTCCCCGCCATCCCACCCACCTATCCAGTGACCTGATTCACACCCTCCTGGAGTGTTTTTACCTGGCTGAAATGTGTCCTTGAACTCTGATAATGCCTCTTGCTTACCGGGGTGAAGGATAGATTGTTGGGTGTGTTTAGAAACTAGAAACTAACAACTAACAACAGCAGCAGCAGCATTTATACTCTACCAACCACTCTGGACGGCTTCTAACACATATAAAAACATAATCAAACACAAAAAACTTTGTACTGTACAAAGGTGATATTTATGTTCATTGCCCCAACCAACACTGGCATGTGGCCCCCAGAAGCTTGCACAGAAGATAGAGGACAATCTTCAGAAGCGGGGAGCTCCCTGTACTTGTATTTTCAACTGTGTATGGGTCCTCCAAGACTATAGGAGGCGCCCCACTTCAAAAGGCCTCCCTCCAACTCATGAAATGTGATCAAAATGGTGATGAGGGGAGCAGAGAGAACGTGCCACCAGCCCCCAAATTTAGAGGGTTATAGCATGAAGAGGCCCTAAGCCTTCCAAGGAAAGCACACGTCTTCCACCCGGACTTGTGTCTCTATGAAGAAACCTTTATTGCATTCTTGAATGCTTGGCTGGCATCCTATTATGCAACTGTGAGAACAAGTCAAGGAGTTGACTCTGCTCCCTCTGGGCTGAGATGACTCAACCCTATCAAAACTGGTTCACCTGCTGTGATTCATTTTCATCACCGGCCTTGCATTTGTCATGCAGCAACACTTGTATGTAGGAGCTTCTCCTGGCTTTCATTTTGAGCGCAAATATTCACACCTTCCTTTCCCCCAAACATAGCATAGCCTTGTCATTCATCATATGTAAGAGATCACTTTTCTACAATGAAAAACTAAACACATTTTTCCTTTATGCTATAATTAAGATTCTTGACGAGTTTCAGATCTGTGCAATTTTGCCAGTCTGGATAATAACTGTAATAAAACGACTTAGATAAACATAGATATTTCTTTGTCTTTTTCTTTCCCTGCTTATTTTGTTTAAAATGCTTAACAGTAACCACAAACCCTTTCATTGGGAGAAAATGGCCATTTCCTTCTGACATACATTTTATATCCAAAGGAGTCCTTTGAAAAAAGAAGTGATTTGTGTATTTTCTGGTACTCCTGTTACATTAGAGGAAATTTATGTGTTTTTTAAAGGGGGCCTAGAAAAACATTGTGCTTGGATCGCTTTCTCCCTACTAAAGCAGAGGCTAGTACTGTACTTGTTTGCAGAGCAGTCTTGCAGTTACATTGTACCACGATTGGAGATATACTGCTGCTGCAGAACAGCCATTAGATCCAAGGCAAGGGCAGGAGGAAAAACGTACACAGACACGAAAATACAGTTTACCCATCACAGCCCAGTCATTGGAGTGGGGTTTTGTGTTGGCTGTTTGTGCCCGGAGTTCTGAGGCAGTGCATCTGTTGGGGTTCTAGGCAGAGAAGCGTTAGCAGTAGGCTCAAATAAATGTGCTGTAAGGCCAAGGTGCATTTTTGTGCAACGAAGAAGGCCCCAGCTTCAGTCTCCAGGCAGGGCTCAGAAAAGATTCACAGCTTGAAACCCTGGAGAGCTGCTGCCAGCCAGTGTACACAAAACTGAGCTAGATAGACCAATGGCCTGACTCAGCGTAAAGCAGCGTTCTACGGTCCCCTACTCCCAAGGAGCAGGAGATGTTCTGTGGGTTAGGGAATATATCAGCAGGGGCCTTGGGGGGACCAAGTTGTATTTATTCATGTAAAGCCTATTGAAGCAGATAGGTAGTTAAATGCTGAGGCAGGCATGATGGACTTCCTAACTGTGTAAGAGCAGAAGTAACCCAGGTCCCCCATATTAACTGGTGGTGAGGCCTAGGCTCCCACAAAGAGAGGCATGAGGCTTCTGCTGATTACTCAAACTGCTTAGCTAACAGATCTACAGTACAGGATTGCATCCTTAATTGTTATTCCTGAAACTGGGATCATCTGAAGAGCTACACACGTGCAACACTCTTTTAAAGTGGACGGGAGGCATTCGTGCGTGTGTGCAGCTGCCTTCGTGACTGGATGCCTGGCCTGTACAAGCCAGATCTTCAGCTGGCTGGGCAGATTTGATTGTCCTCAAACTTCATCTAACAAGGTCTATTTGCCCATGAGTGAGTTATGGATGTCCAAGGGACAGAGAATGAAGCTAGTGTTGTTGTTTTGTTCTGTTCTGTTCCTCTCCATGGGATAAGGAAACATGACTCCCTAGCACTTCATGTTTCTTCTTCTTCTCTTTCTTTCGTTCCTTTCCTTTTGTGCAGACTTCTTCCTGCAGCCTTTTCCCCAGCCCCTCCCTTTCGGTCCTCGTGCTGATCACAAAGGAAATCTGCTTAGCCTTTGCTTTTCTCACCCATGTTTCAGATGTGCAGGGGTGTGATTGTAAACAATGTTGTCAAATGCTCCAGAACTGTCTACTCCTACCGTGTCTTGTTCCCATCACCCTAGGGGGGTTCCAACAACAGGGCGTAAAGCAAACAAAGCAAAACAGTAATCTGGCGTTCCGATTGCATATTTATTTTTTTGTTTTGTTTTTAGAAAATGTTAATGATAGGTTATGTGATTACCCTAGGTTTGGCTTCACTTACTCTTTATTAAGCACATCTGGTATTTTGTAACAATATAAGTAGCAGGAGATTTTGGCATGCAAAATTACCCTGTGTTGCCATGCAGGATGGAAACTCATCAGGGAAGCCAACGAACTGCGCAGCTCCACAACCTTCTTGTACTCTGGGCATCCGGCCAGAATAGCTAAAATATGTGGATTGGCACAGAGTTCTTGCCACGCAAACACTTCTGGAAATTTCTGTGTTTGGGCCTGCCAGGTCCTTTATGCGTAACATGAGTTTCTCTCTTCCTGAGCAAGTCGGCTCTTAAGTCCTCGCTCGCCTGTACAGTTAAAAAGAAATACAATATCTCTGAGTCAAATTTCCATGTCTCTATTGCCAAGGTCACCATTTCAATGAATTAGTAGGAATTTCCTAAAACATTTGTTTGAGTTACATTAAATGTAACATGTGGAAGAGAACTCCTGTTTCCTGGAAAAATTTGAAAGGAAAACTGTCTCATTTCATGGATACTGCCCAGCATCTGGGAAGGAATACATATATATAAACACACACACACACACACACACACACACACACACACACACGTATATTTAAGATAAAGCGATTTAATTTTAAGAAAAAGTGCTCCTACCAATAATATGACATCCTTAAAACATCAACATTTGAAAAGCAGAGTTCTAGCTTATAACGCAGGGGTGGGGCCCTGTGACCCTTCAGTCGTTGGTGGACTGTAACTCCCTTCATCCCTGGCCATGGACCATGCTTGCTGGGGCTGATGGGAGTTGGAGTTCCACAACATCTCCAGCCCTGCTCTAAGGATTAAAATTATGCAAACAATGGCTGGTGAAATCATGGAAGCTGACAAGAGGGAAGTCTCTTTTCTCCCCCAGGGTTCAGTGGATAGGATATTGTGGGTACAGCAACCCTTGTTTGGTTTTGATTCATGGCAAGATTTTGATTCATGACAAGATTTCAGAATTTCTCTCTTCATCAGCAATTCATAGAAAAGGGATTTGCTGGCTTTGATCCAGAGCTCTTCAAGCTAGACATGTGCAGAGTCAGACAACTTTGTTGGAATAAGGAACGCAGAGCAAGCTACTGTTCAGAAGATGGGGAACTAGATTTCAAATTGCACAACACTCCTCTTCAGGTATAGGTGGCCACAATGAACATTGAAAATAAAAGAATGTTACCTGCCAGACTGAAGTTAATCTAATAAAATATTGGGTAAATACTATTTTACGGTGTTGATAGTATGAAGTTGCTTCCAGAAGACCTGTTCGTTTGGCATCTATCACGACTTGTTTGCACAAAGCAGGTTAGACAATGTCGACTGTTTAATGAGCATCCATTTTGACTTGTTTGTGGAGAGGTTATGAGACGTCATAGAAACAATTGTTACTCCACCATTTCTGGTGCATTTCTCCATGACTTTCTTTAATGAGAAAGGTCCAGCTTCTTTTTTCTTTTTTCTTTTTAAGCAGGTTTGTTGCACAAGAGTGCCAAATGCACTTGGATTGTGCAACTTGATTTTACCGGTAGTCGCTGAATCCTGCTTGCGAAATAGTGGCAGACGGGAAGCTGTCTTAGTCAAAGGCAGTGAGATATTTGCCACTATGACGCGGCTGGGGCCAGCCCTGGTACAGGGTAGCCCCCCCCCCCAGCAGGAAGTTCATGAATGAGACTTGTATAAGACGAGCAAACAGCTTATGAAGTGGAAAGAAGTGGGAAAGTTTTGATCAAAATTGCAACAGTGCATGGTGCAGCAATGAGAAGGCTTTGTTATGTACCCAGCAATGATGTCACAGGCATTATCACATGACCATCCCCACAGAAAAACACCCACGACAAGATTTACAGCTTGCCAGCAACTCCAATTATTGGATTGCATACACAGCAGTTGCCCCACTCATAAGCTCCTGTGCCCTATAGCTCTTCTTAGGTTAACCACAACATGTGGGAAAGCCATAGAGGTTGTGTTTTCTTTTTGTTTGCTTAACATAGGGACATGAATGTACCTTTGGAGCCTGTCTTGGTCTACTGGGTTATATCCACTTAAGTACTCAGGGTAGACCCATTAAAATTAATGGGCTTAAGTTACTCATGATTAATGCCAGTGGGTCTACTCTAAGTAGGAGTAGCTTTGGATACAACCCACTGATTCCACATAAGAACATTTTTAATGCGTGTTAGAACATACAAGGGGGGAAAAGTGAAT
This sequence comes from Podarcis raffonei, assembly GCF_027172205.1. Classification (NCBI taxonomy): domain Eukaryota; kingdom Metazoa; phylum Chordata; class Lepidosauria; order Squamata; family Lacertidae; genus Podarcis; species Podarcis raffonei. The sequence goes on along the minus strand of NC_070604.1, from coordinate 78,220,624 downwards.
ATTTATTTAGGCCAACTACTTTTGTATTTATGTTACAAATCAGCTTAAAACCAAGGAGAATTCAGACCTTGGATGTGAAAATGACCTAAGGGATCCTGCAGGACTGAGCTAGGAGATGTTGATCTGTAAGAAGGTAGAATAGTAGCTAGCTTTTGGTCATCTGATGCCTTATTGTAGGCCTTTGCCAACTTGTTTTGGACTATAAATTGCAGGCCAAGACCTCTGGAGGGACCAGGCTGGTGAACGATAATGCTATCAATGGCTACCAGCCATGATGGCTGTACCCTGCCTCCACGGTCAGAGGCGGTAATGCTTCTGAACACCATAGGAAGTGAGAATGCTGTTTGACTCAGGTCCTGCTTGTGAGCTTCTCATGGACATCTAATTGACACTGTAAGAACAGAATGCTGGACTAGATGGGCCACAGGCCTCAGACAGCAGGTATCTTCTTTTGTTCTAATGAAGGCTGTCTTATTTATCTGCAAGGAACTCTTCATTAAAAAGAAGAGAAGGAAACAGAAAATAACATTCAGGAACATCTGGCAGACATTTTTACTTCTTCGAAACTGTATTTGCTTGATACATGTAAAATACAGACCATATTTAACAATGAACAACAAAGGCAAGGCAAATGAACAAAGGCAAGGAGAAATGATAACACAATTCTGTGCATGCCTACTCAGTAGTATGTCCCTTTGTGCTCAGTGTGACTTACTTCCAGGTAAGCATGTAAAGGATTGCTACCTGAGTCATTTAAAATGAATTAATGACTTTAATTGCAGGCTCAATTATTTTTTCATTCCCAGGAAAACAACCAGTTCTGTCTCCTGCAATTTTTATAATGAGCGAAAAATTGTGGCAACCATCTCAAGAACTGCCCTGAACAGATCTGCTTTTGCACACTGGATTCTTAACTGCCAATGAGGATTATCAAGCTGCAAACCCCATACAAATGTTGTCTGAAGATTACCAAAGTTGGCAGCAAAGCAATATCTTTCCTTCTCCCAATGCCTTCCTCCTCCTCCTCCTCCTTTCTTTGGCAATCACTCGTAGCCAAGTAAGATTGTCTTCCATAAACACAGTTTTAACAATGAGTCTGTAAGTGACTGTGGAGGCCAATTCTGGATCCACACGTCCGTCCACAGTGGGGACATTGGTTTCTGGGTGGGAGTTGATCACGGTGTGGATTTGCCAAGCGTGCCTTCCTCCTAGCACATTTCTCCCTTGCGTCCTGAGTTCGAGTGTCTTCAAAGCCCATGACACCTTTGGAAAAGGCTGTTCTCCAACTGGAGCACTCGCATGCCAGTGTTTCTATTGCTATTAGAATTGCTATTAGATATACCTCTGGGGACAATCTATTTGCTGATGAAGAATCATCTTTGAAACAGTTCATCTGTCCAGGAAAAACTGTTCTGTTTGCTGCTGTCTTTTGCTGTGCTCTGAATACCTTATTTCTACGTTTGGAGCACCTATCACCGCATATTTGCAGGATATTGACCGTTGAAAGGCATTTTGCCTCCATCTTAGTGGTCTTTGATAGTGACTGGCCACACCTACTTTTTCTGTTCATGGAACATTTATTTGACTCCTATTATTTGTGACTTTATGCACGTGTTACATGTTTGCTGTTTATGAATTGTGAAACAATATAATGTTATAAATTTATTGTCAGTACATTATTAGCCGCATGTTGCTTGTGGTTGTTCAGAGTTTCCATTTACTGAAGCATTCGCTTCCCTTTGTCCAAGCAAGCTGAAAGCACTTGTATATTGAAATAAAAAACAAAAGCTTAAAAATTAATTGGCCAATTGTTCATTGCATCTAGATTTACATTGTCCAAACACTGGAGATACTTATAATGTGTGCCGTTGGACTACAGGTGTGATATTTAGCCCTCATGGAAATAGTGACTCAAAATGATATTTCTTCATGGTATTAAAAAAAATCACATAAATTTGTTTTGACTTTGCACTCACATATTTTTTATGTTAGCAATAAGGGCCACAGTAAAAATCCGCCATCCTATTATACTGGAATTTGGAATGCATGGCACTGTATTGTTTTTTTTTATTTACACACACACACACACACACAACTTTATTGCGGTCCATAGACCCAAAATACACAGTACTTTTTATTGTTGCTGTTGTTTTAATTTCATTTTTGTATTATTCCCTTGTATTCATGGATGCATATTTGTACTTACATTCACACTGATTTGAAGTCACTTTGTGTCCTTCCTAAAAGAGGTTCCTGGGAGGTTGGAGAGACATTGCTGGAACAACTCTGGGGTTGGGACAACTGGGTAAATGTTTTAAAAGGGTCCAATTTTGCTTTTGCTTTTGTCGGGTTGATGTGGATTAAATGTTTAACTGGGGTTGGCGGTTATTTTAATTTGGTATAAGTGTAAACTGTTTATTATTGCTATTATTGTTATTATTATTATTGGTTTCTTGGTTGGTTTGTTGTTTGTTTTATTTTTTAATGTTTGATGCATTGTTGTGTTGTAAGCTGCTCAGAGTGGCTGGGGAAACCCAGCAAGATGGGCAGGATATAAATTTAACTATTATTATTATTATTATTATTATTATTATTAACAAAAGTCCTCCCAAGTGGCTTACACCTGGTCCATTTCTCATCTTCCTTTACAGTCACTCTGACATTTGGAGTCTTAATTGATAGTTTTGCTTGTCTGAATGTGTGTGGGATTACTTATTTATTTTATTTCATAAAGTGAGAAAATTGAGGGGGGGGATCACAGTCATGCTTTAAAGCATACAATAGTTAAAATATGAAAACAGATTGAAAGAGCAATACAGGGGGCAGGAATCAACTGATGAGTCCCCCTAGCAGAAGCTCGTGCAAGGACTTCTGCTAGTGAAACAAGAATTCCCTCCCCACTGCTCCCCAGTGCATCCAAACTTGGTTCAGGGAGGTGAGCGACCCCCCAGAACAATGTGCAGGGAGATGAGGGGAGAGGGAATTGTTCCATTGGAATGATTGCCATAGCGCTATATATTGAACCCCTCCCCAAACCACCTTTTGACATTCTCACTTCTCTGAATTTTGCAATGCAACTCTCCAGCCAAGTAAGGCATACAACATAGTAGTAACGATAATGCGTTATAACAGGGGACATTATTTTGCAAAATAGTGTAGATTAGACACAACTGCATCCATTTAGAGAGAAATTCACTTTAAAATGCAGATTTATTTTCACGAGGTTATATGTTGTTGTTGTTTAGTCATTTAGTTGTGTCCGACTCTTCGTTACCCCATGGACCAGAGCACGCCAGGCACTCCTGTCTTTCACTGCCTCCCGCAGTTTGGTCAAACTCATGTTAGTAGCTTCGAGAACACCGTCCAACCATCTCGTCCTCTGTCATCCCCTTCTCCTTGTGCCCTCCATCTTTCCCAACATCAGGGTCTTTTCCAGGGAGTCTTCTCTTCTCATGAGGTGGCCAAAGTATTGGAGCCTCAGCTTCACGATCTGTTCTTCCAGTGAGCACTCAGGGCTGATTTCCTTCAGAATGGAGAGGTTTGATCTTCTTGCAGTCCATGGGACTCTCAAGAGTCTCCTCCAGCACCACAATTCAAAAGCATCAAATGAGGTTATATATATATATGTATATATAAATGCAAATTGATGCAGAAAGGTGGAGAACCGAACTTAAGACAGGAAAAATTAGAAATGGAAAGAAACCATCCCAGAGTTGTCTATCCCTAAATGGCAGTGTACTTCCCACCAACATGGTTGTATGAATCAGACCCTTCTAGCTAAGACTCTCTCTCCCTCCCTCCCTCTCTCTCTCTCTCTCTCTCTCTCTCTCTCTCTCTCTCTCTCTCTGTGTGTGTGTGTGTGTGTCTCTGTGTGTGTCGGAAGGGATGTGTGTATCTGACGTGTCGGAAGGGGGCTCTCTGGGAGTCTTGTTAAGATTCCACCACCAAACCGAAGGGAAGCTGGAGGTGATTTCATTGCCTCTGATGGAGTCAAGCAACTTGCTTCTCTTTCTGCCTAATCATCCCTGCCAGACATGACTGATCCCCAGAACTCATGAAAGTACTTTTGAAGAGTAAAATCTTTACCTTGGGAATTAATCAGATTCTACAGTGAGTGTCAGATATTTTCAAAACAAATTTCCTCAGGGGCACATAGTAAATGAGCCTGGGTGAGAGACCATGTTTCCTTTCCCTTTCCTCACACTTTTCTTGTTCCCCTCCTGTCCCCCACCCCCCACCAGCCCCCTTCTCTTGGAAATACCACACAGAGGCGCATAAGGCAAAAGGAATTTGTCTGCTTAATCAGTGGGACAGTTTCTCCAGAAAGGATAATGATGGATAGCTAGCAATGGTTTGTGCTCAGTTTAAATGCAGAACTTGCAACTGAGTCAGAAATATTTGGATCGTTCAAATGGAGGTGGTTTTATTAGCTGATTCATTTTATTTGGGGGGGGAATTGGGGGCAAACTCTGCTATATTTTATTTCAGGGCTTGGAATTTGGCAGGGGGTAGTGGAGAAGGAGCTCTTTAATGAAATCCACAAATCCTGCTTCTCCACCCCCCACCCCCCCCCAGCAAAAGCAAAAGCATAGTACCTATGCCCCCCCCCCTCTATAATCTGTATTACCTAAAGTAGTTTTATCCTATTCTTTAGCTGAAAAGGGTGTCCAGAGCAGCTTCCAATATCAAAGATATGGCAGTTCCTTCCTTCCGATTAATAATATAAAAGATATGACACAAAAGGAAAAGGTACTGGGAGGGAGGAAGAAAAAAGCAAAGTTTAAGAACTAGTTTAAGTTACAAAGTTCTCGCAGTGAATAGCTGGAATGGAGCAATTTGGAGCCAAAAGGTGCTGGTCTTTCAGCAGAGCCAACAGAGCGGACCTGTAGTCCCATCTTTCCCAGAGCAGATGCAATAGCTACAGGTGCGATCTCCTCTCTCACTTTCCTGTAGCCTGATGGAATGGCCTGTGCTAGATGACAACTGAAGCAGAAGCATGACGAAGCTGGCCTTTTAGAGGCGATTCACAGCAAGGTTCAAAGACTCGCTCAGGGTTAAATTGCGAAACTGAACTGCAGTATGTTCAAAGGCATTTGCTGCGGTTACTTTTTATACCACAGAGTCACCAGCAATGCAGAGATGCTCCTGAGGAATAATGGTGTGTGGTCTGAAGCACAATGGGGTGAGGAGGGGGGTGGGGAGGCAACTGTCCCCACCCTCTTTAAATGGTGCTCCCTGTCTGATGTACACAACCCAGAGCCTCAAACCAGCACTTCCAGAAAGTGAGCAGCTAGTTTGGGCAAGTTCTGACTCAGGGTGTTCCCAGACAGAGGCTTTTCGGTTTTGTTGATGTCAGGCATGATCAGCATGTCTTGCACCTAAAAGTCACATGACGGTTGTGAGGATTCCCATGCTGCCGTCCGCTGCAAGGACAATAGCCAGGGTGCATTCTTCCCCACTGACTGTAGCAGCTTCTCAGCTTATCTTCAAACTGCAAATCACCCTCTAGAGCAGGGGTCAGCAACCTTTTTCAGCTGTGGGCTGGTCCACCATCCCTCAGACTATATGGGGGGCCAGACTATATTTTGAAAAATAATATGAATGAATTCCTATGCCCCACAAATAACCCAGAGATGCATTTTAAATAAAAGGAGACATTCTACTCATGTAAAAACACGCTGATTCCTGGACCACCCATGGGCTGGATTGAGAAGGCGATTGGGCCGTATCCAGTCCCTGGGCCTTGGGTTGCCTACCCCTGCTCTAGAGACACCTTTCCTACCACTTTCACTTCAGCACTGAGAAAGCTGCCTCCCAGATGCTGCCTGAAACTGTAGCATTGTTGCATAGGTTTACATCAATTCTGATTTAATTTTGGCATCTCTTTCTACCTGGAGAAGTCCTGGGGCACCTTCTAGACCGACACCTGCATTATTTGCCATCTGATGACGCTGGATGTGGGAAGATCCAAAACAGACACAAGGAAGCACATCATTAAACTGCGGGATTTGCTACCATGAGATGTAGTGATGGCCACCATCTTGGCTGGCATTAAAGGGGGTTTAGAGAAGACAATTTCATGAAGGTTAAGACTCTCAGTCGCTACTTGTCATGATGGCTGCATATTGCCTCTGGACTGCAGTTGCTGTTGCCCTCGTACATTGCTTTGCAGACTTCCCCTAGGCATTGGATTGGCCACTGTGAAAAAAGGATGTTTTGGTCTGATCCACTTGGGCTATTATGTTCTTACATGGACTAAGCTTTTGTGGACTCAAAACTCATTTTTCATCAGCTGCAACAGACATACATGGTGACACCCCCCCCCCCCAATTTTGGGCACAACTCAGCACCTCTGCCAACACCCATCAGCCCTAAGGCATGGGCAATGAGGAGATGATGGGATCAGGGCCGTCTTTAGCAGATGCAGCGCCAGGGTGCAAATATCCGCCCAGTGCCCCCAAATTACCACGGATAGTGTTGGGGTGGCCGTAGTTGCACACTGCCAGCCATCTGAGGGGGGAGGCGCAACTCTCCCCCATGCTTCGGGAGAGCGATCCCCGCAGAGGCTTGGGAGTGAAGTTGCGCCCCTCCCAAGCCTCCTCAGGAGGAGAGCAATCCCCACAGAGGCTTGGGAAGGAAGCTGCACATCCACCAGCCATATAGTTGGTTGGGCGAAGCTCCCATCCTAAGCCTCTGTGGGGATCTCTCTCCTCCCGAAGAGGCTTGGGAGGGAAGCTGCATGCTCACCAGCCTTATGGTTGGTGGGGCGCAGCTGACGGGCACCCCTGAGAGGCCAGCGCCTCGGCGCGATGTGCCACTAACCCCTCTGGGAAAGACGGTTCTGGATGGGATCTGCAGTCTGAAGGCTATAGATCCCTGTCTTGGTTTACTGTGGCATGCTGATGCTGCCATTAGGTCAGCAATCCTCACAGTATCCATGTATGGTAGGCAAGTGTCATCATTCATATAGTACAGGTGGTAATTGAGGCCGTGAGATCACATCGCATTTGTTTCGGCACCAAGGCTGTAATTTTATACCTATTTACCTGAGAGCAATTGTACGCAGTGACTAAGTAGATATGCATAAGACAGTTCTGGAAAGAGAGGGTCATTCTGTGAGAATTGCATTTAACGTGCCTGTTTAATGACAGCGGCCATGGGGGAGGGGGAGGGGGAGGATTGGAAGAATGACATTCAGGAGAGGGGTGATAACCCTTCTTTTGCTAAAGCCCCCTCACCTCGCAAGCTTTTATTTGCTCTGGAAGGGAAACTTCCATTGACACCAATTGAATCTTCCTGGAAGTTTCTTGGGATGAACTTTAGGATCCTTGTACACTTCCTCTTGTTCCACCCACCACTTCCCCTCAGGAAAACCTGCTGTTTAGTGCTGAATTGGAGCAAACATCAGTTGGGTTTTCTGTTTATTGACATTTGTTCTGATTCAGCAGCAAACAGCAGGGTTTCCCAGGGAAAGAGGGTCTGTGCCTAGAAATCATGGGGCGTAGGGATGAGCCCTTTGTGTGCTCATGGCAGAGGGGAGACTTAAGCCTTGGCTGCCCTAATTAAAGGGGGGAAACAGGCACATTTCATTTAGACCAGGGTTTCCCAAACTTGGACCTGCAGCTGGTTTTGGATTACAGTGGTACCTTGGTTCACAAACTTAATCTGTTCTGGAAGTCCGTTCCAAAACTAAAGCATTTCAAAACCAAGGCGTGCTTTCCCCTAGAAAGTGATCTAATGAGACCATTGATCCATAAAATGAAAGCAATAAACAGTGTACTGCAGTCACACAATCAATCCATCAGTAGCTGAACTGGGTTCCACTCAGTCACAAAAACAAAACAAAAAGCGAGCCGCAAAAACAAAAAAGGAAAATAAATGGCAAAAACAGACAGACCTCAGTGTAACACTCAAAACAGAAGTGTAACACTCAAAACGGAAGCGTGACACTCAAAACGGAGCACGTTCAGCTTCCAAAAAACAGTTCACAAACCGGAACACTTACTTCCAGGTTTGCAGTGTTTGGGCTCCAAGTTGTTTGAGTACCAAGGCATTTGAGAACCGAGGTACCACTGTACAATTCCCATCATCCCTAAGCACTGGTCCTGCAAGCTAGGGATGATGGGCGCTGTAGTCCAAAAACAGCTAGAGACCCAAGTTTAGGAAACCCTGATTTAGACTCTGGCAGTGGCTTGCCTCAAGCCACCCATGAAGGTCATGGCTGAGGTGAGATTTGATCCAAGGGACCTTACAGCTCCTTCTCTTAATCCCTACTGCTACACAGTCTCTTCCTTTAGTTACCATAATAGTTCCTTAATTGTACCAAACTTAAATGATCAGCAAGACAAGGTGCTGTCACACCTCAAAGTATGAGAGCTGACTTGTATTTAACAACCAGCTCTCAGCCGGGATTTGTGGGTGTAAGAAGACATACCCTAAAGGGAGTGTCCATTTAATGTTCTCAGTTGGCAGCATTGACCTTCCTATTAGCATGGACGTTTCACATGTCCACCCAGCTTCCCATTGAGTCAGCTTTTGTCACAACACTGCAGTTATTCTAATTTTGGAGGTGGAATATTACAGGGCTTCACCTGACACGGTAGTAGTAGAAGTTTCTGTCGCGCGGGAGAACAAACCACACCCTGGTTTGTTTTGCTTGTGCATGAGAAAGACATGTGTTTAGTCTGCAATTGAAGGAAGATGACATCAAACAGAAAGGGTAAGTAAGTGTGTGTGTGTGTGTGATATAGTCAGAGGACACTGCAAACAGTTGCCACATCCTCCTTCCCTGTAGATGACATTCCTGTCTTGATTGTGGCCTTGCCAGGAATGAAATGCAAATCAGGATTTGCATGGTAATTTTATACAATTATAGGTCTTTTAGTGAGGTTGTCACTGGGAAGGTGGAAGGGGCTCACGTGGCATGAAAATACCCCAACAGGTGAAGCTTTCTCCATCACTGCATCGACAGTAGGAGAAACCGCTCCTGTTGAATTTATGTCTGCCACAGACTTTTAATGGTACAGGAACCATGCCTGGGTGGCATTGCCATTCAGGAAGTACAAGATCCTTATCCAATCCACCTCCTGCACAGAATACCCCACTGTACGTAGGTTACAGAGAACCAAAGTAAGCGATGCACATTAGCAGGCTTTGTGTAGGAAAAATAATACAGTGGAGCGCCACAACCCCAGAGTCAGCCATGACTGGACCTAATGGTCAAGGGTCCCTTTACCTTTACCTTAGGTTACAGGCACTTCAGGTTACAGACTCCGCTAACCCAGAAATAGTACCTCGGGTTAAGAACTCTGCTTCAGGATGAGAACAGAAATCGCACAGCAGCAGCCGGAGGCCCCATTAGCTAAAGTGGTACCTCAGGTTAAGAACAGTTTCAGGTTAAGAACGGACCTCCAGAACGAATTAAGTTCTTAACCCAAGGTACCACTGTATTTAATGCCGTGCACTCAGATCAGATGACTTGTCTAAAATTACCACTTGTTATTTGACATCATCGTCTTTCTCAAATAGTTTCTCTCGGAGGCATGCTGTAATATCAGAATGACACCAGCAAGGTGGGGTGTTATGAGTAAGAAGCATTGCATGATAACACCTGAGTCATACTAATTGGAGCATTCTCTGTGTGTGAGAGACTAAGAAGGCAACACACCCTTCGGGGCACTGAGACTGATATGTATCTTGTTTTTAATATTCTAAGCACACCCTTACCTGGAGTCAACTACGTGCCTACTCAGAAACCTAGGCAGACTCGTTCAGAGTCTTCAAGTTTCCCCTCTGAATTGCAACCTCACTGTGCCAGCATCAAAACCACTGGATCTGTGTGAGTTGCAAGACAAAGTGTCCTTAGGATTTGTGCATCTGCTAGAAAGCAGGAGTCTGTCATGCTGGGAGGCTGGGGACTCCCAGCATGACGGACTTCTGAGCTGTGAAGCAAAGAAGGCAGGCAGGGCTCTGTGGTGCCTATAATGCCCAATATATCCAGCTGTGGAAATGGGACATGAATGATGTGCAGGCTAAGTATTTTGGTGGATGGGCAACTGGCTGGGTGACCAGGCGTCACTTTGACAGAGTGACTTTTGGAGAGGCTTCCTGTGATGCAGAGGCTTGAAAGCTGGGTATGGGAAGGTCAAGTTCAAATCTCTACTCAGCCATGACACTTGAGTTGCTAAGAGGCCTTGAGCAAGTTCAGCTGTCATCTCTCAGCTTCACTTACCTCAGAGGGCCGTAGGAAAGGCAACATGGGTTAATGGTTGCATATGCTCTCCTGAGCTCCTTGAGTAAAGAGTGGGCCAAAAATCCAAATTTGCTGTTTCTATATGCCCTCAAGCTTGGTTCAGAAGCTGCAGCTGGTGCAGAATTTGGCGGCTAGAATACTGAACAGAGGACTGAACAATGCACACAGATCTTCAGAGAAGTCCTAGCTGATGGAGCCGCAACCTGTATAATGTCATCTGGCAGCAGCCTCAAGCAAAAGTCCTTCTCTGTAGTGGTACCTACATTATGGAATGCCTGCTCTCCTGTAATTCAGAGGCAATGACTGTTTATGTGCTTCCAACGTTTATTAAAAACTCATTTGTTTGCTTGGGCTTCCCATAGCAGGGGTGGGGAACCTTTTTGGCTCAGCAGACCAGATCTTTATCCCTCCCCCTGCAATAAACAGGCACTCTTGACAGGTGAGCAAGACCAGGCACATCTCCACTTGCCCCACACATGATGTCACATGTATCAAGTGTGGGGCAGGTGGGTCTTGGAAAACATCCTCATGGGCCAAATGGGCAGGCCAAATTTAACTTGTGGGTCAGAGCTTCTCCACCCCCTGCCTATACTATTGTTGAAATTGTTTTAATGCAGTTTTTATTCCTATCCTTGAAAACCACTTCATTTATTTGCAATGATTGGTGTGTGTGTGTGTGTGTACACACACACACATTTCACACAACTCAGTTGCTTCATTTATCTGAATGGAGAAAAGCTGGGAGAAGCCCAGCTACAACACAGGTGATGGCAAAGAGAGAAGCAACTGAATGAAATAATTTTTGCACCATTAGATGAGCAGATCCAGGTTTCAGCTGAAGAAACCCTTTTTCATGGACCACATTAAATAGGTGTAATGGAAGCACAGTTTAGCACAATGACTGTAATCAAGAGTTCTGTGTGTATTGCAAATGAATGGAATAAGCTTGTGCAGGGTCACTGAGGAACTTGGGCTACTCAGCATGTGATTTGTGGTTACCTGTCATCTCTAATGGAATTTGAATCTCGTTTCTTAATTTGCTACCTGTCAAGACTTGGTTTAGTAAAACTGTGGTGATGCACAGTCAGGTAATGTGGGAAAATCCAGCTACTTCCTGGCCAGTCCCTGTGTTAGCTGCGAAAGTATTCATAAAGGCCTGGGCTTCTCTTTAAGGATGCAGATGTAATTTCTCTGGGAATGAACAAATGTGGACATGTAATATGGTTCCCCCAGAGTACTTACCTGGTCATTGGTACCCCAGGTTTATGTTTAGTTGACATTGGGATTTTCAGTTTGGACAAAATGCTTTCAAGGTGTTTCAAGGATCAAGAAGGTCAGTTGCTATTCCATTGACCAGGATATAACTTGAGTAGAAACACACTGAGGCTCTACAGAAAGGATAAAGCCGAGAGCGCAATATTGAATAAACTCTAATCTTCGTGTGCCCTAGATTTCTTACTGCATCCAAGGAATTTAAAATTGCAATGAAACATATATTCTTATGTGCTTCCCCTAATATTTGTTTCTATAAAAAGCATAAATTAGTTTTTAGTTCTGGGTGGTTTATTTGCACTTCTATGTTAGGGAAAGACTGCCAGCCTGCTCGGTTAATATTCTGTTTCTGTTTGAGGTTTGGTACTGATATAATTTTTTATTTTGCAGACTTCCATTATTCTTACAGTACCTCCAATGCCTGTCAGAGGGCTGAAGATGCTTTCAGTGTTATAAACAGCTGGACAATGTTTAATATTGAAGCATCACACTCCTATTTCTGCAAAATTTCAAACATAGCAAACTATAGCTTTGTGTTCTGCCATCCTCTGCTTGCATAGAAACAAAGCATAATGAGAACACAGCATAGGTAATTCAGAGAAAAGGGAGATGCCTAGTGACTTATTTCTATCATTCCCAATAAGCCAATGATTCCCAGATGCTAATTTGAGGCCAACCAATGGAATGTAGAACAGAGTCTGGTCAGTTAATTAGTAAGCGAGCATTAACACTATCAACTTGACCAAAAGGGCAAATTGCAGCTATTGTAGCTTGCAGTTTGATTTAAGGTGGACAAGCTGGTAACCCAATAAGATTGTGTATTAACTATTCTTTCATCATGGGACTGCAAACATTTATACAAAACAAACCACCTCTAAATTAAACTCTTAGCTATTGCAATCCCCCCCCTGCCCTCTGTGAACTCGAGGAGATGCTTTGCTACATTTCCAAAATAGTTATAGAGAAAAGCTACAGTATCATTAGTTGAAGTACTCTCCTTTATCTTCTCACCTCTGATTTACACCGAAAAATTTAAATACGGAGAGATTTGAGTGTTCACAATACACACTTTCCTCCATATGCAAGACAACATCCCAACTCAAGGAGATTTTGACAAAACCAGGAATAGGCAGCACTGGACACTCCATGGGGCAACAGCCGCCGAGTGAAATAATTCTCATTATATCCTTTTCCTTTCAGTCCAAATTTTAATCACCCAGCTCCACAGGCATTCTAGTATGTCTTGGCTTTTACAAAGCATAATTAACATTTATCACTTTGAGGTATGGAGTTAGAACAGGAAAACGATTACATTAGAACCCTCCTTTCCCACGCTTTAAATACAAAACAAATATTATTTTTTCCAGATTCACGCTGCTTGTTTTCTCCTCTTTCTGTGCTTTCTAGCACAAGCACTCTATTCTTCCTGGTTGAGAGTCGGCTGAAGTCAATGAAATGGCTTCCATTCATTTTTCATTTTCATTTTTTTGCAGGGCGGGGAGGTTGTAAACTAGCCTCCCCATCTTTCTATGCAGAGATTTACGAACCCATGGCCACATATGCAAAAGCACCAAGAATGTTTCACTTTGATCATTACAGACTTTCTTATCATGTTTTTCATGATCTTATGTGTTTGGAGGCATTCCGTTTTTTAAAGAAACCTGCTTTGCTTCTTGCTTTTCTTGTGAAAAAGAGCCCTACAGAATATTGATTGCAGCAGAGAGCTGCTGTGGTTGATAGCTAAGCACTAACCCAGATAGGGCTTAGCATTACATCAGACATCAGGCGAGAGAATCTGGCAGCATGCCAGCCTGTAAAAATGGAATGCATTTGCGTCACTGTTCCCTTGGTAATGCTTCTTGGAGCCTTGTCAGCTGTCCCCCGAGGTTGTTTCCTTAATATGTCAACAGACATTCCTAAATCTTTAATGCTGAATAGCTCTTTTCCTTCACCCAAAACAGTTAGGTGACAGATTTTGCAGTGTGTTCCACAGAACACAAGTCCAGTTAAAAGAATATAAACGTTGAAAGTCATTATGGTCTTTTAAGGTTTATATTTATGCTGGAGGAAAGCAAATCCTCTGTTTAAGGATTGGCTCGCTGGGTACATTAAGGAGAAACGCAAGGCATCTTGACACAACAGCTCTCTCTCTCGCTTGCTCGCTTTCCCCCCCATTTCAACTCTATGTTTTAGAGAATGAAAGAATGTCCATTCGGTATTTCTTATTATTTAAACGGTGCTCTCTGACTCTGCTTCAGAAATGGGTGCTAAATAAGACGCCTCGAAAAAGAAAGCTCTCTGGTTTTTAAAATTGTGACAGCAGTGACCTCTAGCTTCCATAAATAATTTGCTGAAGTGTTAAGGATGGTTTGACATTGCTTTAAATGTAGCTTCCCCAAAGTGCACTTTGAATATATTCTCTCTCTTCATATAAAATAGCCACCCATATTAATATGTCATTCCTTGCAGAGCACGCCAACTTTAGAATAAAATCACAATTCCCTCTGAGAAAAAAACTAACAAAGAATAAGGCAAGTTAATAGATTCTGCACCAGCATGAACATGCTTGTGTTAGTCTAATTTACATGCCTTTTCCTCCACCCAGTGCTTTTGGGGGGGCACAGGGGTACGCATACCCCCAAACATTTTGTGAATCTAAGTTTGGCCTCATAGAGGGGTAGAATTTCAATATGAGTAGGAAAATGAGAGTACCCCTAAACATTTTTTAAAGAAAAAAAGCACTGTCCTCCCACCCCCCATTCTATTAAGATGCTCACTGGTTGTTTCTCCACCCACCCAAGAAACATGGCGGCTGGTGGGCTTGGAGGTACAGTGCACTACTTTTGAAAGTGATTGGTCGTTGTCTCCCCTCATCTATCCCCTCTACAACAAGGGGTTGCAGCAGGTTAGGAAAGTGGTGGGAGAATAATACCCCAGTTGAGGTGAGAGAATACTACCCCAGTTGTGTTATTCAACGGACAGGCAAGCACAAAGTGACCAGCACTGTTTGAGAGAGTTGAATGGAATTATTCAGGTGTTGAGAAAGACTCTCTGTCCCTCTCTCTATGTCTAGTTCCTTTTGTCACGTTATGGTGGTTACAATCTGCCATGACATCTTTTCTGAACAATACCTAGATTTGAACACTGATACCCTAGAGGCAGTTTGCAGAGAAAGGTTCTTGACACAGGGATTTGCTTCACAGGCTGTTGACTTTCTGTACATGAGTCTGTTAGAACTGTTGGCTTAGGTTCTGCTGAGAAGGGAGTGGGAAGGGTTCATGGGGTTTTTTTTAACCCTGTCGTACAACCTCAGACACTAGTTCTTTAGTTACAAAGTTCTTATAATGACCAGCCACAGTGGAAAGAGTTAAAGCAGTGGAGAAGCAAAATATTCTCTCTTCATTAGGTTCTTTAGATCCAAGCACCTGTGCTGTAGAAAATAAAAATGATGTCAGTGGAAAGTAAAGATCTGTGGCCATTTTCAATTCACCGCAAAAGAAAACATATTAAAAAGAAAACATGCAATTCAGAAAAATGACATTTGCATTATAAGAGACTTTTCAGCTTGTTTCATCAGAGTTAGGGAAATGCTGACCCAGTTTGTTAAGTGCTGTTTGATGTAACAGGTGATTTTGATGACCGAAGCCAGATTTCAGGTGTACATATTGCGAGGAAAGCATAGCACTATATTGCTAATATGATAAGGACTATTGAAGCACCCATCACTTGCATGGACTGGTGCAAGGCCAGTTGGGGATAAAGAGCCCTGTCTCTGAGGTGCAGGATTGAATTAGAATCTGCTAAATCATGGCATCTGGTCCCCTAAATTAAAGCCATGTGGAATGCCTTCTGTTCCCAACCCTTAGGCTTTAAAACCTGGTAATTAGTAGCTCTTGTTTCATCTTTCTGACTGGTTACAACCTGCTACAGTATCAGGAATAAACTCTGACAAAACAACAAACCAAACAGATGAAACTCAGGCACCTAGGCCTCCCTCTGAATCAGACCCCCTTGACAGAGTGGTACGGCTCAGGCCCTTCCCTTCATAATTTGGTAATCTAATGCCCATTTGAACCACACATTAAACAAAAATGAACTGATTGGATCATTTGATAGTCGTATACAAATGAACTATCTCTGTTGTTAAAAGCTAGCATAATGCATGAACAGAAATATAATGACGCAGGCACTGGTGGCCCACAGTAAACAGGTTTCACAGGCAGAGTGTCTGATGCATCAGATAATAAAAAGGAAGGGGCATTTGCCTTCAGGCATCCAGTGTGTAGAGAGTTTTGTTTGCTTGGGCTGTGGCTTTTTTGCAGAGATTTAAAGGGGCCAATGTAACTGTGTTACACTCAGGCAACTTTAGGAGTTGATCCTCAAGCAGAGTTGTGGCTACGGAGGGGGCGGGGGCTAGCTTTGCCCCAGGTGAAGCCTCCAGAGGGGCGCCACTGAGTCTCCCAACTTGTGTGTGTGTGTCTACACAAATGTGGGTGGGCCAAACTGGGTCTTCGAGCCGGGGGAAACAAAGCCTAGTTTCGCCCCTGCCTCAAGCATCCACCATATTTTAACAGAATTTCTATTTTTTTTACCATTTTCAAGGGTTGCATAAAGACCATTCCAGGCTTCGTGTCTGGAAGAAACTCTAAAGCCATCTAATGCAGCCCATTCTCATCTACAGCATATATTTAAAGCATATCACTTTCCCCAAATAATCCTGGGGAGCTACAATTCCCAGCCCCCTTAACAAACTCCAGTATCTAAGCTTCTCTGGGGTGAAAGTATGGTGAAAGTAAATAGTCAAGGCATAGCCAAACCACACCCCAATTAATGCGCTACTTGACCATGCCTGTATTATTTATATTTTTTCTTGTTTCACTTGCTGACCTCATATTTTGAAGCAATTGTTTAATTTCCCTGGTGGTTTGCCAGTTGCCCTTAGTACCTGTGTCACACAGTACAACAGCTCTCATTCTTCAGCAGCATGATTAATTCAGTTAAGCCCATTCATCCAAGAGGCAGAACTTTGTAAACTCTTGAGGGTGGTAACATCACAGAAAATATTTAGGCATCTGTTTTCTCTATCAAGCATCTATTGGAGTGAATGCCTGGAATTCCCCTGGGCTGACCTGGTGAATATAGGGCTGCAGCACCTTTTACCAGTGGGAAAGAGGGGATTTCAGCAGGTACAGCTTTCCATCACCCCTGTCTAGAAACCTCTTTTACATGACTTAAAGGTATGGGAAGACTTTCCCCTTTTAAACTGTTTACCCCAAAGCTCCTATAGCTTTAAAATACATTTGCTTTTTGGAAGCAACTAAAAGTATTTGATATGACTAATAACTTGGCTTGCTTAGTTTTCTTCAACTCCAGACACAAGACCTTTTAAGATTTAGAAGACCATTTCCCCCATGAACTGGCTAAAATAGAAGTCTGAGGTCCTTTCCAAACAATAAAGACCAGAATAACAAACACACAGTTGCTCATAATTTGTCACACAGCATCTGTCTTTATAAGGGAAGTATGCAATCCTATACCCACTTACCTGGGAATAAGGTCTATTCAATTGACCTTTCTTCTGACAGTAGACATGCAGGATTGCACTGTTAAGGACAGAACTTTTTTCCTGCAATGATTTGTAACCATAAATGGCATTTATTGGATAGTGCCTGCGTCAACACTTTTTTCAGTGACACAGACCCCTTCCCCCTTGCCTTGCATGTCCTGGTACTCCCATAACTTTAAGGGAATTATGGTAGCCAGATTCAATAAACTACGGAATTTTTGCACCTTTAATAGTTGAGTTGAACAGCATGTCAAACTGAAGTTATTTCACATCTATTAAAGGGTAGGAGTCTTGCCCCCCTTTTCACCTAGCCTCTCTAAAAGGAGGTGGGCACTAGCTGCATATCCACCCTACAACCATTATGTTTACTGAATAACATGATATCATGTTTGTATTAAAACTTAAATAAAAATCTAATCAAACATATTTCATTTTTACAAATATTTTGGATGGCTCCTCTTAACTTGGGTGTCTTTATGCACTGCCCCATATCTCAAACAGTTCAGTTCTTGCTACAATACTTTTTGATTTATTTCACCCTATCCAAAAGTCGCTTTAAAATGAAACGAGATCAGTACTGTACTGAACTTCTTTACATCCAGTGGAAACCTCTTTGATTATGGTTTTTCTGCCACCTGCTGGATTGTAGCTGTAATTGCAACAGCAGTCCAAATTGCTAGAGTGCTCCAACTTTTCTTCAAAGTCTATATGTATACTAATTCATTTCACTTAAGTGTCTTTGGCTCCTTCCCACTTATTGGGTCATAAGTGGGAGTAGCTGCGGAATAAAATAATTGCCCTTCCTTCTTGGGGAAACTGCAGTTAGCATGTTGCGTAAATTGCACAGGAAAGCTGTTGAGGCCAAAGTCTGCCCTAAAGACATGTTTCCCAATCTCAGCTACGCAAGGCTTGCTTGGGTTACCCAATACGTGGGGAAGATAGCTTCATCCACCTTACATCTACATAGCAACACATTCCCAGATAATGTGATACAGGGTTTGCATTCCAGAGCCTGGTGCTGGCTTTCAAAGCAGATTCTGGTGCTTGACATTGGTGCACCGCTGCCAAAATTCAGCATGATGCTGGTTAATTGCGATGCTTCTTTATTTTAATCTTCCATTGCATCCAAATGATCAGGAGGCTGTATCCTTCTACGCCCAACAACACCCAGCACAAACTGACAGTGACAGCAAGTCTTAAGGCAAACTTTGCAGAAATCCCATCAAATCCACAGTGAGTCCTTAAACTGGATCTGAAACAATTGCAGGCACACGCGCTAAACCCTGTCTGTGGTGCCTACCCCTTTCCCCCAAAGTATGAGACAAGAGACCAGAGTATGGCTTCAAATTGGCCACAACTTTATTGAGCCTCAGAAGTGGGAAACTTGGCATAGGCCTTGGCAGGTAACCCTCTCAGCCCATCTGGCTGAGGATACGCAGGCTGATCAGGTGCAGTGGGAGGGGACTGTAAAGCGCAAACTTACACAGCATGCCCTTCCACTAACCTTGGCCTGGGAGTTTGACCTACATGCCGCCACTCTAGGGCCAGGGACTCCCAGTTTTTGACCTTTAACAGGCCCTGCAAGCATCGCCGCATGGGAAGAGAGCATGAATGCATCCCCCCAACTTGATGATAGACTAAAGGATACCTTGCCAAGGCCTAAAACCGCCACCTGAGGCCCCCTAAGGGCCTCACCGCCAAGAGTCCCACAACCGAGGAACAATCACCCATGCTCTGCCATCAACACCTGCTGTCTACCCAGTCCCTGAGGACTTGTCGCAAGTTGTGCAGCCAGAGGTCATTACCAAGTGGGGGCAGATGCACTCCATCCGCCCTGAATAGGCCGGCCGTATCTGCCCTGATGGTGGGATGTGGAATAGAGAATCCGCCAATTAGCTGCATGGTATTGTGCATGGCCCTGTTGATTTTTTGCACCGTATAATTGATGCGAGAGGGATTGGAAATCCCTCTCCAGCGCAGGCGGGGGAGGAGATTGGACCAGCCGATGGTCATTGTTGGGTACAAGGCATGCAAGCTTTCTATATCTGGCCTTGCAGCAAGGGTCAGGGCAATGCCATTTTGTTCAACTAGGTCATTCTCTCCCAGGTGCAAAATCAAGACTCTTGGAGGGCCATGCGCCACCGCGGCCTTACACAGCATGGGCATCAAGCCCGGCCTACGCATGTCCCACATTGGGGTGGATTGTGCGACCAGGCATAATCCACCACCCAATGGACAATGCTGTGCCCCACAATCCAGATCTTTGTGGTGGGCAAACATGTAAGGAAACTAAATTGCAAGCTTTGAGGAGGAGGAGCCGGGAAGGGAGGGTGGAAAATGTCTGATGGGGCACTTGCCAAGACTATCTAAATAAATAAATGGAGAAGCCTTGAGTCATACCAGTTCCTGTGGAATTTGAAGGCTGAGCGTTCCCTACTCCAGCATTGGAATATGCATCATCCAGCATGTCTTTACATGTAACATGATGACTATCCACTCCTGACCTTTCCCCCAAATCATTGCACTTGGGAGAGCTACCAGGCTGCTGGGACTTGCAGGAGCATCCCCATTGTAAAGGATATAAAGCGGCTGAGGAGGCTTTGCTCCTTGATCATGTGGGAAAGCTCTGAGTTGCATTTAATTTACATTTAATTTTCAAATATGCTTTATAAAGGTGCCTGCTATGTGAAAAAATACCTCTTTGTATAGACATTATCTCCCTTTATTTGATTTATTTATGGATAAAATGAAAGTGTTTGTTAATAGAAACAACTCAAATACAGAGTTTAGTTTTAAAAAAAATATATTGTCTTAACTCTTGGTTGGTTTAGCCTAGACCAAAATTAAAGCAGCAGCAATGCCATCCTGATGCCTTTTAAACTCTATTGGAGTCAATGGGTCTTACACCCAGGTAAATGAGTTTGGGATTACAGCCTAAAGTTCCTTATATAAACTATGCAAAACCCCATGCTAACTAGCAAAGGCTTAGCCAAGCTCTCCTGCCTAGCTCCTCTGGTCCTGCTCCTACCATAGAGCCTTCAACCTGTTCTTGCTATATCCTCTACTCTGAATTGAGCTATTTCGTTACAAGGTTGCTCCACTACCAGCTATTCAGTTGCTCCCCCTCTCTGGTTAATTTTCACAGCACAATCTCAGTATCTGGGGTGCATTCAAATGTAAGAGGAGGTAGAACATGTGTTGTAAAGCACTCAGTTGTTAACAGCTTTCAGTAGACTATGTTACGCCCATAGGCATTCCTCAGATTCAATCCTTAACATTTCAGATTTGTTTCTGTTGTCAACTCCTGCACTCCCAACTTCTCCAAGCGGTGAGAAATTTCTGGGGCAGATGCACTACCTGAGTTTGGTTTCTTTCTGCTGAAAGAGCAATGGAGATTTATCCAAAACTTATGGTGAGGCAATAACTATTTTTTGTTGTTGTTTAGTCGTGTCCGACTGTTTGTGACCCCATGGACCAGAGCACGCCAGGCACTCCTGTCTTCCACTGCCTCCCGCAGCTTGGTCAAACTCATGTTTGTAGCTTCGAGAACACTGTCCAACCATCTTGTCCTCTGTTGTCCCCTTCTCCTTGTGCCCTCAATCTTTCCCAACAAATTTCACAGAAAAGCAAGTGAGAGAATTCTCCAAAACCTGATTCAGACTGGTTCTTAAAGAAAACAAGGGTTTTGTAGCAGTGGGGAAGGGACCCTGACATGTTGAAGTTGTGGAATCCACATTTAGTCACAGTCTTCAGACGGAATGTGGGAGAGCATAGAAGATCTGAACAGATACGGGGCTTAACAGGTTTCAGGTTGTTGCACCTAGGGCAAAAACTATAGTGATATTTGCTTTATTTACAAATATTTAAGTAGAAGCAAACAGCAAGTACTCCTGCAAGATATTACCCCACATTAACTCCAGAGAGAGGTGCTGCACCCGCAAGGCCAACAGACCCCTTTCTCTCCAATCCTCTTTCAAACTGTGGAATTGCTGCTGTTTCCTAACTACTCAATGTCATTCTCTTTTTCTTTCACACATACCTGCCCTTTCCCCTCAGAGAACAGGACAACCCTCAAGCTAAGTTATCATGGCTCTCTCTCTATCAGGAAACCCTCTCCTCGCCCACTGTTGAACCATCAGCCAACCATCCAAGGCTATTGACCAGTAATCTACCCAACAAAGTGAATGGCTGGCCAAAGGGCCATAAAACCATTTACTGGTAGTTTAAAGTGCCAGTCAGAAAAATGTCATTGATGATACAGTGAAAACATGACACAAAAAATCTATTGCTTAGGGGATGCATAGCAAGGCCAAGGGGCACACACAGCTGTGCCCCCCCAAAAAACATGCCTTGTTCTCTCACAGCTGCCTCACTCTACCAAACAGTAGCTGCAAGTGCTTTACCTCTGTAGGACCAGCTACATTTGCCAAAATGTAATTTTCTGCACATTTACAAAAGATGCTGGAGGCCATATTTCTCGGCACTTGGACACCCCAGCAGGAGAATGTAATGGCTTCTTCTTCTTCTTTGGAGATCACTCGTAGCCAAGTAAGATTGTCTTCCATAAACACGGTTTTAACAATGAGTCTGTAAGTGACTGTGTAGGCCAATTCTGGATCCACATGTCCTTCCACAGTGGCGGGCACTGTTTGGCCATACCTCTAACAGTGATGAAACTCATCCGTGAAGAGTGCTATCTATCCAGGCTATCTGAAGCACTGTCAACAGCAAGTTTTTCTGTGGGACTTTGCTACCCCAATGCACTTAACAGTCTACAGTTAATACTAGCATTTTAATAATAGCTTAGTAAATGGGGCAGCGTGCTCTTAAATATGTGGGTCAAGAAGAAGTAGAACTTGTACACGGAATTTAAAAATAGACAGTAAATGCATTTACTAGTAGGGTGAACATTCCTTAAAAATACAACTGCTGCTCTTGGATCCCGGAATTTTTCTGTTCCTGGTGGCTTTGAGAGTGGGGCATCACAGGCCCTGGAACCAAATGTGATCACCATTCTCAGGCCTCTCTGTCTGGTCCTTGGGACTCTCCTCACACTACACCTCCTCTCCAACCCTCCCCATTTTTGCCTTAGCTCACCACTGCTAGTGGTGCTCAGTCTGAAAAAGGTTCCCCACCCCTATTCTGAGTTAAAATGCAAGGAGGAGAGGAGGCTCAAAGAAAGCCTTTTTATAGCATCCATCAAGGGCCCGCCTCTGATGCTCAATTAAGGAGACTCTAAGTGATATTGGAGTGAGTCAGGAGTTTTCAAAGCAATTGGCAAGGATCAGCTGGGCCCAGGCTGCTGTGTATATGAGCCAACTGGGAGGATTAGCCACTTATTAAAGGGAAAGTGCTGCATTAGGATCTGTTTTCTAATGCTTTTGCATTTGTTAGCAGGTGGGGGGGGGGTTCTTTTCTTTTGGAGGGCATCATCCCCAACCAAACAAATGAGACACTTGTATGTTTACCCTGGGGAAAAAAAACTTTCAAAGGGATCACAGGAAGTGCAAGGAACTCTTTGAAGTTTGGTGTTTGAAGCACAAGCCAAACTAATGTGATATTGACACAAAAATCCTTACTCATTCATCCATTTGTTTTGATTCCTGCCATCAGAAGGTTTTCAGGGTGGCTTTCAGAAAAATAACAACATATAATTTACTCTAGGGCTGTTTCTACACCCACTGGCATATAGCATTGCTTTGTGGGTAGCATATCCCCATCCCTTGTTTTTGTTTTTGTTCTGTGGTCACTTTAATGGCAATGACTTCTTCCTCTCTCTCTCTCATCCATGGCTTACATTTTTGTTTGCTGCTACTGCTGCCTTAGCTGTCCAAGCTCTCCTCCTGGTGGCTAGCACTTAGGTGTGCCCTGCATTAAAGTACAAAGATCAGGGATGCCACCCCTTGCTCCTGCCCTCAGATGGCCCTGATGGTTAGGCCCTAGTTGTACTGTGTTTTGCTTTATTGAGTCAAGATGTGAAGTAGCATGCTTCCTAAAAATAGGCAACTTAAAAAAAAATTATGGGAGTTGCGTGTGCTTGTGAAATGCAGAAAAAGCATTGGGCAGAGCATTTCTAAAAAGAAATGGGACTTGATGGTTTCTATAGAAAAGCTACAGTCCGCAGGTCGTTCATAAGCAGATGTCTGAAAAGTATGTTTTTATCTTTGTAACTTCCATAAAAGAAGGCATTTCAGTATTAGCTATTTTCCACACAGTACAGTGGTACCTCGGGTTAAGTACTTAATTCGTTCCGGAGGTCCGTTCTTAACCTGAAACTGTTCTTAACCTGAAGCACCACTTTAGCTAATGGGGCCTCCTGCTGACGTGCCACTACACGATTTCTGTTCTCATCCTGAAGCAAAGTTCTTAACCCGAGGTAATATTCCTGAGTTAGCGGAGTCTGTAACCTGAGGTAAAGGTAAAGGTAAAGGGACGCCTGACCATTAGGTCCAGTCGTGACTGACTCTGGGGTTGCGGCGCTCAACTCGCTCTATAGGCCGAGGGAGCCGGCATACAGCTTCCGGGTCATGTGGCCAGCATGACTAAGCCGCTTCTGGCGAGCCAGAGCAGCGCACGGAAACGCCGTTTACCTTCCCACCGGAGCAGTACCTATTTATCTACTTGCACTTTGACGTGCTTTTGAACTGCTAGGTTGGCAGGAGCAGGGACTGAGCAACGGGAGCTCACCCTGTCACAGGGATTTGAACCGCCGACCTTATGATCAGCAAGTCCAAGGCTCTGTGGTTTAACCCACAGCGCCACCTGCGTCCCTTATAACCTGAGGTACCACTGTACAAAGAAGCATGTGGTATAATATCAAGGCTTGTGCTGACTCGGTTCAATGAGCCAATGAGAACATGTGGGATCTAAAGCACCTTTGAAAGAGTAAGTTCCCAAGGGTAGAATTCCACTCCCAGTTGTTCCATTCATGAAAGCATTGCAGCTTCCCGCCACTCTTCTGCCCCCTTCGCACTGTTCTGGGGGCTCTCCTGACCAACACCAGAGACAATTCTATTGTCTAAAAAGAGAGGAGGGGGTAAAGCCCTCTTGCACAAGTGGAAGTCCTTGCATTCAGGTTCTGCTGAATGTTCATGTTCTGCTGACATGGCTAGTTAGGTAAATCCTGCTCCAAATGTTTAATAAAACACCCCTCAAAAACTAAATCAATGTTGAATAGCCTTTGTCCAAATTTTGTCTCCATTTTGCTACACGTTCATGGCACAAAATTCTTGGTCCTGGACCAGTTTTATGAGGCTCTTTAAAAAGGTTGATACAGATCAAAATTATCTCTTTTTTATTTTAAGGATTATAAATTTCTGAAAGGCTATTAAACTTTTATTTCCATTCACCTGTTCTTTTAGGGGGGAGCGGTGTGTGCGTGCGCAAAATAGTAGGAAGTCTTGACGATAGCACCATCTGGTGTTCTGAGAGAAACACAGCAAGCTGTTTCTAATGCAGTCACGAGCTTGTAACGAATTCCAAAGAACAGACTTCGAAGATAAAAAGAATAGCAGAGAACAAAATGGGACAGATGCCATGCTCTTGAATTTCTCATTGAGAGGCTACTGATTGCTATGAGAGTCACATGCTCATTTAAAAGCTTGTTATGGTAAAATGCCTTCTCCATGTTGAAGGATAAGAACAGTTAATCTAACAAGGTCATATAAACAAATCCTATGTGTATGTGTTTTCACGGGAAAATATATTTGTGTTGGCCCCTAAATGCCATTTGGTATCGTGTTCCTTTTGTGCTATATTAATTCAATTTTAATCACTCCACTTCATATAAATAAGGTTATCTCTGGGGCAATTTATTCTAGTCACTATGTCAGTTTGCCACATCAGCATTTATAGTAGTTGCTATCGTGTGAGACACAGAGAAAGTGAAATCATATATTTTACTGTAAATTACTATCTGTTACAAAAATCTGAGTGCACACCTTCTTTATGCACAGGGGTTCAGACACAAAACAAAAATACACATTCTGTATCAAGGCCAATGTACCCAGTTGCTTGTGTCTTTCAATGAAGCAGGTGAAAACAATTACAGTGGTACTTCGGGTTACAGACGCTTCAGGTTACAGACTCCGCTAACCCAGAAATAGTACCTCGGGTTAAGAACTTTGCTTCAGGATGAGAACAGAAATCGCGTGGCGGCAGCAGGAGGCCCCATTAGCTAAAGTGGAGCTTCAGGTTAAGAACAGTTTCAGGTTAAGTACGGACCTCCAGAACGAATTAAGTACTTAACATGAGGTACCACTGTACCTTGCTCCAGCACAGCCTTTCACTAGTTGCACATACAGACATGTTTGGGTGCAAATGAACTAGTATGATCCAGTTCATGAGTTGCTCTGCTCCTCTAAGGGTGGGAAGAACCTCACAAGGATGCTGTGGACAATTCTTATAGGAATTAGGTTCTTCCCACTGATATCCCCTTACACTCACTTGTGTCAGCATTTTGATTTAGCCAGAACACCGAGTGCAATCCTACCCTCAACATTGCAGCACAAAATCAGAGAATTGTAGAGTTGGAAGGGACCACGAGGATCATCTAATCCAACTCCTGCCATGCAGGAATCTTTCTTTCTCTCCCCCCCCCCCAACATGGCGTTTGAACTCACTACCCTGAGATTAAGAGCCTCATGCTCTGTGTTTCGGACACAAATGGACAACAGTCATGTGTCTGTTTATGCTAGGATTTTGCTTAGTTATGCACTGCAAGTTTTTGAAAAGGGCCTAGAACACTACTGGGTCCTGCTGACACTTCAAGGTAAATTTTGTGGAACACAAATTCTGACATAAACGTTCTGCTTGAGCAGAGGCCTTTCTAGTTTAGCATCCTGTTTCCCAAGGTGGTCCATATAATTGGGATGACTGTAGGCAAGATTCCTGCATTGTAGGGGGTTGGACTAGATGACCCTCAAGATCCCTTCCAACTCTGCAATTCTATGCCTCCAGGAAGCACACAAACACGAAGAGGGCAAAAGCCACCTCCTGCTGCTGCTGTCATTCCCCAGCAACTGGTCTTGTTTATAGCATCAATTTAGAGAATGGCTCTGGCAGGTGCAGCCTACTGATCAATTCAAAACTGTCACTGGCTGGCAACCACCCGACTTATAGTCACAACTTTGGAAACGTTTTCCATAAGACTCTGTAGTCTGGGGAAGAGTGGGGTACAGAGGGGAAGTATTTGTTATGTGTGTGTTATATCTTTGTGTTATTTTTGGAAAATCAATGAAAAGAATTTTTTTTAACTGTCACTGGCTGCAGTGCACAAACCCTATACTTCAGTGCAGCTCTTTTGCATGTGCAAGGATTCTCCAAATAAGTGATTTGAAGAAACCCACATGACACATACGCAGCCTTCCCAGGCAAGCTGTCCTTTAGTTTACACTCCGCAGCCTTAACGTTCAAATCTTTGACCCAGTCCTGGTCGTAAGCGGTTCCAAGGACATTAGAAACCCATTCATTACCCGGCACGGTGACGGGGTGGCGAGAAGGCAAATGCGAGCAGGGAGAAGTTGTGTGGTTTCCCCTGCTGAATTTCTGCCTGTCAGGGGTACAGAAAAGGCAACCCCTGCGAAAGGCGCAGCATCGACTGCTAGGCAGGCCTATCATCAAGCTAGCCCTCGCTTTCCCCGCAGCCACCTTAAACGCAAGGGCTGCTGGGAGCAGAAAGCGCGAGGAAAGGCGTCGGACAGGCCTGCTAGGCCGCGCGTGCTCCCTGCCATGGACGCGGTCCTAGCCGACACGCTGCTCTCGCAATGCCCGGACTGGGGCGCGCTGCTGCGGGCCGTGTGCGGCGGTGGCGCCGAAGGCGGGCCGCTCTCCGTCGAGCAAGCGGAGACGCTGCGCTTCCTTCTCGAGCGGGTGGCGGCGGCGGCGGGCGGGCGGAGCGACGAGCGGGACGCGGCGGCTCGGCGCGTGGCCTGGGAGGCGGCGCTGGGCCGCTGCCTGCCGGTGCTGCTCGGCGGTGCCTCCTCGCCGGGGGAGTCCCCGGAGGAGCGGCTGCGCCTGGCCAGAGCCGCGTGCGGGGCGCTGCGCTGCTGCGCCTCGCTTGGCGGAGCCCCTTTGGCGGAGCGGCTGGGGCGGGAGTCGCTGGAGGCCCTGGAAGGCAGCGCGGGGAGCGGGCGGCTGCAGGTGGAAGCGGCAGTCGAGGTCCTGGCCGCCGTGGCCCCTTGGCTGGAGGAGCCGGGGCTGCTCGGGCGAGCCGTGGCGGCGGCCCTGAAGCTGCTGAGGGGAGATGGAGAGGACGACGAGGAGGAGAAAGCGTTGCTGGCGGCCGGGAGGCTGCTGCCGGCGCTGGGGCGGAATAGCGCCGCACTGGGGCTCGTGTGGGAAGGGCTGATGGTGCTGCCGCCGCCGCCGCCCAAGGGTGCCCCGCAGCGGGTGAGCCGGACCCTGCTGGTCTTGAGCGCCCTCTCGGACGCGCTGTTTCCAGCGAGCGCGCAGGTGGAGGCGGCTGCTCAGCTACTCGACGCCAGGCAGTGCAGCAGTTTCTGGGAAGTGGTGCAAAAGGGGCTGACGGAGAGTGATGCCCTGTGCAGGAAAAGAGCCCGTTATTTGCTGAAGCGAGCAGTGGATGTCTCTGATAAACTACGCCTGGAGTGCAGGTGCAACCGGCACAGTGGAAATGGTACAGCCCTGGTGATGTAGCACCCTTGCTTAACTTGCTTCCACAAATGCCATGCCACACACACACACACACCAATTTCTCGGCCACTTCAGCATGTGGTAGGTTGTGGAGAAAAGCCTTGCCTTGGTCAGCTCTGTGACCCGTGGCAGGCTGGACATGTGTATTATTCACCACGTATAGTATCCGACCTACGGCTTGGCTCCACAGAGCTTTCTAAATATGGGTTAGTGTTGACTTTGAATTTTACATATGGTAGAGGATAGCCGTGACCAGCAAGCCATAGGCTGCAAGTGAAAGACAGGTCTTTTCTCCATGACTCCCACACTCTGAAATGAATTACATTACCAGTTATCTTGTCTGCATCTGTACCTGATTACAATCAGTGCGTAACATTTGTGTGCCTTAGCTGGGATGTAATAAAAGACCAGGTCTCCTTCAAGCGTTTGTCAAAGAGAGAACGTGGGCACATGTACACACGTCTTGCCACAATGCTGTAAAAATGTCCCTTGTATCCACTGCTAAGGCACAAGAAGTGCCATCTTCACTTGTGCTTTAGTTTTAAGTAGCCCCAGATTGTTGTGTCATACTTAAAAGCTGCAGCCCCCAAACATTGGTGAGATGCTCTGAGTAGCGTTAAATTTAAGAGACTGGTAGAAAGCGAGCAAGTCTCTTTGGTTCTGCTGTAGCGAAAGCAGGAGTTTGTCTATCATAGCAAATGTGGATAGCAAAGCCACAGTGGTGTGCCTCTAAAGGTGTCTATAAACTTATTTAGATGAGCAAACAAAATGAGAGGACCTTCACTATGGAATTATAGTGTTCTAGAGCCACACAGGAAGCTAGCTGCCTTTTTCTGAATCGTAACATCAGTCCATCTAGTTCAGTATTGTCTACAGCAGGGGTCAGTAAACTTTTTCAGCAGGTGGCCAGTCCACTGTCCCTCAGACTTTGTGGGGGGGCAGACTATATTTTGGGAAAAAATAACAAATACCTATGCCCCACAAATACCCCAGAGATGCATTTAAATAAAAGCACACATTCTATTCATGTAAAAACACTAGGCAGAGGTGCATTTTAAATAAAAAGACACATTCTACTCATGTAAAAACACGCTGATTCCTGGACTGTCCATGGGCCGGATTTAGAAGGTGAGATCTGGCCCCTGGACCTTAGTGTGCCTACCCATGGTCTATAGTGACTGGCAGCAGCTCAGATTTGCAGCCAAGGGTCTCCCGAGCCCTACCTGGAAATACAAAGGAATGAACACTCAGATCTGCATGCAAAGCAGATGTGCTATCACTGAGCTACAGCTCTACCCCCAACCACCATTTCTATCCCCAACCACCATTTCTTGCATACTGCTTAGGGAGATAGCAACCTTTTAAAAAGGTTTTGACTGTGAAGGAGGATGGGCGAAACAGTAACCAAAGTGAATGTCATTCCTTAATTGTTCATGCAATACCTCATTAAGCATGAATTTACCTTTTCACTGAGAAATGCTAATGAAAGCATAACCCAAGGTTAGAAATAAACATTAAGGATAGAAGAAAGACACTTAAAAATCTGGTGGCACAATCCTCCTATCACAGTCTTTCCTGGTAACAATGTTCCACACCTCAGATACACTTATGGGGAGGAGCCTTTTTCAAAACGAAAACCCATGGGATGTGGTGTACTTGTGATATACATGAGTGGCCAGTTTGATGGCAAGTGGTGGAGCTGCTGGATGGTAAGATGTGAGTTGCAATAGTATCACATCTGCATTGAACTCCCTGTTATATTATGCTTGACACAGTGATAGTGCGCCAAGATAGGAGGAGGCTTCCATGGAAATAGGTTGCCTTCCCCTCTGCATGGGAAGGAAAGGGTCATGCTCTTGACCTACATTAATACTTTTTGCTTTCCATGTAAAGTTTTGTCCACTAATACTGAACGATTGCAGCCTGTGCTTTCAGTGCTTACTGTTCTTATAGGCTTGGTATAACAGCCTTTTCATGCTAGTGACATTAAACTGGATGTAGTATCATTCATATGTTCCCTTTGATTAGAGGGAAGAGAAGAAATGCCTCTAATTTGCTTGTATTGTATTGCAGAACCATGTCTCTTCTGGTGGTGTGCAGAAAAAAATGATCAACTAATTCAGTTTTGGGAAAATTACATCTTAATTATGGACACTTTGGAAGGAAATCAGGTAAATATGTAACATTTTTACAAAGTGCTGCTGAGAGTCGCTGTTCTTCATTGTTGCTATGAATACGCAAAATAACAGAGGGTTGTTCTATACAGTGAACAAATGCTGAATGCTGAAGTCAGGAAGTGTAAAGACTATTTTTTTCTTAAACAAAAATCTTCCATGCATTTTGAATGTATAAATTTCCCTTTGCATGTTTATGGGGAAACGAGTTAAAAAATGAAAATGACATCTCAGTCTTAAGTTATACTCTTCCAAGTTCCACTGAAGTAAAACACAGCATCAGAATTATGTATAGATTTGCTGTTCACAAGGGGCTGAATCTTGGTTGCACAGAGACACTGTGTTATAATTTCTATTATTGTAAAGTCGCTATGTTATATAATTTCATGCCAGAAGTCAATATCTAGCTCTTAACTGTAGTTATGATACTTTTCAGTTACAGAGTAAATCAAATTAATGTAATAATGTCTGTTTTTCAATTTTAGATACATGTTATAAAGCCAGTATTGCCAAAGTTAAATAGTTTATATGAACATGCAGTATCAGAGCAAAATGGTAAGGCTATTTTTTTTTAAAGAAAAGTGCCAATAACTTTGTCAGGAATCAAAGGATTGGTCTATATGTTGCAAAAATTCCTGGCACTTGGTTACTCAACAGCCTAAATAATGCCTTTTTCAGGTCATAGGCTGTAACATTGATAATTTCTAAATCAACGCAGTTTAAAGGCCAGTTCATACAATATCAGTTTAGAAATTCAGTACAGAACAATGGGACATCAGAATTGTACCCCACATTGAACATTCAACATAATGTGTGTAGCCCGAGAGTAGTCTTTTTGCAATTCCTTCCCATAAAAGCCATGTTGGAGGAAAAAAACCACAGTGGAGGGAGGGTTGCAAGCTAATATTTTCTTACTCACATATTACATTGTTCATGGGATGAGAGGTGTGTGAGATACCCTGCCACATTTACATAATGTAGGAAAAAATTGGCAGTTAATTGCATGAATTATCCCTCAGTTGTATAGGGCATATCAGGACAAAAGTCAATATGAAAGGTAAGAGCCATGGAGATAATGGGCCTTCCCAGCCAGATTCAAGTGGATGTGCTACACAATGAAATGACATTTTCTTAAAACTTTTTTTAAAAATGTGATTAGATGTAAATATATTGTGAAAACCTATAAAGGTACATATGAATAAAAGTACATATGAATAACTACTTCCTGCATACAGATAAAATATATGTCGAGATTACTGTCATTGTGTACTCTTGTAAAAATTCTGTTTTTTGCAACAGATAGTTGGGTGTTTCACCCATCGTGGCATATGTGCATTTACAAAAGAATGTTTGAGAGTGAAAACAAAACATTGACAAAGGAAGGTGTAATTCACTTTCTTGACATCTGGCAAACGAAACATATCCCTATGTCACCAGGATTCTCAGAGGTAAAGTTTTCTTCCCTTTTTCCTCCTAAGATTTCCTCCTGAAGTTTGCTCCATTGTCTATATTATTCCGGGGGGGGGGGGATGTTAAAAGCTTGCTGCTCTTGAAGGGAACATAAGGAAAACATAATTCTCTTCGTAAGCACACCATCTTGTCCACCAGTGTCTAGGGTACACACTGCCTGGTTTGCTCTGATTATAAGGGCAGAGAGCAACAATTGTGCCCATTACCCTAGTCAAGTTCACCTCATTTTTGAGATGTGGGAAAAGTGGTAGTGAGTAGGATCCTTTTAGCCATAGCATTTTTGGTGATAAATTGTAATGGTAACAGATCTGCACTTTTTATTTTATTTTTAGGGCAATAGCCTCATTACATAATACAGTTCAGGAAATACCGTATTTTTCGTCCCATAGGACGCTCCGTCCCATAGGACGCACCTAGTTTTTTGGGGGGGAAATAAAGGAAAATTTTTTTCCCTTTATTTCCCCCCCAAAACCAGGTCGGGGAAACCGAACCAGGTCGAGGAACAGCGGGATGGCGGCGCTGCGCCTCCTTGCTGTCCCCCGAGCTTGTGGGGCTGGCCGATGTCTGTCCAGCGCGCGGGGCGCTCTGCTTCAGGGTGCCCTGCGCGCCAGGCGGCAGGCTGCTATCTGCAGCGTGGGGAGCCCTGCGGGGAACTCCTGCAGGGCTCCCCACGCTGCGGATGTCTGTCTGGCATGCGGGGCGCTCTGTTTCAGGGCGCCCTGCTCGCCGGGCGGCAGGCTGCTATCCGCAGCCTAGACAGCCCTGCGGGACCTCCTGCAGGGCTGCCTAGGCTGCGGATGTGTTCCCGAAGCGGCGGGCGCTCTGCTTTCAGCGCGCCCGCCGCTCCGGGAAGCAGGCTGCTATCCGCAGCCTAGACATCCCTGCGGGACCTCCCGCAGGGCTGCCTGGGCTGCGGATGTCTTCCTGAAGCCTGCATTCGCCCCATAGGACGCACCCAGATTTCCCCTTCATTTTTGGAGGGGGAAAAGTGCGTCCTATGGGGCGAAAAATACGGTACTTTTGTTTCTCTTACTCCCTGCTGTCATGTATATAAATCTTTTTAAATGTTTGTAAGGCTGATTCATAATTTCTTTACCCATTTTGTATATTGAATGTGTTGTAAAGCCAGATCCACTGTTTTTCTGTAGCAGAAATAAATATTACAGTTTCATACTGACTTTTCTACTAATACAGGTCTGATTAAACATCCATACATGTTTTGCAGGACAAATACCATTTTTGTCCGTGTTACAGCTTTTAATACAAGCACGCTTTCTTTCTTTTTTTAGTTTATTATTGGCCCTTTAATGGATGCTCTTTCGGAAAGTTCTCTCTATAGCAGGTAATAAATTATTCATTGACAACTTGTTGAATTTCTATAGATACTAAACCAGATTTTTAAATGCCACTTACATAGGGCTGAATATTTGCAGGTATTTATGGATTTTCCTCCATTGAGGACAGGGATTGAAAAAAATCCCACCAGGTTTCATTGCCTTAGAATTATGCAAATATATAGTGCACCCACATTTACAGTACTGCAGGCAGTTCTAAGTGTCCTATCCCACAAAAGATGAGAGAGAACTGGAGCAAGTACAGAAAACATTTCTCTCAGATTTCTAGATTTTTAGTGTTAAATGATGAGGATTATAATTATAAAAAAAATTCCTAGGTGTGTTAGGAGGATGTTCTTTTGTTGGGATGGAAGCTTTTCTAAGTAGAGCAATTCTAAGTTCTGGAGTGGAAGTGGGAATCTGGGGCAGAATCACTGCCACATCCAGAGGCTCGATGTGACCAGGGCTTCAGCATTTTTCTGCCTTTTTATTTCTGTATTCCTTACCCTTAAATTGTCCCACCCACTGAAACCAATGGGAGAGGAAATTAACTACACCAGCTTCAGACTAGTGTAGTTATGGGGTCTAATCTGCAGGGGGTACAGGGGACTCTGACACATTCCCAACCTATTCCATTTTGGCCCTTGCTATGACAGTAGCAGCTGGTGCTGCTCATACACTTACACAGCTTTCTGTGGATGTACTGGAAGGTTTCTGGGATGGATGTACCTTCCTTTGACAGGGGTTAGAATTGCTCTGTTAATCAGGGGTTTACTAGCTCAGAATATTTTTGCTCGTTGAGAAAGGCTAGCTTGGTTCCGATATACTGTATTGGTCTGATATTAAAGGTGGCCTGCCTTTTTAACAAAATAAAATCTTCTGTCAATTAACCTGTAAGTTATTTTATACTTCAGTGTAACAAATATATGTATAGAGGTTCTAGTAGTATGTAAACTGTATTTGTTTAGTTGATAAAGTTGACAGTTTTGTCTTTGAATGTCTTCCACCATATTTCTGTTTTTAATTTAACAGGTTATCCGGTCAGATTATCGGAACCTGTCCTCCTTTAGGAACGAAATTGCAAATGTTCTTGGCTACCTTTTTCACAAGCCTCCCTGAGAAAGAAAAAAGTATGTTTATTTAAAATATTTTGATTTGGAATTGCATAGAAGTCACCTGTCCGCTTCATTCATGCCAAGTGGCCAAAGTAGGGAGGTGGTTGGAAAGAGAGGAAGTGGCTGTGTGTGTGCCCAGCATATAAAGACATCTCACTTAGACTTCCACTCCGCTTATGCCATGAGTCTAGCACAGCTGAATGCAAAAAGTGCCCAGCCTTCATTCTCATAGCTTTGTTTACATGCATTCCCCCTTGAGTAAGGGTGGAAAGATTGGAGAAACTGGCAACAACTGTGCAAGGGCACAGAGCTACCTCTGTTCTTGGATTGCTGCCTTCCTTCCATTCTTCCTAACCTGACTGGAGATAGGAGGTCCTGACCTTTACTTTTTTCTCATTTATTATATTGTCATCCCATTGTCCAAAATATAGGGTGCAATGTGTCTCTTCCCAGGCCTCATCTTATGCTCCTAACAAGCCCATGAGAAACATTAGGCTGAGAGAGAGTGCTTGGCTCAAGGTCACCCAATGAGCTTTATAGCTCAGCTAGGATCCTTGATCCTAGTCATACACTCTAAGCACTGGCCTACATTGACTTTCCTTTAGTTATGCTTTCCATGGTGGTTGGGGTCAGAATCTGAGGGAGATGGTGAAAGCGTTTACACTCAGGAATCATTCACATGCATAGCAGGTTTGTGGTGTTCTTCTGCCCATGTAAGTCAGCATGTGTACAGTGTCATAATGCTGCTCTGTCCTGCACCTGCTGTGTGTTGTACAGACAGCAACAATTTTGTGTGAGGGTTGTATTCCTGGCCCCTGTGCATGTTGGGGGAGCCTGCCCTGCCCCGTCTCACTCTGTCCCCATTCCGCCCTTCTTCTGGGTCCAAAAGGACCTGCATGTTGGTGGTCATGCAGCAATTGGACGTGTGCAAAACGGTTACCACCTGTACTACCATGTTTTTCTCTGCTGGCACGTACATCTGAGGTCAAACAAGCTGTTGAGGTTGGAATTAATGAAGAGATCATTTGGATTTAGGGAATGTAATGCATTTTTTTCGCTTGGAAAAATGGCTTTCTACTGCTGGGCATACTTTTGGGGTTAGCATTGTTTTATGTTAGAATTTTGAAGCGTTAAAATTGAGATGTGGAAAATATGGAAACAACAAGGAGAGGCAGGACAGATATGGAGATATGCATCAGAGGTCCAGACTGTGGGGAGCTCTGAAAAAGTAATAATTATAATTTGGATTATAATTTGGTCTTTTTATTTTAAACTGGATTATGATTGGATATATTAATTGGATGCTTTTTATTGGAAAATTAATAAAAATGATTTTTTTAAAAAAGCATGGTTTTATGTTAGATGATTTAACAAAAATCTTCTTTTTCTTTTGTTCTTTAAAGGTAGTTTTTTGTTAAAGTTTATACAGAAGATGAGCAATAGGCACTGGTGTGCTGTTCCAATTTTGTTTCTGTCCATGGCACTGGCAAATCTTCCAGCATATAGAGTACTAGATACTGAAGGACTCCTAGCTCTGAGGTACCATTTTGAGTGTTGTTCATGTGAATAGTCCTCAGTTCATTGTTTTAACTTTTCAAAGCATGTATCTTATCCGTTTGCAGAGATGTCCTGCAGTGCACCATGATCACCCATCAGATTCTCCTGCGGGGAGCTGCTCAGTGCTATCTTCTTAAAGCAGCTATACTCTTGACAGATGTAGTAAGTGTTCCTATTCTGAAGTATAGTTGCACTGGGAAAGGCATCAAATATAGCTGAGTGCTTTTATAAAGCTTTAGTGGATAAGGTTTGCTACTTCTTTGGATTAAAAGATACAGAATTTTAGAATCATTTGATTACCATTCTTAAATCTCAGGTGAAATGTTTTCCTCCTTTGCTTCATTTTTCTAGATGCCAAGTTTTCAGAAAACAAAGGCCATTGGCTTGGGCATTCTTAAACACAGCATTGTGGCATTAGAATGTATGACTACCCTAAGTACTGTGTTAGACTTGCGATGACATCTTTGCATATTGCACCTTGCGCTTCGTTCTATTGCATTGTGGTACTTTGCTATTAAGCTTCAAGGAGTTTGGAGTAGGGAGGGATGTGTAACATTGCAAAATGATTAACACAGCTCTGAACCTAAATATTGTTTTTCTTGGTTTCAAATGAATGTTACTTACATTTCTTTCCTTAGGAGAAAGTATCCCTTTCAGATATTGCAAACTTCATTGTATCTCTGAAACCAGAGGAGTCATTAGGCAGAGGGACTGTTTTGTGGACAATGGTGAGAGAAGTGAAAGCAAACTATTGTGAAATTGGTTAGTCATTATGGCATTTTAGATGTGTATTATTATGATTACGATTAAGCCTTTTGTGTTTCTATGCTGTAAACTGCCCTGTGATCTTTGAATGCAGGGAAGTATAGAAATTTAACAAATAAAACAAAAATAAATGAAAAAATCATTTTGTTTTTCTTAGCTTTGTAATTGGTTGCGTGTAAATGACAAGCACTTTCGAAAGCCTTTAAACTGCAATGTGCCTCAAGACAAAACTGCATTAAGTGTTTATGCACAATCCCTTGTGGAGGATTATCTGAAAACACCTATAGCCAATTGTAAGTAGTTTTATTAATATTATAAATAATACTGTTTATGTAAGCAATCAGCCCATTTGTTAAATAGTTCCATTCCTAAGGATTAAGGATTATTTAGCTCTGCATAAAAGCGTTTGGAACACTTGCTGGTTTATACATGATGTTGTTTGGTTTTGTTTTGTTTTTAAATAAATGTTTATTAAGATTTTACAAAACAAAAGATTCATCATTTCAAAATGTATCATTTCCATACATAAAGTTCATATAAAAAACAAATACAACAGAAAAACAAAAATATATAGCAGAAAAAAAGAAAAATAGGAAAAAAGAAAAAAGAAAAACCCATTTTCTTAAATTTATAAAGTTCCATACCCCTCTGTCTTGACCTCCTCACATCCCCCTTTTTTGTGTTCCTCTTTATTCCAATCAAATTCAGCAAATTCAAAACCTTATTTAAACCATACTTAATTTTATATTCTTCTAGTTATTATGTCCCGATTTTCCATTATTTTAATCCATACCTCATCTTATATACTATGACATAATAATGTTCTGTTCATAACCCCCTATCCTTTTTAACATTCTTCTTTTTATTCACATTTAACCAAATCACACAAACCCTGTTACCTTCACTTCCCACATCATATTAACACTCAAAGATTTTACAGTATTTTTGTAAATAGTCCTTAAACTTTTTCCAATCCTGTTCAATCAAATCTTCTCCCTGATCACGGATTCTGCCAGTCATTTCAGCCATCTCCATGTAGTCGATCACTTGCGTCTGCCATTCCTCCACGGTGGGTAGATCTTGTGTCTTCCATATACATGATGTTGTTTTGAAGGTGGTGCTTTGTGAGGAGGGGTCGAAGATCAGAGGTAGATTGCAATGTAATATATTTCTGCACACCTTACCAGAATCCCCAATTATTCTGAAATCCTTTGTGGGTTTCACTGCCCTACTGCTGGGACAATGACACCAAGTTTGTTTTTGTATAGAAGCTCTTTGCAAATATTTATAAAGACTCAGATTTGATGAATTACATGCTTCAAGAAGGGGGTTGGATTTGTGCTTGTGGAAAAGTAGCCGCGCATGCCTCCTGGCAAACCACTTTTGAATCCAAGAGGAGTTTGAAAAGCACTGGTGTGACATTCTGTTCAAAGCAAAAATGTTAAAAATCCCACTGTGTGTGCACAAGCCCTTCAGCATATATAAAGTAGCTCTTTGCTTCCTACGCATTTTGTATTAATTTCCTGGGGTTTATCCCTCATTAAAATCACTAGGCATATTGTTCACTAATTTAACTGGTAATAGGATTTCCAAAGTCCTGGTAAATTATTAAAATGACTGAAGTTCTCAAGCGCAGTTCTTATCTCAGTTGCTTCTATGTTCTATTAACTAAAGAGTCTACTTCAAAGCATATCGTACAACAGCATTCATAAAAACAATCAGCTTCATTGCTTATTTCATTTTATTTCTGTGCGTGACACTTCTGTCAGAGACTTTTAGCTACAGAACGCATTATCTCAGCATGTGTTCTCTAGCAAAGCCCCTTACCATCGTTGATCCTTCTCCCTTTCCCTCCAGAACCACTTTGCTGGCACAGGAGAAGCCAGCGGTGCTGACTCGGGGCCCCAGACTATGGGTGCCCAGCGCGTCTGCACCCGTGCTGCAACGTCATGACATACTTGTTCAGACAGAGCTCTGCAACATTGTAAAAACTAGTATTATTTTTTTACAGCTGCGGAAGACTGCCTTATGCCTGACTGGTTTGAAGCTAAACTTGTTGCTACAATGATTCTGCTGACTGCAGATGTGGAAGAGATGAAACATGTATACAGGTAGACACCCTGTTTTCTTTGCATTTGCTTTGAATGTGGACCACAAGTCACTTGAGCAGGCTTTGTCCTATTAGCTTTAGTATATTACATCCAAGGAAAGGTTAGAGCTAAGTGCATAATGTAAAGATTGTATATATATATGAAATAGCACAAAAAAAAATTGGGTTCTTAAAACACTTTCTTAACAATGACATTTTGAGTTCGCTTTAAATGAGCTGTTGGTCATATTTGGTGTAAGGCAGCTCACAAATTGGCTTTAAGCACAGAGATGTTTGCTTGAATGTTTTGTGGATTACCTTGCCTACATCTTGCATAGAAATTTATTGTTTATTTTCAGTGTGTGTGGACAAAGTGATTTGTACAGATAATAACAAACTTTTGTGACACAGCCAGTGAATTCAGAGGTATTTCAGGAGCTTTGAGTTCATAATTCCTACGAGCAACTTGGATTGGTGGAGTGTTGACTTATTGTCTATTCCTTGATTACTACCTAGAGGCTGGCACCATAAGGAAAAAAATGACTTGATTGGGCATTTGTTTTTTAAGACAATTGAAAATGGTTTGGGAGACCACATTGCATGTGTTTCTTCTGTTCCGCTGTTGTCTCTGGCCAAACAGGCTTTACAGATTTTCTAAATAATACAAGAGAGAATGAGAGAGAGAGAGAGACAGAGAGGGAGCCAAAAGTTGGTTATGTGTCCCCAGTACAAGCAGCTTTCTGTCTTTCAAACTGCCTTCAGCTATCAAAAAAACCTCCTGTCATCTGTTACTAACCACTGTTGTGTTTTCCCAGAGTATAAACAAATGTTGGAACATTTTGTGTATTAATTTTGGTTTATCCACTCTTTAAAAATAACTAAATAAACAATGTCAGCACTGGGTGTTCGAATGTGACACCATTCCTGCTTGATAGCATACAATGTAGGCTGAGGTATGTTCTCCTGCTTTTTGCTCAGTTGGAAGGTGAATCTACCCAGAAGTCAGCAATACAGACAGTGGACTATGTTTCTCTTTTTAATGTTTGTTTTGTGTAGTGTCAATGGCAGCACAGAACGGATTGAGCTGAAGGCTCTCCTAAACCCTCTGCTAGATGTCTTGCTGAAACTTGGCACTAATCCCTACATCTCATCACTGAAAACTGATAAAAGCCTACAGCTGCTATTGAAGCTACTGCAGACTTGTTCAATCAAATGTTCCAGTCCACAAGTTGGTTAGTGGTATATTCAGTATGTTGCTCTTATGAATCTTGCCCTTCTAACTGGTGTAACAAAATTAGGCTAATACACTCATCAAAAAAAAAATTGTAGTAAGTCGCTTTGAAACAGGAATTCACATTAAAAGCAAATGGCCGTATTAAAAATGTCCAGAATGCATCTAATAAGGAATTACTATATTCTTTACAAACATCTAAATTCTGAGATAATTTGGATACCTCAGAAAAAATTATTAAGCTACCGTGTGGTATACAGTTAGTGTTGATAAACCTGGTAATCTTGGTCCTGTTTTGCCTTACAAGTAGGGGTTCTATTTTTCTTCAGAATGAGGCATACAGAATGAAAAGTAATTCTAAAATATAGCTGTTGTTATAAACATCTTTGTGGGTTTGATCAAGAGGTTTGGTAAAGGTGAAGGGGGCTGGTGGAAGTGCTTTGCTGCCCCATCCACCCACCAGCAGGCCCCCAACACCCCCATCCCACCTCAAAGTCCTTACTGAAGGTCCTGGGACCCTGCTGAATGGGCTGCCCTGTGGCACAGGAGGGTGGGGAGAAAGGGAGAAGTTACCTCTACTTTTCAGGGATCTCTCCCTACACCCGGCATCCCAGCCTCTGCCCCACCTCATTCAACAGGGACTCCTGTCCACAGGGAGAGGCTTTTCAGGGCAGCGGAGGAAGGGAGAGGGTGGGAAAGTTTGGTTCTACCAGCCCCTTTCAGCATGCTTTATCTCTGGATTAATTCTTTAAAATTGCCATTCAAAATGGCCCCAAGAGCTGCCTTTAGAATGCCAGACATTTAGAAACTGGGGTGATCAATAATGCATTCTACTTTTTTTTTTTTTAAGTAAAAGCATGCATTTGGGGACTGTGAACTGTGATTTGGGGTGTGTGTCTGTCATTTTGAATGATATATCCTATTATATGCTTCACCATGGTAATTTCATTGTGTACTACATCACATGTGTATGATACTGTAAGCCTGCAACATTTAACTTGTGCGCATTCGGCTTTTACACATATGGCAAAAACCCTAAACACTAAATAAAAAGGAGCAAGGGGCAGAAAACAGGCAGGATTGCTGGACTTTGGCAATTCTACTTGCCCTTGAACCCAGGGAGTTTTGGCTAGACACAATTTTGGTTTTAGGGGCAATCCCCAGAATGCAACCGTAATAAGTAACAGTAAGAGCTGTTCGACAGTGGAATTTGCTGCCAAGGAGTGTGGTGGAGTCTCCTTCTTTGGAGGTCTTTAAGCAGAGGCTTGACAACCATATGCCAGGAGTGCTCTGATGGTGTTTCCTGCTTGGCCCTTGTGGTCTCTTCCAATTCTATGATTCTATGATTCTATGATTCTATAACCCCTGCATAAGTTGCAGGTTTACTGTTCAGCTTTGGGAACAATGGTACTACCAGTATTTTAATTAAATGTATCTCCATACAGATGGGATAATAGCATTTCTCCAGAATTCATTTATGACTGCCACAGAAAGTATTTTGGATTTTCTCCTCAGAAGACTTACAGCAAATGAATTAAATACCGTAAGTACTTAGTGTAAATATTGGCTTGGAATTATTATTCTCTTAATTCAGAAGGGTAGCAATATTGTGAAAGTGTATTCATTTGGAACGTTCAGAAAAATATTTAAAAGAGAAATGCCTTGTCAACAAACATTGTGAAAAGCATTTACCAAAACGGATGTTTTAAAATTTCCCTCTAGCCATGTAAAAATATTTGAAACCAAATGCAAAAGTGCAGATCCAGTCACACAGTTAAAATGAGTATGTTGGTTGACAAGTTATTGTGATGGAGGAACTGGTGTAGTATTCACATTGGTTTTTAACTAAGGTTTAGTGTGTGGTGTGCAAGCCAGGCCATTGAGGCTGTTAGATTAATGTGAAGCAGTTGCCTGTCAGAACTCGAGCAGAATGTGGGGATGGATGGGGACATGCAGACCTTTGATTCTATGACCTGCTCTTGTATGCTGCCTGCCTGCACATTCGTGCATTCATGCCAAGCAGGGGGACGGAAGGACATTAGGACTCTGTTAATGCTTTGAAGAGCTCTCTGCAGAACAAGAATGATTAGATCTGGATCTAATTAAACATCAACATAGTTTTGCATGCCCAAATGTATCTTATATCAGCAGCCTTCTGTGTCACATGGCAATCTGCTTTTGAAGCAGAGATTTGTTTGTTTGTTTGTTTTCAAGGCAGTCCATGGTGTGGCCTGGAGGCAACATGCCAGTTAAAGAAAAGTCAAAAATTATACTGAGCGTGTCTAAAGTAGATACTTTGCATTATATTAAAGTAATTAATTGTGCAGACTCGTATCTCCTAGGTATTGTTTTAATGGACACCTGTAATAATGTATCCCTTCAGATGTCAGATCTGCAGCGCTGTAATTTATATCTAGAAGTGTTGTCAGAGCTGATGAACATTTGCTCAGTCAATGGCTGGAAAAAAGGACCATCCATCTGCAGCTTCATCTCCTCTCTGATAAATACCTCTCTCTGCAGTGTTCAAGAGGGAAATAGTGAAAAGGTAATTTTGTCTTAAGTTGAGTCATAATGCTTAGGCACAGTGCACATATTTTCACATAATACTCCTTTGTACTACTTTTGAAGGGAGAGGAGAGCAGCTTGGATTTAAAAATGTTGTGGCACTCTTCTGTTTACAGTAGAAAACCAGATACTCTAGATATGACATAATAGATACAGATACATTTACCAGCTAATGTTTTCCAGTTTTCTCATGTGTAATCTAAAAGTAATGAAAACAGACTGTGGTCAGATATCCCAATTTTTAGTGCTGTATTGAAATAAGACCAGATCAGTTTATTAGGGCTCCAAAGAGCTGTGAAACTGCTTACGTGAGCCAAGTGCCCTCCATGTCTAATGGCAAATTGCTTTTGAAAGTTGGTGGGAAGTTTCAAAAAGAATTTGTGATGTCGCTTTGCCTCCAAGCCAGTACAAAATACCTCAATGTAGCTAGTGAAAAGGAATGTAAAGTGAGACTCACACACTTCTCTATTTGTGCTTTGATATCAAGAGTTTGGGCAATAGGTATAAAAAGAAGAAAACCTTGAAATAAAAAGTGGCCATATTTTCTGATAATCATCTTGTGTTAGATGGTTCATGTGGGAATTATACAAATCCTTACAGTTTGACATTAGAAGGAAATCGAGTCCCTGCCTAATTCCATACTCAGCCTGCTGCTTTCCTCCAACCCAAAGGCAACACCTTCCTTCAGGCCCAGTCTTCATATCCTACTTTCGCTGTACAGGCCCTGTTCCCATCCCTTTGTCTCCATCTTGTGTAGAACATGCCATGTTTCCTCCTCACAACGTTAATCTAATCTATTCAAACCACCAGGCAGCTGAATATATGCTGGGGGAGGAAAAGGGGCTTCTCTTCATCTACCTTATTTGCTGAACAGCTACATATAAAATGTGTCAAATATTTGAGTTTTTTAAATTAAACTCTTTAATATATTTAAGAGACAAAGGGTAATGCTCCTATGTGGAACAGACCTTTTATTCTGTATTCAGACTGGTATAATTATTTTTATTAATATTTTTATTTTTTCCATACTTTATCAGAACACATTGTAAGAGTTTGAAAATTACCTGTGTAACTTTGCTTTCAGGAGGTAAAACTTGGGGAACAGATTCAGAAGGTAGTGAGTATGGCATCGCTAAGTGTGATTTGTGAAATTATTGATCAGAAGCCAGATCTTCAGCTTGAATCTCTCCCAGCTGTTGAAACCCTAAAAACAACTATTTCCTGTGCTCAACTTAACCATGTATTAAAGAAGCCTTGCAGTATGGAAAAAGATAGGTATTTGTGTTAATCACTTTGTTTAACAAATTTTAATTGGAGAGAAATCTACTATTCTAACTTCTATCTGTTTTCTTAAATCCTACGTTTATATATATATATAAAAGCAGAATACCTTAAAGGCTTCTTTAGTCTTCTGCCATTCCTGTTCTAGATGTGTTCCTATTATCCCATTTCCTAATATGTAAGCATTTTACTCTTAGGATTTAGACTGCAATCCTAACCATGTCTACTATTCAGGAGTAAGTCCCATTGATGTATATGAAGTTTAATCCCAGGTAAGTGAGGTTAGGATTGCAGCCTTAGTTAACTTCTATGTGATCATGAGCTTGGAAGTATGTTCCCAGTTATGTCTGTGGGGTTGTGCTGTTAATTAATGTTATTGGGTCTTGAGCTGTTGCTAGACATTTAATTTAGTCTATTCCTTTCCTTGGAGTACAATATAGTACATTTCTCTTTTTTTAAAAAAGCAAAGGTGAACTGAAATATTTTTCAACTTTTATTACAGTTATCTTGAAGAGCCAGCATCTCATCAAGGATGGGGGAAAATTGTAGCGTGTTATATACATGATCAGTGGGTTTGTCTTCATTTTGTTCTAAATAATTATCAAAAGCTTTCTAAGGACAAATATATAGAGCACTTTTTGCCAGATGTTCAAAAATGCACAAGAATTTTACAGTCTGCGCTGGAAGCAATGACAATTCTTCCTTCTGATCATATCTTACCTGTGTTTCATTCCATGAAAATAGTCGTTTCCAAGGTAAATGGTTTAAAACAACGTATGACTTTATTACATGGCTTTATATTTTATGAAAAACTAAATGCTACTTCTTTTTGCCTTTAGCTTTTGGAATCCTCTGAATCTCTGTGCATAGAGGCTTTTGACTTAGCATGGAAAATTATATTTGCTCTTAGTAACACACAGCTGATCTTTTGGCCCAATCTAAAAGCTTTTGTTCAGTTTGTGTTTGATCCTGAAATTCTTGCTGCCGCAGCAAAGAACAAAAGTCAGGCATACACCAGGATAAAAGAGGTAAATGTTTTACATTTCTTGTTATTCTTGCAACCTCTGTTCTTGGCAGTTGTGTTCAGATTATCGTATCTCAGCTTGTTAACCTGAGGTGTGCACAAGTGTTCTGCTTCTGCACATAGCCCTTGAGCCATGGTTAAACTTGGAATCCCCTGGTTAACTGGGAAACTATTGTTACTAACTCTGGAAGAAGGCAGAATCAAATCATTGTTTTAATTTGGTTAATATCCTAGGTTGTTCTGGAGCTGGTAACCTAGTTTCCCAGTTCAGAGATTCTTCGATCAATTAGAGACAAAATCTTATGCTATCTTGTTTAAGAACTATGATTTTGAAAACTTGTTCATAATCTTTAATTGAGCTTTTCCCCAGGTCAGTATGAAGCAAATATATGGAAGCTTGGTTGCTGTTATGTTTTTAACCACTAAATCTAGGGATGTAGTTCAGTAGTAAAGAATATGCTTTGCATCCAGAAGGTC
Organism: Podarcis raffonei; assembly: GCF_027172205.1. Lineage (NCBI taxonomy): Eukaryota > Metazoa > Chordata > Lepidosauria > Squamata > Lacertidae > Podarcis > Podarcis raffonei. The sequence continues at coordinate 78,175,799 of NC_070604.1, read as the reverse complement.
ATAGGTTCAATCCCTGGTACAGTTGGGAGAAACTCCTCCCTGAAACTACAAAAGCTGCTGCCACTCAGTGTAGACAGTATTGAGGAAGATGGACCAATGGTCTCACTTGGTAAAAGGCCACCTCCTATGTACCTGTCAGGGAACTGCCATCAGCTCAGAGGCGAGAGGTGGAAGGGCAATTGTGTTACAGGGAGCCTCCGAAAATCTTGCGAAGCAGTTCTTACTCTGGCGAGGAGGGAAGCCCCACCTCCAGTGGGGAAGGGGCGCAGGGATCAGAAGATGCTAGGGAGAGCCTCAACACCGAGCCTGAGCAAAGTGGAGGGGAGGCAAGTCCCCCTTTGCCAGCGCCCACTCTGTGCAGTAGGTTTGGGCGCAGAGAGGGGAGGAGAAGGATGGGGGTCACATGACTGTTGTGCTGGGGAAGGTATAAGGACCGCCCACTCCCAGATTCTGCCAGCGACTGAGCCGACATGGACTTGCAACGCTCTGCACTGTAAATAGTTTTGTACAGATAATAAAGCCTGGAAAAGACAGGTTGGAGTTTTGCCTGTTTGCTCTCGAGCAACCACACCAGTACCTGACAGTACCTATGCAGAATATAAACTGCCTCCCATCAGACTTGTGTAAAAATGACAGCTAAGGATATAAACTATGTATGCTATACAGTCAAACCTCGGGTCCCGAACGCCAAAAACCGGGAAGTAAATCCTCCAGTTTTTGAACATTTTTTGGAAGCTAAATGTCCAACGTGGCTTCCGCTGAGTGCAGGAAGCTCCTGCAACCATTCGGACGCCGCATGGGCTTCCGGAACAGATTACGTTCAGCAACCAAGGTTTAACTGTATAACTATATAAACTTCGTATGCTTTTGTTTTACTTCAAATCCATGTTTCTTAAACTTCTTAAAATGCAGGAAAGTATAGGAGAAAAATGTTACTTAAACAGTAGTATGCAAAATGTGAACTTTTAATGCTAACTTGCTTTTACAGAAGTATTCGTTTGTACCCACTAAAACAAGACTTGCTTATTTTAAAATATGCTAAAACCAGTAAATGATTGAAATGATTTCCCCCTCTTTAAGATCATATTTCAGATGATTGAAATGTCTTCAACAAGGACTGGCGTCTTTAATATGTTGTTGACTTACTGCTGTCAGTCTTGGCTATTTCCTACTTCTGATGACCCGAATGCTGTTGAAAAGGCTTTTTCAAATGCTAGCAATTACAGTGAACTTGTTGTAGAGGCCTGTTTATTTGGAACTGTTTTCAGGCGTGATCAAAGGTAAAAACAAAAGCAATGTTACTTTTGTGTTGCACTTGGGAAATGTATTGCTGATTTATGTAATAATCTCCAGAGTTGGTTTTTGTTGTAGCAAAAATAACAAAGGGTTGTATCCAATGGTGTCTATACAGAAGGGGAACAAAGTTTCACTTGAGCAATGGGGCTTCCCTTTCATTTCCCTTCCCTTCTACTGCCTCCAGCTCTCTGCATAGCCCCAATACAGGCATACCTTGGTTTTCGAACAGCCTAGTTCTTGAACAATTTGGCACCCGAACAATTGAAACCCGGAAGTGATTGTTCCAGTTTTTGAACATTCTTTTGGAAGCCGAACATCCGACGGGACTTCTGCAGCTTCCGATTGGCTGCAGGAGCTTCTAGCAGCCAATCAGAAACCAAACTTTGGTTTTCAAATGCGTTGGAAGTCAAATGGACTTCCGGAACGGATTCCATTCAACTTCTAAGGTACGACTGTATTGGCTCAAGGGTTTAGGGATCCTCCTCAGGAGAACTTGAGCCTGGAGGGAGAAGAGGAAGAGGATATCCTGTTGTGCAAGCAGGACTTCAAAGTGTCTTGTGTCATCTTAAAGATCAGTACATTTATTATGTATTATTTTGCATGGATCTGTACCACAAGACTTTCTGTTGTCCTTATGGATTTATCTATTTTTTCATTATTTTATTAAATGCAAAATGAAGCATAAACAAAATCCTCACAGGAAACAGGTTAGAAATATTGAAGCAGAGACAAAATGGGGGTCAGAGATATCAACAATACATACCAGACTTTTCAAAGAATAGAAATTATAACAAGTCTATAAAAATAGAAACATAATTAACATGGAGATTCCTTAATTTCTCAGGGTAGTGAACTGCATTTCCAGCAAACCTTAGTTTCTGAAGCTCTGTACAAATTTCCCGCTTTATTATATCATCCATTTATAGGCTGGGGGTGAAGGAGATTGGTATGATTATGATGTTTATGTTAATAATGCAGAACAAAGAAATTTCTCCCTTTTATGTGGATTTCTGATGGCAGGGAACCTTAAACTATAATAAGTAAATATTGAAAAAAAAATCTGTTTTTTTTCCTTCTCCTTTTAAATACATCAAGACTCGTTCAGGAAGTATGTGCTTTTATAGAAAATCTTGGAGATGAATGTGCAGCAAATGTTGTTACAGAAAGGTCGGTATTTCGTCACCTGGTTTTATAATAGTCATAATTCACTGTATCTGTACCATTCATAACATTCATCTCCCCACTTCTGTTTCTTCTGACTCATTGTTTCCTGAATTGTGTTTCAGGAAAAATTATCTAAACAGCAGGGTGCTAGGAAGTCATCATGAAAAAGAAGATAACAAGGAAACTGTGCTCTTACAAACATTATAGCCAGGATCCAGAGAACTGCACAACTAGTTTTGTTCATCCAATGGGATTCTGGGCTTTTGTGTTTTGAACAGCAGTCTTCCATGCTTTTGAAACTGAGCAGAGTTTCAAAAGTTGTTTGCCATTTGAAGATGGGAAGTGAAAAATCCTCCTAGGCATGTCCCAAGCCTTTTGGACATGTGTAAAATAGCTCTTTAGATTTTGTTTCCATGATATGGTCAGACAGAAACAGCATGTTGAGCTAGGTAAATTCTTAATCTTGTTATAAGAGCCACATTTGGCCCCCCCCCCAGCCTCAGATTCCTCATTCCTGATCTATGGCATAAAACATGCTGGATAGCTTCAACAAGATTAATTCCACAGTTTCAAATTTGATCCTGGTAGGGCATCTGCCTGTAAAAATGCAAGTGTTTGATTTATCCTAGCAGCCCAGCCAAATTAGAAGGGGGGGTCAATTATTGTGGCTCCCTTAAACATATGTTTGCACCACTGAAATATAAAGCTGAAATGGGGAGTGACTTATGCAAAAAAGGGAGCACACGGTCAGAGGATTAAAAAAAGTAATATATTGTATTACAGTACGAACAGGGATGACCATTATGTGAGAGTTTGCGCCATCAAATTTTTGTGCTTGCTGGATGAGACAAATACATTGCACAAGAAGTTTATAGAAGACTTTGTGATGAAACTACTTGATAGGGTAGGTATCTGTTTATGGTGCTTTGTGCATATGTCTTGGCTTTGACAGTTGGTCTGCTCTGGTTGCTGGGGACATAGCAGCCCCCGTACCCTCACAGAGGTTATTTCCATACTGTTATTGTTTTGTGGCAATCATGCCCTTCATTTCTTTGCTTGTTTTGCTGTCATTGTAGCTTGTAATAAAGATAAGATGGAAAATGATGGAAAATAAGGGATGGAAAATGTGAAAGCCTGGGGTGTGTGAATGAAGCAGCTTATCCAAAAGTTGCTGCTTATATGACACCTATTAATCATGGGGCAAGATATACAGCAGCATTGTGTTAGCTACATCAGATATTTGTGTTAGCTGCTTCAGAGTATGTAAGATTGCTCCTGAAGAAGGAACCAGTTCCAAAACTAGAGTGAGCTACACTAGACTTTAATAGTTGTTGCTTTTGAGAACCAAAACTCCTCTTTGCATTCTGTGTATACTGTAGATATCTACAGCATTCAAATCCAGGATGTATTTCTGCAGCTAGAGTACTGTCATCTTTATGAGAGTTGTGTACAGGGTCTTCCTTACTTGCGAATCGCTGCATTCAGTGATCTTTCATCTAGCTTGGAGATGCTAGGAAGAAGAATCCTGCATCTGCTGTCCTTTTGACCTAGACTCTCCCTTGTGATTAACCTTTTCAACCAGAACTGAAAGAAACTAAAGTACCAAAGCATTCAGCTTGAGCAACTTTATATTCTCTACAGGGTGAACTCATGTCAAAATCAAAAAACCGCTATTATGTGAACTCCTTACAACACAGAATTAAAAATCGACTGTGGCAGACATTGCTAGTTCTGTTTCCAAAACTTCATGAGGTACTGTTTCTCATAGCATTTGTTTTTATTACTTATTTTATTACTTATGAAGGGAAAGTTAATTAATAAAACAGCTTTTCTATTTATAAAATGGGGTGCATAGTACCACAAGTATGTCAGACTTCCTTCCAGCATATAATTCCCCTAAGAAGAATTGCTTAGAATTAAGAAGGTAGGTTGCTTTTGTGGCTGTACTATTAGTTTTCTTAATTGACTGGCTAAATTGAAATGATTAATTTGCTCTTTTACTGCTTTTTATTTATTTTTTTGTTTGTTGTCTGTTTTGAAAGAAAACCCTTTTAAAATCCTAGGAAGGAAAGAGTAGTGTGTGTGTTTGTGTGTGTTTGATAAAGTAGGTTTACAAAGTATAATTGATTTCATACCTGCTATTTTATCTAGGATATTTTAACGAGAACTATTGACAGGATTCTACAAGCTGGACATAGTAATAATCAAGCATCAGTAAAGTACTTAATAGAATGGAATATCATATTGATTCTACATAAGTTTCCTCATTTTCTTCAAAAGTTCTGGGATTGTTTTAACTATGTGAGTAGTAAGGTATTTGGTTGTTCAATTGTGAATAAATCATATATGTTTTTATTGAGTCTTCAAGTACTTTTCAATTTTTTTATTATTATTTTTTGCTTAAATGGATTCCAGGGACAGGGGTAACATTTACCATTGAATATATTGATGTTGATAATATATGTAATAATTGTGCTAAAGCAGTTAAGCCCCTGTATTATGGAGGCATGAATGAGTGCTTCTGGGTTCAAAATTGGTTGATAAGCTGTAATTAAACTATAAGGAACTACATGCATTGGGAAACCTTGATACTAACACATGGCTTATTTTCCAGGGTGAAGACCAGCTTAAAACGAGCATTTGCACATTTTTAGCAGTGATATCACATTTTGACGTAATTCTCCAAAATATATCTGAGAAGGTAGATTTTTTTGGTTGAAACTAAGAAATGGGGTGTAGGGAACAAATGATAATAATCCGCTAACTACATCTTGTTGAGGTTACTGCAATGTGTTTTACAGGGCTGCCTTTCAAGACCACTCAGAAACTTAAAAGACCAAGGCCTATCTACTCCAAACCAGTGGCAAACCACTGGACAGCAATTGCAAGCCAACTAGCAGGGTATGAGTGCAGTAGCTGTCTCTCCTGCTGTTAATTCCCTAGCACAGGCATAGGCAAACTCGGCCCTCCAGATGTTTTGGGACTACAACTCCCATCATCCCCAGCTAACAGGACCAGTGATCAGGGATGATGGGAATTGTAGTCGCAAAACATCTGGAGGACCGAGTTTGCCTATGCCTGCCCTAGCAGCTGGTATTCAGAGATATGCTGCCCCTGATTCTGGATGTAGAATATGGCTATCATGACTAGTAGCTGCTGATAGCTCTGTCCTCCATGAATTTGTCTAATCCCCTTTTAAAGCCATCTATATTGGTGACCATCACAGCAAATCCCATAGTTCAGCTATATGCTGTGAAGTAGTACTTCATTTTGTCCATTCAAATTAATTAGATGACCTGGGTTCAGGTCAATTTAATTTTGTCCATTCAACTTAATTAGATGACCTGGGTTCAGGTACTTTGAGAAAGGGAGAAAAACCTTTCTGTATCCATTTCCCCCACACCTTACTCATCTTACCCCTCCTGGTAGAATGCCCCCCCAATGCCTTCACTTGGCTAGATTGCTGACTATCACAGGTCATTTGGACCATATCTTGCATGTTTAAAAGTTTCACTGGTTCCCCATGCATTTCTAGGTTTAAATAAGTGGTTCCAACCTGTAAAGTTCAGTATTTTGAAGACCACTTGCTCCCATTCAAGCCTGCTTGTTCATTAAGGTCATCTGGAGAGGCCCTTTTTTAGATACCTCCAGCTACAGAAGTTAGTGAATGGTGACTGAGAATCGGGTCTTCTCAGCAGTGATGCACTGGCTCTAGAATGTCCTCCCCAGGTCTGTGCAAGTAGCGTCTGTACTTAGGAGTTTTAGGCTGCATGTGAAAACAGCTCCCCACCCCAGCCTTTTTAATAACTACGTTGTAACATCACAACACTGGTGTTCACTTTAGAGCATCCCCAAACTCGGCCCTCCAGATGTTTTGGGACTACAACTCCCATCATCCCAAGCTAACAGGACCAGTGGTCAGGGATGGTGGGAATTGTAGTCCCAAAACATCTGGAGGGACGAGTTTGCAGGTGCCTGCTTTAGAATGTATTGGTCTGTTAACTGAGGTCCAGCTCTGAGGGCCTTCTGGTGGTTCCCTCATTGTGAGAAGTGAAGTTACAGGGAACCAGGCACAGGGCCTTCTCGGTAGTGGGGGCCGCCCTGTGAAATGCCCTCCCATCAAATGTCAAGGAAATAAACAACTATCTGACTTTTAGAAGACATCTGAAGGCAGCCCTGTTTAGGGAAGTTTTTAATGTCTGATGTTCTATTATATTTTTAATATTTTGTTGGAAGCCACCCAGAGTGGCTGGGGAAACCCAGCCAGATGGGTGGGGTATAAATAAAATATTATTGTTGTTGTTGTTGTTGGGTGGGGTATAAATGTTGTTGTTGTTGTTGTTTAGCAATATTAAGAAATGTTAATAGTTTTTACTTTGCAATGTTTTGGCGTTTGTTTTGTTCTGTTTTTAATTTGTAGGCCACTTTGAAAATATGTTATTGAATGATGGAAGACAATTTATTATTAATTATTAAAATTAATATACATTTGCAGATATATGTTGGTTTATAATGCTGCAAGTTAGCTAAGAGTTGAAGGCTATGCATAGAAGTATAATTCTATACGGACTAAAAGCTGGAGTAAATCTTATGTTTTGATGTAGGATTTCTTGATAAAACTTTAGTTGAACTTCCAGCTCATTGCCGTGTCTATTTAAAAATGTTTCACATTAGGAATTAGATGAGTTATAGTTATATGACTTCTTACATATAGTGATATTACTTCTTACGAGAAATGTATGAACTACTAAAGGAATGCCTTTCTCCCTCTAGACACCAGCCTTGAAGAAAGCCCTCGTCGTCGTTCTACAGTGGTGTTTCCATCACAATTTCAGTGTTCGACTTTATGCTTTAATTGCCCTTAAGAAAATTTGGGGAATGTGCAAAGCATTGTGTGTGGAAGATTTTGAAGCTTTAGCTCCAGTTATTGACTGTAGTCTCAATCAAGCAGAAAGCATGCATGGAACAGGGTTAGTAGCACATAATTCTTTTAAAATACTGCTATGAAACTAGTGATGCTCCAAAATGAAAACACTTTCTAGACCACTTACGGATGAATCTAATTTTCTCAAGGAGCACTTTGTTATACCCATAGTTGTGTTGTCTCATCTGAACAAGGTAGAACATTTTAAAATAAACCAAATTCAGCAATAACAGATAAAGTGAAATTATGAAAAAAGTCTGGGGATTTCTTTTTCATCAGAAGCATACCTGGCCTGTGAAACAGAAAACTAGACTGCTTGTCTCTTGAATTTTAATAACCTGACTTGCACTCCACTTATTTGAATATAGGTCAATCACTTCCATATTATTATTGATGGATTAGATAGAAGATACTGGTTGTTTGTGGAGTAAAAGGGAGAGACCAATAGTGTGGCAATTTGTTTATTCTTTGGGAGACTGTGAGGTTAAATTTATCTGAAAGTGCTCCCTTAATATATGACTTAATGTCTGGAAGAATGTTGCGTGGTGAACCAAATAAGGCAGGTAATAACAGTGTAGTTGTATAAAGTAGGATTGCTCTTGTATAGTGCATTGTATATAAACACAAATCATAATGAAATCTTAAGCATTTTTACTCAGCAGAAAGTCCCATAGAGTTCAGTGGATCTTACTCTTGAGGTGATTATGTTTAGAATTACAAATTTGAACTATGCCCGGTCTGGGGAAGAAGGTTTAATCCTTTGAATATATTTCATTATTATTATTATATTATATTATTATAACCTGGCCAGAGCCTCTGAAATGGGACAAGTTAAAGATCTAAATTTGATAACTATTTTATATATATATTTATATTTGTTGTGATTCACAGACCCACAAATGAGTTTTCCCAGTTTGTTCTGCAGCAGCTTCCGCTGCCAAATCATGGGAACTACTGTTTAAATTCCATAAAAAGCAATTGCAATATGTAATTTGCCCCAAGTGTTTCAGCACAGAAAAGGGCTGAAAGAATTGTGATGCATATTGCTTAAAACAATGAGTTTTAACAATGAATCAATGAGTTGCAGCCATAGAATCTAACTCACAGATATGTGTATGCTCAAATGTGATTTATTCAGTGGAGAGACCTCAGCTTAGTGTGAAAGGAAACCATGTGGAGCTGTTTTAGTGCTTCTGCACCACAAAGAAATTCCCTTGATCGAGGCGATGTTGTGTAATACCTCATAATTACCCTTGTGCTTACTAGTTGGAAAGTGACCAAATCGTAATAGAAAAGAATTATGCTGCAATCCTTACTCGACTTATCTTGGGAGTAAGCCCCATTGAATTAACTAGGATTTACTTCTGAATATACATGGTTAGGATTGCCTTTTGGTAACGTTCTAAAAAGAGGCTTATTGAGACATTTTCTTGTCATACATCATACTATTATGCTTACAATGCAGGAATGCTAAAAAGAATTGGCAGCGCATCCAAAAACACTTTTTCTTTGAAAACTTTCATCCACTTAAGGATTACTGTGTTGAGGTAAGTACATAAATATTCAGTGGTTTGTTTGTTTATTTTTTAAAAAACAACAACCTTAGATCTGTCTAATCGATGACACTGCTAGTGTGATCAAGGAGACGTGGCTTCAAATTTCCACTCATTCAAGAAACTAACTGGATGACCTTGGGTCATTAAGCAAAGGCATTTTTGTGTGTGTTGAAAACATCAATCTCACTGCCAAAGTCATCCTAATTCTGCACCATATTGTTTTTATATGTGTGCTTACTTTGCCTAATGTACAGTTCAGTCCTGTGCATGTCTTCACAGGCATAAGCCCCATTGTTCTCAACTGGACTTACTTCCAGATAATACATGATTGCTTCCTTATTCAGCTTTTGCTACAGGACCTTTAAATCACACACCCCAGATATTTGGAAATTCACTAAACCCCTTCTATTTCTTGAAATTTTATCCAATATTGTACACATTCATAAAAGCTAGAAACAGACATTAAATAAGAAAATGAAAGTCCAGGGTCTGAATTTCACGTTTCTTTGCAACCTCAGGATGTACGCAACCCTGAACCTCATATAGAAGCCTGTGCTTTGGGAAATGACTACTTACTTGGAACATGTCTTATTTTATGGATTGCCATTATGCAGTTAGAGAAGGTGGGCAGAGCAGTTCAATTAGGGTGGAGTATTTATGGTGGAAGAACCACCAAATCCAGAGTCCAACTCTTGGTATTTTCCCTCCAATGTCAGGGGAGTGGGAAGGTTTTGGATACGGCAGATCTTCTTAATATACCCATATGATGTCCATTTTATCTTCCTACTGTCATTGCAGGTGGGGTTGTACTCTAAATATGCTTGCCTTCCATTAAAGTCAATGAGATTTAAGCCCAGTCATACCTTGGAAGTTGAACGGAATCCATTCCGGAAGTCTGTTCAACTTCCAAAACGTTGGAAAACCAAAGCGCTGCTTCTGATTGGCTGCAGGAAGCTCCTGCAGCCAATCAGAAGTCGCGGAAGCCCCGTTGGATGTTTGGCTTCTGAAAGAACATTCACCAACCGGAACAATCACTTCCGGGTTTCGATCGTTTGGGAGCTGATTTGTTTGGGAGCCAAGGCATTCGAGATCCAAGATACGACTGTACACTGAAATATGAGTGGGACAGACCGAACCATCATTTTGTTTCTCTTATTATAATAGGGCACTAATGCTTCACTTTGACTGGTTCATGGCTAATATATTTCGGCATTTTCAGTGCTAGTTCAATTTTCCAAATATTATTTTTCAGACAATATTTTACACCTTGCCGCAACTTTCAGAAATTGCAGAAGAGGAATTGATTTCTCTATCTAAATTTAAAGCATTCACAGACATCCCACTGAGCTCAACATTTCCATTCTCCCATTCTCGAACTTCACTTCTTGATCTGAAGCAGTGTGACTGGTCTCAGCAAGATTTGGGTAAATAACTAGTGCTGGCTTAAATAGTCATGCATATTTTATATACTTCTTTTAAAATTAATTGTGCAGTATTTTAACAACACAAAATGTTAAATGGTTATGAAGAATATTGTCTGCCCTCAGTATTTAATTTCTAATATGCTAGGATTCTCAGCAGAGTTTGTTGCATTCAGGTAACTAAATATTCAATCTTAGGTTTGAGTTCATCTGAATCAAGCAGTCAAAGGCAATGGACAGATGTTCAAAAAAAGATAATTCCTTGGAAGGACAGTACTCCTGATCTGGAGCTTGTATTTCAAGATCGGGCTACTAAACTTGGAAAAGCAAACAATAAACTGATTGTAGTGGCTTCACTCATTGATAAACCTACCAATTTAGGAGGTAAGATCTTACCCACTTGAAACTACTAGTACTTGAAAGTATGTTATGTGACTTACATTTTTTAAAGCAAACTTTATATATTCAACCTCTATATATAAAGGATTTCCAATGGAAATTGCGTTTAATCATCAAACTACAGCACAAAAGAGAAGTGCCTTTCACTTTCCCCCCTGACATTACCATAAATTAGTGTACTTTAGCCACTTGTAGTAATTAGTTGTTTGCAGGGCCATGTTATAGGCTGATGAGGATGCTTAGTTTAAGATCTTTAAGGGAAGAGTGAGTCATGCTATTGTATTTTTGTATAGCCTGATAGACCCACCATGAATGCCCTTCTTCAGCATCTAAGTGCCCCATTCAATTAATGAAATATGACTCATATGGAATGAAAGTGTTCTGCTTCTTTGTAGGCCTGTGCCGTACATGTGAAATATTTGGGGTGTCGGCTCTCATTGTTGGCAGCCTTCATTATATAAATGACAAGCAATTTCAGTACCTCAGTGTTTCTGCTGAACAATGGCTTTCCCTCATTGAGGTGAGTAAAGAGTATATTACTTGTAGACTACTTAAATGTAACTTAACTTGCCTCAGTTTTTCATGAATGGGCTTGCCTACCATTGTATGGGACTAAAATTCTTTATGCTAGTGTTGAAGTGTTATGTATTAGTCTGCTACCTTTACAACTCTTTCCTGTGATTGACTGGGTTGAGCCTCTGTTTTACTACAGTTAAGCACTTTGACATTTCTTTGATTTCAATGGGAACGTTAAGCATGTGTGTTCCTGAATATATCTCTGACTAGCATTGCTGGAGTGGGGGGCAAACCATGGGCGTGAGGGCTATTGTCTTCATAGCTTGTTTGTGGCATTTATGCAGGCATCTGGCTATCAGTTGGAAACGAGTTGCTGCACTAGATGGATTCCCAACCTGATCCCTGCTTTTTTTGTTTTGATTGATTGAACCTAGCTGTGTGGCTTTATGAATCTTATAAGGATACTGTATCGGTCCACATGATGCTAGCCTTTCAGCTGATCAAAATCTGACATATTTTGACTGATACAGCTATTTGTACTGTATATTAATAGAGGTTTGCATTCAAACATTTCTAAAGTAATCTCACTTTTTTAAAAATAAATAAATGTGTAGGTAAAGCCATTCCAGCTTGCTGATTATTTGGAGCAGAAGAAAATGGAAGGCTACACTATAATAGGTGTAGAGCAAACGGCTAAAAGTTGTGATCTGACAGAATATTGTTTTCCAGAGAAATCGCTCTTGCTGCTGGGGTAAATAAAAAACAAAACTTTTTTAAATATAACATGATTCTAAATAATTTTTTGGTAGTGAAAGCTGAGAATTGTAGAGTTTGAGAAAAATGAAAAGATCAGCTATAATTGTTGTTCCCGTTTACTGTGGTGGCTGAATAGGACTAGAATAGAAATATATGAAGGCCTCAACCACCCAGCTGTCCGTCATTGTCGTTTTAATTCTGATGGTCCCCTGGTGTAGAACTCACTCATTCCAGATATTTTTGTCCTCCCCATTCAACAGGGCTGTAGGCTTATTTTTCATGTGCTTGAAATGAATGTAAAACAGTGACACATCAGCTAATTACACCATATAATAGCACTGAGCAATATTTTTAGGGAGTGAAGCAGGAGTCATATTAACTGCACTTGATCTGTCTTAAAAGCAATATTAGTTATGAAAGGGGAATGAGGAAATGTTATCACTGTATCACAGTGCAGTCTTCTCTACTAAATATATGATTAACATTATCTGGCCCAGTAGCAGCAGTGGCTCCTCAGGCAGGGTCTTGTTACCCAGTAACATTTTATTTGGATATTCCTTTGATTAAACCTGGGTCTTTTTGCATGTTGAGTAGATGCTCTGGGACTGAACTGCACCCCCTCTGCTAACTGTGATACATGTTTGTGTGCTTTTCTTGTCAGAAATGAGCATGAGGGAATCCCTGCGAATCTAATTCAGCAGCTGGACACCTGTGTAGAAATTCCTCAGCAAGGAGTTATCCGGTCACTTAATGTCCATGTAAGTGGAGCTCTGCTCATTTGGGAATATATTAGGCAACAGATCGTCAAGGAAAAAGAATGAAGATAAATACATGAATCTTGTCAAAACTGTTGCTCTGATGGTGCTAAGAAACTCATGGAGTAGAGATAATGCACAAAAGAATAAGTTTTGTATTTTGCATGCCTTCATTTTTTAAAATAACTCAAATGCCTTAAACCATGACTGTATTGAAATATTCATTGATGATAAATATTCTTTCAGTATACAAGTTTCTTGGTGTAGATTATGTTGCTGAAAAAATCTCTTTATATTCTTCTTAGGTGAGTTCCAAATGACCATTTTGTAGCAGGGTGGCAACTCAAGTTTGTGGGTTCCCTTCAACCATACACAGAGCTGCTGGGGCAATGCTCCTATTTTATCAAATTAATATGCAAACAGACTCAATGTGTACACTGGCATGACTGCACAATAACTAGCATTTGGCTAATTTTATTTATTCACTTGTAAAGATCGACTATCAAAATGGATGTAAGTGTTCTATTAATACAAAGGAAACTGCTTGAAAGAAGAAACTGGTAATGAACTCACAATGTAACATTTGAGTAGATACAGTGCACCAATTCACCCTTTATTGGTAGTAGCAACTTCAATGAGGTGTGGTTGGGAGGCCTCTTCTCTTCACTGCGCACTTCCAAGGTACATGCGGGCTAGGAGCCTTCACACCGATGCCAGATAAACAAGTATAGCTTTTGAAATTATTTATAGGCCATCACTGTCCTTTACTGACACTTTTAAGTATCACTCAAGTGCTCTTCTTCTGCAAGCTCCTTTGTCGTGGCTGTATTTTGAAAAGCTGATGAGTAGCTATGACTTCTCAGTTGTCTCTGAAGGCTGAAATTCTCCTGCTTCCAACTTTGCTTTATATTTTAGATAATCTCTTCTTCTATCAAAATATTTAACCTGTTTTGAATAAGATTGCTGTTAGGAAATGAGACTGACACAATAAAATTCTAGTGTAATGAAAACAGGAAGAACCTCTTGCAGCATTTCAGATCTAGATATGTAACCATGCTGATCTACTCTGAATGTTTCAGGATCCTCAACTCCCTTAAGGGAGAATTCTCCCTTAGTTCTATTACCAAACAGTTCTAATGTCTTCTTACAGTGAAATGTAGGGTGCCACAATCAACCCTACCTAATTGGTCAGGCAAATATCTCGGAGATGCTCACACAACCCTTGAGGTATTTGATACAGAACACTACAATTTACACCCCTATCAATGCTATGCCAGTTTATAGGGTTTATCTCATTGCTGGTAAAGACAAGTACATGCTGGAAACCTAGGAAGCCACCTTACAAGAGTCAGACATAGCCTAATGTTGTCTACAGTGACTCTTCAGGGTTTCAGACAGGAAGTCTTTCTCAGTCCTATCAGAAGATGCTGGAATATTTTTTTTGGGGGGGGGGATTTGTCCTGCTTACCCACTGTTGTGGACACACATTTTCAAAAGAGCACCTAAGTTTCTCACACTTCGATGCCTCTTCCATATTATCATCTAAGCACTTCCAATACTCATCCCGAGCTCCCCAGCAAGCCTTCCTTTCCTTCATTGATGGAGCTGTCATTTCTGTCACAAGAAACAAAAGATCGCTGTTATTCTTGAACTACTTTGGTGTTCTATAACTTAACAAGTCACCAACCAATCCTACACTTTATTGAACCTAAACTGTTTTTACTTGAGTCTAATGTTGAATGTAAAATGTTTTTAAGTGTTTTGAAACGCACTGTATTTATAAGGGAGCAATACTGAAATGAAAAGATAATCATAGCTGTGAAGCCTGTTACTTTGTGTGCAGCCTGTCAACATTGTTACAGTTACAAGAAAGCAGTTAAAGGCCTATGTGGTTTAGTTAGACCTGTTAGTTATCTGAAGTAGAATTGTGAACAGCTAAAATAGGGGTGATTAACCAGCAGCCCCCCAGGGCTTGTTGGACTACCAACTCCCATCATCCTTGACCATGGTGGGGGCTGATAGGAGCAGTAATCCAACAATATCAAAAGGGTCATAAATTAGCTGCCCCGCCCTATAGCATATAGCAGATGATCCTGACAGTAATTGCCCGAAAGGACTGTCACAGCCTTGTCCAGTCAATGTGGTCTGGTGGTCAGTGGAAATAGAAGAACCCAGAAAGAGTTTGAAGAGCTGAAATCTCTTAAAAATTGAATTTGTAAAAGCAATAACAGTCTTCACATTTTAAGAGAGCAATTCTTGACCAAGATTCAGGTGATTCAGGCACACCTTGCTTTATTGAGCTTTGTTTTACCATACTTTGCATATATTGCCCCTTATATAAGGACATTGGTGCAACTGCTGGCAGCCCTTACCTGCCACCACCTCTTCTAGTCACAGGAGTGGAGCTCGCTAGGGTTAGAGTTGGCTTTTATCTAGCATGTAAAACACTGACTCGTGTCCTGCTTTTGGGCTTCCAATGGGCATCTGGTTGGCCAATGAGAGATCAAGACACGGGACTAGATGGGCCATCTATCTGATCCAGCAGGCGCTTCTTATGTTTTGGGAACCTTTGGAGGGGGTGCAATTGTGTGGGCCAGTATACATAAATATACTGAGATTCCAGGGTTGGCATTGTTTGGTTCACAGCAGTCTAAAGCCCAGAGAGTTTAACTGTAAGTAAAACAAACTGCCACACCTTATGTTTAAGGAGGCACCATTTGATAAGCGATCTTCTTAAAAGCAGACAACAATGTCTACAGTGCAGTGTTACTTAGTATTTCAAGAACACTAACACCATGTAAGACTGGTTTCATCGTACAAACAGCGTACAAAACTGTACTGAACACTAGAAACCTTACAGTTTGCCACCTGCATTGGGCACATAAAATAATCCCAGGTTGTCAGGTGAAGAGTTTTAAGAAGCCCCCAAAACATTGTATTGCTGGGCAGTTGCCACATTGCACGCGACCAACCTGAGCTGCTGAACTCGGGGCTAAAGAACGGGACTCCCCAGGGCACCTATCCCCAAAGTCCAGTTTCTGCCGTGAACCGCCGAAAGGAGTGAGCGCGGTCTCTCCCGTCGTTTCCTTCCAGGGGCCCCGCGGAGCCGCCTGCACGGAAGGCGCCGCGTGACCGAGTCCCGCGCCCTCGCTGGAGAGCGATGCCCAGTGGGCACAAGGCAGGGGAAGCGCGCGGAGGTAACTCTGCTTGCCCTCCACGCTCGGCTGCTGCAGTCTTGGGAGGCGGAGGGCAGGGCGAGCGCCCGCTCTCACCTCCTCCTCTCCGCCCGCAAAAGGGTGAGAGGGGTCTCCCCGCCTTCTCGAGCTCAGAAAGGTCTCCCCGCCCGACTCCTCTGCGGGAAGCCGGCTCCCGACCTCCAGACAAGGTGAGGATTCTACACTCGTCGCCTTCACTTACCCGCCGCACTTCCGGTTGAGCTTGAAAAGCCCGGATGTGCATCCAGGTGACACACCGGAAGCGCATGCGCAGCTAACATGGAGCTTATTATGACAACGCGGAGGCGGAGAGAGAGTGTGTCTCTCCGCCTGCTGCGTTATAGGCTGCGCGTGCGCACTTACGCAGCTTGCTTGGCGGCTTTGTTGCTAGGCTACTGCCCGGCCCCCTTCAGTGCTGCTCTGCGGGCGGGAAAACAAATGAGCTCAGGATGAAGCCCTGGGACGTAAGAGACATGAATTGCAGTTCCATTTCGTGCGCCCCACAGGTTTGGAAGCCCTAATTTAGCCGTTAATATTCTGGTGCTTTCGAATAAATGACAATAATATAATTCGGCAATCGAAAATCTTCAAAATTGCCACCATGTATTTTTTTTAAGTTTCAGCGTTAAAGCAGCGGCGTCTGCATTAGCAGGTGGGGCTTTTTTGAGGATGGAAGCAGACCAATTAAATTGACATTTGCAGCTGATTTGGGTAGAAAACGGACAGGACTGTCTTTACGTCACTTTGGCACCCGCCGTGCTTGCAATTGTGCTGCCCGTGAAATTCCACATTTATTTTTTTTAATCCTTCCTGTTGTGTGTGATGAATTATACGCGCTTTTCGAAGTCACGGCAGGCCAGAATTTGTTAAGAGACGAGAAACAGAAGCGGAGAATTCGGGAGGCTTCCTTTGTCGCGCAAGGGCTGCCTGCCGCCACCATCCGAGCAGAGATTCTGTAGGAGGTTTTTGCTTTGTAGTTGTCAGGTCACCTCCATGAGTCGCGACAGAGACGAGGCCACAAACGGCTGCAAAACGGAACAACTTTATTAATTCCTCCTGATTTAGCAGCAGCGCTGGTGGCTTCAGTTTGGACGCAGCGCCGCCTATGGTTGATCTAGCAACATAGGAGCCCAAACTTCCCATATTCTGACAGTTTAAGGAGGGCAAGTGTCCAGCTGGTGGCTCGAGCATTTCATCCCTGAGAGAAGCATTCATGGACCCCAGGAACCGAGGAGTTCCAGGCTACACCATGAAGCACCAATGAAAAAAGAACTACTTCCCCAAGTCTGAGTAGATTTTCTCAATTCAGTCACAGCCTATTTCTAAAGGCTGAGAGTTACAAAAATCTTCCCTTCGTGTGTGAGTGAACTCTCTCCTCCCAAGCAGCAAAAGGCTGATGCAGATGGGTCCTTAAGCCTAAAGTCTGATCTAAATGATCACAGTATGGGGTTTGGGACCGATTCTGCTCACCTTCCCAAGTCAGATTAAATAATGATTGTAGGGTGACCAATGCACCTGAACTGGATCTATCTGCTCTGCAGGTATCTTGGTGGTGAAGCTTGATTCCTGCTCTTCTAGTACTGTGAATGGGATTATGGCATTTGAGGGACAGGAAGCTTCTGACATAGGAACCAACTCCTAGGGGCTAAGTCTCTTCAGCTCCCCCAAAGTTGATGGGTATTGCCATTCAAATAGTGTGTTTGTGTGTGTGATTATCTCTCCCCCTGCCCCAATGTTTTACACTATTCAAGTTTTCACCCTTGGCTGCTGCTGATCCTGTTTTGAGGCAGGTGCTGGACAGAATGGTCTTTTGGTCTAGTGACTGAAACCAAAGCAACCAGTGTCTTAATAATTCATCAGTTTCCTAAACTGATTGTAAACCCCACACACCTTTACATTCTACTAGTGGAACAGTAAGAAGTGCTGGCTCGTTTCCATGGGAACCAAGGAGCTGCACTTCTGAACTGTGTGGCTTTTTCACAGCATTGAGGTAAGGGTTGATCTTGAAAAGTATTGAATGATTATAATTCTTAAAAGCCTTCCATAAAACACTGCAGGTCTATGCCACTTTTGAACTCCCAAGACAGACACTTACAATATTATCTTTTTAGTTGGCATACATGTACTCGCTTTGTTTAGGTTCTTCTTCTTTTTATTTTGCTGTATGATTTTCTGTAGCAAATTGGAGGCTTGTTGATAATTTGCTGTCTGTGGGGCATAAACCTAAAGTAACATTGTTGATACTTAGTGGCTGGAGAAAAATGCAGAAAAACGCTTATCTATAGATAAGCTCCCCTGTCTGGAAGAGGATGCCCTTCTGTTCTCTTTTTCCTCATTGTCTTATAGAATGAGTTGCCCTGTCATGATTTACATGAAAATAGCATCTCTCTGTTGCAATGAGTCCTATGTATTCCCAGAGAAATAACTCCTAGTGGTTAGAATAGGCCCAATTAATGTTTTACATTAAGTCCTATAGCAATGATGAAGCTACCAAATTATATACCTTTTCATTTGATGGATTGGAGACCACTGGATACCTCATGTAAGCTCCTCTGAGCTTTCTAAAGGAAGAATGAGACCTGTGCATTATTAAAAAATAGCTTCAACTTTTATATAGGTAATTAAATAAATATCCCAGGCTTATTTCATTTCCTTATTTAGGGAAGTGACCATAATTCATTGGCAGAGCACATGCACTGCAAACAGAAGATCCCATCTTCAATCCCCACATCCCCAGTTTAAAGGGATAGGTATCAGGTGAGGGAAACAATTTCTGCCCGAGACCCTGAAGAGTGGCTGCTACTCAGAATTGATAGTGTGTGTGATAATACTCTGTCAGGATGTAAGGCATCTTCCTATGAATAGTAGTCATTCTCAGAGGAACCATGTTGAATTTATACAAGGCGCAAAAATCTCAGAATAGATGTGCTAGAATCTGGCCAGGTTTGGTGTTCTTCCCCCATTACCTTAGTAAAGACGGCAGATCCCTCTTCCAGTGCACAAAGTCATTGATTAAATCCTGACCAGCAAGAATATAGTGTAACCCAGGGGGTAATTTCTACCACTGATAACCCTCTTTTACTGCCCCCCAGGAGCTGCCTACCATCTCCCCTAATTCCTGAAACTACCAGTTGTCACTAAAACCTAAATCCTTAAAAAGGGGTCTGTGGCCATTCAGCCTTTGCCCCTCTTGATTTCCCCAACCTGCAGCTCATGCCTGAAGCTGCCAGTGTCGGGTGACCACTGAGAGTAAGTTGGCAATGTTAGTTTGGATTAAGTGTAGGATTAGTTAGACCAATATTCTGGTATCTTGAGCTGCACACTTGCCATTTCTCCTCCTTCTCCCTTTTTAAATACATACTCCATTTGAATAAACTGCTTAATTAGAGCTGAACACACTCAAGGCCTATGCTACTGATTGTTAATGTGCCTAGGAAAGTGGAGGAGAGACAGGCTGAAGTTGCCAAGCCAGAGATCTTGAGGAGACCACGGTAAGGCCTTGATGATGCATAAGCAAGCAGTGGCAGCAGAGAGAAAGGACTAGGACAGATCCCTCAAGACTATTAGCCTACACCACAGGGTTGTCACTGGAGCAGGGACTTCCCTCTCATTACAGAATATATCTGGAATATAACACTAACTTAATGCTTCTTATTCATGTGAATTCAAGAGAAGTTCCTTGGCAATGGTGGATGATGACATTTTTAAAGAAAGAAAGCTCCTAGTCAAACTAACTGTATACTTATATTCCCTGAGCCAGGCTATGTATCATGGGGGGTTGTCTGGCAATGAATAGTCTGATATAACAAAGCAACTTCATCTATCTAGCTCAGTACTTCTTCTTCTGGCTGGCAGCCTAGCCCATAAGCAAGTCTACTGAGTCATATTGTACTATGCTTACTGTGAATGTGACAGCTAAAAAGGTTGCCAAGTACTGCTTTCAACAACAAAAAATGTATATTTTAATTTACATAAATTTGAATTTTGGATGCACTTTAGGGTTTTCAATTAAAAGTTTTTAAACTTATGTTAATTTTTCAATAGTTATCATGCTCTGCTCTGCTCGGTATTAAAACTTCCCAGCAGAGTGCAGCCTCATTTTTTGTGTGCCTATTGTATTGCCCTGAAAACTATTTTGGTAAGGGAGCATGCTGAGCGGCAGTCTTCACGCTGAGAATGGCTTTTAGATGATGGAAGCTCCTTATATCCAAGTCATTGTATAACATTTCTTAGATAGTAATAAGAATCTGAAGACGGCTAAGTAGCTAAATAAACCAGCCATTTCAAGTGCAGGTCTGTTGTGCTTTAACAATGCAGTATCAGTATGTGAAAAGATGCGCAGGTCTTTGAATTAATGCCATTGCTTTCACTGAAAATTCCTTGTTGCCATAGGAAACTACCTATATACCACGGAGTACCACCGACTACAGTATCTTTCAGTACTAGTTTAGTTGTAGTTGTGGTAGTTGTAGTGGCTCAAAGAAAGCCTTGTTTTACTGCAGTTAAGTGGCATTTTGCTATGCATGCAGCATAACATCTAGGAGCCTCATGCCCTCAGGTTTCCGTCTTCTCCCAGTAAGTACTAATTTGATGGCACAAGGTTGTGCTAGGAGCTGGACTGCTGCTCTTAACTGAAGCTCTCACCTGTGTCTGTCTCCATCTTGATCCTCTCTGCCCTCCTTGTGTAACACAACTGCACAGTGCATAGGCTTCTCCAGGGCACAGGCACAGTAGCAACCACCAATTCTCTTGTATAAGCAAAGAAGGTAGGCAGGCTGGCCCACAGTTCCAAAGCCAAGGGCTGAGGTGTTTCATAGCATCATACCATAACTCTTGCACTGGATGCTGGACTGGGCTGCTGGGCCAAACTACTACAGCTCTCAAGTTCCTTGGGAGTAAGTAGCACTGTTTTCAGGAATATCTACTTATTGTGTGTGTTCAGGACTTGAGCAGAGTTTCTAAATAAGAGTAAAATAATCCATGAGGCTGGTGAATTGTTGTAGAAAAGAGTTTAACTACTGCACACATTTTCCTGTTCTGTTTTATAAACCTAATTTTCATTAGTGCAGGCAAGAACAAAATAAATGCTCTATTCTGTTGACATTTGAACAGAGGACTGTTCTGTTTTGAGTGAGTCAGAATATTAACACCCTTGCTTTGATCTTAGTTGCACATACTCCATATGAATTAATGCACAGTTGAATAAGCAAATGGCTCACATTTTTCATTTGAACTGTGCAGATTAATTCTGGCAACTATCTTTATTTTTTGGCGGGCAGGGGAGGGGGAATTACTGATATGTAAAATCTCTAGACAGTATGTATACATAGTGAACTTGCTTGGAAAAATTTCTAAAAGGTTTTGAAATATTGACAAATAGAACAACCACATTGAGGCTTTTTTCCTATCACCTAAATCTTGCCGACTAACAGGGTGTTACATAACTCATTGCTCACATGGCTGGCTGGGCTGCATGTCCTGGATAACATTTTCAACCTAGCTTTTAATTTAAGAAATGTACAAGACAAAGGGAGGAAATAATAAATTGTGTAGATAAATTTATATTACTATTTGGTATCTAGATCTTTGGGGAGGTCCTTCTTATCTGCATGCTACATCTACCAATAGCACAATGTTAGCTATGCATAGTGTTTTGGGTCAGTGACGCACTGGTAGGTCTCAAAACCTAGAAAAATATGGGTGCACTCTAGCAAAAATTAGGTACACCTTATTCCCTTAACTATTCCCAAGTGTATTTAAAATATTGAGGCTGCAGTTCTAACCCCCAACCTTACTGCTGGTGTGTGTGTGTAGGATTCAGTGAATAGCCCTGCCAACCAGCCTCTGCCACCACAGAGCCCCCCACTGTAGCCTCAGCAAGTATAGTGGAGGAGACATTGGTCCAGGGGATGGCTCCCAAGTGGGGTGTTACAGGGTCTGGGTTGGGGCTGGAGCTGGGCTGGACCATGGATCCATTTTGTTGTAAGCCAGTCCAGCTCCTGGGCCCCATCTACTCTGGACTGGAGCTGATGCAGTTTTGAAAAGAAAAGAAAAGATAATGCCCACCCCATCTTCTGCCTTATACAGCAAGAGCTGGCAGGGCTATGGTTGTGCCTGCAGATCTGTTGCTCTGCATCTCCATGGCCCCCTTGAAGTACTGCTCTTCCCACTTACCGTATTTTTTGCACCATAACACTCACTTTTTTCCTCCTAGAAAGTAAGGGGAAATGTCTGTGCGTGTTATGGAGGGAATGCCTACGGGTGGCATGCCTACGGATTTTCTTCCTCTAAAAACTACGTGCGTGTTATGGTCGGGTGCGTGTTATAGAGCGAAAAATACGGTAAGTCTTTTTTGATATAAACAAAATCAGTGTAGCTGAAGTGACCTGGAGAAAGTATTTTTCAGGGTCACAGCACTGGGCTTGTTATCCCTTTCTTTTCTTTTGTCACTTCCACACAAGTAAAATATTTCTTAGTGAAAATAACACGGTATCTCACCAGAAGATGGGAAACAGAAGCAGATGCCATTGACTTGGTATGAACTTTCAGTAGTTTTATTAGTTTTGTCAAGCAAATAATTGAATCTGAAATTGATTCAATAAAAATTTGAGAAGTGAACACCACCTCCATTTGACATGTAAAAATGCCACAGAGACAGCATGTACCATTGGGTTATGGCAACAATTCAAAATAACATTTTTAATTTGTATGTAGCAATGTAAACTTCAAAAATAGTAAACTATAACCTTTGCCTCTTTCTTTGTACATATCACATAGTCTATCACAGATAGAAATTTAATGGCGAACCTAAATTGTAGAAGTAAACAGCTTGGTGCTTACAAGTTTTGTAAAAAGTGTTAGGTTTGATGTTAATATCTTGTGTGTTCTTTTAAAAAAAACCACCCTCAAAGCAATGTAATAAAAGCAAGTGGCAATTCACCTCTTAGTCCCCTTTTGTATACATCATAAACTGTGTTCCCTGTAAGTGGCTGCTAGCTTTATTATTGGTTTTTAAGCAAGGTTCTTACATGCAGGACTTGATTCTTTTCGCACTCACAGAAATACAGATCAGGAGGAGAGTTCCTCCTCAAGACCCATGTAAGTGGGAAGCAAATCTGACCTAGCAAGAGACCTTGAAGTCCCCAAGTGTTCAGCACTCCCATTAATCAGTGGCTTGAAGCAGGCACTCATTGATTTCTTTGGGAGTTTCAAGAGCACTGTGTCTGCAGAACAAACTTTTCATGTTGTAAAGACCAATGCAGAAGCAACTTGCAGTGTGACCTAATTCTACACAGACAATGGACTAGATTTCTGTAGAAGGCACTGTATTTTCCCTTGCATGAGAAAAAGCATGGATTGCAGTCATCATGCACAGTTATAAAGATTGGATGCACTACCCCAGATAACTTTTCCTGCACAAACTCTATTGAGATGGATGGGAGTCATGCAAGACACCATGCAGGAAGAAGCCTGCCATGTTCTTGCATGCCTGCTATTCACTTCAATGTGGCTTTCACAGGAAAAATCCCTGGCTAATCGTGCCCTGATACTCTTGACTGCTTTCACTTTCATGCTTTTGTGCAAAACTTAACATTTTATCCGGCTTCTGCTCTGGCACCAAGGGCACTAATCTTCACACAGCAATTCCCCCCTCCCCATTTTCTCCCCCCCACCCCCACCAAAAGATTTTCTTTTGGTTTATATGAAAACATTTATAGAGTACAGCTCTGTTTAAAAAATAAGCTTATGACATAGTATAGCATCTGTTTTTTCTCTCTCTATATATTATATATATTTGTAAATCACAGTGTGCGATGTGTCATTCAGTACTTAATGTTCAAATTATATGCCCTGCTTTTCATGATGATTGATCATTAAAACAATATACGCAATATAATTCATTTATACGTTACATTCATTTAAAAAGAATTCTGTTTTTGCCTTTTTAAATGAGTTCTCTCAAGTGAAATATCTGATGTGAAACAGTGCAAGCAATTTGGACATGCTGAAACGTGATGCCTCAGACTCTATTATTATCAAAACTGTACATCTATGTACACTGTATTGAACATATGTGCTTTGCAAGAAAAGATCTGTGAATTATAGCATATAACGTTAAGACTTTCCATAAAAAAACAACATTAATGTGAGAATGATGACATGGATGGGCGTGTTCTCCTGCTTTTATTTTGTAATCCTGAAACAATGTCTCCATTTCCTTCCGGTATCTCTTCCTTCTTTCGTACTTTGAGGCGAGTGAGGAGCTTTATCAACCACTCATCCCATTCCTCTGGTAAAAGCAGCAGCAGGAAGCCCAGGCCAATGATGACAATGGCAATTACGCGGACACTGTTGAATTCAATGTCACTCAAGTAGTGATCAACAACTGCATGAAACATTGAACTAATATCATTAAAGGGTACAAAGTATCACATACTCAACAGAATATCACATAACTAATAGCAAAGAGCCTCCATTTCAAGTCAGTTTCACAACTTTAAGGCCCCAAACATGCAACCAAACAACACTGATGAAACTAAACATTATCAGTGGCATTAAATATTGCATGGGCCTGGATACAAATAACTAGTTCATGCATACTCAAGGGCATGTATTCTTGTAGGTACTCTTGTTGGTATAAAGCATTTCTCATTCATTTGCTTCTTGCATTTGGGTTAGACTACACAAGCAGCGGCAGTTAATTTTTCCTCAAATCAAGTTCATACACGATGCAGGGTGAAATATAAATCCTATAAAGAAATAAGTTGCCTAGAAGCCTGTTTCGTCATCTCCTGTTGCATGTGGTTTAGATACCTTGTTTCAAAACATTTGAAAGGATTGCTTTATGGGCATAGTGCTCCTGTTCTCTGTTTGGAGCACATGGGGGTTATGGAGGCTAATTTGTGACAGGGCCTAATTTGTGACAGAAGGGTTTTCTGATAGAGATGATCACACTTCCAGAAACCTCAATCAATTAAGCTTGAATGTCATTAGGTGCTAAAGAATATTGCAGAAATAGCACGGTCATGAGCTCCTGCCAACCTAGCAGTTCGAAAGCACGTCAAGTGCAAGTAGATAAATAGGTGCCGCTCCTGCAGGAAGGTAAATGGTGTTTCCGTGCGGCTTTGTCATGCTGGCCACATAACCCGGAAGCTGTCTGCGGACAAACGCCAGCTCCCTCGGCCAGTAAAGTGAGATGAGCACCGCAACCCCAGAGTCATCCGCGACTGGACCTAATGGTCAGGGGTCCCTTTACCTTTTAAGCTCCAGCCAAAAGTACCTATCAGATACTGCTTTTTATCTCAATGAGGAGTCACCTTCTCCTTGTCCCGCTGTTTTCCCCCAGTAAACCTGCTGTTTACTGTTGAATCAGAGCAAACATCAATCAGTTTTTCTTTCTGGGTATGGGACAAGCTGAAGTGTGGATGAACCCTGAGTTTGATCTTACAGCTACTAGTAGTTTAGGATGGGTATTTTAAACAGCTTATTCCTTACAGATTCCCCCACTCAAAACTTGCATTCATATTCTCAAAGCTCATATTGTCTACTGAAATGGCTATCTTTTTCCATTTTCTTGAATATGATTAATGATTAATATATCATTAGGAATCAATCAGTTTACTTTTTCAAACCATCACTTTCACACCTGGCACTGAAATAAATGGGTCATGCATAAAACCTCATTATTGTGCCAATAGAAAATTAGAGATAAATGCTTGAAATCAATTTATTTTGACATTCTTAATTTTTTAATCTAAAGACCAATACTATAAAATTATACTACTTGCATATAGGAAGAATAAGAACTCTGTAGTTCTTTAAGTATAAACCAAGTATATGCTATACATACATGTGCATATAATTTAAATTTTTAAAAAGCTTTCTTACCGACATTTACAGGTACACTTAGTACAATTCCAAGAGATATCAAGGTAGGATATGTAATAGCAATCCCAAAATTTAATAAAATATTGAATGCTGAAATAAGAAACAAAATTATTTCATTTTTGAGAGAGCAGTTGTAAAACCAATCCTCTTTAGTCATGCAGGTTTAATTAGTTCACTTTAAGCAGTCTCATTTCAACCAGTGTGAACATTTGCTAGTAAAAAGTGTAAAGATTAAAATCTATCAAAATTCTTTAGCTTTTGCCCTTATAAAGAGGTTCCTCATGTCTAACTTCTTGTATAAAAAGGAAAAGTTCCAGCAGATATGCAATTTGATTTGGGGTGTTGAAAAAGATGACTGAAGGTGGAGATTCAAGATAGGCAAAAGGAAGTATTTCACATAGCACATTGTTACATTACAGAATTTACAGAAGCAAGGTGCTCTGATGGCCATAAACTTAGATGTTTTTAAAAAGGGATTAGACACATTCATGGAGGATAAGGTTCTCAATATCTATATGGTACCTCAAGAATCAGAGCAGCATGCCTCAAAATATCAGTTGCTGAGGAACAGCAGGAGGCGGCTCCTGTCCTTCTGTGGGGCTTCCCTTAGGTGCATGGTTGGCCACTATGGGACACAGGATGCTATACTAGAAGGACCTTTGGCCTGATTCAGCAGGGCTCAATCCAACCCAGTTGGCCAGCTGGTCTGGCACGGGTCAGAGGCACTGCTATTATTGGAAGATTATCAGAATCGCAGCATTCACTTACTCAATAATAGGACTGAAAATCCGCAAATGCTTCCCCAAGGAATGTCATCAAAAGAACTCCAGTATTCAACTTTGGTAAAGTAAAGGATGATAGGAATACAGGTAACAAAAAGTACATTGAAGACTGCTAACACTGACAAAAATAAGGCAGCTTCCCCAAATTTAGCACTCCCCAGGAGAAGCTTAAACAAAACCTGTAACACAGAAAGATAAACAGATTGAAAACCGGATGTATTTATCTATATTTGGTTTTAAAACCTTAACTCAAAGCATATAATTTCCCATTTAAATCATGTTTTCCCTGTGCTAACATCATAGTGGATAGAGAATATATAGGTTGTGCCATCATGCAAAGGCAGACTAGTGCTTTCTGTATTCTGTGAACGAGCAAGAAATAGCTATGGATGCTGGGGCTTTCTGCCCCCATGGTTACAATGTCATCATTGCTTCACTGGAGATGGGGCTGAAAACAGCTCAGTTTGGGAGTGTGTTGGGGCCATTAAGGATCTATATGATCTTATGCCAGCCTGAGAACAGGTATTTAATTACCTGCTATTGGCAGCAATGTTAGGGAACTGGTGGCAATCCTAATGGACTGGATCAATATTAAAATACCCTTATTTCCCACTAACACCTATGGGAGGTAAGTCATGTTTAATTGATTTTAAGGGGATCTAAATGCAACTAACACAAGACTGCATCCAACCTGATGAGTTTAAGACTTAGGGGTAATGAATACAAATTGCTTTTAGGTTCTTCCAAGGAACTTGCAAATTATCTTGCATGGTCTTGTGTATGTGTCTGCACCACTGTAACTAACAGGTAGCAACTTTCTAGCTAGGATGCTAATTTCACTAAACTCTGATGCAGTTCTTTAATGCAAACTGCCTATATCCCACTGAATTTACCTCATATTTATTACTCAGGAACTCTAAAGCACATTGCCAATGATAGGCCTTCAGTTGCAAATGCCAATCCTTAGTAGCTTCAGGCTTTGTCAGCTTTGTGTTTTTACCACAAGGCACCGTTAAAAATGGGTAGTTCCTTCACCCAAAGGTGACATGCAATTTAGATAAAGTGTTGTTGCCAGTGGAAAGAGATATACATAATTCATTCTGCACTGCTTTGAAGAGCAGCAGATGTTATTGTTATGATTTCCACAACACTATTATTGCTCCAACCTCAGCTGACTTTAATATTGGAATGTAGAAACAGAAATTGGAGCAAAGGTCCCTCAAGGAAGAAAGCTGACTAATGTGAGGGTATTGTGCTATAGACCCTGTTTTGGATTGTGCCACTCATGCTATCTCTGGATCTGCTGTTCGGCCTAGCTTATGCATAAGCCATAGATTCCCGTATTGCTTGTGAGTGGCAGATTTGCTGATTCAGTGCACTTGGCACTCAGAAGGCTACTGAGTTAGCAGTGTGCTGCTGCTGCTGCTGCTGCTGCTGCTGCTCTTACCTTCATGACATGTATCATACAAAGTGGCACAAGGCACTGAATAGCCCAAGGCTATGCCAGGACACCTTCCACTGTTCTTGATACTGCAACCATTATTCTCTAAATGGCATATTTTGATTGCTGCCTGTGATAACTATCCACCACCCCCATAACCTGCCAGGTATAATTGTTGGCATTACACAGTGGCTATTTCTTCACTATACACTGTAAGAAGAATGAGTGCAAGCCTTCAGATGAACAGCAGATATACAGAAAATTAATTTTGACAACTTTGCTTAGGAGTGATATGCTAACATGACATTGGATGACATCTACTGCCCCCATTTACTTTCAGAAGACGTGCTTCAGGTCATGAAGGGAACACTGTATAAAGTTTCTATTCTGGAGTCCTGCAAAAATCAACTCCCCCCCCCCCACCTCTACTAAGAAGCTCATATGGCTATTTATCCCCAATAATGTAGCTAATGTACTAAAGAGCCCTGCTTATTCTGGTGCCTACTATCCTATTTTTATACAATCAGTATTAATGATGTCTACCTCCCTCTTTCCAACCCTCTTCTTTTTTGTTATCCTGACAGCATTCTGATTTTACATGAAGGAGTGTTATAGACAGAATAGCAGAAGTGCTTCTGCAAACAGAGCTGGCTACTGTATCCATATTTTCTGCTCCTTATGCTGACTCAATTATGGACCAGAAGGTTCTAAATTTAAATTTCAGCTGCTGTTCTCCTAACACCCACAGGCAACCTGCCTGATAGCTGTTTCGCCGAAATAAGACAGCAATGGAAAGAAGGCAATGGAAAGAGCTCGTCTCGATCAAATGCAGAAAAAATGACAGCAAAGGATTTAAACCACCAGCTGGTGGCAGACATTTCTCTTCCATGCACTATTCTTATGTCTGCCTTTCACTATGCGCAGTAGGGAAACAACCCTGATCTGTCTAAAACATGACTGAATAGATTCTCAACAATCTGAACAAATAACACTGTAAGATTCTTAAGAGGCATAAATAAGCACAGCTTACCAAATTACATACTAGATCTTCATGTCACAGAGAGATATAAAATGGGAAGAGAAGCCATTTATTACCTTCTGGCCATCAGAAGACTGAAGCATACTCACCTTATAGAGGGCTGATGTTGATGCAGATCCCACAACAAGTGCTATTCCAATAACTGAATGACTGTGGAATCCATCAGCATAAGTCATCATGACTATCCCTGCAATAGCAAGTATAGCAGCCACAATCTGTTTGGATACATAGAAGAAACATGTTAATGTTCTCTCAAGCCCAGGAAAAAGGACTACCTTAACAAAGAAGACTTCTAATTTGTATCTTTTGTAAGACTGTGACCAGTATTAAGAACTTTTAAACAGTAATTGCTTGTATTAAAAAAGCAAAAGAAGTGAAAAAACAGTCACAGTGGGGCTCTATGAAATCCCAACATAGCAAGCAAGAGTATTGTTCTTCAAAGTACAATCTCCCTGTACAATATTCCTTGGGTAACTTTACGGTCACTAGAGCATGTTGATTCACAGTCTGCAGTTGGAAGTACCATGCTCCATGACAAAGAAATTACAGGGTATTGCAATCATTAGTACTAATGCAAGTATCAAAATCTCAACTGTTTGGTTAGTCATCTTTAAACTTTTGTGTGTGCTATAGGGGAACATAAACATTTGCAGCAAGGGGATCTGAAATAGGATTTAAAACAGCCAAACAAAACACACAGAATGATAAATGTATTGAAAAATGGTCTCTAGTCATAAATTATTGGAATAATAGAAGATAGGATACAACCTTTTGACTTTTCCATTCTACTTTATGACCCAGTCCTTAATATTTTTAGAATTCTCAATATACTTACTATTCTTCAATATTTTCAGTATCTATAACATTCTAGAATTTCTAATACTTACTTGATTCCTATCTTCCCATTGCTCTCATAACTTTTTTTCTATGACTACATGCCTAATTTAAACTTAATTCATGTCTTTATTTCTGCACATTTAGTAACTTGATCTTAGAAATATCTTTTTTTTCAAAAACAAGTGACTAACCTTTTTCAGCCATGCTCAATACTCTAGGCACTACATCTCAAAGTGGTTGTGGTTGAAATGTAAAGGTTGGTGCGGCCAAAGTGTAAAAGTGGGTATGGTGAGGGAAAAAATGCCTTTTGATATGATAATATCACAGTGGGGTAACACTACTGTTAAGCTCCCGTTACTTGGTCCCTGCTCCTACCAACCTAGCAGTTCGAAAGCACATCAAAGTGCAAGCAGATAAATAGGTACCGCTCCGGCGGGAAGGTGAACGGTGTTTCTGTGTGCTGCTCTGGTTCGCCAGAAGCGGCTTAGTCATGCTGGCCACATGACCCGGAAGCTGTCCGCGGATAAATGCCAGCTCCCTCAGCCTATAGAGTGAGATGAGCGCCGCAACCCCAGAGCCTTCCGCGACTGGACTTAACAGTCAGGGGTCCCTTTACCTTTAATTTACCATTTATCATTTACTCAAGGGAAAGCTGGCAATGTTCCAGGAGAAGGAAGTAATGTTAATTCAGCTTTACCAATAACATTACAGCTTTCAATCAATCACCTTTGGCACTATGATCCCCATTGATGTCTGTGAGACATATTCCAAGAAGTGTGGATCACAACTAAAATATCCTCCCACCCAAAAAAGAAGAATGTGCCTTCTTTGCTTTCATTCAGGTCCTTTGGAGGCAGCTTGACCTAAGTGGGTGGGTGATTATGTATGACTGAACTCTCAACTGAACATAGAGCATTCCTCCACTCCCCAGCCCCCTGTATTACTACTAATTTTCTGGCAACTCAGGTTCTGTCACATCATTAATAGAAAATAAGTGGGAAAACTAAAATTCTAGATTCATCAGAGTCACCAAGACCATATGCTCACAAGGAGTATTTGGTTCCACTGTTTAGGAACAACTTCACCCGATAGCCTTTGAGGTTTCTTGAAATTATTTGTCAAGATGTATTTAAAGGCACTAAAACCCATTTTGACAGCCTTCTGGTTTTCAAAGTTTGGATTAAAATGTTCACTCATTTTGTCTAATTTGGGTGGAAGGTGGCCCAAAATAATGGGAAAGGTACAGAATGTATTGAAATAATGACTGGACTCATCATGCAAAAAATGCAGAAGTTCAAAATGTGTGCAACGTACCTTGATTCAGATTTTGCCCATGGATGTGGTTTATAGAGTCTAGAGGTTTCACTCATGCATATTTAACACCCATTTACCCCTATTTAGCCTGCTATATTAGTACTATATAGTACAATAAAAGCTGTACCTTTTTGCCCCCCTTTTGCTGCTATTGATTTGCTATAGTTTTTTTTTAAAAAAACCTGCTGTCTCCTGTGTGTTGATTGTTGTAGCGTGCATATTTTGAAATAATTTATGATTGTGATGTAAACTGTCTTGAGCTTCTCTTCTGAGGCAGAAAGTCTAAATATATATGTTTTAAATAAATAACAAGGCATGCATATTTACATTTTTAATAAAATGATGAATGTTTTTCATGGGAAATAGTGTAACTGGCATAGAGGCAACATTACAGAAGAAAATAACATCCACCAATAGGTGCAAAAGGAATAGTTAACTTGACCATAGCAGTGTTGTAACGCTCTGCTACATACAAAGATAGCATAGGACAACAGGCTAACAAGTCATGTTTCTATGTTTCAATGAAAGTTTATTTTATTTGCCAAAATTTAATTTCTTTAATTGCAAAAATATATACTGTATTCATATGTATGAGCTTTATGCTGTTTCTTTATCAGTACAATTTATAAAGAATTTTATTCAAAAGCAGAATCTATCAAACACATTATGCACCATGTATTATAAATTTTGCATGATTCTTTTTGCTACTTATGTTATAGACCTCTTGCAATACTTTTGAGCTCTACAAATTAGAAAAAGAAAGTTTTAGCCTCAAACTCTTGAACTGATTTCATAATGCTATACACAGTTGAGCTTCTTTCCTATGTTGCTCTGCATGTGGAAAGAGAGAATATCTGGCTTTAAACATGCTTGCATTAGGTTTTAAAATCAATTGATGGCCATGAAAGAGGGTGAATTTATAATCACATTTCAGCTTACTCTTTTTTTTTGGGGGGGGGTGAATGTTATGAGTGTACATTTATTTATTTATTTAAAACAGAAATGGCAAACCTTTGCCCCATACATATTGCTCGACCACACTGCCCTTCATCCCTGACTACTGGTCATGTTGGTTGGGCTTGATGGGAATTGGAGGCACTAACCTGCACCCCTGTGAGCATGTACATTTGTATACTCAAAGACCATCTGAAAAGCACTTTAGTGAAGGCCAGTAGTCCAGGAAGGGTTGAGATTTATACTTAGTAGGAGATAAATCTGCTTTACAACAGAACTTACTAAGCATGAAATCCTCTTAAAATATGCAAATCATCAGTAAGGCCGGAAAAGCACAAAGTCTAAATTTTGGCTGTAGGAGGTTTCACTTTATTTTTAGTATATATTTTTCAACTAGAATAGAAAAGCAATAGATTTAACATCATATAGTCATGTATCAGGTAGTGATAAATTAAAGTAGGAGGTTAAAATGATTATGTTCACCAGTAACTTTGTTTTGGAATGAACATTCAAAATCTTAGGAAATAACAGAGGAAGAACCACTTTAAAGAGTAAAATGCAATCTGTTATAGTGATGTTTTCCCAGTAGGGAAACTCCTGAAAAGTCGAGTGGTGGAAAAACAGGTCAATAATCACTTACCCTCACTCCCATGAATCTGTCCCTGAGAACGATCCACGAAAGCAAAAACACAAAAGCTTTGTTGCAGCAGAACAACACGGAGACGTCCGTGGTGTTTATTTTTTTTATTGCATGTAAGTACAGGTAGTTTGTGAGTGTCCAAAGAACACCAAAGGGTGCTGCCTTGGTAAAAAATGCCTTCAGTGTCAAGCCGTTATCTCCAAAAAATTGACAGCACTCCCTAAAACAAGAACAGAAAATGATCAGACCCTCTAGGTTTCATATTCTGTAGCAGCTGTAGAATCAAACCAAATACTTGGTTAAACTTCTTTTGCTTTTCAAACCTGAGAAACCTTAATTTTTATTTGTAAGTTTCTGCAGAGCCTCAGCTGGGACTGAAAAACAAAACTTTCAGGTTACGAGATGAGAGAAGAGTTGGAATTAAAGAAGATACTGTATCCTTCCAAATTCCCTCTATTGCCAGTTCCATTATAGAACAATCAAAAATTAATTAAGACATATTTGGGAAAATTAATACATGTGTGGCGTTTATTTAGTTCTTTCTGCCCTATTCTGGGAGTGACATATTCTCCTGGGCTGACCTGGTGGCTTGGGAGAGGAAGGCACAGTAATATAATGGTTCCACTCCTAGCTGAGGAGCAAGTTCCAGTGACCGGTGTAGGGGACTTTTGCTTGGCCCCAAGGGAGTTGTGTTGTGGCATCCTGCAAAGTTCCAACTTATTTCCCATGCCTTTTAACCTCCATATGAAGCTGTGCAGTGAGTGGTCATTCAGGAATTGAAGTGCCATCAATATGTGAATGACACCCAACTCTTATTTCTCCCTGTCACTTGAATCAGGTGAGACTGGGCAGATGCTAGAGCACTGCCTGAAGGCAGTATTGGGCCAGACTATTGTAATGCCCTTGAAAACAATTTAGAAGCTTTAACTAGTGCAGAATGTGGCTGTCAGAGTCTTGACTGACTCAGTTGCTCAGAATAATTTAAGAATATTTGAAGAACCTACTTTGAAGAACCTACAGATACATGTCTACTGTGCATAGGGAATCCCTTTCTACTTTCCCTCCAAAAAGGGTGAGGGCATTGTTTGGAAATGAAGGGCAGTAAAAGCTTTTCTAAGGGCAACAAAAGTTAGGTCTTGAAAGTAGTTTATAAGCATATGCTGTCCATTTCTCCCAAAACAATATCTGAAATAGTTCAACCAACCCACAAGGTATCATTAACAAACAATGAACACAAACAATAATTCTGTAGTTTATTATGACAAAAGTATCTCAGAGACCTTACAGATGGGGCTGTAAGAATGCAGAGAAGGTTCAGTGACACACTTGGACTGATGGCTCCTAAGCTAACTTACATTAAAAACCCTTTTGGTTCACTATGAATATTAAGCAAGGGTTTTTTTGTTTTTTTTTTAAGGGAGTTAAAGTTTCCAAGGAAATTCCAAGATGTAACAAAAATGAAACACGGATCTTAACTTCCCTTTCCCACTTTGCATGCAGTAAATTGTATTAGACATCTTTATGTGAATGTAGTCAAATTTGATCTGTGTGCTAAGGAACCAACGAGCCTTCTTGAAATGCAAATTACACAATATCACTTCATTGCAAAGTAGGTTCAAAAGAATGGCAGGAAAATTAATTTTATAACACAGCAGAACAGAAAGAAAAACACTGCTTAAATTATTGCGTGAACAAAAGGTCTCAAGGTTCCAATATTACAGAGCACATGTCAGATTCTGTTTGTGATGAAGTTCTTGACAGTATAGCAAGGTCATCAAAGGGATGAGGCCCACTTATTTCTGATAACAAAGCATATTTGGTGCAGTAATACTCTCATTTAGCTGGGGGGGAATGAACAGGAAGGTGGATCAAACACTATAATGTAAATGCAAATGCTTACAGAATTGCATAAGGGAGTCAAATGCACCATCACTCAATACTCAGTAATGAGGTCTTTTCACTGTATTTATCCAAATGCAAAGCATTTGTGTGGTGGGTGGGGGGAGTGATGGAGTGCAGCCTGCCAGTAGCACTTTGTGGGAGTCAGAATTTCTTAAATATTAGTTTCCCCCCACCTTTCCTCCAAGTTGCTCAAGGTGGTATGCATGGTTCTTATCCCAAGAGCAAAATAAATGCCCTGTCTTCAGCAGTGCCATTGTGTTCCTCAAGGGATCAACATAAAAGTTGCTAAAGTGATCCAAATGAAAAAGAGAAAAGAGAAATCTTCCTTGCAGAGAAGTATGAGGAATTTGCTGCAGTGTAGGCAAGGTGCCAACACCAGAGTACTAAGATGCAGTAACAATTCCAGACATTAAAACAGCAGAGCATTCAAGTAAATGCCTAACCAACTACCGTATATCTTTCTAAAGAGTTCCATTCCTTTAGGGGAGTTCATTAAAGATCTTCCCAGAAGATTAAAAAAATCTAGCTCTTCCCTTTAGCACGCCGACATCCTGTCCTGCACCTAAGTAATTGATGAGGGAATGGTAACAGTGCTACAGGGAAGAGAGCCTTGCTATGGGTATAGCCCCATGCTTATTTGAAGGTTTGAAAAATGTGGAACTGAGAGGCACCACACACAACAGTTTAAAGCAGATTTGATGCATCCCATGTCTGTATATTTTAGTACTGTCCACACAACATTGGCCTCATTCAAGTGACAGCCTGCACTCTTGCCCTGTCCCCAATTCAATTTGGATTTTTCTAATTCATGGATAATGTGATAAAGGAGGGGGGAAACAAACACAAAATGGTATGTTATCCAAATATGGAAACACTGAAGCACATTGTGTGGATGGATTTGTGTGTGTGTGTGTGTGTGTGTGTGTGTGTGTGTGTGTGTGTAAGATGTTTTGCTGGGTGCTGTCTAATTACCTCACCCACTATTTTTGCTTTATCGCCTGAGCACAACTTAGACATTTTGTTTCCATCAGCCCCAAGGAAAGGATGAGAGGGTGGAAAGCAGTGATTTAAAACAATGGCAGAAAGTTGAGTAAATCAGGAGCGGAGAAGCACTGAGAGGAAAATGATGGTTTTAAACAGCAGAAGATGTTTGAATAAAGCAGGGATGGATCAACACTGAGGATTTTTCTTTCTTTTAAAAGGAGATATAGCAGAGATGAGTACAACACAGAAGGTAACACAAAAATATTTTTCCTGCTCTCTTTACACTATATTCAAAGTTTGTTTTAAGCTGCCATTTCAACCACTCAGTGACCTCTAGTATCTAGTAAAACCTCTGTCATTGTTTAAAACCACCACTTCCCCCCACAATCATGCTAATAAAATTTATTTATTTTCTTACATTTCTATTTCGCCTTTCTTCCACCATGGAAACCAAGGCATAACATGGGCTTCCCAGGTGGTCTCCCATTCAAGCACAGACTAGACTCAAACCTGCTCAGCACCACTGACATGGTGGTCACATGAGTCTTCAGACTATACAATGGGACCTGAATCTTTTCTGCAACTCTGCTTATCTATATTACTGATATACCTGTTGTGCTTTTCTAATAATTGCTGAGGCCCTTTTCACACAGTATGTTAAACATAACTATGAAGGTGATGGGAGTGTACTCTGTGTACTCTGCCCTGGCTTCTGCTTTGTACCCACACTTGGGTAAAGGTGTGAGGAAAAGCTTAAACACATACAAACTGTTTGTAAGCTATGTGAAATTTCCATGTGGATGGATCCTATAGTCTGTATATGTATAGGCCTTTTTTGCATCTTCAGCTACCCAAATATTGTTCAGGAATTGCTTTCTTTAAATGTAGAGTCTATCATCATCATCATCATCACTCTCACAAATTCCATTTTTAAGAGATTTTGGCTGTTCTCCAGACTCTTCCTGCTGTCTCCGCTGACCACCAGACCACACTTACTGGACAAAGCTTTGGCTATATTTTTGTGCAATTTCTGTCAGGATCACCTGCTGTATGCCTTAGAGTGGCGGAGGGTGGCTAACCTATGATCCTTTGGTATTGTTGGATTACTGCTCCTGTCAGCCCCCACAAAAGTGGTCAGGCAGTCCAACAACACTTGGGGGACTGCTGGTTATCAAAACAGTAAACAATTTCATAAGCAGTTTGTATTTCTGTTGTATTTCAACTATCTGAGATGTTTTGTACATTAACATGAGACGTTTGCAACTTGAATGGGAAAACACATTTTACTTTCATTGATGCTGTAGAACTACATCGATTTAAATATGCTGTGCAGTTGTGGTTGAAATTAAATCCTTCCATCTTCAGAGGAAGGAGGAATAGAAATTATTTCGCTGATCACAAGCAGAATTTAGACCTATCCATCTGTCACATGGGCTTTTATGACTTGCAGCAGCCACTGGAACTGTCTGTCTTCCTTAAGATGTTTAGGCTGAGAAACAGAGCCATCAACTTTATTTACTAAACTAATAACATGTTACCAAAATAGCCTAACAGTGCCTTTAAATCAGAATTAAGTGAATTAAATGAAAACTTCAAAATGCCCTGATTATACTATGATAATAAGCTTGCATGAAAACATACCAGTCAGTCACCTATCTATAGATTAGAGCTTTATTTTGCTCCAGCTACAATTTAGGCAGAGAGACATGAAACCCCAATAACAGGACTTGACTTTTGAACTTGCTGCAGGTTTAAAGCTTCCAATAAAGTTCCTTATAAAAATCCAATTATTTTTAGGTTTTATTTTAGGCAGTCTTTCTCCCTCATGTATACATGTGTGCACACACAATGACCAGGCTAGATTCGAGTTACAAAAAAGGAGGTTCCAACCAGTGCTTTTTTCCTAGAAAAATAGGTACCCGTACTCACCATGAAGTTGTTACAGTAAGTGCCACATGTTTTAACAACAACAACAAAAAGAGGTGCTGGCACTGCATACCCTTGAGTACCCCTTGGGGGGAAAACCACTGGTTCCAACTAAAAATCAGGAAAAACTTTCTGACAATAAGAACGGTTTCACAATGGAACAGACTCCCACAAGAGGTAGTGGACTCTCCTTCCTTGGAGGTTTTTAAGCAGAAGTTGGATGGCCCTCTTTTATGTATGATTTAGTTGAGATTCCTACATTGCAGGGGGCTGGACCTGGTTAGAGAAGGCTGAACTGGAATACCACTGAAGACCAAAACTAGAGAAATAAAAACGGCAAAGCTTTAACATCCTAATACTAGAATATAAACAACAAAATGGAAGGTAAAACCTGCAAGAACTGGAAACAGAACTTTACAATAGGATGTCTGGAAGCCATAATTGTGCAATTGCTGATAAAAGTCTAAGCATTTGACAACTTAATAATTGAATAATCAGCTCCAAAGTGACTGATACTCTTGTGTTGATGCCTAACACTTAAAACCATTACAAAGAGAAGTTCAGTGAGAACTAAGGTGAGGAGCAGGACAGAGAACCTCTGACATTTCTAAGTTTAGACAATTATATGGTCACTCTATCACTTGTAAAAATTCAATACTCATGCAAGTCAAAATTCAAGTAATCAATAAAGTAATTGATAACCTTGAACATATCCATAAAGCCAAGGCCTCTATAAAACCAACAACACTATAAAATATTATATGAGTGAATCATCTTGGTAAACCTCATAGGCCATTTATTCTAAGCATCAAGTAACTCTTCAATAACATTTTAAACAGCCCTAAGACACCATGGCTGTTCTCAAAACAGAGAACATGGCTGTTCTCATATGGTGTACAAAACAGATGACCAAAAACAAACAAACCAAATGACCATTATGTAACAGAAAACTTTGGGACAACCCTTGCTTAAGCTGTTAAAAATGTATCAGAAATTAATGTATTTTTTGCCTTATTAATTAATTTAGTTATGCTATCATCTATTTCAACCAGGCAGAATCAGAAATATCAATCCAGTATAGTATACTGTCAGTTGAAAACCAGGTTCTGGCATAGTAATGTACTGACTCACGTACTTGGACATATAAATCAATAAAACTGCTCCAAAGCTATCCCTTCCCAGCTATGACCTCAACAGATCCCATAATCTAATCATAGTCAGCTGACTAGAACTAGTAGATGACTTTGAGATTTCTTGAAAAGCAGGAAGAAATGGTGAATAATGTAATTCTGTGTAGTTAATTCTCAGCCTGTTTCCTGTAGGAGGTTTTTGGCAAGAACTGAGGATCACTGTCACAGTTGTGTTATGATTTGATTTTGCCTGTAAATCTGTTTATGAATTTGGCATACTTAGGCATTCTGGAGATAATGTTGTAAAGCTTTACGGCTGAAGTGAGATTTAAATCAGGGATTTCCCAGATTAGTGTAGTGCCCCATGGCTGCAAAAATAAATAAGTTTTCAGCTCTAAAGGCTAAACCAATCTATCCAACCTAGTCCTTTCCAGATGTTTTGGCCTATAACTGCTCACCTGTCCATGTCAGCATGGCTGTAGTCCAACAAAATGTCTGAAGGGCACCAGATGGGGCTGGGCTAAATAAATAACATGTACGCAACTTACTGAGAAACACTCTTAGTAATATTTTTAAATAGTTTGGAGGTGCTTGCCTGGCTTGAAGGCAAGAAGACTAGCCTGCAATATTTCAGATACATATATAAAAACAAGAATCAAAACAATCTACTCTCTAAATGGCCTACTGGAGACAAACATAACGAGGAATCTCATGCACGTAGGAGTAAAAATTACCCATGATATTCAATAGATGATAAAATTTTATAGGAAATAATGCCCATTTTATTTAACCCAGTGGAATCAGAGGAAGGACTTTGATGGAGCAGATAGATTTGTCAACCAAGCTTTAGCATGTGGGCAGGGACACACTTTTAGGGGCAAAGCTTGACACTTTGGATATGACATGTCCAACACACAAAAAATAAGCACCTTGGGGAGTCAGGCCATTGGCATGCTTCAGTAATTAGGAAGGTGGAAGTAAAAGGTGAGACCAAGAGAAATTTCCAGTCTACTCTTGGTAGATAAGATTTATATGGAGTGAGTTCTGTCTTACGAACATGGATAATGCTTGAAATGTGCTAGGTAGGTTGCTATGCAATGGGGAAGCTAGACCATTGTGCCAGGTCTGTTGACTCCCAGGGTGCATTCTGAAGGAACATGAGGCTGCCAATCTTGCTGCAACTAAAGATGTTTGGGTCTAGTCAGTGCCTGGGAACCAAATTTATATTGCAATGAGTTCCATGATAGATGAAAAGTTGGATATAAATGCTAGAAAGTAAACAGAATAGAGACATTTTAGAATAGAAGAGAATCATAGTTAGAAGGGACACTGAGGATCATCTAGTCCACCCCCTTGCAATGCAGGAATATGCAGCTGTCAGGGATCCAACCTGCAACCTTGGCGTTATCAGCAGGACGCTCTAACCAGCTGAGCTATTCAACAGATTTTAGACACCGGCATTTTGTTCTCTAGCATTGTTCCACAATCAAGACTGGAATACCATCTTCAAAACTCTACCAGCTGTTTCTCCACACGTTGTCTACCTTTCATAGACAATCATGTGGTCAATTTATTGGCCTTTGGATTTCTAAGAACCTGACTGTAAACATAATCTTGGTTTTCTTCACAACCACAAACTAAGCTTGAGGAAATGTGAGACTTCTGAGTCAATGTTCTAAGAAGAGCTTGGTATACATCTTGCTCAGTCCTACTACAATGTACTTTTGTTTTACTTTTCTCTAAGCAGTGCAATATTTTTAGATGAGGCAATAGAAGAAAATGTACTACTCTCTGGATAAAATGCAAAAACAAAGAATGTCCTGGTGAGAAAAATCAGCAGCCAAGTAGCATTTGATTTTTGTTAGACAACGTATTAGTAATATGGACATAATGGATGTAATGTATCTGACTAACAATCAGTAAGAAAGTATATATAGAATTTAGGTTAGTCCTAAATTAGGTTAGATCTTCTGGCTGCTTCGTAGCACTGTTATGCATGTGTTCGGGGAGATCCTGGAAACAGGGATCTCTCACCTACTGAAATCTTTCTAATCTTTGCAGAGCATCTTATTTATATACTGCAGTTCAGGGCTACACAACCTCTCCAAGAAGACGTCACACAATAAGAATAATAAAACCAATAAAAAAGGATAAATTTGCAGTCTCAAAACAATTCAATCTGAAGGCCAGAAGTAAAGCAGTAAAACAGCAGCTGTGGTTGAAATTACAACATAAAGCTGAGGCTAACCTCAAATTAATTAAAAGTGGATGTAACCAGCCAGGTCTTTAGAGTCCTTTTTTTTTACCAATTATTTTTATTGATTTTCCAATTTTTTAACTGTCACCAAGTCAATACAAATTCAATACAAATTTAAAAAGCTGACTCCCCCCCGATGTCCCCTCTATTTTCCTCCCTCCTTTGCTGTACCCAATAAAATAACTTTTCCAACTATCATTTCAAAATACATTCATCCCTTCTCCCTACACATCACCTGTTCATTTACCGATTTCTGCTATGGCTTTTATACATTGTAACAACCTGTCCTCAATGAGTAGAGTAAATACTCTTTTATCTATTTATAATAGTCATTTATCAATTTTGATGGAAATGTTTCAGTGTTTTAGAGTCCATTTTAAAGCAATCAATGGGGGAGCTTGGTGCACTTCCCACAGGAGAGTGTTTCATGGTTATGGGGCCACTACTGAGAAGGTCCTGTATCTTGTATCAATCCATCTGATGGACTTTGCCGGCAGGTCCACAAGTAACATCTCTGTGATCAAATAAAGAGAGAGAAATCTGGACCACAAAATATATTGTAGAAACTCAAATCTTAGAAAAATGTATAGATCAAATAGGAAAAGGTTAAAATATGAAAAAAGTCTCAGCAGGTTCTATGCTTTATAAAATGGGAAACCTCTCAGCTGTGTAAGAAAATAATTACTACCACACCACATTCAGATATGTAAATTATTGCTGTAGTTTTCCTGGTTGTAATGCACTTCTGTTCTGGTTTCTAACATTCCCTTTACCCTTTATTTCTGGTTGCATTATGGAACTGTGGCTTTTTGATAGATATACTACCATGTCACACTAATTCTCATACGTACCAGGGGATGTGGTGTGGCATAACAGCAGACATCATTGGACATGGCACCACTCCTCCCCCTTTATGTACATGTGCACTTCTGTTCCCCCATGAAAATGTCTGGAAAGAATGGTATCCTGGCAAACTGCATCAAATGTCAAAAAGCATTTTTTTTAAGGGGTGGGGGTGGGGAATAACAGGGTTGCAAATGATATTTTCCTGGAAGCAATTAAAACTGAAATGTGCACTAAACTCCCAGTAGATTCCACAACTTTTTCAGATGAAGTTTTTACATTGTGTGAAATATCACATAAAACACAAATCAAATCAGGTAAGGAACTGTCGGCGGGGGGGAAATGGAATAAAATTCTGTCTGAATGCAGGCTGAACTTCTTGAAGACCACTAGAAATATCAAGTGAAGGATACATTGGTGCTATCTGTGTTTGTAGCATGATGTTTTGAAGCAGCAGTAATACTGTCACACTTAAAGACATTTCATTTACATTGACTGTTTCCCCACTGCCAAACCTTTGCTATTTCCCTTTTTATTTCTCTCTCCTTTGACCCATAGCCCTCCATTCCTTCCTCTTGTTTATCAAACAATTCCTAATCATATCTTGTAACAATATGAAGGAGAATTTAATACAATACCAACGAAGATAACATAAGACAGCACAAGTAAAGCCATGAATCTGCCTTACCTGTATTTTTGTTGTGGAGACTGTTTTTCAGCTGACTTACAAACATGTCCAATGTAATACAAAGGAAAGAATAAAAAGTTCCAGTTTGTTGCAAACCATGTCAAAGTGAAGGGCGCATCAAATTTCTTAAAGGTCAGTTTTGCTAGCTGGGTTGAACCTGACCAGGAGGAGCAGACGCCAAGCACCACCAATACACCCCAGAAAATTTTCTTAAGCTGGGTCACAGAGCATGTCCAGCAACATCGGCTCCCTCTTCCACCAGCTTCCATCCCAGCTTGTGCCTGGGCTTCTGCTGGGGCTGGGGGATCATGGGAACGCTCATCCCCTGCGGAAAAAGGGAGAAGACGAGATAAGGATGTTGGAATCAGCAAAGAATATTCTGCACAGTTTTATTTTACAAGCAGCAAATCCTGAGATATTTCATGCATGGTTCTCTACCCAAGTAGAGAATGTGCAGCTATATACATGCTATACTTCTAAAGCACACCTGAAGCACTTTTTCTCCTTCAGAGAA
This sequence comes from Podarcis raffonei, assembly GCF_027172205.1. NCBI lineage: Eukaryota > Metazoa > Chordata > Lepidosauria > Squamata > Lacertidae > Podarcis > Podarcis raffonei. The sequence continues at coordinate 78,132,658 of NC_070604.1, read as the reverse complement.
TTCTAGGCACTGCAGTTTTTTATGGGTTGGTGGGAATGGCCAAACATACAACTATTTAGTTCTAACAGAGAAAGAAAGAGCCTGAAAAAAATAAGAATGAAGGCTAGAATACAATGAGTAAGGATATTACTGCCAAACCAGCCAGCAATCACAATAAATGCAAGTAGGTATTAAAAGACTTATAGCCAGTCCAAATGCAATATTTACTATGTGTTTGATTGATTTTATCATTGGAGTACAACCAAAAAACATAACAAAAGAGGAAGGCACCTCTATGAGATGCATATCACACCATTAATATACATATTTGAAGAAAAGGAATCCTAGAATTACTAGCAGCAGGTTTTACTGAGCTTTACCTGTAACTCAGACTTTATTGGCTTTGCTCTAGCTGAGTCACTTTTTAAATAATCTTTTGAAAGCACCCAGGGAAGTCATGGCCATTTAAGAGCAGAAGGAAATACAATTTCTCTTGAAATTTGCTATACCAATCACAAATCATATATATGTAAACTTTACTTGTCCAAGTGTTATATACAACTCTTCTATGTGCACTTTTCAGCCATGTGTTAAATACACTAGCAAAGTTGTTTACACTGCAGAAATACTGACACACAATACTTCAGGTATCACTTTACTGTGAAAATGATCTCACACATTAGGAGTTGAATTCCAAGGATGCTCTTCTGATCTCTTACTGGAAGGAGTAAAGCACATGCCAGACAAAACACACAGCACCATTTTGGGAAGTAGTACCTGGGCTCCCCAAAATGTCTTTCTGTTTGCAGTGATTGTCATTAAAACTTCCTTACCTACTCAGTAATAGGAAAATAAACAAGTGTTGCCTGTTTCTAATGATATGCTTTCATACCATGGCATAAATACACTTCAGTATCAAATGGATCATCCATCGTCCCTATACAGCCTACTGTTTAGCCCCTCGTGTGTAAGATCATCTATGTCAGAGCAGCACAGCCAATGACAGGAATGGAAACTGTGATATCTGGGATTTCTATCAGTACACTTTTGACTCTCTTGCAAGAGTAAAGTATGTCCAACTGTGATACCAGACTAAGTAAGCCAATAGAATCAAGAGAAGTAAACAAGAAGAGGGGATAGAAGCAAGGAAGAAAGATGAAAGATTCAACCATCTTAGCAAGTATTGCTTGAACTCACTGAACACCAGCCCCTATACAATGAGATAAGAATGGAAGTAGCCTACAATTATGTTTCCCTGGAAACCATGGCCTACTCAAATCCAAATCTGACCTCCTACTGTGAATTATTCTTACTATCTTCACCTAATTTGTCATCATAACTGCACTCCAATACAGTTCTCTCTCCTATCCGAAACCTAATTCTTGCCTTCATAAATATATTTTATCCCACTGTGGAGGTGTTCATGTAAGCAGATCAGTGCCTTCTGAAGCTTTGTTCTTGGGTTTGCAACTTGTGGATGGCATGGCTAAGATCACAGCAGTGCAGCAACTGCAGGACTGTGAGAGGAGCACAGCAGCTGTGATCTCTTTGAGAAGCCTCACACTTGCGCACTTGTGCCAAGGCATGGTTTGACTTAGTATTATATGTGAACCTGTCCCCCTCCCTTGTTTTTTGTTCTCCCCCGCCCAATTTCATATTAAGCATCTGCCCAATTACCTGATGCTATGGCACATTGCATATTATATTTCTCCCTCTTTGCCCAATTACCTGATGCTATGGCACATTGCATATTATATTTCTCCCTCTTTGCAATGCCATAGATTTTGATGCAGCCCCTATAGGACAGGCATGGGAGACCGGCTGTCCTCCAGCTGTCGGATTCCAAACCCAGCAGCAGCAGCCAGCTTGGTCAGGGGTGATGGGAGTTGTGGTGCAGCAACTTCTGGAGGGCCACAGACTCCTGCTGCATGTAGTGATGGCAATCAGCGCTACTGGTTCTGTGTCATCCTATACCATCAGAAGACACAGTAGTAGAAAGAGGATGTGAGCCATGTGTCTATCCATCTATCCAGATATTTCCAGACATAACATAGGAAAGCTAGCAAAACTACCGTATTTTTCGCTCTATAACACGCACCAGACCATAACACGCACGTAGTTTTTAGAGGAGGAAAACAAGAAAAAAAATATTCTAAACGAAACAATGGATGTATGATTTTTGTGGTTCATGCTGTGGCCACACACCTGTGATCTGACAGTGAGTTTGGAGTAGCCCAATGCAAAAATCCTGAGGATCCATGTGGATCTATGCTTTGTAACCACGTTTTAAGTGGGGAGGGAAGGAAAAGCACTCAAGGGACAAGGAGCATGTGTGGGGTGTTTGGAGAAGGATGCTGCTAATAATGCAGGAGAGGGGTTTAAGGGGAGAAGGAACACACGTGGGGTGTGTGGAGAAGGATGCTGCTAATAATGCAGAAGAGGGGTATAAGAGGAGAAGGCTCCTCTCCTCTCCCGCTTTGCTCCTTTTAAGCAAGCAGGCTCTGCTTTTCTCCCTCCTCCCCAGCTTAGCGAGCTGAAAAACTTTGCTGCTATGTAGCGAGCTGAGTGGGGAGGAGAGAGGGACAGAGAGCCTGCTTGCTTTAAAGGAACCAACCGGACAGGAGCCGCTTACACTCGTGTAAGCAGCTCCTCTCCTCTCCCGCTTTGCTCCTTTAAAGAAGCAGGCTCTTCTTTAAAGAGGAGGAGGGAAGGAAGGGGAACCATGGATCCTCTGCTCACGACTGCAGCAGATCCCCCCCGCCACCCGTAGGCATTCGCTCCATAACACGCACAGACATTTCCCCTTACTTTCTAGGAGGAAAAAAGTGAGTGTTATGGTGCAAAAAATACGGTATGTTATGCATCCTTTTCCAGCAGTACACTACTGGGCAGGAACATTACTTGCAAAAATAAACGTGCTGCCATTGGACTAAACACACTAACCAAAGTGGGAATGGGTGTTTTGAATTATTGTTTCATGTACCCTTGTCTTTGTTTAACAGAGACTAAACAAATGGCCAGCTTTCAGAGTCCTGACTATCTGACTCATTGTACACACACATTGCGGAAGGATTAAGTGCACACACCAAAAAGAGGGTCCTTTGCCCTTGAATTGTAAGAATCACCAGTAGAAGATGTATTTTAACAAAACTGATGAACAGCTTGTCCCACAATAAATGTTGAAGAATTCCAGATCCTATGTTGTTTTTAATCAGAGAGGCTAACAGCATCATGAGAGTTGCTTCAGTCAAGTCTATGTGATTAATATTAGATAAGCATGAAGTAAGGAGCTTGAAAAGGATCACAGCTAGAGGCTGAGATTTCTGTGCAGAGTTATACAAGAATAAATCCCAGTTAGTAAGCCAGATTTAATAGCAGCATAATTAATTTTGTTATTTAGTAACTAGAAGAAAAATCTTAACTACAAAGACAGGATGATGAACACAGAGAGTAGTCTGACATATCTGTGCAAACTTTAAAAAATATATTATTTTACCTTAAGAGCTGGATTGGAACTCTCTTAAGTATTCTTGTATATTTGGTGGACACAGGTAAACTGAATGGATAGAACTGAGACTGGGCTTTCATAGAACTGCAAGCGGGAGAATGAGAAGAGAATGAAATAGAAAGGAGGATGCCTGGGTTTGTTTGTGGTAGGGGTGGGATCAATACTGAATTTATTGTATTGTTTTATTATTTAACTGAATTGTATGATTAACGTTTGTTATCAGTAACATCATGTTTTTGTTATTAATGTAAGATGCAGTCCCATATTAGAAATATTTGAAACAAGATTCGCTAACAGTGAGCCTTTGAGAATGCCTTAAAAACCCCCACAAATGGAATCTCAGATAAGTTATGTCCATTAATACAACTATTTCTGAAGAACATTCCACACAGTATACTAGTACACTTTTTACATTTCATTTGACATATAGCATCATTTACTAGGGAGACCATTAAAATTGAATAAAAAACTTTCAGTATTTGCCATTATACTTTCTAAAATCACCACTATTACTATTCTTTAATTGGTGCCACATATCAGTCAGAGGATCTATTTGACTGAATCTTTATCATGGAAAGCAAAAAATTCAAACACTCTACAGGTGGCATCTTCAACAGGAGAGACAATAGGAAGTACTACGATTGCCATATTTTGAAGAGCAAAAAAAGAAGACACTGTGATGGCCATTCAAAGCAAATAAATGCAATTTGTCTCAAATTTTACCCCTGAAAAAGAGGGTGTGTCCTGGAAAAAGAGGACACATGGCAACCCTAATTAGTACAAACTCAGCAAGATACGGTACATACTGATGGCCAGTAATAGATTCTCTACCTAATTTAAGGAAAAACATTAGTTGCATTGATGCAACTAATTTCGAAGGGCAGCTTAGGAAGGTCTATTTGGAACAAAGAAATAGCAGACGAAAACGGTTTGTATAACCAGCCGCTTCTCATTCTCTTTACAGGTTTCCCAGAAAGAAAGGAAGAGGCATTGGTTACAATATGTATGTCTGTAACATGTACAACACAAAAATTTAATTGAGTTGTTCTCTTGTTCCGAGTTTCATTTGTAAACAGTGTTTGAAGTACTAGCTCTTGATAAATCAAACAGTGGTTACTTGATCAGCCCCATGGGAGATTGTATAAATCTGCACTTATTATCCAGGATTAATTAAATAACTGCTGTGTGTTTATGAAGAAGCAAAGTTGATTTAAATATCACTAATGCTCTCCAGCTTAGAATAAAGAACACTGAAGACAAAGAGTAGAGCTTCTTGTTTTCATGGCTGAGATAAACAAAATCTGGGATCTATTGCCCTCATTTTAGATTGGGGGAAAATACAAAAAGTTTACAGTTGTAGACGATACAATGGGTGAGAAGTACTCGGGTAGATATCTCAGAATAATAAAATAAGGCTTTGTCAATATGCTATTGGGAAATAAAATGGGAATCTTTGTGGAAAGATTGATGAAATAAAGATGCGCAGTGAATTGGGAGCTTCAGGATGAGGATGAAAAACAGCTATAAAACTGAACTAATAATGAAACTTGGATGATGATAAAGGGATATATTTGGCACGAAGCTCAAATGCACAACAAAAATAATAAGAGACTGTGTGTCAGGAAGGAAAAACAGAACTAATTTCTTTTTCATTTAATATGTTTCAGCTGCTTGTGGAAGTTATATGTGTTACCAAAGTTTACACACTCTCTCTTATGTGTGAACACTCACTGATGTTAAGCCTCAGGGGACAACAGTTAGTTTTCTTATTTCACACAGTGTAAGGATGCAGAGTCTCTCAAGCCAGGTGACCCAGCAGTGAGGCTCTAGTGTCTTGTTGCCTCTCTCACCAAGACAGTATGTCTGCTGAAAAGAGTGCAGGCTGACCTGTGTTGTTTAAAGGTGACACCTGGATAGCATTACAAGCCCTAGCAGTTGACTCAGCACCTTATCAGGAGACCCAGGCAACCAATGTATAAAACCTCAGCTTGATCTTTGAGCATCTTGGTTCCTAGTGAGAACAATGTGCCAGACTAAGCGCCTGCTCAGCACCCTTTCCTATATTCTGTCTTTGCAACTTGGCCACCTGCCTTCTTTTTACTACTCTGCTTGCTCTGGCACATCTGCTTGTTAGCTGCTGTCTCTGTAACCTAACCTTTGCCAGTCTTGGCTGCTTGCCTTTGGCCTCCACCTAGCTGACGGTTGGTTCCTTTCTAACTTTGGCTTCTGATCCTGTTAACAGTCAGGATGCAATTCCCCAGGGAATCCTGACACAGAACCCCATTTCAAGACCTTAAAAGTATCTGTTTAAGGGAAAGAAGTATAAACGGAATTCTGGATTTATAAATAAGCAACAACTTTCGGCAAAGGCGCTTTCCTAAGCATTGTAAGTCTCACTGCAATTTATTTTACAATACACTGCTGATAATGGTATAGTAATGCAAAATGCAAAGCTAGGCATGCTACTCGAACCCTGTGGAAGGGTAAGTGGCTTAGAGTTGGAAAATGATGGTGGTGGGGAACCATATTACCCCTCTCCCCATATTTTACCCACTCTAAAAATCTCCTCTCTTGAAACAGTTTTTTTTAAAGGTGTTGAGGTCTCTTACATGCATTCACACGTAACTCACTGCTAGTCCCACAGAAACTACTTTGATGATGTCAAAAGACACAGAGTTCATTTATAATAGTTCTCTTCTCCCTTCCAATGCAGCATCTGACCATTATGGGCTTACATACAGAACCCCAAGCATTAGTAAACTCAGGCTGTTTTACAGTCATCACGTTCTTAACAAGAATCAAGCCCAATGTGAAAAAGTGAATCTCATAGAAAGTTTAGCTGTATTTTAGACACAAAGAGATAGTAGGAGCACAACCAAACCATGTGCCATGTGAGGAAGAGCTGCTACATATTGCCCCCACCCCAAAGGTAGAAATATTTAAAGTATTACTACATGTCGCCCCAATCTCCATGAGCGGTGAGAGATTCCATGAGTTGCAGGCACACTTTCCAGAGTCTGTGTTCCCTTTTGGGAAAATAGGGCACAGCAGAGACGATGGTGTCTTTATGATATATGGTTTTATTAACACATACGTACAACCTGCATCTAGATGCAGGGAGTGCAGAGCATTCACGTCCTATGAGGGTCTGGCTTTCCCCATAAGGGCAGCATCAGATTCCAAGGACAGCAAAAAGCCATATTCTGTGTCTCTTTGTTCCAGCCTGTCATCCCCAGTTCAGCTGGAGTTCTGTCCCTCCTTCTCCTTCTCTCTGCTAACAGACTCCAAGGACCTCCCCCACATCCTATGTCATTCAAAGCTGAAGCCCTAAAACTGGCCTCTCTGCCTGTGCCCGTTAGCATGCAGCAAACAAGGGCCCCCTCAAATATTCATAACAGTGCGAAGCACTGATTTACAGGCACTTAATTATTCATACAGATAACCCCAACTAACAACAGGCAGAACCAAGAGCAGGTAGTAAACTTCTACACTTTGTTTTCTCCTTGTTATTCTCTATCAGTGACATTTTAAACACAGCAACACTTGAGAGTGGTGAGTAATCTCACAAACCAGGTGGTTTCCTGGGTCAATGCTGACCTGATTCCCATAGTCAGATGGGTAGTAAAGTTAAATTTCCCAGGAGCTAAATATCTAATATCTAATCTAATGTCAGGTAATGACCACTGGAAAGAGTGCAGTGAGAAGAAATGCCATTGTGCTTCTGCAGCAGCACAACCAGATGCCTTCAATTGCCCCAGCTGCGACAAAACATGTCTCTCCCATATTAGTCTCTACAGTCACAGCAAGCGCTGTAACCTACTAACAATTTGACTTCTCCCCCCTCCATTATCTCCCAAGACAGATGGATGCCAACCAACCAAAGATGTCCCAACTAAAGTTCCTATAGCTAGACTTCATTAATACTTCAAGGTACCAGATGAGCCATAGAGAAGTGGAGGGTAATTGTTCAGTACTAGAAGTACTAGAGGGACGCAGGTGGCGCTGTGGGTTAAACCACAGGGCCTAGGACTTGCCGATCAGAAGGTTGGCGGTTCGAATCCCCGCGACGGGGTGAGCTCCCGTTGTCCGGTCCCTGCTCTTGCCAACCTAGCAGTTCGAAAGCACGTCAAAGTGCAAGTAGATAAATAGGTACCGCTCTGGCGGGAAGGTAAACGGCGTTTCCGTGCACTGCTCTGGTTCGCCAGAAGTGGCTTAGTCATGCTGGCCACATGGCCCAGAAGCTGTCTGAGGACAAACGCCAGCTCCCTCGGCCAATAAAGTGAGATGAGCGCCGCAACCCCAGAGTCGGTCACGACTGGACCTAATGGTCAGGAGTCCCTTTACCTTTACCTTAGAAGTACTAGGAGAGCCAGTGTGGAGGAATGATTAGGGTGTTGGACAATGACCTAGGAGACTAGGGCTCAAATCCCCACTTAGGCATGAAGCTCACAGGGTGACCTTGGGGCAGTCACCATATCTTAGCCTAACCTGCCTCACAGGGCTGATGAGAGGATGAAGTGTGGGGTGGGGGAGAGAACCATGTATGCCACCTTGGGCTCCTGGGAAGATAAAGATGGTCTATAAATTTAATAAATAATTAAAATAAACAAAGTTCATTTAAACTTTTTTTTTAACATTTAGAAAATCCTTAAAGAAGCAATATCCCAAGCAAAAAGAAGATTGATTATTTATTTCAAGCCACGTTCCCCAGGACTTGTCACTGATAAAAAGAATGATAGAAAAGGAATGGCTTTTTGATAAATCAAGGAGGGCAAACCTCCTTAATAATAAATAATGTTTTTAATTAAAGTTTGGATGTCTTCATATGCCAAAAGATCCACATTTTAATGCTACTGCATGATGGCAGGTGCTGAAGGACAGCAATTCTTCACCAAGAACTTGAAACCTCTTTTAAATCAGTTCTGTTGTTTGCTGATGCTGTTTTTAATCTTTGTAAACTATTTTAAGAAAAACTATCCCAAGCTAAATAAATAAAGGTATTTCAAATCAATGTACAGAAATCCTACAAGAAGAGCATTATTTTTGGCAGACATAGCAGCCGGAAATTGAGTTGTGATAGTAAGGGAGATAATATGAATTGCAGGTTGTATATTGCTCACCTTTTTCTAGTGACTGCACCTGAGACTGCAATTCTATCTATGCACAATTATCTGGGAGTAAGCACCACTTAACTCAATGGGGCTTACATCCAAGTAGACATGCATGACATTATGCTGTACAAAAATGATTTCCAGCCTGTGTTATAGGAAACCCCAGGGTTTCTCAATTAGAATATCAATAATGGTGGGGAATTTCTCTGAAGGACAGTTTGCCCACAGCTACTGCAATGTGCAAGCACCACAGAAGACATTGGGCGTGTTTTAGGATATACCTGGAAAAAATGAATATAATTTCTGTGGTGGACGAACTAATGTTGAAAATGTTTCCACCAAGACAGAAATATTGATGGCCATTGGAAGAAATCACTAAAGACTGAGGAGCTTTAGAAATTCTGCCTACTGTGATCTAGGGGCAAATATTCATTGTGGAGTAAGTAGAAATCTGAAAATAATGAGCAGGAAAATGTAAGTGAGCACAAAGCTTTTAGACAGTTGCTTCATCCCCCTTCCCATAAATATACATGCTTCAGTGTGTGTGTGTGTATATAATGTGCTACAGAGGTACACACACACAAAAAAAGACTACACTTGCTGCCTTGAAGAACAATGCACAGGTATGTGAAGTGGTGGTTTTACAGGCTCAGTGGGTATTGAGGAATAATTTGAAATGGCAGTTGTGTACTGGAAAGAGCAGGACGTTCTCATCTCCCTTTGGGGACAAAGAAGGTACTGTACAAGCAAAGAGAGGGAAATGCTTCAAGGCATTAAGGGCATGCATATCAATGAAAGATTCCTCCAGGCACTCCATCTGGTAGGTGCCACATCCACTCGGGATCCAGTTCCTCTGTCTAGAACTGGATCAATCTTACAATGGCCATGGGAGGGGCAACCAGTGAAGCAGCTGATGACTTCCTGCTAAGTTCCTACTGCAGAATCCTAAGCATTTCCATTCTAGCACTATTCTAGTGAGAAAAACTACCACCATAATAGCTTCATGCTTTTGCTGAGGTGAAATAGGACAGAGTACATGAACCTTCTTCCCTCTTGAAGCAAATCATCCCTCAGGCAACCTCTTCACTCATATTTGACATGGGTGGCGCTGTGGTCTAAACCACAGAGCCTAGGGCTTGCCGATCGGAAGGTCAGCAGTTCAAATCTCCGTGACGGGGTGAGCTCTCATTGTTCGGCCCCAGGTCCTGCCCACCTAGCAGTTCGAAAGCATGTCAAAGTGCAAGTAGATAAATAGGTACCGCTCCGGCGGGAAGGTAAATGGCTTAGTCATGCTGGCCACATGACATGGAAGCTGTATGCCAGCTCCCTCGGCCAATAAAGCGAGATGAGCACCGCAACCCCAGAGTTGTTCGCAACTGGACCTAAGGTCAGGGATCCTTTTACCTTTACCTTTACACGAACCTTCTTCCCTCTTGAAGCAAATCATCCCTCAAGCAACCTCTTCACTCATATTTTCCAGGAAGAAAAATATACTGTTGATAAAATTTTGTACGCTGTGTGAAATAACAAGAGTAGCACGTACATGTTTGATAGAAGAAATTGTCAAAAGGCTTTTAAATTCTGTATATTAAGCAGTATATAAATGCCTGAAGTAATTAAATGTGCCTAAATTCCACAGATCCTGAAGTTATTCATTACTGAGTTTCTATTTTTAGCTTTGGAACCTGGGGGGTGAGCAGCTTTCTCATGATTACAGTTTTACCCATGATTACAAAGGCAGCAGGATTTGGACTTACAGCAACTAAAGACGTCAGGTACTTACTAGCTCAGTTCAGTGGCTGGAGGATGTTGAAACAGTATTAGACAAATTCATGGATGTCTGTATTAACTTCTGTATCAGAGGTAGTACATCTCTGAATACCACTTGCTGGGGACCACAAGCAAAAGAGTGTTATTGTCCTGCTTTTGGCCTTTTCATCGGTATTTGGCTGGCATGTTGGACTACACAGGCCTTTGGTTTGATCTAGCAGAAATCTTCTTATGTTTGGTATTGGAAAGTTAGCCACTAACCAGTGCCAACACACACAAAAGCCACATGAATACAATTCAAGTTACAGAACACAGAGAAAAACCACAACGTTCTGACATAACTATGAAGCTGACCATTCAAAAAGTGACAATACGACTCTTTCCATTTTTCTTACCTTTAATCTCTATGGCCATGGAAGAGTTCTTAGTATTGTGATGAGACAAAAAAGAACACTTGTTTCCAGCCCAGTGAAGCTTAAAAATTCTCTCTCTTACAACACAGTCCTGTACTTGTCTACTCAGAAATAATAATCTCCACTGAATACAATGGGAATTATTCCCAGGTATATTTATAGGATTGCATCTGGGAATAATCCCTGTTGAACTCAATAGGACTTGCTTCTGAATAGACAAATGTTAACAAATGTTCCTTATTTGTTTTCAGCAATGACTTACTTTCTACGTGCTAATCTAGTTTTCCTCCTTTAAACACTCAAAGATAAAATCATGGTTTCTATTCCATCTTCTAGCTGTGCAGTACAAGACCTACATATAAGCTACCTCTATCCTTGTTTCTGTACATTCCAGTTTTTTCCTTCAAGAAGTTATCCTCTCCTGAATTCTCTCACTTCGTCATTGTCTCTTTTACCAAGCATTTCTTAACTACAAAAGCACTTCATCAATAAATAACTTGTATAGAAAGGCTGCAAAATACTCTTCAGAGATTTTCAGGAAATGATGGGAAAGACATTGGGGAGGGAAATATTACATGAGGTTTTTTGTTGTTGTTGTTTAAAGACAATGGAGTGAGTCAGACTAAAGGGTCCATCAAGTCCCTTGCAACTCAAATTACATTTACAGCCCTACATACTTTTTCATGCTAGGAGTAAGTCACAGTGAAATAAATAAAACTTACTTCTGACTCATGACATGGAGAGTCAGGGTTGCAAGGCTCAAACCTTTTCTTACTCTCTCCTGAGCCATGTCCCCGCCTCCCCCAACATTATTCTCTGACCCATTCTCTTTTTCCGATTTCCTTATTCTTAAAGCCTACTATTACTAGTTTCAATTATTCATCGCTTTATACCAAAGAAAAATGAAGACTCTAAGCAATTTAGAACATGGGGGAAAAATACAAAACAGTTAAAGCAGTTAAAAGCCAGGTAACAACAATGAGTAAACAAAAACAAAGTAAACAAGATTTCTTGAAGTGCTCCTCCAGCCACAGGGGTTCCAGCTGCGTGCACACAGTTGATCACATGATGCAGTGTGCACACACCATTTGAATGGCAATGCTCATCAACTTTGGAGGGGCCCCGATGCCCTCAAATATTTTATTGGGGGGTGGGGTGGGAGAAGCCCCTAGGAGTTGGCTCCTGTCTAGCCATAAAGTAAAAAGGACAAACCTCACCCCTGTTATACCCAATTGCAATTCAATGTATTCCTGTTGTGTTTTATGATTTTCCTGATATTGTAAGTGAGCCGGAACTGGTGTGTGACTGTAATAATAAAATAAAATTCAATACAAACCTCACCCCACCCTATGCTTCTAGCGGCAGAATCAGCACTTTCCACCACAGTTGCAACAGTTAACTTTCCCCCTTGGCACCTCTATCTTCTTCCTCGCCTTTCATAATGTCCATCTTTCTCTTTCCCTTCTCCATCCCTGATTCACCCCTGCACCCCTTCCCCCTCCTCCTCCTTCACAGGCACCCTTCAGCTTCTTCCTCCCGCCCGAGGCTTGGGAGCATCCCCTCCTCCCCGCCCGCCCGGGCTTTTCACGGGCTGCTCTCGCGACGCCCCTCTTCTCCCAGCGCCCTGTATCCAAGGCACAGGCCGGCCAGCCTCTGAAAGCCAACTTCCAAGTTCAGCCGTGCGGTTGCCTCAGCTCAGAAGAGCATCTCTCGGAACTGCTGCTGCTGCTGCAGCCCAACTTGAAATACGGCAAGGCTCCCCCGCCAGCGACTGGCACTATCCATCTGCCTGGCTCGAACGGGTCCTTTTTACCTGGCATCACAGCTGCTTCACAGACTTCGGTGAGCCCAGGCGACCCGACGCCTTCTCATAAAATTGCGGGCAGAGTTTGGGCTTCGCCTATATCCAGACCCCCATCCTCCGCCCGGAAGCGTTTCCAGAAAGCTCTCCCCTCTCCCCAAAAGGACCAGGACATCGGAGGAGACAGATCTTAAACGAAGGCGCAGCAGCCTGAGGGCAGCATCTTTGGCTGGCGGCGAAACGCAACAGAAGGACGCGGAGTTTCTTCCTCGGAATGGATGCCCGCCAAAATTACCTCACATCTTCTCTCCACCCAAACCCCGAAGCGGAGCGCTATGATGCTCCATCTCCCACTGGTGACGCCGGGCGACGTGGGCTGCGCCCCTGCCAATGCACCAAGTTCCCTCAGGCGCCCCCGGGTCCTTCCCGTCCGGAGGAAACGCCTCGTACCTGACGAGAGAACTTATTGCGGCGAGGGGGCTCCCGCTCCGCTCACTTTTCTCCCGAGAGAGAGGCGAAGGGAGGGAGAGAAGAGCCGGAGGAGACGGGCATCCCCAAAGCCCGCATTGGCGAAAGCTCCCTTCTGAGGGAGTCCAGCGCCCCCTCCTCCCTCTCCCGCGCCCTTCGCCGGCACAGCGGCGGAGACTGCAGCAGGCGAAGCAGCCCGCCGCTCAGCCCCGCGTCCCCTCAGCCCCGCCACGCCCGCCGCCGTCCAGCCGCCGCAGAGCAGGTGTTCCGCTTCCCAGCGCAACCCTCCCCGAAGGAGCTCGGCGCGGCCCGGCGCCGGCGGGAGCTTTCCTGCCGGCGGGAATGCCGCGTTCCCAAGGCTCGTCTCGCCCTCGAGGAAGCCCGCTCGGAGCACTAGTTTTGGTGCAGAGGCTGGCGCGCCGAAATTACCTTCCACTTTGGTGAGAGTCAGCACGGGGCTGTTGCAGGCGCTGAGAGGGGCGACCCTGGCCGAGTGTTTCTTCATGATGAGCCCTTCCGCCAGTAAGAGCCCGTCAGCCGAGCGCCTACATCCTGACGCCGGCTGGAGCTGAGCGCTCGGCTCCCCGGCTCGCTATCAGTCCGCCTCGGCGGCAGCCTGCCTGCCTCGCTCGCCCGGCCTCGCGTACCTTCTGCTGCTACTGCAGCAGCTTCTCGCCGCCTCCTCGCCCGCACGCTCTCCTTTACTTGCAGCAAACAAAACGTCACCAGCCCAGCCATCCCCTCCGCCCACCCTCCCTCCACCGGCGGCGGGGCTGGAGCGCCGGGCTCTTCCACACGCTCAGGGAAAGGCTGTCCCCGTTAACAGCAGCAGTTTAGCCTTAGCTGGGTATTCCCGCAAGTGCCCAGAAAGACCGACGAGTTCCTTCCAGGCCCAGCAGAAGAGGACGAGTCCTCAGAGGCAGCTGCGAGGCTTAGAGTTTGTCTCGTGGAGCTCGTTGTTCTGTTAATCTCTGCAGTAGGTTAGCCCTTGCTATCAGGCTGATCCAGAAACTGTAAGGTTCGTCTGAGAAGCTGAGTTCCACCAGCGCAGGGATACTTTGCAATCCATTAGAATGCCTCGATGTAACACTATCCAAGGTACATAGTTGGTGTTCTTCCAATTCACGTATGTATGGTAGGCGTAGTCATCGCTGAGATATTTGGTAGCTGCTTAAGCGTGTGGCCTTATCTCTGAACGCAATAAAAATGGAACCTTTTACTGTATTTGCACAACCAGTTTCTAAGTGGACCACTCTCATTCCAAAATGAAATCATCTTTAAGCAATTCAATATGTTCATAAAGGCGGTTTTTCTGTAACTAGCTGTTTAATTAACACTTTAGTGGAGCCAACACACTTACTGCACTTAGATCCAACTCTGAAGCAATTATGCTTGCAAAAAAAAAGTTTCGCATAGCTGCCTCTGCTTCTTCCATGTATTTACAAGCACACAGTACTACTCGCGCCTTGTTTCCATGCACACCTGTTGCAAGATGGGCATATGATCCCCATTGTGAGATTTCCCCACAGCTTCAGTGTGCCTCTGTGTATACAGTACTAGCATCATCTGAGAAGAATGAACTGTGTGGGATCCCTGACTCCACATGATCAACAGCCCACTGGGAGGGGAAAAAAAGATTTCTTAGCAGAAATCTGAAATTTGTTTGAAATTGTATATCTTTTCTTATTGGGAATTTTTATTTTTGCAATCCAGTATTTTTTAATATATATAATTACAAAATAGAAAGCAAAAACTACAGCATTGCTCCGTTCTTGAAACCTAACAGTTTCAATGATACCATAGGAATTTTTTTGTTTTTGTGGGGTGGGGGGATCCGTGTTGTTGTTTTTACATAAAATCCAGCAGCAGTTTTTCCACTGGGCTCCAATTAACAAGGCGCCTGCTGGTTGCATTCCTCTGTGCTGCTGTTCCTACTTCAGACACTTGTCTGTCCCCCTTGTGGTTGGAGTTTCCAAATAGCAGCTGAAAAACTAAAGTAAACAAATGCAAGAAAATGAATTTATAGACTTTTGGCAACTAGATTCGGGAAAGGAAGAATTCAAGATAGTAAGTGCATTCAGGCTTGGAAAAGGAGGAAAGAAGAATAAAGTGAGAGACTGTCTTATTACTTTTCGAACTAAAGAGGAGAGAGATAAAATCTTGAATTTGCACTACCAAAAGACCTTGGAAATTTATCAGTCAAGTGTTGAGATTTTTAAGGATATTCCGAAACATCTTTTGGACCTCAGGTCTAACTACGGAGAGCTGGTCGCTTTGTTGAGAAGTAACAGAATCCTTTTTAGGTGGGAGTTCCCTCAAGGCTTGTCCTTTAAATACAAAGGAAGGAAGATAAAAATAAGATCACTGGACGACAAAGATAGATTTCTGAGAGACCGTGGAGAAGATTTGCAGAAAGAAGCGGAAATAGGGAAAGAGCCAAGAGCACGGGAAAGTGGAATATTGTGAAAGTGAAAGGAAGAGATATTTCTAGATTTGTCTGGCAGGGCAAGAAGCCCAGAATAAATTTTAAGATTTTAACGGATGCAAAGGAAAGAGGCGGATTTGCCCTGCCAGACCTTAAACTGTATTATGAATCAGCAGCTTTCTGCTGGTTGAAAGAATGGCTACTCTTTGAGAATACAGACATTTTGGATTTGGAAGGTTTTAACAATGTATTTGGTTGGCATGCATATCTGTGGTATGACAAGGTCAAAGCACATAAAGCATTTAAAAATCACATTGTCAGGAAAGCACTATTTAATGTCTGGATAAGATATAAAGATTTATTTGAAAATAAAACCCCAAGGTGGTTATCACCAATGGAAGCAAAGGCCTTGAAAAAACTCAACATGGAGACCAAATGGCCGAAATATTGGGAAATTTTGGAACAAGTAGGAGACAAATTGAAATTGCAGAGTTATGAAAAATTAAAGAATAAAGTGCGAGATTGGCTTCATTATTATCAAATAATGGAGGCATATAATCAGGACAAAAAAATTGGATTCCAGGTGGAAAAATCAAAATTGGAAACAGAACTGTTAGAGCCCAAAACTAAGATTTTGTCAAGGATGTATAACTTGCTGTTGAAATGGAATACTCAGGATGAAACGGTGAAATCTGCTATGATTAAGTGGGCACAAGATGTTGGACATAATATGTTCACTGACTGGGAACAGTTATGGACCACAGGTATGAAGTTTACGGCATGCAATGCCTTAAGAGAGAATATTATGAAAATGATATACAGGTGGTACATGACCCCAGTCAAGCTGGCAAAAATTTATCATTTGCCCGATAACAAATGTTGGAAATGTAAAGAAACAGAAGGTACATTCTTTCACCTTTGGTGGACGTGCCCAAGGATTAAGGTTTTCTGGGAGATGATATATAATGAATTGAAAAAGGTATTTAAATATACCTTCTTGAAGAAACCAGAGGCCTTTCTTCTGGGCATAGTCGGCCAACAGGTGCCAAAGAAGGACAGAACTTTTTTTATGTATGCCACAACAGCAGCAAGAATACTTATCGCAAAGTATTGGAAGACACAAGACCTACCCACCCTGGAAGAATGGCAGATGAAGGTGATGGACTATATGGAATTGGCAGAAATGACCGGCAGAATCCGAGACCAGGGAGAAGAGTCGGTGGAAGAAGATTGGAAGAAATTTAAAGACTATTTACAGAAATATTGTAAAATTAATGAATGATGTTGGATTAAAAGTTGTGTGGTTTTTAGCTATAATGCTATAAGGAGTATGAAAAAATGGACTATTAATAACCAAAAATCTTATGTTACATTATTTTAAGATTAAAGATTAGGATAAGCAAAGAGGGGAAGGATTTGCTGAACTGACAAATTAAATTGGAATACAAAAAGGGAGGTTAGAGGAGGTCCGGGAATTAAGTAAATGAAAGAATGTAATGGCAAGATGGAACTGTTTTTTATTTGTATTTTTCTTTTTTCTTTTTTCATTTTGTAAAACTTCAATAAATATTTTATAGAAAAAAAAGAAAAGAAAGAAAATGAAGCAAAGCCACAGCCAGCATGTCAGAAAGGTTGTGGCCAGCAAATGAAATGCTGGTATGTGAGGAGCTCAGTCCTTTATATATGCAGCAACTAAATTTTAAAGCCAATGTGTTCACACTATAGAGCAAGAATAGTGGCATAGATCCATTTACAGATATTCATGGAGTATGTAAGGTTCAAAATCCTTTCCTGGAGATCTTTCAGGGAGGACTATTTTTCCTACTGGTACTGCAAAGATCAAGATTTCCTAACACATCATACCTGGTACTGAGGTAGCAGCAGCAGCAGCAGCATGCTTAAACTATTCTTCTTATTTAATAACCTTCCACATATATGTCTCAATACAATGTACAAAGGAACAAGGGCACTCTATGGAATGTGAGCACCAGCATCCAAGCCACCTGTTGTCACCTATCCCACTAGTAGTTTAGACCATATTATAAGGAGTGGGTGTCTAATATCAGCAACTAACTTATCACCATTGCCAATTTTTATCTGTACTTCATAATTCTTGACACGTCAGATTAATTATTTTGAAGTTAGTTGTAACGATAGGACTAGTCACTGATCACAGGGCAGAGATGCGTATGGTGAGATAAATGTATGCTGTGCAGAATTTCTGGATCCCCTCTTTGCAAAACCAGCCCCATTCCCTGTGCTAGCCAGTAAGCCACCTTAATGGCTCTGCTTGTCTTCCATTGCTTTACAGGGAGCTGCTTGGGGTCTTGGGAGTGTGCAGCACATAACCCACTTCCCCCATCTTTGAAGAACAAGATGCACTGAAGTAATTAAATCACTTTAATGGGACAGCTCAGGCTGTTTGCCAATGTAGACATAACAGTAGGAAACTGCTTGCAAAAAGAGTAAACTACTCAGGAAGTAGTCACCATTTTCTAAATAAGATCATCATACATAAAATATTGATATCACACACTTTTCCATTGTCTGATGAGACAGATGGTTTCCAACATATTTGATAATTATCTTATGGTCATAATCTTTCTTTCTTTTAAAAATGAATGTACTTTTTATTTAACTCCTCTTCTGATTATGAGACCACATATATTATGATTTCAAATATTCATTCAGCTAACTAGTGCTGTCCCTGTGTTGTATATTAATTTATAAAAGGAAGGAAACAAAGGAAGGGTTAGCACACAAACTTTACAATACAAAATTTTACCAGTGGCATCTCCAATTAAAAGGATCAGGCATGATGATTTGCCTTTTTCACACTGGTCTTATTTAAAAAATGACTGGACATAAGAAAGTAAAGAGATTTTTCTCCAAGTCCTGTCCATACATATGCTTATTCTTCCCAAATAATGTTGTAGTACCACAGTGATTCATGATTTCTGCAGTCTCACAACCTCTCTAACTCTAGCAGTCATTTCAATTTTACTTTTTGATTATGACAATTACTGAATCATTAGTTCTTCAGAATTGCATTATATACCAGGATATATTGCATGCAAACATCACTGTCATCAAGAAAGGATATTCTGCATTATTTAAGTGAAAAAATACTGAGGTGGGTGGGTGGATAGACAGACAGACAGATGATAGGAATTATCATTCATTTTTTGGGAAAGGATAATGAAATTGTATCATTTTCTGTATCAAAGTATGCAATGGAGAAAGCATGTGCCAATCAATAAGTGAAGCGCAGCTACTATTCAACATAATACAGCAATTCTTCTACAGTATATTATAACGCAAGTCCTGACAAAAGGGATCCTGAGAAAGCTTTTAACAACTCATATTGAATGAACACAATGCTATCATTTTTAAAAAAATAACAACGACCTTAAGATATTTTCATATTCCAACTATCATATTTGTTACACAAACATTCTTCTATATACTGTACAAGACTAACATTCAGTGTGATGGATACACAGTTGAAATATTAGCCAGCCACACACAGGAACATCCCAAGTCATTTTGTCTCAGGTGAAGGACAAGAGGACACTCTCTCCTAATTCAGAAGCTGACCAGACTGGCAATTGAATCTAATGCCAACACTGATTATGGGATGGGATAGCATCCCTCAGCCCACTTGATGCAGCATGCTAAGCTAGGAGGCCATGTGGCCACAGAACAGAATTACCAGAGGCTCAGGAGACATAACCAGGGGCTGTTCCTAAGCATCTACCACCTGAGGTGGCTGCCTCCTCACTCTGCCTAATCATAGGGCCTGCCCTGGCCACACAAGATGGTCTGATCAGTAACAAAAGGTTCACATTTTGCCAGTAATACTATAAAGCTGGCATCGTCAGTCACTGATTGGTTGTATATCCTTGTTCCCGCAGTAAGCCGTATACATGGGAGGAGAAGGAAACAATATTCCAGATGTATAGGAAAAATGTGTTTCACACTTGGGAACATAATGGTGGTTTTAGACATGCAGAAGTTGCAGCAGAATGCAAAGACCAAATCGACCACCAGGCTCCAACAGCTAGCCCACTTCCCTGGCCATCTCAAAGTTTATATTTTCTCTCCATCCTGCTACCAGGAGTCCTGTCTTCTTCAAGCATCTACCTCCCACTCCTTCTCCAACCCATTGCTCCATTTAATGCCACCTTCCTGTGCTTCTCCTCAATCTCCTTTCTCTTTATACACTGGAATATAAAAATACATTTGAACTATCAAAATCTTGTCACTCTGAAAACCTGCTTTATATACCGGAATGATGGCATAAAAAACTGTGGGAAAATATGAATCACACAGACAGCATGATTGTTGCTTTGCCTGCTTGGTGCATGACTCAGTAAGAAGCATTGTAACGTATTAACAGCTGCCTTAGTGCTGCTTGAATGCTGGCAGAGAAGCTTAACAACACAGAGTTTTAAAATACTAACTTAAAGATTTATGCATGACCTCCTTAAAAACTTGCATCAGCAAAGCAGTCAACATAATGCATGTATTGTTTAAGGACCAGACTCAGTTGTGCTCAGTGAATTATCATGTTAGACATCAGCAGAATCAGGCATTCTAGATTCAACAATAATAAACCTGAATACTGCATTCATCTGAAATTTCAGCTTAGCTTTTTTCCAGCATGGAAGCTGCCCTTAGGTGCTAAGCATATGGTAAATTACACTGTTCCCAGCACTGACAGAATGGATGAGGTTTCCATACCATTAGCCAAATATTCAAAAGGCCTGGAGATGGGTTATACTATCCATAAAATGAAGGCAGGATATACAGGCAATAAGTCCTGTTACATTTACAACAAATACTTCATAGTACAACATTTTGCTGTCAAAACCTGGGTTTTCACTAAATACTAAAGAGCCAGTAACTTCTTACCATCAGACTCAACTGAAATTAAGTCTAATTTTTATTTTGATTAAATAATATATATTATATTATTTTGATTATATATTATATTTATATTATATATATTGTAGTGTTTTATGCTGAACTTGTTCTGTGAACCACCCTGAGACCTCTGGAGTTTAGGGCGGTATATAAATTTAGTAAGGTACCCCTGCCCGTACGGGCCAGTTGTGTCCGACTCTAGGGTTGTGCGCTCATCTCACTTAAGAGGCCGGGAGCCAGCACTGTCCGCAGACACTTCCGGGTCACGTGGCCAGCGTGATGAAGCTGCTCTGGCGAACCAGCACCAGTGCAGCACACGGAAACGCCATTTACCTTCCCACTATAAAGCAGTCCCTATTTATCTACTTGCACTTAGGGGTGCTTTCGAACTGCTAGGTGGGCAGGAGCTGGGACCGATTGACGGGAGCTCACCCCGCCGTGGGGATTCGAACCGCCGACCATACGATCGGCAAATCCTAGGCACTGAGGTTTTACCCACAGCGCCACCCGCGTTCCCATTATAAATGCACAATAGTTTTTGATAAGCCATCTGTGACCAGGAAGTTGCTTTGTGGATTCAAATACGTATTCTGGATACACAGAACTAGCAAGAGCTAGGGAGCCATCCACACCAGTTTAGTATTCATTCCATATTTTTGTTAGTTCTACAACTATATGTCATGTGCAAATCCAACTCACAACATAGGAAGCTGCTTTGGCCCATCTTGCTGTGTATTGTCTACACTGAGTGGCAGCAGCTCTCCAGGGTTCCAGGTGGGGGACATTGCCAACTCTACCTGGAGAAGCTGGAGATTAAACTAGGGACCTTCTGCAAAGCAGATGCGCCACGGCCCTTCCTTGTGAGCTGATTTGGAAGCCAACTGTTATTTGTGGTTGCCCAAAAGGACTCTGGCCCAGCAGGTCTCAGTATAATAAGAAAAGTGAATGAATTTTGTACTGCTTTGTCATTTTATTATAAATTTGCATAAGATACTATAAATTTGCATAAGATAATATAAATTTGCATAAGATATTGTTATCTATTAATATCATGCAAATAGCTCTGGGAAAGTGTTCTGACTACACATAAAAAGCTGTATGGCAATCTTTATTTTAAAAAAACCAGGTATAGCTTGAACTTTTAATACTGGTATTGTTAACTGAAATGGGCTGCAGACAGAACTGTGTATCATACAACATATGTATAACCCCACTTTTTTTAACTGTATTGAGTCTGAGGAAAGCATTCCATGTCACTCAGAAGCTCACATACCACATTATGAACTGTCATCCTGATGAAGGTCTTATTTTACTATCCTTGAACTTTCTTGTTCTTCAACATGTGATCTTAAAAGTTCCACTTTAGCTAGGTATTTACCACTTAAAACACTTTTTTTTCAGAATAAAAGTTAGACGAGTTAAATGCAGCAAAACAGGACTGCTGCTCTAAATTTTGGTATTTTGCACAGGTTTAGAGTTTGAAATTCCCATATGAAACTATCTCCCTCTGTTCTTCTGCTCAGATTATTTGGTTGATTTATCTCTGAGAAAATCTCACTCATTTTGCATGCAGAGGATTGAAAAAAGGTCTAAATAGTTGTTGCTTTAAAAATTTAGCCTGTTGACATTTTCAGCTTGGTGTATGGAACCTCAGTCAGAATGTAGTCCTCCAGGGATCTCTGTCTGGCTCCCCTTCTACAGGCCACACCTCTCACCGGACCTGGGACTACATAATAGCACCTACGCTTTTTCAGCTGCGCTGGCCATCAGTTCATTTCCAGGCTCAGTTCAAATGCTAGTTTTTACCTTTAAATCCCTTCACTGCTTGGGACATAGAACCTCAAGGACCACTTGCTTCTGCACAGGGGCATTGTGTGGGCAGGTGCCAGGAGGCTGTGGCCCCTGGTACAAATTTTTGTGGGAGTGTGAACCAGGCACCCCCCACAGTGGTCCCCAGCGCAGCACGGTGCTCCTCTCCACCCACCAAGGGCTGCGTTGGCCCGCTTGGCTCCCTGCTATGTCGCCCTGCTTTGCCCCAGTGGGGGGTGGGGTCACTCTGCCAGCACTGGCAGCGAGGGTTGGGATGCTGCCTCCCCCACCAGGTACACACCCACACCCCGGGCATCAACAACTGATGCTACGCTGCTGCCTCCATATGTGTCTACCTATAACACCAAGGCCCTTCTTTGGGTGCTCCCATTATGGCAGCTATCTACAGGGGAAAGGGCCCACTCAGTGGTGGCACCCTGACTGTGGAGCCCTCTCCCTGAGGAGGTTCACCTTAATGTAAATTGGATGACCTTTTTATTTTCCCAGCCTTTAAAATCCTCTCTATGCTGCTTAAGTTTTTTTTTTAAATTCCACGTACTCTTTTCATGCTTCTCTTTTATATTTAAATGTTTTCATTTCATTTGCTTTATCGCAATTTCATACCCTCCAACTTTCTCTGATAAAAATAGGGACATCCTATTCAATAATAATAATAATGGCAATAATTTTATTATTTATACCCCACCCACCTGACTGGGTTGCCCCAGCCACTGTGGGTAGCTTCCAACATATATAAAAACAGAATAAAACCTTCCCTATACAGTACAGGGCTACCTTCAGGTGTCTTCTAAAGGCTATATACCTATCTCCTTGGCTTGGAGGTCACATAATTCCATAACCTCCAACATTTTCCTAAGGAAAAGTGGGACATTCCAGGATCAAATTAGAAACCGGGACGGCTTCTGTAAATTCGGAACTGTCCCTGGAATATAGATATACATGGAGGGTCTGTAATTTAACTTATTGAGTAAGCCATTCTGGGAACTTTTTGGAGGGTGGGCTATAAAATAAATAAATAAAACAAACCAGGTATATAGGTGTCCACAAACAAAACACAATGACCTGAAGAACTAAGTACTGTACTCCTGTTGCAAAGGTTGCTAAGAATCAGTGTAACAGCCCATACTTTCTCCACAATTTAAAGCCTTGACAAATCAAGGATGGACACATCATATTAAAAACAACCATGAAAGCAGTTTCAGGTATGTTCTCATTTCCCCTCTGCTGAATGGCAAGCATTAGTACTGTGCTTTCATTATTTTTTACCTTGGACCTCTAGCCTTTAGGGAAACCCTACAGTGCAAATCCAGAACACCTCTTTTATTTTGGAGACAGTTTCTGCTATATTATTTGTAAGAGCAGCTGCTGAGAAATGAAATTTATGCAGAGAAGCTTTAGTGAAAGTGTTTTATTGCATTATGTCTAAGTTTAATATTGAATTCTGAAGACTGGCCTGATTAGAAAAGAACAAGACGTCATTTTTAATTTCCAATTGCTCATTCCACAGAAGCCACAGTGGGAGACTGGAGTTAATATATTTTTTACTACCGAAATGCAGTCAGACTGCAGAACATAGTCTATTTCAGGACTGTGCTGGTTGTTACAGTTTAGTTTTCAAATAAGATTTTTGTCCAATGCATGACAAACTGAAAATCTATTTTAGAGACAGCCAGGTACCTTTAAGGACATGTTGTATTATAATCATATACACATACCTTCCCAACTGGATGTCAAGGTAGTTATAAAATCTGTGTGCATACATTCCCAAACTGTGTATTTTGTTTGATCAATGAATTTGTATACATCATAGAACTCCAAATTAGCTTTAATTGTACAACCTGAATTTGCTGGTAATTGAATCCCACCTGGGAAGGCTACTCAGATGAGTAGATTCAAGAGATGACTGCAGGCTGCTACATGCAGCAAATCCTTTACCAGCTATTAGATACATCCTTTATGGTAAACTGATCCAATGTTCCTTGCAATGTCGATTCAGACATTACACTGAATATTGTAGGGAAATAGGTACTTCTTTAATCAGAGACTTACTTTTCCTGTAACAAAACAACTCCACCCAGAATGTGAAGGAAAGTATACTAGCATAAGACATTTGATTTCATGACTATACCTTCAATTAACTCCCTGTTATACATTCATTAGACTGCAAAACACAACCAAGTTATTCCAGAAAAATGACTTATCAGCAATTCTTAACTTTTTTTGCAACATCATTGCTTTAACTACCAAACAAATGAAAAAAAGAGAGAAAGCTATCTACAGATTAGCAAGTGCAAAAGCACTAAACATGAGGGCATATCATTGGATGAAGGGCAGTATAGAAATTTAATAAATAAAAACATATTAAAATGTTCAGGTGATAACTCTAAAATTATAGCACATGATCAGTGTTATATATTACATATATTCCCTTAATCCATGCTCCCTCTGCAACTACTTTCCTAGTATTGAAGACCTTCAGAGAAGTTCATTAGAAATCTCACTGATTGTCTTAAAATGAACTTCAGAGTAATTAAAGGATCCATTATTTGACTAGTAGCCTAATTATAAAGTCCCATTGACTAACTACAGTGTACATTTATAAAAGTCTTTCTAAAGAGAAGTTAACAAAGCTGCTGCCTATATATACTGTTTGCAACACCTGAATCACCTGCAAGTGCTAATCTCATAATAATCATTGCATCAAATAATGGGAGGCTTGCAGCATGTAGCTTAGACCTTAAGTGCTGCTGATACTGTAATTCTACTTATTATTGGAGGCTGCAGAATGAGCTCTTTAACACTTGACAACCTACCCAGCTTTGAAATTGCATTAGTGCAGCAGAACGCCTAGGGTTCAGGCAACTTGGGATGAGGCAATTGCCATGGGGCATCTTGCCAGATACAAGGTCTTACACAAGTTAAATGTGGGCACAAAGGATAAATCAGTCAGGAATAAAGCAGAACACAATCTTATTCATTTCAACAGGATCAGCATCCCCACCCCCTTTATGCTATGTTGAAATGCAATGCTCTTCAACCTCATTAAGGCTTAGGTACATTAAAACCAATTAACTCTGAGTGTACCAAGCCTGGTCAGGTTAAGAAACAGAAAGCAGTAGAGCACTGCTGGTGGGAGTGCCACAACTGACCCAGCACTCACATTGGTGCATCCATGCAACCTCACCACCACTCTGCTATTGGTAGAAAGCCTGTACTCAATTGTGCACTAGACCAGTAAATGTATGCTCCTCCTGTGCATATGATGGAAGCTGAACTATGGAGCAAATATGTGTATGCTTGATTCCCATGATCCTTTCATCCTAAAGGGATTATGGGTCTGAATCTACATGCATATAGATGTATGCAAATATGTCATACATTCTGTGTGGTTGAGGGCATGGTGCACACATGCCTACTGCTCTGTCACTTACGTATACAGGATTCTTGCCTCAGCTGTGTGAACCAGCCCCTGGTTGTGGTTCGAGGACCCGATCCCCGCTTTGTGGAATGAAGACACATGGACACGGAATATAAGGTTAATGGGCAAGAAAAGGCCACAACCACGGGAAGGCGGAAAATGAGGCAGAATGGCTGGCGCAGCAGTAAATTACACTGCGAACCACGCCCTCTCTAAGCCGCCCGGTTGGGTGCTTACCTGTGGGCGTGGTGCGCCAGCCAGGTGAGTGGGGCAGGGGCCATAATGGCCCCTGCGTGACGCAGAAATCGCGCCCCGCCCACAACACCTCCCCTCTTGGAAGGAGGAGAGGCTTTTCATAAAAGTGCCTTCATTATAACGGATTTACTTTTATTGCTGCAGCATATTTTGAGAAGGCCAAGGGCATGTAGTTAAGATGCATTTTTGACAGCTCTAATTAAAAATGTGACTGAGCTCTTTTTATTACCTAAACAGTGTGTCTCATTATATAAGAGACGGCACAGTTGTACTCTGCAGCAGATGTAATTTGGAATATTTAGCAAGAGTGCTTAAGAGCAGAATTCCCTGAACAGCAGTAAACCAGTATTCCTGGCAACTATGCATCATATAGTAAATTCACTATACAATTACAATACTGGGCTAGAAGAACAAAAAGAATGCTTAACTTTTGGCATTCAGTATGTCCTTTGGTTTTCAGATACTGTGATAATCCCTCCCCGTGTGACTTTTTTTTTTTAACAGCTTCACAACTACCCTGCCTTAGCTTGCCCCATCCCAACAAGCATAGTGTCATCAAGAGGACACTACTGCCTCTGCCCACCCCGTTATGGACCACTGTTGTGTGAAGGTAATCAACCAAGGTAGATGACATGGTGCCCACTGGAGGGAGCTCATCTGCTGCATTGCTGCTTGCAAAAGACACACTATGATAGCAAAGTGAATTACCATAATAGCATCTGAAAAAAAGAGAGCCTATTGGTTGCCAGAAATAGTTTTTGCTACTCCTGCTCCACAACTTTGACCAATAAAACTTTAAAAAGATAGATTTTGGTAATTCCAGACAAGACTTAAAAGAACAGCACTTCTACGTTGCTTAGTAAATGAGAAATCCTGTGTTCATAAACAGATATAAATTTTCATTGACTTTATAGACATGCCAATCAAGGTGGCATTGTCACCAAGGATACTATTATCAAAGGCAAGAGAATCTCACTGAACATAAAATATCATTATATATTAGTTTCTCTGGTGTCAATTATTACTTGACTCCAAAACAGCAAAATTTCATCACAATGTGACTAATAGATTCCATACCATTTATTTTTAGATTTCCTAATTTTATATTTTTTAAATCAAGATAGAAAAATCTGATATAGATCATATTGGAATCTGCCTCCTTGTGATCTGCCCACTCATGATATAATATGTCATAGGTCTGTGACATGCATGACTCATGTGCACACTCATAATATACTTATAATTGACTTTACCATAATATTACCTTCTGCTTGTAGGGACACGGGTGGCACTGTGGTCTAAACCACTGAGCCTCTTGGGCTTGCCGATCAGAAGGTCGGCGGTTCAAATCCCCGCAATGGAGTGAGCTCATGTTACTCTGTCCCAGCTCCTGCCTACCTAGCAGTTTGAAAGCATGCCAGTGCAAGTAGATAAATAGGTATTGCTGTGGCAGGAAGGTAAACAGTGTTTCCATGCAGGCCTGAAAGCGAGATGAGCACCGCAACCCCATAGTTGCCTTTGACTGGACTTAACCATCCAGGGGTCCTTTACCTTTACCTTTTTTTACTTTGCTTCTCCATAAAAAGAAAGAGAGTGAGGCATGCAGAGTATCTAGAGTTGTCAGGCTACATGAGTTTTGGTGTACTAGGGTTCTTCTTTATGAAGGAAAATATATACTAACAGACAGCAGTTAACTACTGATTCCTAGACCATCTTGATCCTGCAGCTCCTTCTTACTACTATCGTCAGTTACCTGCTCTGCTTGCTCTGAGCTGGTGAGCAATGAGAGAGCAGTTACCTCTGCAAACACCTTGTCCTTTTCCTAGTTAGCAGATACAAAACTCAGTATGTTATTGAATATGTTGATTTGGTAAAAATCATATAAATATATTTATGGAAAGAATGAAGAAATATTTCCTGCACTTTGTTAAAGGGAGACAAGCCTTCTTATTCTGCCTATGAAGAGAAATGGCTCTTTTCAAGCCACTGTCCCATAGCTTTTTCCATTTTTGCTGAAATTCTGTTCATTCAGAAATGCTGCTAATGCAACATCACAGTCAATGAGTCTGAGCCATCCTATATAAAATTTAATTTCTTTTTCCGATTTGTTTAGTAGGCACCAAATACCCAGCCACTTAACAATCTCACTTCAAGAGCACCCACTTGTATACATTTGTGAAAGAGGGAATTAGTAATGAAAAGCACACATGAAAGGGAAATAAAGATCAGCACAAGGAGCAAAGCAAAATGAAATCCAAAAAGGGTGCTGGCTGGTACCACACATCTGTACCCAGTAAAACCTGGAAGGATCTGATGCACATTGTACTACTTAATGCAGCTACATTAAGTAATACAATAGTCTTAAGTACTGAAGTACCATCATAATTGGTACTTGTACTGAAAATTATGTGATTAAAAGAGCACTGGGAATAATTAAAATACGATCAAGTTTTATGCAGACCTATTATGCAGAGACTTCCTTTAGGCATTCTATAGCTTGGCCGCTAAGGAGAACACCAACGAACCATTAAGCTAACATAACAAATCAATCCACTTGCCAGGGAAACCAGTTTGAGAGGGAGAAGGAGATTGTGCTTGCTAGGAAAATGGCTATAGTTTTGAATTTTGTTTCTAGTTGACAGGGGTGCTATGTGGTTTCTAAACTTTATAATCCTGGTGGAACTGAATAAATGTGTTAATCTAATACTGCCTGCATGCTTACTATGGCACCCTCATATTACTTACCTGGCATGCATGTTCCTAGATTTAAAATACCATTGTCGCCACTGGCCACTTCTTAATGTGTAGACCACATTAAGGATGCTGTATTTTTCTCTCTCTTTGGAGAGGGGACAAGTAAACTCCATCCTGCATAATCAATCACATGACAAGGAACACACCATAGGAATGGTAATGCCCATCAGCTTTGGGGAGGCTACTCCTATGGCTGACCTATGGCTCCCATGACAGTGTATGGCAAGCATCTACTGGCTTGGATCCAAAGAATCTCGAGTGCAAGTTCTTCTAAATGCCACTTTTACTGCCTCCGTTTTGGGTCTTGGGTCTCCTATCACTGTGTGAGATCTCTTCCATCTGAACATTTCCCCTCAAGACAAAACATAGGTTTCCAATTTTGTTTTGATCGGTTTTGAGTGACTGCATTTATAAAATGACTTATTGAAACCACTTTGGATGAACGCTTGTTCACCCATTTGTTATTTTTGAATCCAACACCTAGCACAGTATATAAATTCAAAATAGCATTGGAGACTCTATTCTAGATTTTCTAACATTAATGTTTAGCCACTTTGGGTAATGCATTTATTATTATATTCTACCCACATTGTCTACTTTTATTCTTGAAATATACATGCAATAAGGTGGACCATGTATCCCCACCTATATAAGCTGGATGCAATATAGGCCTAACTTGTGTATAGTGCTACTGAAATGCCACGTTGTGTAACATTACTTGCATATTAGTGTGTGTCAAAATCACAGCTAAGTGGTGCTACTTTAAGATATTCATATCTGTAACTCTAAGTAGCTACTGTGTGAATATATATATATATATATATAAACCATGTGTCTATTTTTACAGTTTCAGTGTTGCTGCTGTTGATTTTCTTGACTTTTAGAATATGTTTGTATATAGTGCTTTTCTTCTTGAAAAAAATGTGCCTGTATTCACTATGAAGTTGGTACAGTAAGTATCACATTTTTCTTCTGGGGTTTGTGCCGGTACTGCTTTTCTTCTGGGGTGTGTGCCGGTACTGTGTACCCTTGAGTAACCCCGGGGGAGAGCACTGCTTGTAAGCCATATTACATAAAATATGATTGCCCTGTGTCAAAGTTCCACTAAAGAGCATGCATATGACACACTCACAAAAAACCAAACCTTTCAAAAAAATTATAATGTGCAAAATTAAAACAAACAAACAAAAAAGCCCCAAACCAATAATACATTAGAACACACAGTAGGAGAAAAGCACACTGTCAAGAAAGCCTAGTCTTCTGGTGCCATCTTGTGTTCAAAAGTCATGTGCTGATTTTCTGAGCACAGGCTAGGTATCTTTCTGGCAGCAATGCTATCCAGCATTTCAAACTTAGACCAAAATCCACTGCACTATCACTATCACTTAGGATAAGGTTACCAGATTTTTTTTTTAATGAATCCAGTGACACTTCTCAACTTCCTACTAAACAGATGGATTTTGTCAGGGGACTAATTTATAAATCCGGGGACTGTCCCTGGGAAACGGGGACGTCTGGTAACCTTAACTTAGGAGCCTTTGAGGAAAGGGATTTTTCAGTGTCTGGGATTTATTATGCCTTTTGTATTCTCAGCATCTCTCCCAAATTTACCTGGATGGGGTAAGGTATGGCAGTTAAACTGTTACAAATTGATATATGCTCATAAAACAGAGATCTCCATTTGCTTAGAGCGGAAAGTCACACACAGGCTGTGCTAATTCCTCAAGTCCAAATGGCATTAGAGAATTATCACCAGAATCAACATTGGTAAACTTTTACAATGAAGTGTTTCCCTAGGGTAGGGATGGACTACATGCAGCCCTCCAGATGTTGTTGGATGAGAACTCCCATCATTCCCATAACTATTGGCCATGTTGGCTGGGGCTGATGGGAGTTGGAGTCCAATGACATTTAGAGGGCCACAGACAGTAGGATCATGATTATCAATGTATTTGTGTGAGAGGCAGATCTCCCTTTTGAGAGAAGAGGGTAAAAAGAGAGAGACCTAAGATCCCTATTGAAAGCAGAGGGTAAACAGTCAACAGAGAACTATTGGCTTAGGTAACAGAAGCAAGAAGCAGAGTGAAATCATGCACATGTGAAATCAGGCTGCCCCAGCATCTTCCCCTCTTGATTTTACTGATTTGGGCCAATTTGGATTCAAGTTAAAATGATTGGGTTTCTACTTCTGTAATTTAGGGAATTTTTTGAAAAACAATTTATTTATCCTTTGGCATTTTAGTAAAAGGGCAGAATTAAAATCTGATGTTTAAACTAACCTTCTGCTGCACTTGACAAGCATATTTTGGTGTTTTAGTTATAATATCACAACCCATTATTTGTACCACTGCAGGAAAAGCATTTTAACTGGCTTTTCAGAAGACTTTAAAGCCATTAAGGGAAAATGCTCACTGCTGTTGAAAGGCTGAAAAACTAAGCAAGAATACTGGTGTCTAGACTTGGTAGTCTGCTGGATAAGGGTCAACCAACTGCATCTTGGCTAGATGGAGGTGCTGTGGATGGTTGGTTCCTGAATCCAGATAATTAGTCAATTGCCTGATTTGGATGAGGTTGTACATACCTGAAAGAGCAATGTCATAGATCCATCTTTGTTGTTAGAGACCCATGTGACCTCAGTGGCTAAGAGTACCTTCTGCTAGCTTTGGCTGGTAAGACATCTATGGATGTTTCTAGACTGGGATAGCCTGACCACTGTCAACCATGCACTGGAAAACTCTGGGTTTAATTACTACAATATGCTTTTTGTGGGCTCCCTTGGAGGTTGGTCTGGGATATGCAACTAGTGCAAAATGCATCAGCTCGACTGCTCACTGGGGAAAACACCACCATGTTATAGTGCTGCTGAAAGAATTGCACAGGCTGTCTGTTAGCTGCTAAAGGTGCTGGTTTTGGTGCATAAAGCCCAATGCAGCTTAAGACCAGACAAACT
This sequence comes from Podarcis raffonei, assembly GCF_027172205.1. Taxonomy (NCBI): domain Eukaryota; kingdom Metazoa; phylum Chordata; class Lepidosauria; order Squamata; family Lacertidae; genus Podarcis; species Podarcis raffonei. The sequence goes on along the minus strand of NC_070604.1, from coordinate 78,101,050 downwards.
GAAATATTGTCTCACCCCTTATATAAACACTGTGCTCTGCATGTGAGAGCCTCCTGGAGATATGACCTTATATATCCTGCAGAATATAGGCCTAGCAACCTGTGCCTTTCGTGTTGTAGTACTTCCCTATGGAATTCCCTCCCATTGAATATTAGTTTACATCTCTATTGGCACCTTCCTCTTCCAAAAAGTATTTTAAGTAGAGATCTTTTGCAGTCTGTACATGTATTTGAATTATTTTTAGAAATTTTACTGTTTGTATGATTGCTGGCCTTATACTTTTCTGGGAGGACGGGAAGGATATACATATAAATGATAATACAGTAGTACCTCGGGTTAAGAACTTAATTCGTTCTGGAAGTCCGTTCTTAACCTGAAACTGTTCTTAACCTGAGGTTAAGCTAATGGGGCCTCCCGCTGCCGCTGTTGCGCGATTTCTGTTCTCATCCTGAAGCCAAGTTCTTAACCCGAGGTAGTATTTCTGGGTTAGCTGAGTGTAACCTGAAGCGTCTGTAACCCAAGGTACCACTGTAATGATATTTAACATAACAATGCCAGGATGTTTGTGTTATCACCAATGCTTTCGGAATGGTCACTCTGCCTATTTTACAGATATTAAAGTTGTCAATCTGTACTTTTTGCATTTCATTTTCCCTCTTATGCATACCTGCTAACTTAGGATGACACTTCAGAAATCTGATAAAATGGATTTTAAAGTGCTTAGCCAATAATTAATTTGTCACTTTTTAAGGTGCCACAAGACTCTCTTGTTTTTGCAGCAAAGAATATGCGTAGATAAGCAGAGCTGTCAAGTTGCACCAGAAAGCAAGGTATGTTATCTGAAGAAAAAAGCCACTTGTGACTGACAGATATACAATGAATCATTCCTATAAAAGGAAACTCTTTTGACAATAACAGAAATGGAAGAAATCTGAATTTCTGATAAACGTGGCACTGCAGATCTCTGGGTAATCCCATCCGCATCTATGGAGCTGTGTATTTCCTTTCTGGTTATTCAAAGGCAGAGAGAGTACATAATGCACAAGCTTTACTAAAATTACAGATAAAATCTGATCAGTCACTAAAATATGAGGCAAAAGCTTGCACGAAAGTTCTGCATGTTCCCAGGAGCTTCTTATGCAGCAGGAAGTGTCAGGACAGATTAAAGAAAGTGCATTCCCCCTTTAACCTGGACGTTCATGGAAAGAAGCAGAGTATCCTTATACTTTTTTCTATTAAAAAAAAATCCTGTTAGCGTCACAAGTGCAGGAGGCTTGTGAAGAACCTTCAGGGCTAGTTCACTGAAGTTAGAGCAATTACCCAGAGAACCACAGATGTGACCTCATTTTATCTCCAAAATAGAGAGAATTGCCTTTTGCACACATTGTTCTTATTGCAACATGATATACAGATCAGACTGAAGTAGTTTGTAATAATAATAATAATAATAATAATAATAATAATAATAATAATAGTCTTTTCCTTGAAAACAGCTCTCATTGGGCTACATGAAAGATTAAAAAATGGCATTGGCGGGGGGCCACTAGGTGGCGCATCAGAAGATGGCTGACAATAACATCTCTCCGACCCACACGAGGTAATTTGGAGGCTATGATGGGGGTAATTAGCCTCCTTAACCCCCCCCCAGGATTGTGGGGGGGACGGCCCTTGCCTGCTGTGCCCTATACCACCCCCGAATTTGTGGGGGTGGGGGCACTAGGCACAAAGCCCTCCTGTGGGATTCCGGCACTCCTCAACGCCGTCCCTGATTCGCGCCGCTAGTTGCAAGCATCTTCAAAAGAAACAATTTGGACGAGATTAATTGCACATGCTTCAAGGAAAAAGGGGAGTAAAGACTGCTGACAGAAGAGATCTCTGATAACAAGACAAGAATAAAATATGAGATGATACGTCAAGATACGGTATGACATGACTGGGGGGGGGGGAAACCTGCCTTCCCTTTTTTCATGTGACTTAACAAGAATCCCCTCCCCTAATGAGTCAGAAATTAAGGACTTAAGCTGTGGATTTAAGGCTGTGTGGAGATAAACTTTCGAACCAAAGCAATGTTTCAAGATGAAGCTGGAAAGCTAAGAGTTTTGGAATGACGCAGTTAAAAATGCCGTCGCCATTTTGGGAGGCATTGTTGGAGCTCTTGGGTCTGGGAGGAGAAAGAGAGAAATAGAGTTGTTTACATATCGTGGATCAACTCCTCGGTGGGACTTAAGAGCGACAAATGCCAAAATTTACGATGGAAAGAGTGATGTTATCTACGAAGGAGATATATGGAAACCATCTGGACTTAGTGGAGGAACGGGAAATCCACACAGGATTATTAGACTTGCTATCGGCTTAAGGAGACTAACAGAATAGATTGTAAAGGAAAAAGAGAAATCATATGAACAAGATATGATGTGGAAACACCAAGATAAGACTGGATAGAATTATGAACTTTGTCTGGACTGATTGGGACTGATTTGGACATTAACGCAGTAATAAGAAGATGATCTGAATCCCCCTTTGGATCTTGCAGTATGGCTTCCCCCAACAAAATTTAAAAATTTGGCTTTGTAATTTGGAATTTATACGATGTGATTTAATTTGATGTGATTGGCCAGTTAATAAAAATTATTTTTTTTAAAAAAAAATGGCATTGGCAGATCAATGGATAATAAAATGTAACATTTCAGAGATAGGACATTTTTCTTTTGTTTACAATATTGAGGTTGAGTTACTTTAGATGGTAAGAAGGGAAGAAAGCACAAGTGAGAGGAGGCTAAAGGGTGGAGAGCTATGGATGCTGCAGAAAAGGGAACTCTGTTGCTTATTTAAAGTTCTAGGTTCAATGTCTTACACTTTAAAAAATTGTTGATTTTTTAAAAAACTGAAAACATAACAAAAATAAAGAAAATAAAATTTGTGAACCACAACACGTCACAATCTGCAAGGACTAAAGCACAAAGATACAGAACAGCTGCAAAGGGATCATAAAGAATTTACAAAAAATCACTTTGCAAACAATATGTCTAAAAATAAAAGCATTCTTCACTTGTGAGTTCCTCCATTACTGCAAATGAAGGTTCTGTAAAGTCTTAGGTGAGCCATATAATTGCATATGCTGGTGGCATTGAGTAACTGTGTGCCTCAATAAAATCATGCCATACAGGAAAAGAATGGTCATTCAAGCTCAGTGTCTTATATTTCCAGAGAAAAGGATTTCAGAAAAGCAGGGCAGGGAAATATCTCTCCCTTAAAGAGCCTCTGCCAGTCACAATGGGCACTGTGGGACAGAGAAACATATGGTGTAAGTCAAGAGTTTTATATCACAGTATTTAATTAAATGGTCTCCTGTGAGTCCCAGTGCCTGATTGTGACAATATTTCATAATCCATCAAGATCTTTTACTAATTCTGAACTCAAACATATGTTCAGTAGTACTTTGTAGCTCATTTATCATGTGGCAAATGCACATTATATTAGTTGTTTTATCCCTGTTATATAAACTATGTGTCTGCATTTCTGTTTCATTGCAATGAAGAGCTGGTCTCAAATCCAGCACAGTCACTAATGTCCTTTCACTCCATAAATCAGTGGGATCTAATGTTCGGCTTCTAAAATTAATCAGCTGTTGTTGTGGGGTGTCGTTGGCCCTGCTGCAGTGTCAGGATCAGGCCTGGACCAGAAGGCTCAGACACAGCAGGAGGAAGTAACTGGGGGGAGGGTGTCCCTTTTTTGCCCTGACTTTAGCCTCATTGGAGGGGAGAGCAGGGGTGTTGGCTCTCCCCTCTGACCTTCTTACTGAGGTGAGAGCCTTGGAGCAGGCTGGGGAGGGCTATGAACAGCTGAGTAGCGTGGCTGACCAGGAGGTGGTAGTGACCAAGCAGGAGAGTGCAATGTTGCCACTTAGAATCAGGTGCTGCCTTTGCAGATCTGGAAGTTTCAGACCAAGAAAAACAAGGGGGAAAAAAATAATTTTGTAAATGATAGCACTTGGGTAAACTCAACCATAGGTCCAGTTACAGATAGGTAGCCGTGTTGGTCTGCCATAGTCAAAACAAAAATTTTTTTTCCTTCCAGTAGCACCTTAAAGACCAACTAAGTTAAATTTTTTTCTTCCAGTAGCACCTTAAAGACCAACTAAGTTAGTTCTTGGTATGAGCTTTCGTGTGCATGTTGGTATCTGAAGAAGTGTGCATGCACACGAAAGCTCATACCAAGAACTAACTTAGTTGGTCTTTAAGGTGCTACTGGAAGGGAAAAAAAATTTTGTTTCAACCATAGGTGTCAGTAATACTCCATCTGTGATGTGTAAAGTCCTGGATTTGTTTCTCAAAGAGCCTCAAAAAGAACACAATAGGTAGAAAGGATATGTACCTGTGTGTGTGTGTGTGTGTGTGTGTGTACATGTACACACACACACATACAGAGAGAGAGAGAGAGAGAGAGAGAGAGAGAGAGAGAGAAATAATGTTAGACAGCCTCTCTCTGAGTAGGATCATCCTTCAACACACACACACACACACACACACGACAAATATGTTACCTTTTTATTCAAAGTGGACCTTGAAAGCTTGTTAATTTATTCCAGTGCTTTCTTGCACACTGAGAAAACAGTTCAGATTTACTGAGGATTAAATCATTGTTTCAATTTGTTCTGAATAAACATCACTTGGAGAAGCCAAGCCAAAGGGGGCAGGAGAGGGTGAACCTGAAACTGATAAACCAGTCTTGCTGGTGGAAGCTGTATATTTCATTCCCCTCTTTCTGCAGTGTTTTATTTTTTAAAAAGAAAACGATTTTCCTCCCCCAAAGAGGAAAACAAAAATTTTGCACTTGAGGCAAAGCACAAAATTGTGCCCCCTCCCTCATGCCAGGGAAGAAGGGATGAATGAAGATCTACACTGGGAACAAAGTGCTGGGGAGGGGTAGATAATATCAACATTCCTAGTGGCTGAAGTGGGAATCATAGTCTGTCACAGGGGATGGTGTGGTGTGGTGAAGGGGCTCTGAATCATGCTGGCCAAATGTAGACTCCAGAAGACCCCAGAAAGCAGCGCCTGCCATTTCCTCCCTAGGGGTGGGAGGAAACAGAGACCTATTTGCCAGGAGGCAACTGTATTGGTAGCACTGGGTGGGAAGGGCTGCCAGGAGGATGCAGGTGTAGCTGGCAGCAACAGCAGTGGTGTGGAATGCATTCCATGAGCCCAGATCTGCTGCCCACCATGGATCCTGCCACCCAAGGCAGTCTCATGGGTGGGCTGGCTCTGTCTACCACTTGTGGAGAGGGAGAGGTACACAGTCCTATGGTCCCTAGGATGCCCTTCCAGTAACCACTGAATTGTACTGAAATATACTCAGAGTCGCAAAGTGATTTCATGCTCTTTATTCAGCTCATAGTGGTGAGGAGGAATGAATGAAAGTCCCCTCAAAGTATCTGCTTTATATACATTATTTACACAATGGGCTGCACATGATTGGCTAATTCCGGAATTCTACTGTAAGCCAATCAGGTTGTGGATTCACTTCTATCTGGAGCATGATTGGGTAGTTCCTGCCAACCAATCATACTGCTGCATTGTTCTAGGACCAATCAGACTGCTGCATTCTGAATCCTATTGTTCTAGGACCAATCAGACTGCTGCCTTTTGGATCCTATTGTTCTAGGACCAATCAGACTGCTGCAGTTTGGATCCTATTCAACTCAGTACATAACATGTACCCTTATTTATGTTTCTAATGCAAGCTCTTTAATTTTCCTTGGTTAGTTGAAAAATGTAGTTAAACAAGGCTGCTTGCATCCAGATCAGGTTGGATTGGTTATATCATCCTGCATACGGTTTAGTATTTTTCTTATCTACAACTATCCTGTTCTATACTTTGGTGGAGCCTCCCTGTCTCCAGGGATCAATCTGAAAATAACTAGTAAGTGTGAACATTATTTACTTTGTCATGGGATACAACCTTAATGTCATTACATTCAGTGGTTATTTTTGCTACTGGAGTGTAATTTGTTAGGACTGTTCCCAAAGACTCTAGAAAAAAATATTATGCCAAATGTGCACAGAAAACACTGCAGGAATATCATCTAAAATACTTGTTAAAGCTCCACTAACATCTCTGATGAAGAACAGGAATGACAAAGGTTTCTAAAATATCTTTTCAGATTTGTAAGTTAGAGCATCACTCACAGCCAATTGAAAAGGGCATTAAATTTTTGACACATATAAAGCATGTCATGTAAAACAGCCTAGTTATACTCGAGTCAGAATTTACTTTTTCTCTTGTGATGCTACAGTTCAACAGAGCCAGCAACAGAGAATAGGGAGTAGGCTACTTAAAATTTCATTGCATGTCTCAAGAAACTTTAATTTTCTGTTAGCTTAAAACTAGAATGCCGCCATTTGTCTGAAGTTAAATGAAGTTAAATTAAAATTGGAAAAGTGGATTATTAAAATAAAATTATTTTAACATTATGTATTGAAGAAAGCAACCTAAGAGGCACAACCTTGCATTTCAGGAGATAATTACTAAGACTGTTGCCCATTCAAGAGTTAGCTGAAATCAGACATTTGTTCAACTAAGCATTTTCCAGAACAATTAATTCTAAGTCTCAAGCTGACTCCTAGAGATTTCCTAGGGCCAATTCAGACATTAAATATAGGAGTTCTAACAAGAAATGGGGAAAAATAATAATCTCTGTCACTGTTTTTCTAATAAAAAAAAATGAGCCAGTCATTTTTATGTCTTATGTTTTATTGTATTTCTATATACTTTTGTATATCATCTTGATATTTTTTATGAGTGGGCTATATATATATAAATATTTAAGAATATTTGAAACACTAAATGCACAACTAGATGTGAGGAATGAGATCCATGACCAATACCTTCTGCAGTTGTTTTCAAAGTTAACAGCAAACACAAACACACTTGTACACATACATACACATGCAAGTCAGATTGGGACCATAGCACCAGGAAAAGGCATGGCCTAAGCCTTTCCCCAGTATGGTTTTCTAAGTTAATACCTTCCCTTTTGGAGGGAAAGAAGACGTTTAGCGAAAATACTTCACTGGGTTTCCTTTTTCCTTGAATAGCAGACATAGCATAGTAGCACAGTACATGCCTTGCATACGTAAGAACTTTATCCAGATCAGTATCTGACTCTGTTGGCTGAAAGAACCTCAGGGAGCTATTTGCAGCACATAGCACTGTGCTAGATGGACAAGTGGTCTCCGACTCTGTGTACAGCAGATTCCTAAGTTAAAAACTGAAAAGCACAAAGTGTGCACATAATCATTCAGCAAGGATTTCAGGCCATCATATCCTAGTTAAATTAAACCACACTGCAGTATCTAAGAAGATATTTGTCTTAACTTGTGCATTGCCAGTATACTTGATTTTACCTCTCAGGCTTATCGCTTTGCTAATAGGAAGCAAATATATATGCACACTGTCCATTGTAGTTTCTCAATTGCACAGATCTAGCTGCTTCCAATTTTCAGAATAGATAAGGCGGCTGCTGTTCATGTGTTCATTGTCATAAGAAAACATAAGTGCTTTGACTGTTGAAGAAAATGCTATATAAAAAGTTGTTATTTATATTATTCAAAAAGAGTCCACAGCCCAAAGAGCGGGAGGAGCAGCAGAGTGACAGTGAGAAACAACAAGGGGTGACTTAAAGCAGTCAGAAGAAGTTCAACAGAAGGCTCCTTGTTAGACAGGAGTGGAAGTAAATGGTTCTGAACAGCAGGTACTCGGTTGCCTTTTCATCTCTTCCTGCTAGCACTGGTGAATCACGAACTTGGCTCCATAATGGGATGATCTTTACTGAGTCAAAAGGGTTCACCTCTACTACTGTGGATGAGGTCATGAGCACCAACAGCCAAAGAGAGCATTATTTAAAGCAGAATGCAACTGAGATTTGCAGAATCAATAGCAAAGATTGAGATGCTATCCAACATACTGCAGCTGGTTGATCAGTGCTTGCTGTTGACAGAGTATACTTCAGTTCATGCTTCAAGCCATCCAAAATGTAGCAAAGGAAAATACAGTGTATGTTATAAATGGCTAATTCTGACTATGGGTTATTCTGGAACACAACAGGGCATGTAGTGAGTGAAGTAAAGGAATTACCATACTCATTTATATTAGATAGGCATGCTGGCTATGGAGCTTTCCATGAGATTGCCTTCATGGTTAAATTAGACCCCCAGCTGCATTTGAATGCTAACCTATTGACCTTCTTTGCTAGACAACATTGTATACACAGGTGAGGCAACCGGGTTTGAACAAAATGCTAGCTACATGGAATACTGCCTGCTGAAGTTTTTATATGTTCCTGCCATCATAACTAAACCAGGCTGCTCAGATGCACAAAAGTATGGGATGACAGGACTTATGGATCGTCAGTCACAACAAATTATGGGGTTAGCAAAGGTCCCCCCCCCAAAATCCCGGTCACTGAGGTAAAGTGAAAAAGATGATCTGAGTCAAAAAAAAACCCAGCCACAAGTTCAAAACAAGAAAGCACTTGGACTCAGCAAAGTCAAGATGACAAATCAAAAGGGCAGCTAATATTCTGAGTTAATGTTGCATATAAATGATAAAAATATGCCAGAGCCAGAGCTGATGAGGCATGCAATGAAAGAGTCTGCAACTCCAGGTACAGAAGTTGAAGAACACCAGACACAGTGGAAGAGACCCAGAGTGCATGCGAATCCAAAAGACAGAAAGCATCTGAGGTACAACTTGCAAGTAGTGCTTCACTGTGCAAAGAAAAGCTTGAGGAGGAAAAGGGGAGGAAAGAGAATATGTTTAACTAACATGGAGCTGGTGAGTACAGTATTTTCAAGTTTCCGTTTACTTTTATTTGGTTACATTTGCTGCTGCTGAAGAAACTATGAGTGAAGTAGTTATTTCATTCTACTTAGCACTGCTAAAATAAATTGGGAAAATGTGTAAGATGTTAGTGGCAATATATGAGCAATTAAATACTAAAGTAGGAGAAGTGGAAGGTAATTTTTGGCAATATATTTTGAAGATGGGAATGTCCCGTCTTGAAAGAGGCACAGTTAAGAGCAGCATCTAAATGGCTGCTGATACCATCAGTATTTTAAAAATGGCAGGTGTAGATTTGTCTTGGATAGGCAGCAATAATAAAGGTACATAGATCCCTGTCTGGTGTGGATGTTGAACATCGGAAAGAAATTATTTAGGTATCAGCTGAATAATGACCCACACTAAACTAGAAGCCCCTGAAGTGCTGTTATTAGGTTATACCCCTGTTTACATAATGCATGACCTAAGAGAGCTAATGTTAAATTTTTTTTGGGGGGGGGGGAAGAATCTGTAGAATGAGAAATGGGTTCTAAACATAAAAAATGGTTGATTAAATTTTGGAAAATAATTTTATATTAAAACATCACACCTACTCTGCTAGTATGCCCAGTATTTAATCAAATAAGTTTAAAACAATAAATGTAGAGCATTTGTTTCATTTCAGAAAAATTGTTTGCTTGTTTACAGAATGTATGGTAACATGTTGTGTAGCTATTTCTCCTCTCCTGATTCAGTTACATATTTGTATTTCTCTTTAATAATAATCAAAAAATTCCAAGGTAAAATGCCAATGCTTGGTGGAATCTTAAATGATACTGACTGGTTTGATAGCAATTGTGACTTCACTGAAGATTAAACTCACTTTCATCAAAAGATGCACCATTTTTAACTCTATTTTTTAAAAAATGAACTGTCTTCTTCTTCTTCACCAATCACTTTAAAGATTTTTGCATTGTTTTTAAAGCTGTTTTATTGTTGTACAACACCCTGGTATTTTCTGTACGGCAGTCTAAACTTTCATATATAAATGTAAATAAATCACTCTCCACTCGAACCACCCCTCTAAATGATCACGCACCTTCTGTGATGTGTCACACCATTTCCCCACCCAATCTGCACTGTGACTGGATATTATCCTCCTTGTGTTTGATCAGTGACAAAGAGGGAGAGTAACTGAAATCAGTCCAGTTGTCTCTTCCTACGCAAGAGGATAATGCTATGGCAGCACTGCCCCAGGATGAAAATCATTATAATATTCAACATCAGTTATGTGTGAAGAGGACTTCCAGGTATTTGCTCCTCAGCCTATGATGATAACTACAATACTTGTTTTCTGCCTATACCCTGATATGTAGCACTCAGGCATGACAGCCGAATTCTTCAGGAAATGAAGAATTCTTCAGGGGAATGAAGACCAGCACTACTGCTTAAATTAATCAAAACACATGCACAAGATAAATACGGGATCCATGGTTCCACTCAGTTCTACCAGCAACACATGGTGCACAAGCTGTTGTGAGTGACCTTAAGCACAAAGGAGATTGTGTAGAAATATTTTAAACAAATAACCACAAATCCCCAGGGTTTGCCTCACTTGTCAAAAGCTCAAGCATTAGATTTGAATCACAGTTTAAATTCAGAGATTACACAGGTCAGTTTGGATGAAGGAATTAGCAGCAGTAAATTGTTGCCTTTTACTTCTCTGACTTGGTCTGAATGCTTTCCTAAAGGCATAAAAGCACAAATCCCTTCTATAAATCTTTATTTTGCTTTCTGAACATTAAATTCCCTGCTACCAATTTTCACGGATTTGGGGTGGGGTGGGGTTTTTTTTTTAATAAAAAAGGCCTGATTTAATTCCTTCTGTGTTTTGTACTATTGACATTTTTAGGAACAATATTGCTGCCTTTGCATCAGAATTCTGAATACATCTGTTGCCTATTAAAATAATGTGATCAACGCTATTATTTGGCAAGACCATTAAGTCCAAAATAGGCTTTTACAGCAGTATAACATTGAAAACATTAATATTAATAACATCATTAATAAATAAAGCTCATACCAGCTGGAAGGATGAAATGAAATAAATCACAATTGTGTTTAGTTAATATTTATAATCCAATCATCCATTGTTCCTTCCTACAACTCCCTCTTTCCTACATCAAAGTCATAGGTAAGAGTTTGAAGGACCCAGGACCTCTAGTCAAAGTCCCTGTCTAAAAGACCGGATGATGATGATTACACCCTAAGGTACCTCACCCTAAGGCCCCAGGGTGGATTACAGCTATTAAAACATAACATTAATATTAAAATGCAATAGTAAAAACAGTTTAAAGCAACTTACAAAGAATAAGGTGGGTCCTAAACATATATACCTCAAATGTCAAAAGAGGTGCATGTTCAGCATTCTTTGAAGTATAATGAAAGTTCTGGAGGGGCAGGTAAAAATCATGCCTCTAAATCTGGCTAGGAGTGGCTAGGAGCCCACCTTCCCATGTGCTCCCCAGGCTGCTCCTCCACTGCTCTGGAAGGGACTGGGGCACTAAAACATCTCCTTGGTTCAGGGCACAAGGGAGCCTAGGTATGCCTCTGGATGTATCTCTGTGGGAAGGGAGTTCCACAAGTTTGGTGCAGCCATAGAGAATGACCTCTCCTGGGCCTCCACCCCCCAAGGCTTCTGAGTAAAACAATTATGAGGGCACCCTCCACCAATCTTGGCACCTAAGAGGGTCTTTACAGAAGGAGGTAGCCTTTCAGGTATTTGGGGCATGAATTTGGGGCCTGGAAACAAACTAGCAACTATCTCACAAACCAACCCATAACAGATTAACATATGCAATCCATAAAACAAATAGAAAGGATATGCAATGGAGACAGGTGATGTTGGAGCAAACAGATCCAGATTGCTCCAACAACTGAGCCAGGCCACCACTACAAGGAAATAAAAAGGATGTTGGGATTATGGATCTGTCTGACTCACACCACTACTGGTTTCAAGATATTGCTCCCATCAGAGCCAATGGCAAACTTTAATATCAATTTTTATGCTTCCTCCTTTTAATTGTTCTCCATGGAGCTATTGAAGAGGTGAACAAGATGCACTTTTGGAAGAAAGCAGCACTTCTAAAGATGATTACACCTTCAAGCAGAAATTATATGAAGGATCAAAGCTTCATTGCTGATATCCAAGGCTGAAAAGTAATCCCAACATAAGTAGGTTCAGGTGCATCTGACATGAAAGGGTCTATTTTTAGCTCATGCTTTTAAAAAAATCTATTTTTTTCTTTCATGTAACCAACTATTTCATGTAACTAATTACTTGAAATCCAAATTGAAGATAATCGATCAATTAAGCTCTGTGAGGCTAATCATTGATTTTAAATGCCACACAGATCAAATAAATGAATCAGATATTATCTTTTCAAATTGATAACCCAGAGGCAGTAGATGGTAGATTGAGATCTACTGGTAGCTGTCTAGGTGATCTGAAGTAGAAAGGCAAGATTTCTTCAGATGCTTTTGAATTTATTTGTGTTGTTCCTCTGACAAGAACAGCTCCATTTATAACAGTAACACAGAGCCTTACTGATGGCAAACCCTACACACACTTACTGACCAAAGGAGGAGGTATAAGCAGTAGTGCTGATAAAAACATATTCAGAATGGAGTGCAGTGGATGTTGCACAAACACAACATAATCATCTGTGGCATTGTTCTGGTGTCGTGAAATGGTATGCTGATTCTTCTAGGGAAGTAACAGCCCCATCCTCTAAGTGTAGTAGTGATGTGCTACTCAAAGGTGCCATGGAACACAGAGTTGAGTAGAGAAGATATGTGATTTTACTGAGAGTAGACAGGGTATCACTTCTCTTATGTAGCATCCTAGACATTTTGTCAGCCACAGGATCCATGAGGATTTAGTTGTCCCAATGGCAGGGATTAGAAGCAGCCATTGATACTGTGACTCAGCAGTGCCTATAAGCAAAATTAGATAAAAGATGGGTAGGACAGTTTGAAACTGCAGATAACAGCATTTTAAAAAACCATTTTCTATACTAAGATGTTGCTACAGTTACGCCAATATGAGCTACTCTATGCACCATCCCAGCTTTGCACACCTAGAGAAATATTAATTTACCATATTTGCCTATTGCTGAGATATTTTTTTTTTTGTCTTTGGATATAGGTTTGCATTAACAGAGCTCTAAAGCAAATAATCCAGATGAAAGAATCAGGGAATCAAATAAAATTTCATGTGAAACTCTTAACATTTTAAGTGCCATTTCCACAATTAAAAGCATTTTCATGCTTGCATTTCCCTCTGTAGTTGCCAGGCAACTATAGGACTTTGAAACCTTGAAATGTAGAAATAATTTAGATTGAGTTATTATAATCTTCAACATGTTAAAGGTCTGACTCATCTGCACCTGTTCTTGAGATGGGTATAATTAAAGATTATTGTAACTGAATACAATTACTGTATTGCTGAGGTTGGCTTTAGACTGAAATCATTGTTGAGTACATAATAGTAGCAAAACTGTAAGTAGCCTGGTTCTAAAACCAAGATGGTTATATCTTGGCTTAATAAGCAGAGATATGAACAAGCCTCGGGTCTGTGTCCCTTCCTTCCAAGCTGCCTGAAGTGCTAAAATTGTGGCTTCTTTAATGGAGAAATGGTGGCTTATTCCTTGCTTATTATTATTGATATGAAATCTTACTGTTGTTCAGGACTGCAGAGTATGCCAAGGAACCTGGTCTGGAGCTTGTTCATTGCTGACAAAGGGCTTCCCAACGATGAAAGGACATAAAATCTGCTTTGCTGTTCTTTGTTGTTCTACTGGTAATAAAACTGCTAATAAAACTTCTTGGCCAACTCAAATCCTGAACACCAACTCTAGCAGTTGTACAACACCATGTTTGGAACAAGCCATAATCTTAAAGCATGGTTTAGAGCATCTCTGATTTCCCCTTCTGAACTGCCTCTAAAACAGCACTCCTCCCCAGTCTTGTTGCTGCCACACTAGATAAACCATGGTTTGACTTAGTGTTACATCCAAACCTGGACTCATGGTTTATCTTGCTCCAGATAAGCCAAAGCTTATAAATAAGGTGTGTTACTGGGCTTCTGTGTTGCAGTATAAAATGTCCTTCTGCATTTGCACAATCAACAAATGTAAGTTTGCACTGTAAATGATTTTACTTCAGAATTTTAGTAGTATTTTTTCTCTCCCCTTGCCTTCTCTCACTCCTTTTCTTTTCAGTTCTGAGGTAACTTCTTGTAACCTTGGCAAGACACAACATGAAGTAATAAATCAGTCTCATCAGCAGGACAGAGGGTAGGCACAGCGGTACACCATCATTCTCTTATTAAGGGTAAGGCATCATTGTTCATTAAATTTAATGGAAAGTGGATGGTGGAAGCAACTAATGTTTGGGAACCTGAGCCTTACCTGATGTCTGCATTGCTTAAGCCTTCAGCCCCCTTAGCTTATTTGTTTTATGCTAGCTCATACAACTTGTGATTTTTAAAAATGTATTTTTGCTTCAATTCCACTCATTTAAACACCTGCCTACAAACTACCTACAATCTATGATCAGTTAAGAATTATATTTTAAAAGTATAGTTTTATGCATGTACAGTAACAACGACAAAACACAGTGGATTCAACAGTTGCACTGCAGTGAATGTATCTGTTTTGTGTAGTGCAAAGACTGAATGTGCTCCTCAGAGGCTCTGGGTACTTCTGCCTCATCCTTCAGGTTACTTATATAAACAGTTATGCCGATATGTTGATTTCAGTCAGTCCTTGCAAGGTTTGCTTTAAAACGAAGGGGAAGCGAAGCACAAGAATTTAGAGTATGCATCATGGCAAAACTTTGGCTTTGGTGAAATTGCTGTAACTTGCCCTAACCAGGCTAGACATATAATAAAATATGAATTTCAAATGAAAATATCCTAAAAATTAATTTCTAAAATGGATTGCTGCCAAAGATTCAGAAGCTGCCTTTCCAAAAGTTTTTTCTCATTTGGGAGTACAGAGATCAGCTTCCCTCCTCCTCCTCCTCCTCCTTCTTGTAACAAAGTTTTTTTATTAATTTTCATGCATGAAGTATATCAAGAATTTAACACTACTGTTCCTTCATTAACCTGGATATGTAGAGTCAGTTCCTGAAGTGCAGGGGGTGGGGAGGAAGGAAGCGGTATGACTTCAAAGTGTTGGGGTGGGGAGAGATGTGGGAGAGTAAGGGCAGACTCTGTTATGCCCACCCATCTGAAAAGAAGAGGCATCTCAACTCCAAATACATACAAAGAATGGAAGCTTAATGCATTCCCTGAAGTAATCAGTTTTACCACATGACCTAAGAGGTGAAGGATCTATTTACTTAGATTTTAAGCCCATATAATCCCAGGGTCTTTGGGTAAGATAAAGAGCCAAATGGAAATTAGTCTTCTTACTCATAAAATCAAGTGTCACAAAACAGTTTGTTATCAAACACAAACTTCAAATAATAATTTATTTTTTTAAAAAAACAAAACAAAACCTAGAGTGGAACTATTACATCTTGGTCCTCAGGCTAAGGGACTGTGGTGATCAGGGTTCTTGGCATGCAAATAAAATTGCTTGGAGCTATTTTGATTGGTACAGAGTAACAAATGCTTCTGCAAGCAATGACTTGGTACCTTACATATTGAAAGAGTCAATGATGTGGCCTCTATCAAGTATTATATACATTTTGTTAAATACATAATATTTGGGGGTCCATATTTGGACTCCTCTGATTTGGATAACTATAACCTAATATTGATAGGACGCGGGTGGCACTGTGGTCTAAACCACTGAGCCTCTTGGGCTTGCAATCAGAAGGTTGGCGGTTCGAATCCCTGCGACGGGGTGAGTTCCCGTTGCTCGGTCCCAGCTCCTGCCAACCTAGCAGTTCAAAAGCACGCCATAAAGTGCAAGTAGATAAATAGGTACCGCTCCAGTGGGAAGGTAAATGGCGTTTCCATGCGCTGCTCTGGTTTCAGTGTTCCGTTGCACCAGAAGCGGCTTAGTCATGCTGGCCACATGACCCGGAAAAACTGTCTGCGGACAAATGCCGGCTCCCTCAGCCTGTAAAGTGAGATGAGCGCCACAACCCCAGAGTCGTCTGCAACTGGACCTAACAGTCAGGGGTCCCTTTACCTTACCTAATATTGAATGTCCCTTTTGGGGTAAGGTATGAGAGTGAGATTGGGTGGCACAGCTCCAAGCATTTTTCAGTCTGTGTTTGGCATGGAAATTCTCTTGGTTGCCATAGTGGATAATCTGTCTCCATTCATTCCTAAGAGACAGGACCTAGAAGGTGGTGTTGGAGGACTGACTCCGCACCCCAAATTTCCATATGATCTCTCCCACTGCATTTTCATGGCAATGATTAAGATTTGAAATATTTTTTGTATTACTGCTGATTTTGTGTTGTTATCTGCCTTGAATTTCTTCTTAAAAATTGGTGGGATATAAGATTTTAAAATAAAATAAATATACTATCTTCAAAGCTACAGTTCTCAACATTTTCATGCACCACCCTATTCTAAGCAACACCATGTAGTTTAAGAAAAGCCTTGTAAACTTTTTATTCCTCAATGGAAGCTTATTTCTTCCAAAAGTAGTTTGTTAAAGGCATATCAAGTTTGGGAAGACAGAAAAACAAGAAATCAGTAAACATTATTTGTCTACTCAAATATGTTCCAATTTTATTGCAAGAATAACCCATATAGGATTGTTCCATACAAAATCTTCAGGGATTAAAAAAAGCAACAAAAAGATACAGAGTTAAGAATGCCTGATAAACCTAGAATGAGTTTAACTGTAGTAACCAAGGCAACCAGAAGAAAAATAATGAAGAAGTGAAGTAGTCTGGTTGCAGAAGCCCTAGCTCCTTCAAAACCCTCTACACTGCAGAGCTGCTTGTGATGGTATTGCCAGTATGGGGCAGACACAATCTTTACTTCTCAGAAAATTGTTCCTAATTTTCTGTTCCTAACATTGCCACAGAAAAATACAAAGGACTCATCCTGGCTAGAGCTCTCTAAACTGGCACTAGTTGTTACTGTGAATTTGCTGCACAGCTCTTATTGCAGAGATGGTCCTTGTAGTGCATTGGCTGCAATCCTAAACATATTCACTAGGAAGTAAGCTCTGCTGCACTCAGTAGGGTGTGATCATTGTTCAGGCTGCATTTTTTTTTTTGCCAAGATACTTGTTGCTTGTGTTGCAGAACATCATTAGAGTATGTGCAATTTATGAGAAGACTGAGATAATTCCCCACTTCCAGTAACATTTCCAGCTGATGCTGAACTTCAGCTTAAAGCATCCAGGGATCCAATTGTATTGCTGAGGTGGTGATGGTGGTGGACTCAAATCGGTACTGAGCTTCTTCCCACCCAAACAAACCACAAGGGGTAAGTCATAGGACAAACCTTGGCCACCTCTCATGGTTTGTCTGGAGATAAGCCCAGGCTCAGATGTAATATAGGTTATTTTACAGCCGCATGGCAGTGACACTGAAGAAAGAGCAAATCAGTAATGATCTTTTCTCTGGGAACCTGCTTGTTTGCCTGTTTATGCTAAGCCATGGCATGGCTTAGTGTTACATGTGGATCGGATTGTTTACTATCCCACTGCATCACTGGGGAGACTTATTTCTACTGGGCTATTCATTAGGTTTTAATGTATGTTATGGACAAAAGAGTGGTCATAGCCAAGTAGGCCAAGTAGACCTTTCATTAGCCTATAAGCCTCAGTGATCTAAAACAACGTTTTTCATGCAAGCATTCCTCCAACATGGGGGCGGGGAGTGCTGTTTTTATTCAATGCTATGCCAGATTGTGCTTTACAGCATGGAATATAAGCATCAAAATGCAGATAATACTGGATTTTCCTCAATAAAGAAACAAGATAATTAGAAACATTCTGCCTTTTTAAAAAAAGACAGGCAAACATTCTTTATTGCTGTCCTTATTGAAAACAGATTCCTTTTGATTCCCGTATTGCATCTCCTCATCTCTGTTGCATCTACAGTCCAACCTTTTAATCTGATAATTAAAAGAGCACAAACTACAATAAAAATGAAAGGGCTTATAGATCAAGATTCAGGTAGGTGGCCGTGTTGGTCTGGTGCAGTCAAAATAGAAATAAATGTCCAGTAGCACCTTATACCCATTTTACCATACCCATTAAGCCTATCACCCATCTCCTACTACCCTTCTGAGAAATACCCCACCCCACCCTCCCACTATATATAAGGGTCTGGTGACTTCTGCTTCAGTGTATCTGAAGAAGTGTGCATGCACACAAAAGCTTATACCAGAACAAACTTATAGATCAAGCTATTGTTTATACAACACAATTCTAACCAACTACCATTGAGTTGTATATGGTTGTGGCTTTGTGCTAGCACAAAGCACTTCCACTCACACAAGCTAAGCTACCTAATTTTCAGTGATTTGCCTCCACACTTCCAAAGTAGCCATCTGTGTCATATCTCATGCTGTTTCCTCAGGAGCTGCTGGGAGAATAAGTTAAATTAGAAAAATTGCACCTTTTACAAACAGAACTGCTTTCTACTAGTGCAAAGCCACCATTGGCTAGAACCCAGTGAAATGTCCATTGCTGACCACTTGAAAATGTAGTGAAAATATTTGCATCTATCCTCATCTTACTGTCCTGAGTGAAAACGCTGTTTCATTTAGCTGAGAAGTTATGATGTGCCTGTCATTTATTTCTCCCTCAAAGCTGATTCCTGGCCACAATTTTTTATAGGGCTGATTTAATGCTGAAGCACTAAACTGCAAATGAAGAGAATTGTTCCTCAAAATAAAGATACCAGCTGGAAGCTACAGAATTGAACTACAGCCTCTGTTTTGCACTGGACCACTATGCTGATCAAGCTATATCTCATGTACTCTTCGGACTAGCAGAAACCTGTTCAGTGCTCAGCATACATCGAAAGGAGATTGCAGGCATTAAACATTTGCTGCACCTAAGCCCTCCATCTGTTTAATACTAACTCAACCACCAAGAAGTGGAAATTATATGTGAAGAATTCACACAAACAAGTCCATTGTTGCAAGTGCTTAGCATATTCAGTGAACCATTGTAGGTTACTGCTATGCACACAGACAGAAATTACATCAGGTTCAGTGAAGAATCATACTAACTTTGCCTACTTTTATTAAGAGTAGTTGCTCTTTAGTACATGTTTTAGTACAACTTAATGTAAATATTTTTAGGCCATTTGTAAAAAAAACAACACCAAAAACCTGAAGAAGACCAGCTGTCATTGCAATAATTCACTCTTCCATTTTGCTACACAGCTTTTCAGGTCCCATGATGGAAACAAGAATGTTATTCTTATTTGTTAACTGAGTAATTTAATGTAAGCTATCAACAATCCAAAGAGGCCACAAGAACTTAGGGTTTAAATATCTCTTCTACCTCAAATAAGAGCATAGAAGTTCAGTACAGTCGCTGTTTTTCTGCTCTCACAACCCGCTTTTTGTGCAACCATAAGAACTTCCTTTGTCCTTGACCTGACCTTAGATTCACATAAGCACATGCATGTTTGTTCATCAAGGAAACCACCTTGATTTTAACACAGGAATTTAGACATTTCTGGTTCTACTACTATAACTCAATTGAACAGGTGGCACCCCTGCCCCGTCAAACCTACAAGTTTTTAATACTTGTGAAATGTCTTTCTTTAACTTGAAGAGCTGACTCTAGAGATGCAGAGCAGGTCTATGATTGTTCAGTCCTACTGAAGATGAATCTAACATGAGGTTTGAAGGAGGAAAAGTCTGTCAGTGGACAGAGAACAGTCTGAGGCCAATGAGCTAGAACTGTCTGCTCACTTTAAAGCTGAAAGTATGACATTTGGGAAACAAGAGTAATCAAAGACAGCTCCTTCAGTACCCTGGACAGGTCCAAGGGAGCAAATTACTTCTTCCCTGAGCGCTTGGTGCTAACACAGTTCTTACATACTCCTCCTAGGTTACATTCTTTTGCTGGACACAGGGATGGACAGATCACTGTATTTGCATTTCATGCCAATTTTGCATGTGCTCATTTGTAAGTCTTGTTTCTATATTAATCTGCAATTTTTAAAATAAAAAAAATTCCATGGAACTCTGTATTTAGATTCATATTGAAATATATTTGAAAATTTGATTTTTTTTATTATCAAAAATTAACATAAAAATACATATTTTATCTCAGCCTTGCTGAGCTGGCATCTCTCCCTTGAAGTCACCGCCTAGGTCACTGCTAGTGGTTTGCATCATGACAATGATTGTCCATCTCCATTCTACAGAGCTGGTGAACACAGCAAATGCAAGAAGGTGTCTTAACCTAGGTTATTTGATTTCTCCATTGGGTGCAACATTTTCTACTCTGACTGCTAGCAGCCCTTCAGGGTTCCAGAAACAGGGTATTTCCCATCACTTGTAGGTGAGCTTTAAAAACAAACAAACAAACAAACAAACAAACAAACTGGAAATGGCAGGCACTGAACCTGGAACCTCATGCATGCAAAGCAGGCAAATTCTACCACTGTCCTGCAGCCCCTCCATGAAAAAGGGTAGGAGAAGAAAGGTTGTTTAAAAAACACAGTGTGTGGGCTTTTCCACCACAGCTCCTAGTCTGTTTTTATTTCCCCTTAAAAACTGCAGTCAAAAATTAAAATGTGTTTTGAAATAACTTCACACTGAAGTTGTCTTGTTCACTGCTGAGACTAGAGGAAAAGGCTAATTTAAAAGCAACTATACAAGGAAAGGAAACTTTATGTACCATGTAGAGAAGTAGTTGTTCTGCACAGTTACTTGATTTTTCTTCCACCTTGGAAAGAAAGTAGCAATTAGGATGGGGAAAAGAAATCAGCCAGTTCTTCAGTTGGGACTGTGATTACAAAATGCTCTCATTGAAGGCAGAGCAATTCTGCCAATAAAGACCCAAGCCACAGGCAATGTGGGAAATCCATGAATGGGTCTCCTAATGTGTTAAAAATTGGTTTAAATTTCCCGTGATGGTATTTAACCCTTTTGCCTATGCCATTTTCCAGAATGAGAACACTTTCCCGAGCTGCTATTAGTCATCTAGCAGAAAATATTTAGGTATTTTTATCTTAACTATGTCCCTTTCCAGTAGCAATCAGTGGGGCAGCACTGCTTACCTGCCTTCTGAATACCAAGTGTCACTGCTGGTTTCTGAGAGGGAGAGGAGTGATGCATGGGGAGCTCAGCACAGTGCAGGTGTGGTGGTAGGAGTGCCAGGATGGCTCTGCTGCTGCAACAGCATCACACTGAGCTTCCTGCACCTTCTCCTTTCAGGAATGGGAAGAGACACTAGTTCCTGTCAATTCAGTGTTCAGAAAGCAGGTCTATGCCACTCCACCAACCACAACTGCCCCCAGCAGGGCTAATAGCAGCTTCAAAGGGTGGGCTTTAAATCAGGAAAATGCTGCAGGAAGAAAAGGTTAAACATACATCCCCTTCAGTGCTGTGACGGCAACAAAATTTAAAGCAGATACGAGAGAAGGAGGATTTTTGTTGTAGTTATTTTAAGGACACACACACTCCTGGATCTCCTGACTCAGATATAGTTTGGCCCTGCGTGACAAAGCTTTGCTAGTGCCACTGAGCTGCCCTGAGAACTTTCTTAAAGGAAGGTATATACATATATAATAAATACGTAAGGAATGCATACTGTAGGATGATGATTTAATGAGTTAAACCATTTTTTACTTTAGGTTGCAAATAAAAAAAATTAAAGACCCTTGTGATATTTGTTTCTTGACAATGCGGTAAAGTGGTAACTGTGTCCGTCGAACCAGGTCCAAAACCCTGGTCAAGACATTAAGCTCACTAGGTGACTATGAGTCATTTATGTCTCAGCTGAACCTACCTCACAGAATTGTTGTAGAAATAAAAGGGGTTAATCCCATGTATGCTGCCATACATTTCTTGGAGGGATCAGACTGGTAATCTGTCTGTCCAAAGGCAAGAGGGAACTTTGGAGTATTCCACATGGTTCCAAGCTTATGCAGATGCACATGTGGTCATGTGCTGTTGCACACCTGCTGTTGCAGCTTCCATACCTCTAACATATGTATACTGAGCCCAAGTCATTGTTTCATTTGCTTCTACAAAATCTCAGTGTAAATTCTGACTGATTAGGGAGATTAAGATCAAGACCTAAAATCATTAACTCAGTGTTACTGTTTAGTAATGTGAACTCTGCAGAGACCTGTACTGCACTTTATATAATAGATAAAATAAAACAGAGGCAGAAGAACTATACGAAACTATTTTCCCCAGTTTTAGTCCAGATTTTATCCTACATCTGTCTTTTCCATTCATTTCCTCTGTTTACCCTTTTGCCTCTTTATTTCCCAACAGACATTCGTGGCCTTTTCAGTGAGTAACATGAGCTTACTTAATATGAAATGCTTTTTTCTAGTTTATTCATTAAATGAGGCTTACCTCCTCTATTTAGTATAAGTAGATAATAGTAAAAATAATCCATTACTCAAAAATTGAAACCAGATTCTCACTGTGAGTATGCCAACTGGTAGACTTAAAGGTGGTCTGAGATTTCAGAATGATTAGGTATGGTTCTATAAATAGTTCCCACTATACATGCATCTGTAAGAGTGCATATAACACCTGTTCTGAAGTAGCCACACTGATTGCATAATAGCTTCCAAGTCCAATTCAAGGTGTTCACATTAGTGCTTATGGATTTAAGAAACTTGGGTCCCAAGTATCTGAAAAAGCGCCTCTTTCTCTATAGGGAATTAAGATCAGTGGAGGAGTCACTTCTGGTAATTCCACCAAGCCCGCAGAGGTTTGTGTGTGTGACTTGTGAAAGAGCCTTCTTGGTGATGAACCAAAATAATGGAGAACTCCCCACAGAGGTACATCTGTTTCCATTAGCTGCTGAAGATGCCCTACTTTATCCCTTGGCCTTTGAAAATTGAAAAATTGGTTTTGTTGTCCTCCTTGTAATGTGTTGTATTGGAGTATTCTTTTGGGGTCATGGGTGGCATTGTTGTTGCTTATTGTTTCATTGCATTGTGTTTTTATAAGCTGTAATCCTCCCTAGGACTCTCTGGTGAAAGGCAGGTAAAAGAATACAAATAATAATAATAATAATAATATTGATAAATTGAGCTTAATTACCTTCCCAATCATTGGCACAAAGACCGAAGATAAACCCAGTCTAACCATCCTTGCCAGGAATAGGAGGAAAGCATTTTTATTTTCTTTTGCATAAACTATTGTACACTACTGCTCTTTAAAGTAGAAATGATTGTTTGATGAATGCAGGAAGATAAGTCTGCTTTTATCTTGCACATCCATTAAAAGATGCTATTCCACATTCAGAAGACTGATCTGCAACACAGTTCAAGACATTTTAAAGGTACTTTGGGTGGGAATAATTGGCTCCAGTTGCCTTAGGAATAAGCACTCAATGGCTAGCACAGACAGAGAGGCAGCCAGAACATATAAACTGCTGAGGGATATGGACCTGGAAATTCTAGTACACCTACATTTATTCATAATATTTTCCCTTTGGTGGAAGTGTGTTGAAGAGGAATATTCTAATAGCACAATCATATGCATGTTTACCAAGAAAAGTAATTCTGCTGTGTTCAGCGGAGCTAACTCCAGGGTATGTGTGCCAAGATTTGTATCCTCCTAAGTTACTTTTGAATTTTGAAAAGAGACCATAAAAAATAGAGTATCAGAAATCAGAGAGGCATGCCCATTGAAGTATTCAGCTTACTGAATTTCCATTATTTAGAGACTTCCATATCGCTTTAAGTTTTATTTCTTTATTAAATTTATCTGTCCCTTGCTACCTAACATGTCTCCATGCAACTTACAATGAAGAATATATACATAAATACATTATAAAATAGAACAGAAAAAACAAACCCTACCCCTAACAGCAATAACAATGCTGGCAGCACATCAGCAAAAAACAAAACTATACTTTCACCCACCAACCAGCAGAGAAAAATAAAAACTCAAACACCAGCTTCCTGCTGCAGGTCCCAGAAGGCTGCCACATCAACCCAGCTATTTTCTGTTTGGTTTCATTTGTTTGCCTTTAAAGTTGATCCTGGCATTCTATTATTCACTAAAGAACTTGTGATTTTAAGCTGGATTTAGAATGGGGCATCATGCTAAAGCCCTCATGAGCAGGTTTTTAGTTTTTATTTGTTTTTGAAAAAGCATTTGTATATATGCACTCTGAAGAAGAAAAAACTTCCCTTTGCACCTTTAAAAGAATTGGTTACAATGTGCACTAGGATCCACACTAAATGAATATTCCACTAATGAAAGTCATATTAAGGAAATAGTGCAGTGTTTCTCAAACAATAGACCGGGATGCACCAGTGGACCTGCGGAACTTTCAGGTGGGTCTCAGTGCCACTGTCTGCCCAGAAAGAGTTAAAAGCCCCCTTCCATTCTGCTCCTTTAAACTTCCATTGCCTCCTTTAAACAAGCCACATTTTGTAAAAACAAAAAATTTTCATGGAAAGAAAAGTTTCTTATAGAGCTGGAAAAGGTGTGGAAAATGACATTGGGGGGGAGGGAAGGGAAGGGAAGGACAGGAATATATAAAATTATACATGGTTTGGAGAAATTAATATAGTAGGATCATCCCATGAAACTGAGGGTGGCAGATTCATGACAGACAAAAAAAGACAGAACTTCATTACACAATGCATACCTACAGAATTAGCTAACACAAGATATAGCAATGGCATAGACTCAGTAAAGGTGGCTTTAAAATGGGATTCGACTAATTATGGTGATTAAGACTGTCAGTGGCTAACATGGCTATGTACAACCTCTAGTATTAGATGTGAATACTGAACTCTCATGTTGTGAACACAAGATTTTATTTTTGTGGCTTAACCTTCATTGAAGTCTCCTTTTTTAAAAATCTTTTTTTAAAAAAAAACTGATTATTTTTTTTTAAAAATAAAATAATCCACATACAACAAAACAAGCAGAGATCCTGCAATCCATCAGCAATAAGAATAATGGTGTGCAGGTGCACTTTTAATACTTTTGCAGCCGACTATGGACAATAAATCAGCTTTACATTAATACATATCAGAGTTATACCAGTGAGTATCTCCAGAATGAATTATCTGCAGAGTACTGCCTATTTCTAGAAACACTGGGTGGAATTCTGTGTTGCATCATGATGAATGCTCCAGCTGCACAAGCATCCAGATCCACCGAAACCCCTCTCTCCTTCCCCCATGTGCTGTTCTCCTGACCTTCCCCCCCAGCCAATTGGGGACATAGGGGCACATGGGGGGGGGGAAGCTTCATTGCGTAACTGGAAGTCTTTGCTTGGGGCTTGGGGGAGATTTAGGGATAAAAGGAGGAACAAACCTGCCCTGTATTTTTCTCTGATTCCTCTGCCATCACCTATTTTGTGGTGAAGGCTGATCTTCTTCCTTCAGCCACTGGCTGGTAGCTGCCAAGCTTATGTCACAGAATGCCCCTTCGAAAGACACTGGGTCATCTTTCTGGGACATAAATATGTCAGCTGCCAGCCAGGGCTGCTGAGAGGAGCACCAGCAAATTTCACAAATTTCATTTTGCTTATTATCATGAAAGCTCTGTGTTTCTGTCAGTAGGAGATTTCCTCTGAACACAAATAGTAGCTCCAAAGCTTGGCCAGGACCATGGTAACAGAGAAAAGGAGGTTGACACGCTGCAATGTCAGAAATTAATAGCCCGCCTCTAGCAGCTGCTTGCATATTAAACTCAAATATATGTTTAATGCCACATCTTGTTTGGCCCTCTGACAAACCATCACTGCACTTCATGCCCCATCCTATGATATGTTCTTGTGTTAGTCCAGCTGCTTATAGATTTGGGTCACTAGATTCGCCACAGCAGTTTGTCACAACGTTTTTAGTAAAAAAGAAACAAAGAAAAGTTAAATGTTCAACCATATACTATTAATAGAACAAGTTAGACTCCCACCCTCCAAAAAGGGCAAAGTTCTAATATCACTTAGTGGACTCAGTTTTATGTGTAAAAAGCACTGAGCACATTTACTTCCCCCTTTTTTAACAGAAAGCACGTCTGAGGCCATAATAATAAGCAAAACAAAATAATAAACAAGAAACAAAAAGAGCATCATCTAAAACTATCATTATTTTACATACTGTATTTGTTACAAGACAGAAAGAGAGGTGTTTATTGAGCTGAGGCAAATTACAGTAATTATTCCAATAAGTCGCCAAAGCATCCCATTGCTACAACAGTTCATTATTCGCAAAATCATTCCAGAATCATAACAATACAGTTTGCTTGTCCATTGCTACTACCAAGAGTGCTTTTTTCAATCACTGAGTTTTGATACAGACCATTAGATTTCCAGTGTTTTGCATTAACAGCGTTTTTGGCAAGTAACTTTAAAAAACCCAACAAGACTCCTATGCCTGCACACACCAGACTCTTCCTAGCAGTTAAACAAAACCATTAAGCAATCATATATTGATTTGTTTGTTTTTGTGTTGCTGTTTTTAGTGTAAAGTTTGTGGGGAAATTGTTTAAACATGTTTTAATAAACTTATTTCCGATTACTAACCTAACACTCTTCTCCAAAGTAATCAACTGATTGACCTGATCAGAAATTGCAAAAGGCCATAGAAATAATGTAATTCTTTAGTGTTTTTAATTCACCACAAGGGTAATTTTGATGGGACTAAAGAGCTTATACAGCTCTTGGTACACTGATGGGCTGTCACTAGCTCAATCAAGTTCCCTTTCCCCATTTCTCATCCTGAGATTGCACCCTCAATCCAAAACAAAACAAAACAAAACTGAATTAAATTATATTAGTTTAAACAAAAAAAGTGGAAGAGAATTGTAGAAACAGCACATCAACATTTTCTTCTAGGACACATTAAACAAGGCATGCACCACTAAACAAACATTTGAGGCTCTGTCCTACATTATTTCACAATTCTCTTGTTGAGGGTGGAAAGTGAAGAAGTTTTTAACAAGTCAGTGAATCGCGTCTCATGGGAAATTTGAAGGCGATGCAAGAAAAGCATATATATTAAGGGTAGCAATATGAACAACAGGAATTCAGAAATGATGGGGATCAAGATGCCTCTTTTGCATATTTGCATATTACAATGGAGCTTGCATATCCTTGATCATTTATACCTGTTGCTTTATGGATACAATATTTTTTAACCTCCAGTACCATACTCTATCTACCCTGTTGACTTATAGCTGCTATGAGATATTATGGTGCAATCAAATGTAGGTGGACAAATCACAACTGGATAAATACTTGAAATCCATTCTGACAGTAAACTAAACTTCAGTAAAGGCCCTGGGCTAATAGCGAGGTCTTTAACTGAAACAGAAAACCCAACCAAATCAGCACTATTCATCCCTCAGAAGGGAGCGAATTCCAAACTTGGGGTGCCACTGCTGAGCAGGAATCAGGACTGCGGTAATACAAAATGACTAACACTGCAACCCTACTCCTCTCTACTTAGAGGTCCCACCAGGGGTGGAGGAAGGGGAGTGCGGTGGGGGCGAATCGCCCCAGGTGTCTTCGCTGAGGGGGGTGACATTTGGTGTGCCGCCTGCCCGCGACTCCCAAGTCTTTCCCAAGCCGTCGGAGTATGGGGGGGAGCTGCGCCGCTTTGCTGGTGGCATTCCCCCCTTCCCCCTTCATTTTGACAGCTGGGGGGGAGGCTTGGGAGTTGCAGGCGAGCGGTGCACCGAATGTCCGCCATCGGCGGCTCGCTCCATCCCCAGCTGCAGGGCACGCGCACCACTCTGTGCACCTGGGAGGTGCAGCCTCCGTGCCCTGGCCCCCTCGGGAGCACGCCTGCCCTGGGCAGCGCAGGCATATGCTCTGCCACTGAGTCCCACCCACACTGTTCCATGAGGACTCCTTCTTACTGTTAAGGAGCCTAAATAAGCCACTGAGTTAGTTTATAAGGAAAATGAATAGTTTGGGAATGATTATCTGTTTTGCAGTTCCTAGTCTTAGAAAATGAATTGGCTTTGAGAACTGCTCCATTTACAACAATACCACACAAAATGATACCCACACAAAACTAAACTTTTATACTGTGGTACCTTCGGTTATGAACTTAATCCGTTCTGGAGGTCCGTTTGTAACCGGAAACCGCTTATAACATGAGGCGTGGTTTCGCTAATGGTGCTGACGGAGCGCGACTTCTGCTTGCATCCCGGGACAAAGTTCACAACAAGGGGCATCTACTTCTGGGTTAGTGGAGCACATAACCCAAAGCATTTGTAAGGGGGACGGTACGTAACACAAGGTACCACTGTATATCTGACAATTTCATTATTGATTGCTTTCAAGCATTCCTCTTTCACTGAGGAAAAGGAACTGCAACTCATACCATGATTATTTTTAAAAGTTTTACCATTTTTAATACAGTAAAAGGCAGTACTTTATTATTGATTTCATTTCACTGAGGAACTCCATCCATGCAACACCCCAAAGCTACTAACAATAAAAACATCAACAATAAAACACTTATAAAAACAATTTAAAATTCAGCAAAGAGACTGACTGGGATAAGAATCTGCACTTAAAAGGCTTGTTGAAAAGGAAAGCCTTCAGTAGGTGCCAAAGAGACAACAGAGAAGATACTTCTCAGGTAGTAAGAGATTTCCAAAGGGTAGGCACCCCGACTCTAAAAAACCCAAGTCCTACATCATGCAGATTTCCTGATGAGAAGATACCTGCAGAAGGCTCTCTCTTGAAGAATGCAGTGATCAGATTGGTGTATAAGAGATGATATGATCATTTAGGTGTCCTGGTCCTAAGCTATCTAGGGCTTTATACAACAGTACCAGCACCTTGAACTAAGCTCAGTAGCTAACTGACAGCCAGTACAATTCTTTCAACAGCATTGTGACATGGTGGCAACACACTGTCCCAGTGAGTATTCAAGCCATTGAATTTTGCACTAGCTTCAGCTTCTTGGCCAATCTTAGGGCAGCCCTACATACAGTGCATTACAACAATCAAATCTAGGGGTTATGAAAGCCTAGATAGAATAATAGAACTGTAGAGTTGGAAGGGACCATGAGAGTCATTTAGTCGAACATCCTGCAATGCAGGAATCTCAACTAAAGCATCCATGACTGATGACTATCTAACCTTTGCAGGAGAGTCCAGCACCTTCCAAGAGAGTCCGTTCCACTGTCAAACAGATCTTACTGTCAGAAAGTTCTTCCTGGTGTTTATTTGGAATCTTCTTTCTTGTAACTTAAAATCATTGGTCCGGCTTCTATTCTTCCATGTGACAACCCTTTAGAAATTTGAAGATGGCTATCCTATCTCCCCTCAGTTTCCTTTTTTCTAGGCTAAACATATCCAACTCCATCAACCATACCTTAGAAGGCTTGGGATATCAAAGGCTATGATCTGGCACTCTGAATGTGGACTGCAGCATCCCAAGGCCTCTCATATATTCCACCAATGATGCTGTGATTGGCAACACAACACTCCAAGCTACTGCATGCCAATCCAAAGCTCTCTGCTTTTCCTTCTGGGCCATCCTGTATCCTGCCCTTTACAACACTTGTACAATTAGAAACAAGTATAGGTGTGACCTGCAAGAAAATGTTGCAATATGAAGCAGTACTTTTCAAGCACCCATCCATGCTCTCTTCCAGGATTTCAGAACTCTTCTCTTGGTTTTCTGTCCCTTCATCCAGTGTCCCATAGCTTAAAGGTCTAATTTGGCTGTTTTGGGTTCTCCATCCTTACGCTCCCCTCTCAAAGTGTTTTTTTTTTTAAACTTCTGCCAAGTTACTTCATACTTGCTGATACCTCCTCTCTTGTGCATGGATGGTGCCATTTTGGCAATATAAGAAGCTTTACATCTGGAGGCTCACACTGCTCATGAAGAAGAATGGAACCCCCAAGTGAAAAAATATGGCCCATACATGCCCATTATCTTCAAGCAGCAAGCAAAGGTATGCAGAAGGGGAACAGATGGTTCAAAGCTCTTCCCTGCCCTCTTGCTTACTCTAAACAGCTGCATCATTTTCCAGCCTCTGCATCCCTATTTTATTGTGTCTATAATCTGAGCCATAATACTGACATAGCTAAAGGCATACCTCACCTAAAATACTTACTTGCATGAACAATATTTAGGATTGAACCTATAATAAAAGTGAGTAATATCTTTATGACAACTCCCAATACGTACACTAAAGAACCCTTAAGTTTAGTATAAGCTAACACAGTTGAGCTATATGCAGGGGAAAAATATATGGCAGAACATTACTAGAAAGGGAGGCACCTACATTTTTTCTGCTATCTGAAGAGGTCCTCAATGAAACCTTAGTGTATTCAAAAGCACACAAAAGCACAGTGCTTGAATTTCTGCATTCCCTACAACTATCAGATTCCCAGATAGATCAGCAACAGCCTGCAGGCTACTTTCCAACAGGTGGCAGATGGAGAAGCCGTTTGCAACAATCTAATAGGGAATTGCTAATCTCCAGAATTCAATGCACACTGTGAAAACTTTTTCATAAAGAAATTTCTAATTGCCTTCAATGTTTTAACGTGCAATCATATTATGAGGCTTCATGCCATTTTCATGTTTACTTGCTTAGATAGCAATCAGATTAATGTTCTACTACATGCAGTGACGCGGGTGGCGCTGTGGGTAAAACCTCAGTGCCTAGGGCTTGCTGATTGCATGGTTGGAGGTTCGAATCCCCGTGGCAGGGTGAGCTCCCGTCGTTCGGTCCCAGCTCCTGCCCACCTAGCAGTTCGAAAGCACCCCTAAGTGCAAGTAGATAAATAGGTACCGCTTTATAGCGGGAAAGTAAACGGCGTTTCCGTGTGCTGCGCTGGTGCTGGCTCGCCAGCTGCAGCTTCGTCACGCTGGCCACGTGACCCGGAAGTGTCTTCGGACGGCGCCGGCTCACGGCCTCTTGAGCGAGATGAGCATGCAACCCTAGAGTTGGACATGACTGGCCCGTACGGGCAGGGGTACCTTTTACATGCAAAATAGTGGGCACAGTACATGCCAGGAATGTGACAGAAAGTAGTTAAGGAACACAAATTGAACCATGATTGTTCTGTGCTTATTAAATACTATTAGTTTAATACCATTTTAACCTGGAAGTCTCATTGATTTGGTGGATCCTAATCAATCTTTCAATCTATCTTTATTGTGGTCAAAGACCAGACAGGTGGGATCCTAAGAAGTATGATATAACATGCCAATTCCTTTATAAAACTTGACTTGATTTATTCCACTTTTTAAAAAAATTACCTTCCCTCCATGTATATTACACTAAGCCAGTGGTTTCTTAGAGAAAATTTGCATTCTTTGAGTTATAGTCTGAGGGACCACTAGCATGATAAAACATTTTTCAAACCCCGCAGAAGACTGATCAGTTTTGCAAGCAGATGGCTCAGACACATATAAACAACAATCACATATGTTGCCACTTATCTATGCCCAACTCACAAACTGAATTCATTAGAGCCCAAGCTAATGTAAAAAAACCAACAACTGATACTTGAGCACGCCACATATACCCTTTCTAGTCTACAGTTCATCCAACCCCCAACAACTCAAAACAGACAGTGGTCACTTGCAGAACTGCACCACAATGCCAGCTGTTCCCAATCCTGTTACTTCCTCTGTGCTCCTCCTCCTCTGCATTCCACTGTATATTCTCTGTACATTATAGCTGTGTAATCACAGAAAAGTGAACATTGCTTTTCCCACAGCTAATTTCTGCATAGTAATTCTGATGGTTGTGGTTAAGTGCAGGCGATTCTTTGTTTTTCTCAGAACACACAGCACATTTCAGGTGTAATACACAAAACATATCTCAACAATATGATCAAACATTTGCATAGCTTTGAATTCAAAGCTATGTAAATTCAAAGGCATTGCTACCTCTTCTTTAGTCATAACTTCTGCCAAATTAAACAGATTCCAAGAAACAGATGCCATTAAAATATTGCTGTGGAGAATTAACATTTGGTTACAATTAGCATTCAAAGACAAATTTCAAATCCCAGAAAGCAGGTTATAATTGAGCTACGGATGTGATCTTTCTTACTTCAGCAAGTCTACCCACAGTTGCTCAACATGAAGTCAATTGGACTATTAGTCATCATGTCAGAGAGGAGCATTAACAACTAGCTCAGAAGCTGGCCCTCCCATAAGGTCCAATCTGGCAGAAACACCAATAAAGATATTTCTCTTAATGGGCAATAGGGCCATTCATGAGACAAGGTACCACTCATTTTAAGACTGAAAGAACAAAGCCTGCAAGGCAGTAATTACTGCAGAGGTACAAGTAGCAAGCCAGTTTTTGCCAACAAAGCAAACAACACTTTATCCAAGAAGTTATAAGTCCTTATGTATCTTTCAGCAACATTTTTAATAAACTGTAACTCTTTATGAACAATTATAAAATCCTGCACAGCACACTTTCAATGATAATGAGTCTCTGTCAGATAAACAAAACCAGTATATCAGCTGCATCAAGCTACAGCTACACATCAAGGCACTCTGTAAAAACAACCTCTCACAATCCTTTAGAATATCCCTCCCTTCCAGTGCAAAATTCTAAAACTGTGAATGATATTAGGATAAGATAGATTTCATTTGTAAACAATTGACCCCCCCCTTTTACTATATTTTTAATAAGTTTCAAAACAGTCTGGATAGCTCTGTTGGTTGCAACATGCTGCTGTTGCAGAGAGATGTGGAATGCAGGGAACGTGGCACATTTTCAGGTGGACATTATCCAGTATTTTTCCTTCCTGCATCTCCTGGATTGGCATTTCTGTCAAGCTGCTTCTCAGCTGTCATTCTAAGTCTCACTATCATCTACTTTCACCATATTTTTGTTTGAAGGGCCCGTCTAAGTGGGGTGGTGGATGATATTAATCTCCAATAATCTCAAGACATCTCTAGCACCTTTAACATTGGAGGTGGAAAGCACTGTAGTCCCTTGCATGACAATCATCCAAATTGGGAATCCCCAGTGGTATTTTACACACCCTCGTGGAGGCAGCTCGTACATGGGCATAGCTCCCAACGTTCTGAGGTTTTCTCCAGGGAGGACTTGAAGGATCATGATGGGCTGCTTGTCATGGGAGATGTCTTTCAGAGGCCTCAGTAGCCTCTAGACTTCTTCCTTTTTTGAGAACCATGCAAAACAAATGGCCACATCTCAGGGGAGTGAGTAGCCTCTTGGCTTAGAGGCTATTGCACAACAGGCACAAAGCCATGCACAGAAAATTCAAGCTCTGAAAGGAGCATTTTGAAACAACCCACTAAAAATTCCTCAAGACTTTCATTCTACCACCTCTCAAAAAGTGAAAATTAACCCGGCAAGGGAAGCCTCTTTTGAAGATCATAGTCAACCAGCAGGGTACAGGTTTTATATGTCTTCTGAGCCCAAGGTGAACCCCCCTTTAATTATGGCTCAAAGAAAAATATCCCAGTGTCATTGCAATGGTCAAGATCCAGATTACCAAAAGTGATTTGGGCATTGACTTTGAGGGCTAGAGATCAGATGAGTCAGGAATATCACCCACACAAACACCAGATTTGGGAACTGAAACTCAAGCTGAGTCCAGCAACCATTGGAATCTGACACTTTGAACCTAAAACCATGGGTAGACAAACTAAGGCCCGGGGGCCAAATCCGGCCCAATCGCCTTCTAAATCTGGCCAGCGGATGGTCTGGGAATCAGCATGTTTTTACATGAGTAGAATGTATCCTTTTATTTAAGATGCATCTCTGGGTTATGTGTGGGGTCTGCCTGGTGTTTTTATATGAGCAGAATGTGTGCTTTTGTTTAAAATGCATCTCTGGGTTATTTGTGGGGCGTAGAAATTTGTTCAGAGATGCATTCCCCCCCAAAAAAAACATAGTCCGGCCCCCCACAAGTTCTGAGGGACAGTGGATCGGCCCCCTGCTGAAAAAGTTTGCTGACCCTTTCCTAAAACCCTTCAGCCAGGATGCCCAGAGACTATAGTCCAGGATCTAGGAACCATCACAGAACCAGCATCCTTGCTCCTCACCCACACACAAAAGGCCTTGTGTGCCATCTGTTCGCCACCACAGGCAATGTGCTTGGCAACGGAGACACAACAAAATGTCAGGCTCCAGGCCAGAGATTTGCTCCTTAAAGGATCTCCATTTTCCAGTAAGGGGGCAGAGCCTGGTGAGGTGGTAGTCAAGCTGAAAAAGTACATGAGCTCAGCAACTTGTCCTTCTAATAAGAAGTTGTCTCCACCTGAGTTTCTTCCCTGAGGCCTGTCCAAGGTACTGAAAGACTTGTTTCTGACTACTTTTGTTTTATGACCTATGGCTTTCAAGTGGGTACAAACTCCTTGCTGGTCAGTCACTTGCTCTAAACTCATACTAGCTAGCTTCAGACTCTCCTATGGACTCATCTTTGCCAGGAGTGTACAGCAATTACACAGATCTTATCTGTTTCCATTGCCCTACTCCCTCAAATAAGTGAAGTGCTGCATTAGCAAAGGGTCAGCCCCACAGGACGCATTATAGTGGTCCATTCATATTACAAATAGTGTGTGAGATATTGGCCAGGTCCCTGTACATCAGGAAAGGGCGCAGTAAAAATGATAGGTAGACGCAGTAACCAAGAATTCTTAGAATCCGAACTAAGAAAGGATTGAAAAGATCCCCTATAATGCACAACTACTCAATTAAAAGAAGGCAAATCCCATCACTGGGTTTTTTCTCTCCAAGGACCCCCAACTGTCATCACTTATGCCTCATCTGCATTCAGTTGCAACCTATACATCCTCATCTAGTCCATTGCAGTTGCCAGACACTGGCTCACGGGAGAGCTTTAGCTCCTGGATCTTGATAGAAAAACAGAGCTGGGTATCATCAGCATGTTAATGACATCCAACTCCAAAACATTAAACAGTTTCAGCCACTGACTCCATGCAGATATCAAAACAGAAACTTGCGACACTCCACAAGCCATTTTCCAAGGGATTGAGTGGTTATTTAATTTGAATAAAGCCCTGTTTCCATATTTCAGAGCTGACAGGATGGGCTATTGAAGCTGCACCATTATTGAATGCAGAAATTCCAGACTTACCTCCTGGTAACATGGCGTCTTCTGAACCAACATGTTTGGAGAAAGGAAAATGAGAAGAATGAATATGTTTCCTCCTGGACAACTCAGGAGGCATGTTATTGTGATGTCACCATGCAAATGCAGAAAATTCGTAACATGGAATTTGGCACCCCTTACAGATGATTCGTAAAATGGAGCAGGAGGGAGAACCTTCCTGTCTTTTTGTATGATAAACACACAAAATAGGCACACTGTAACAACCATCAGTGCCCTGAGATATTAGAGAAATATTTTGTCAGACTTTGGAAATATGAAAACATGAATCATGATCAGAGTAGTGTAATACATTGTATTGATTATTGTACACATTTATAGCACAATCCAATACAACTCTTCTCAGAAGTCCCATTAAATTCAATGGGGAATACTTCCTCGTAAGTGGGAATAGGACTGCAACCTGGTAGGAACACCAGCATTAACTAGTGGTGGTTGTTAAAAGAATCCTATAATAATTTGTTACTATAATAATAATAATAATTTATTATTTATTCCCCGCCCATCTGGCTGGGTTTCCCCAGCGACTATTCAATATATTCTTTAATATATTCTCACAAGTACAGATTTAACCCCATCCACCATGAGTAAGCCTAATCATTTTATTACATTAATGGTATTAAGAAATAAAGAACTATACCTTAGCACCAAAATTACCATACTGTATTGGCCTGAATATAAGCCTCAGTTTTTTCTCAAATTCCGACCGTGAAAAGTTAAAGTGTGGCATATATTTGTGACATTGTTTTATACAGCCAGGAGCAGTGAGGAGTGGAGCGACTTATACTCCAGATTTTTTTCTCCCCCCTCCTCCAATTTTAAAGGTGCGGCTTATATTTCGGTGTGGCTTATATTCAAGCCAATACAGTAAGTAGCATTATGGCTGCATCCTAACCATGTCTATTCAGGAGTAACTTCAATGGTGTTTACTCCCAGGTAAGTGAGGTTAGGATTCTGGCATGAAAGTCCACTTTGCTTTGATTAATACTGCTACCTGCCACCCCAATCTCAGAGCAGTGCAAGATTCCAGGGGTCCAGGCACCTACCCAGGGTCTGTGTAGGCACAGCGGAGACTGTGGTGTCTTTATGATATATGGTTTATTTACACATATATACCACCTGAGCCTACAACTGAGGGGTTCACAGCATTAACACACCAAAAAGGTCTTGTATTTCTCATGGTTGCAGCGTTGGATCCAAACAGAAATCAGCCATGGCTCTCTGACCCTCTGCTCTAGCTTGCTGCAATTCACAGCCTGCAACCATTTCCCTCCTAGGTTACATCACCACCAATTGCAATCCTAAACTCTCCACTCTGCTTTGTCTCTACTAATTATCTCAGAGCTCAGGGAGGGGGAGAGTCTGACACAGAGTCTTCACTTTGTTACTAGCCCATTTCCTTCGCTCTCCTTTAATGGCCCGTCTCTCCTAAGGAAGCTGGCCTGACTTATATTTTAATCATTGCTTGATTCATGGTTTTAGGGAAGTCTAGTACCCCAGACTCATAATAATACAATATGTGCAAATCTGTTTTGAAGTTGAAAGCAATTCATTAAATCATCCAGCTGTATGACATTTTCCTGATCAGTTCCTTGTATTGAAGACAAAAGCTTCTTTCACCATTTAATCTAACAATTTTTATTTGTAAAGAAGCCCTTTATGCCACAGTGACCTTTCATAAAATTCATATTTGATCCAAGCTTGAGCACTAAGCTGAAATCCTTTCCTAAATCTGAAGAATTATATGTTTTATATAATAATCACCACAGTGCCCCCCCAAGACAACCAGAAAGTTCATTTGATCTGCATTTAACTCCTCATGTCCCCACATCCTTTTGAAACAACACACACACAGAAAGAGGGAAAGTTCACCCCCACCCACCCATCTGTTATCAGTCTTGCTATACTGACACAAAAATATAAAATACATGGCATATACACACACGCGCAATGGGTCAGCGCATCTGGCTGTTAACCAAAAGGTTGGTGGTTCGAGCCCACCCAAGGACGGCTGTGGGCAGGGTTCCTGCACTGCAGGGAGTTGAAATAGACGACCCTTGGTGTCCCTTCCAACTCTACAATTCTATTATTCTAAGACAGCTGTGGAAAAGAAGGAGCAATAAACCAGCCAAATAACAAAGGCCATCTCTTATTTACTTTGATAATACAAGATACAAAAACCCACTGATTCCTAGAAGAGGAATCAAGGGGTTAATTCCAGAGTACAACCTGAATCGTCCCCAGGCAGTTTGAGAACGTTCCTTGTGACAGAAAGTTGAGGACTCTGTTTGTGTGTGTGTGTGTGTGTGTGTGTGTGTATAATATAGAGAGAATGGTGACTGCTGCTGTGAAGGAGGCAGGGATAAACAAGGGACTTACTTTTGTAGCTGGCAGCCCAGGGCTGGTAGCCGTAGTAGCCAGTAATCCGTAGAATCCTTTCCTCAATGGAGGTGAGCCCCACAGTCGCACTGGTGAGGTCTTCCACAGATCGGGACCATTTCAAATCCTCTTTGATCGCCTCGTCCACCACTAGGTATTTCAGCTGCCGGAGTTGAGGGCTGATGTCTGACAGCCTCCTGGGGCTGACGTCTGGAGATCTCCTCATGCCACTAGAGGCAGAGACAAGAGAGGTGGGTGAGGAGAAGGTAAGGCAAAGGCGAATGTAATAAATGCAAAGCCTCTCAGGATCAAGGTGTTAAGAATGCAACAAAGAGGAATAGAGGCAGCTGCCTTAGAATCCCAGAATTGTAAGTTGGAAGGGACCCGCAGGGGTCATCTAGTCCAACCCCCTGCAATGCCTTTTGTCAAGCCCCACCACCAGTCCACCTAGCTCAGTACTGCCTACACGGACTGGCAGCGACTCTCCAAGGTTTCAAGCAGGCGTCCTTGCTACCCCTACCTGGAGATGATAGGGATTAAACCCGGGACCTTCTGCATGCCAAGGCTGCGGTCCTTCCCCGCTGAGGGCACTGGGCACAAAGCGCAAACCTCAGCCGAGTTCTACTACTATTTCGCCTAGTACAACGATTTGTAGAGGGGGTCCCCCCCCTCAGAAAACGTGGTCTACTTTGGTCTTCTGTCAATAGGCGCCGAGCCCCTCCTCCTGCGAGTCCGCCCGGACGGAGCCCAGCGCGACGCCGCTCTCCGCGCACCCCGAGGGGCTGGAAGCTGCCGCGAGGGAGCGCGCCTTCCTCCTCCGCTCCCCGCCGGGGAGCTGGCCAGGAAAGGCTCCGGGCGAACTTTCCGCCTTTCCGCGCCAAAACCACCACCTCCCTTCTCCACACAAACACGCCGCTTCCTTCGCTTCTCAGACCCAGCGAGGAGGAGAAAAGACGAGCGCGGCCGGGAGAAAGTGAGCAGCAAGCAGGAGGAAGAGGCTGAAAACTTTGCTCCCGGTGTCCCTCGTCCTCCCTCACCGGGTCGGCGGTGGCGCGGCGGCGGCGGCTGCCCCCCGGGAGAAGGGGAATGGCTGCGTGAGGGAACCTTTGCTGCGCGCGACGCCCCCCACGCCCTGCCCCCCGCCGCCCCCTCGCCCCCCACTCACATGGCGACGGTCTTGCCCCTGGCCGTGCCGTTGGGGAACTCCCGAATCCCCATAGGGAAGAGCAGCGGGGGAGTGGGGGCTCCCAGGCTTCAAGGAAGGTGCAGCCGCCCCGGGCTGGCGGGCTGGAGAGACGGGGCGGCGGCCCCCGCGCGGGTCGCCAAGGCGGGAAGAGGAAGGAGGACGGAGCCGGAGCTAGCGCTTGCCGCCGCCGCCACCGCCGCGCAGGCACGGAGTTTGGAGCGGCCGGCGAAGAGCTGCTGCTGCCGCCGCCGCCGCCGCATGAGAGTCCGCCTGCCTGAGTCCCCAGCGCGGGCGAGGCGTCGGCTCCCGGCTGCAACCTGCTGTCCGTGTCTATTGCTGCTGCTTGCTGCTGCTGCTGCTCGCCACCGCCTCTCTAGCAGTGAGGCGAAGGAGGAGAGCAAAGCTCGTCGTCGCCCCCCTCGCAGGCAAGCGCCGCTCTCGCTCGCCTCTTCTCGGGGGGAAATGCCGCGCGCCCCTCAGGGGGAGCCCGCTCGCCCTTCTCCTCCCGCTTTCCCTCCGCGCGGTGAATGTGGCGCGGCGGCCGACAGGGGGAGCCCGTGCGCACTTCGTGGGGAGGGGGAGGGAGCGAGGCCGCCATAGAGAGCGGCGCCCCTCCTCCTGGCTTGGGAAGAAAGGCAGCGGATGGGAGGCAGGCGCCCTCTGCGAAGGCTCGAAACACACTTCTCAGATTAGTTTCTATTTGATCTCAGCGTGGAGCGGGTTGTATATTCTTGAAGAGAGAAAGGGGGTTTTATGCGTTTATTTCCAAAGGGGTAGGAGAATTAGATCGCGCAGCAATAGCAGTCAGTCCTTACATTTGTTATTGGTGATGAGGATGATTTTGGAAGGGGAAAAAGGGGGGGGAGGAAGAAGGGAGATATTACGGATCCAGCTCCCTCATAAGTAGTGGCGTCCCTGAATGAGGTAGCCGCATTTTGGGTGTCAGGAAAGGGCAGCAAGTGGTTAGTCATTTAGTTAGCTGTAATTGTGTTTTTTACGACCCAGGAGCGGAGAGGTGCTTGTGGGATTTTCGGCCTCAGGTGCCAAATTGACTTGGCTGGCCTTGGGTACTGTGCATCTTGTCTTGGAGGTGCAGAGAGAGGAGATTTGCTGTCCTGCTGCAAGCAGCAAAATGTCTTGGGCCAACCTGCTCGGTGATTCAGTCATTTGTCACAGCAAAGAGAATCCAAGGTGGCAGAACACCTTTATAGCATGCAAAATGGCCCAGGTTCAATACCTGGAAACTCAGGTAAGGTAGGGCTCCTGTCTGAAACCCTGGAGAGCGACTGCCAGTCTGGACTGGGCTATTGAAGGGTCAATGGCAATTTCCTATGTTCCTGTCCCCCCTGCCCCCACCACTCCATGCCTCTAGAGGAAGAGGGAGAATGAGAATGATCTTCAAAATGAGGGTCAATTGAAATCAGCCCAGGAATGCTTACTCAATCAGCCAGTTTTTGTGAAAATCCAAATGGGAGCTGAAAGCTCCTTCCTTTGACCTTGGGATCTTTCTACTGCTTCTTCTATTACATGACAAATAATGACGGCAAAGCCAAAAGCAGAAGCCCCATCAAGAGGCAAGGTGAGGCAGCTGCCTCAAGCTCCCAGTTGTGCCATTAAAGGAGGCAGAATGAATCCGATATAGGCAAATCTGACCCAGAATGTTTTGTGATGTTCTCCTGCCGAGTCTCCACTGAAATTAGTGTGAGCTGCTCAAGAACATGGTGGTGCTATATTCACAACTAGGAACATAGAAAGCTGACTTCTACTGCATCAGACCAACAGTCCATCTAGCACAGTACAGTGGTACCTCAGGTTAGGTACTTAATTCGTTCTGGAGGTCCATTCTTAACCTGAAACTGTTCTTAACCTGAAGCACCACTTTAGCTAATGGGGCCTCCTGCTGCCACCGCGCTGCAGCCGCACGATTTCTGTTCTCATCCTGAAGCTAAGTTCTTAACCTGAAGCACTATTTCTGGGTTAGCGGAGTCTGTAACCTGAAGCGTCTGTAACCTGAGGTACCACTGTACTCACTGGCTAGGAGGAGCTCTCCAGGGTTTCAACCAGGGATCTTTTCCCAGCCCTAACTGGAAATGCTGAGGATTGAAGCTGAGACATTTGGCATGCAAAGCAGATGGTCTACAATTTTCGGGTCTTCATCAACTTTCGGGATGTTCTGGTTTTTACTTTTTGAAATATGGCAGCCCTAGCTGTGGATAATTTCAAGAGGGATGCCTTACAGCAGGGGTAGGCAAAAGACGGATTGGAACCTATTGGTAGATTTCTGAGCGATTTGCAGTAAATTGAATCCCAGCTGTTTTACAACAAAATGGCTTT
This sequence comes from Podarcis raffonei, assembly GCF_027172205.1. NCBI lineage: Eukaryota > Metazoa > Chordata > Lepidosauria > Squamata > Lacertidae > Podarcis > Podarcis raffonei. The sequence continues at coordinate 78,060,064 of NC_070604.1, read as the reverse complement.
TCCCACCTAAAGTAAGATGCTGAAATCAAGAAAGCTAGATAGGAGGAGGGCTGTAGGCTGGTGGTGCAGAGCACATGTTTGCATGCAGAATGCCCCACCTTCAATCCCTGGCATCTCTAGTTAGGGTTGAGTGATCTTCCTGCCTTAAATTCTGGAGAACCACTGCCAGTCTGTTTAGGCAATGCTAGGCTAGATGGAGCAATGGTGTGACTCAATATAAGGCAACTTCCTGTGTTAACTCTTGTGTGTAAGGGCTGTAAGTGGAAACCAAATGGTTCTCCTTCAACTCCCCGCCCCCCGAGGTACCTTCCAAAAGAATAGGAGGGGAGGGTGCAAATTCACTTTTCCCTCCCATAATGCCCACACCATCTATTCCAGGGAGTCCCCAGCCATCCAGAACAGATTGGGACACAGCAGTGCGGGGGTGGGGGTGGGCAGAGAATCAGCAAACATTCCCTCCTTCCTCTTCCATTAATAGTCACTTCAGCTGGAGCAACTGGATACAACTCTGTGAACTCAGTACAGTTATAATACTGCGGGGGGGGGGTTATATATTCAGAATGCATTCAGAGGCATCCTGTTTTGTTTTAAAACTATGGCTGTGGTAGAATGAGCTTGGGGTTCTAGAAAAAACAAAGAAGATCAGACAAGCCTGAAGTCTGCACCCATGCAGGTATGGCCATTTTAAGTCCGAATTCACAAGCCTGTATGCAAAGGGCCATTCCAAATAATTGCTGCAAAATGTTTACTCGAAAGGGAGCTGCAGGCAATGGTGGATCCCTGACTACTAGTGTGTTACTTGCATGGTATACATTTGCCATAGCAATGCATACTGTTTTAAGCATTGTAGGTGTACATTTAGAACATTACAGGCTTACACCAAAAACGGGGTGTGTGAAGTGGACACCCTTGCAAAACAAGTGCAGCTAATCCAGGTAGTATCTTTTAACATGGCTTGTCTCTCATAAGCATTCTGTTTTCCTGATAACGGTGCAGTCTCCAGGGTCCTGTGTGATTTACATCCCTTGCTGCTTTGGGATCAATAACACCAGAAAGATTAAAAAGCTGGTGAAAGCAAGAAAGCCTATATAGCAACTTCTTGATATGCTGCTCATGGAGGAAAGTGAGAATGACCCTAAAGTGTCATTCTGCAGCCCGTTTGTCTCTGATAGCCATCAAATACAGCAGCCTCTCGAATTCAGTTTCAGCAGCAGCCTGGAACTTGGTCTGAAGCAGAGGCAAGCATCTCAGTGGAGATGGGGCTGAGCTTGAGACAGGGTTGTGCCTCTTCGTTCCTGATACTTGGTTGCCAAAACAACATGGGGGGGGGCAGCACTCAACCAATTTCTTCCCTCTGCAAAATTATGAAAGGCATTCGAGTCCTCATCTTCTTCTTTTGCTTTTGTTCCTCTATAATGCACCATGTGTATTGGTGATGCATTACAGAGGAACAAAATATATATTCCTCTGACAGCTCCTTATTAACGGAGGACTTCTGGTTTTTTTAACTGTCCAGTAAAAACGGCAAACAAAATCCATCCAAACATGACCTTAGCACTAGGAAAATGAGACAAGATTCATGCATGTATCACATCTAGAGGCCAGACTGCATGTTACATTAAGTGTGCAATTGCATTTAATGTACAGTGGTACCTTGGGTTACAGACGCTTCAGGTTACAGACTCTGCTAACCCAGAAACAGTACCTCAAGTTAAGAACTTTGCTTCAGGATGAGAACAGAAATCGCATGGAGGCAGTGCAGTGGCAGCGAGAGGCCTCATTAGCTAAAGTGGTACCTCAGGTTAAGAACAGTTTCAGGTTAAGAACGGACCTCTAGAACGAATTAAGTTCTTAACCAGAGGTACCACTGTATATCTATTTTGGGTTTTGCCTGTAAATCTTTGCTGAAACAACAAACTTGTCTAGTAGGGCCCACTGGGAGTTGTCCAAGGTCCTGATATTCCTGGCCTGACCCATTGGAGCCTCCAATAGCCATTCCCACTTTCCCTGTGGGCCTCATGTTCCAGCAGAACAGAATAATACCTGTCTCTCCATACACCACCATCCTGATCCCCCTCCCATACTATGACACCAGCCAAACCCATAAGACAAACAGTTACATTGAACATGATCGTATATTTAACATAGCATGTAGTTTGGCCCTCAAATGGGAGATGTGATATAAAGGAGCCTAGCTGATTTAGCTGATCAACAAGGTACTTGTGTGCACCAAGAGATCAGGAAGGCAAAGAGGATAATTTTTTAAAATTTTTTACTTGTAATGAGATACGTCATGTGGCGCCATCCCTTCCTTTTTCCTGGCTGTGTGAGTCCTCTACTAAAGTGTAAGTTATTTCCACTGGCAGTGTATAGTTTCTCCTGGTTCAGCATTCTTATGAACAGAGGTATATACAACTAATTGGCGCAGTGAAGTGAGACACTGGTTCAGCTCACATCTCCGTCATATTCTGTTCGTCTTGTTCCTCTGACATGGAGAAAAACAACAAAACTTGTCATCGTCATGCAGGATAGAGTTCTACATTTTAACTCTGGAAAGAATCATCTACCTGATTTCAAGGGGATGAAGTTGTAGAACACATTAACTGTGATCTGCTTGCAGGGCTGGAGTAACTGATGGGCAACAAAAATGCCCACTTCAGAAGGAAAATTAAAAGGATCCTCTAAACATAGAGTTGGCAGGGGGGTCTGAAAGGCCATCTACTCCAACCCCCTTGCCAATGCAGGAAATCTGCTCCAGCATCCATGGCAGGTAGCCACTCAGCTTCTGTTTAAAAACCTCTAATGATAGGTCTATTTTATTTGATTGTTAGAGGTTTCTTGTAGCATGTAAGTACGTATGAGGCATGGGGTAATGTTTGGATCATCTTGCTTGTGAAAACAGAGATAATAGAAGGCTGTAGTTATCGGTCTTGTTAATAAACCTGGTGGGGATGACACAGATCTAAATTGGTATGCTTAGACCTGGATGGATCTCTACCTAGTGTTTTATTCTGATGGTTGCAAAGTAAGTATTTCAAAGAAACAGCAGAACTATCAATACGCAATGTATCAATATTTTCTCTGGAGCCCAGAATCATCTGGCTATCCTCCTTCAGGATCTTTAAGGAGACATTTCTTTGAAAATGGCATTGTTCATGTTCATCTTTATGACTACGCTACCTGTTCTACAATACATTCACCTTCATTCACTTTGGCTTGTCAGTGTTTTCCCCAGGAAGCAAACATTTTTTCACCAAATAAATGAGTCAACCAAGAGGCGGACAGTATGACTGGCATGACAAAAATGGCAATTTAGATGTGCTTAGACCAGTGTCAGAAGATGCATTATGTCATCTTACCTACATTCAGCAGTACATATGCAGAGTAAAGACAACGGACTAAGATTCCTTTTAGTCTGCACTGTGCATGCCATTAATGTAGGACAGAACAAAGGAAGCTACTTTAAAACAGAGGATATACTATGCCCAATGTATTTTTTACATGTGAAATACAAAATAGTTAATGCAAAAGTCAAGGAGTTTCATATCCAACACTCCTGATTCCCAATTAAGGCTACAGCAACACAGTCCAAAGCAAACTGCCATGAACGTCCTATTGAAACCAATACTACTTATTTCCAAGACAGGCTTCTTATAAAATATTTATATTTAGAATTGCAGCCTGATCTTTTCAGAGAGGTCTCACTGAGTTCAATGGGACCTATTCCAAGTAAATGTGCACAGGATTGCAGGCTTCAAGCCCAACACCTCCAGTTCTTTAGATAAGTGAGCCATATGTGGTTTCTTTGCTGAGCCATGCCACAATAGTACATGTAATATAAAAGTTATTTCCACTAAAGGGACAGAGAGCTTTTGGGTCTCCAGATGTTTTTGGATTACAACTCTTAGAGATTTTAAAATATTAATGGTTTATAAATGCTTTTAAATAAATAAGGACATATGACAAGCCTGCTGCATCAGGCCAATAGCCCATCTAGTCCAGCATCCTGTTCTCTGGCTAACCAGATGCCTTTAGGAAGCCTGCAAGCTGGACATGAGCGCAGCTGCAGTCTGCTCACTGGTGCTTCCCAGCAACTGTTACTCAGAGGCATAATTTCAGATGACATGGTCCATGGTCTGGGATTATGCGAGTTGTAATCCAGCAGTATCTGGTGGGTCACAGACTCCACATCCATTTTCAATTCATTCACCTGGATGGGTATTTCCTGTTATCACTTCAAGATACCAGGCAGCCCCCCCCCTTCTACCCAAGAGCCTTTATCAGGAATTAATCATTATTGAACCTTGTACCTCTGGCATGCAAAGCATGTGTTTTGATAGTTTATTGCCAAGTTCTAGATTTGAAAAGTATTATTAAATAATTTCATCAACAGTTTAATCCAACACTATTTATCGAGAATCAGTTGAAATCCCAATTTTTGATGGATAGAGGCTTTAAAGTAATAAATAGTATTGATTACTGGCAATGATCACTTTTGTGCCAATGTGAGTCATAATATTTGTGAGCGTGGGGCTAATTGAATAACCCAGCAGCACTGGCTTGCTGCTATTGCTCTGACTTCAGACATGGCTAAACTAAAGCAACTATGTATGAGTTTCATTCAAATATATATATAATGTGAACATTCCAAACTGTTTGTTAAAAAGAACCCTCCTTGCTATCCCCTGGCACTTTAATAGGAATGGCATGCTCCTCTCAGCCATTCTTTTCTCCTGTCACAAGACTCTGCACCAGTGTTTCCCAAGCTTGGGTCTCCAGCTGTTTTTGGACTACAACCTCCATCATCCCTAGCTAGCAGGGATGATGGGAATTGTAGTCAGAAAACAGCTGGAGACCCAAGCTTGGGAAACACTGCTCTACACCCAGGGCCCTCCTGCTCCCCCTGTATAATGCACCTTTTCACTTGCTTGAGGTTAAGGGAAAGATGTTTCTCAAGATCTCAAATAAAAAGTGATAATGTTTCACCCACTATGAACCTTTAGAACAAAAGGGAGAACCTGCATCCCTCCAGAAGATTTGGATTCCCAACTCCCATCAGCCCCAGAATCCTAAACCTTGAACAGGAGCACAGCCAGTTCAAACAGACATTGGGCATTTCTAAGCCAAAACAGGATCTCTCTCCAATGCTGCCTGTACCAAAGTTCACTTCGTGGTGCTTCAGATATCCAGATTAACACCCACACCCACACCTAAAGGCAGTGTGTCTTCAAAAACTGAAACATTTCTTCCCAAGCTTGCCATATAAAGAAAGTGCCATGGTGGGTATAAAGAGAAGATTTCTGTAGCAGACAGGTCTAGCTGTGAATAGGTAAAGGTAAAGGGACCCCTGACAATGAGGTCCAGTCGTGGCCGACTCTGGGGTTGCAGCGCTCATCTTGCTTTATTGGCCGAGGGAGCCGGCGTACAGCTTCCGGGTCATGTGGCCAGCATGACTAAACCACTTCTGGTGTATCAGAGCAGTGCACGGAAACGCCGTTTACCTTCCCACCAGAGCGGTACCTATTTATCTACTTGCACGTTGACGTGTTTGAACTGCTAGGTGGGCAGGAGCAGGGACCGAGCAACGGGAGGTCACCCCATCGCAGGGATTTGAACCGCCGACCTTCTGATCGGCAAGTTCTAGACTCTGTGGTTTAACCCACAGCGCCACCTGCGTCCCGCTGTGAATAAGAGGGCATTATTGTGCCAAGGCTCTCCAGTCACAGAGTGCTGGAGCATCGCCTTTCCCTTGTCTATCCTGTGCTCTTTGCTAGTTCTGCTAGTGACGCTTGCTTGGGATGCTGGATCTTCAAGTCCTTTTTTTGTCTGCACTGCATGTCAAAACACTCCTGTCAAATCAGCTTTCCACTTATTAGTTGCTACGACCTTTGGCACCAATTGAACGGAACACAAGCTTAAAGTGGTTCTCCTCCCCCATCCATCATAATTCCCTAGCTCCCACGCCTAACCTTCTGAAACTGTGCAGGTTACCTTTCTCAGGGCACCTCTATGATATATGTCATTTTAATAATAAAATAGTTGTGCCAAAAACACAGGGAGGGAAGGAAACCCCTTTTAGTTTTTCATACGCACACCAATTAACTTTAAAGTGTGTAGCACACAGACACAGACTCACAACACCAACCCCTGAACCTAATTGTAATTTGGCAGGTTTCTAACCTTGAGTGAGAATCTTGCTCTTGGTGCTTCAGAAATGCATCAAAGTGGGATCTGAACTTGCTTGCTGTGATGGAATAATAATAATAATAATAATAATAATAATAATAATAATAATAATAATTTATTTTTACCCAGCCCATCTGGGTGGCTTACAGCATATCTAAAAACACAATAAAAACATCCAGTATAAAAAACCTCCTGATACACAGCTGCTTTCAGATGTCTTCTAAAGGTTGTGTTATTCTTAATCTCCTTGACATCTGAACAGAGGGCGCCACTACTGAGAAGGTCTTCTGCCTGGTTCCCTGTAACTTTGCTTCTCGCAGTGAGGGAAATACCAGAAGAACCTTGGAGGAGAACCTCAGTGTCTGAGCTGAGCGATGTTGGGTGGAATGATTGCCTTAGTGTGATGCTGAATTCCTCCCTCTATCTTGAGGACGGTGTGCACTCCTGGCAGTGGCATTGCTGCCATTTTCCTAGATGGGCAGGGTGGAGGGAAGGTCAAAGCTACATGAGCACACCCAGAATTTGGCATAAATCCAATATTTATGAAGTGTGAAAACACTCAGAAACAAGCTTTTTAAAAAACAAGGAAGAGGTCTCTCTGTTTCTGACATTTTTCTACAGTGGACAAATTTACTATCTTCCAATGTGTTCATGTTAAAGGGACAATAGGAAATTAATTAAGTGTAAATATTTGTTGACTGAGAGATGTTTGCTGTAAAAGAAGGCAGGCTTATGCAATGTAAACTTGTGAAGATGTTCCAGAAGGCCTGTAAACTCCATCTTGGTCGTCAAGGTTACCCCAGAACCAATTGGTAGTTGTGGCAAGAATGAGCTCATATATGTTTATTCACTTGCTTTGATATGTGCTAATTGGCTTGCTTTGGTGTTGTGCATATCTGTGGGCCTGGGGTGCTGGGCTCTGACCATAAAAACTGGATGTTTGCCACCTATGCAAACTAAGTTGCTGAATTACAACTTATTACTAAACTGAAAACTATGGAGAGACTTGGTCTGAATAGAGATATTGGATTATTACATATGCTAAAGCGTCTGCATACTATCCCTTGCTTTTTCCTATAGGACTAATTGCAGTCATTAACAGTTGTCAACAGGTTTACCATACCCATTGAGTCAATCATCCATCTCCTACTACTCTTCTGAGAAAAACCCCACCCCACCCTCCCATTATATATAAGGGTCTGGTGACTTCTCCTTCAGTGTATCTGAAGAAGTGTGCATGCACATGAAAGATTATACCCAGAACAAACTTAGTTGGTCTCTAAGGTGCTACTGGACAAATTTTTATTTTTTTAATTTATTTCGACTGCATCGGACCAACACAGCTACCTACCTGAATCTGCCACCTATGCAGGTGGACTAATAGGAGGTTGTGACCAAACTGACATATGCTTAAAAATTTTTTTGGGATAAGTAATGTATAAACATTTGCTCAGGCACAGATGAGTCATGACAGCGGCTTGCTGTTTCAGTGTCCAACCCGAACCTGTAATGGCAGCACAGGTTACAATAAAGCACTAGAATGGATCACTCTAGCATTTTTGACATCATTCTTTGGTAACCCTGCACCAAACCACTCCTAGGGGCCCCCCTTTAGCAAAATGTAATCATACTGCAACCATATTGAAGCAAGTTCTTGGTTCTCGGAGAAAATCCTTCCAGGAACATTGTGCTGGAGTCCAAAGAAGTTATGTTTTAGGTGCATTGAATCTGTTGCTTGACAGCTCTTGCGGATTCTGAGCACAAACACCAATGAGCAAGATACACAGGCTGCAACTCCCTTTTCTGCACAGCTACTAAGGGAACGGGAAGCAGGGCCTCTTTCCCACCATAATCTCCATTTGTGGGGTCCACCACCACTGTTAATTTTGGAAAACAGCTTTCCACTGATTTGATCTTTTTGCCTGTCAAACAAAAAAAATAAAATAAAATGCCGAGATGCTTCATTAACATGCTTGGCACTGAGCTGCATTGGCAGCAGCCTGCTCTTGTTCTGCCAAAGGGCACAAGCTGTGGAAATTCAGGAAGCTTCGAATCATGTTTGTTAAAGTTAAGTCAGGAGCAGGTGACCTTCTGAGAGGACCTTGATTCTAAGGTATCCTGATGTATTTTCCCTCCCCTACCACTCCAGAAGATGCTTAACAGGCAGAACAAAAGCAGCAAATAGCAGCAGAGTTTATTATATTGGTTACTAAAAGCATCTTACTGAAATTCACATCTGGTGTATTTTCTTTGCCCATTAAGATCAAAATGCAAATTCAAAACCTCCCACCAGTAATCCTCTCATGATTAGTAATGTGTTTGGCATGCATTGAAGCCAATAATATTATAATCTTCACATCCCGACTCTTAACTGCTACACTTAAATGTATAAAAATAAAAGTTAAGCTGATCCTCCAGTTTGATGCCCATATGTCTAAAGGATATTTCCTTCTGAAAGACCATTAAGCCTGATTCACATATCTATGTACATCACTTGATTTAAGAAGGATATCAGGAAACTGGAACAGGTCCAGAGAAGGGTGACAAAGATGGTGAGGGGCTTGGAGACCAACTACTCCTATGAGGGAAGGTTAAAGGAACTTATTTAGCTTGGAGAAGAGTCAATTAAGAAGAACAGGCAGCCTCAGTTTCTCCTTCATTAGTGAATTTTAAGCAGAGGCTAGATGGTCATGGAAGCTGTATAAGTGAGTTTCCTGCATTGTCAGGAAACGTTGGAGTAGATTAAATCTGAGGTCCTTTCTAACTCTATGATTCTACACTCAACATTTAGACCAGGTTCAGATACAGACATTCTCAAACGCTTCATACACGCTCAGGTGATTAGAATGTTTCCTACCCACTGCAAGGCACGTTTTAAAATCTTTAAAAATAATAATGAAAAGTCCGTTTCCCGGCAGAAAGTGTTGGTTTTGACCTATAAAGCCTTAAATCATGGGTAGGCAAACTAAGGCCTGAAGGCCGGATCCAGCCCAATCACCTTCTAAATCCGGCCTGCGGATGGTCCAGGAATCAGCACATTTTTACATGAGTAGAATGTATCCTTTTATTTAAAATGCATCTCTGGCTTATTTGTGGGGCATAGGAATTCATTCATTTCCCCCACCAAAATATATAGTCTGATGCCCCACAAGGTCTGAGGGACAGTGGACCGGCCCCCTGCTGAAAAGGTTTGCTGACCCCTGCCTTAAATGGCTCAGGATCACAATACCTCAAGCACCGACTCTCCCCATATGAACTGGCCTGGACCTTGCAAATATTATTTGAGGCACCTGAGATCCCATGCATTCTTGCCACAACTTGGCAGAGACAGGGATAGGCACTGGGTTTTTGTAACAATATATTTAGGCACCAGGCACAAACGTTCCTCTTCAACCAGGCCTTTGGCTAATGAAACATTCCAGGCCTTTTAAACTGGGGTGTGTGGATATTGTTTTGGTTTGTTATTATGGTATGTGTTTTTCTGTTTTTATATTGTAAACTGCCCTGTGATCTTCGGATGAAGGGCAGAATATAAATTTAATTAAAAATAAGTATAAGTATAAGTATAAATGGTATCCAGCTTACCTTTTACAACTTATGACTTTACTTTTTATCATCATTATTTTATTATCATTTAGATAGTGTTTTTGTTATTTGAAGTACTACGTTCTTGGTAACATTGCCTCAAAGTAAAGCTTCATTCAGAGATTTTTACCTAGCACAGATGACATCAAAATTAAAATTGAAAAAGAAAGATAATTTAGAGCTACTTGAAGGAAGGTCATTTCCGTAGCTAGTACCCCAACAACTTTAGGTAAAGGGATCCCTGACCATTAGGTCCAGTCGTGACCGACTCTGGGGTTGCGGCACTCATCTCGCTTTATTGGCCGAGGGAGCCGGCGTACAGCTTCCGGGTCATGTGGCCAGCATGACTAAGCCGCTTTTGGCGAACCAGAGCAGCACATGGAAATGCCGTTTACCTTCCGCCAGAGCAGTTCCGATTTATCTACTTGCACTTTGACGTGCTTTCGAACTGCTAGGTTGGCAGGAGCAGGGACCGAGCAACGGGAGGTCACCCCATCGCGGGGATTTGAACCGCCGACCTTCTGATCGGCAAGTCCTGGGCTCTGTGGTTTAACCTCCAGCGCCACCTGTGTCCCTACCCTAACAACTTTAAAAACATTTTAAAATGTTACAGATGCTTTCTGTTACTCTAGCTCACTGCAGACAGTACATTAACCCAGGCGAGTACTCAGTTCAACCACCCCTGGCTGCAGTTATGAAGAATGAACATACATATCAAAGGCAGAACTGCTGCTGGGATATCCTAGGGCTGTGTCATATTTCACTGAGGGATTGGACCTTTGCTGTGTGCCCTCCTCAGTGTGGAATTCATTTCCTCCTGACATGCACTTCTCCTCCTCTCTCCTAATGAGAAAGAAAGCGGCTTCTTAGATGATATGCAGATTCCTTTCCAACTCTGTGATCCTGTGTTTGTGCTAGAAAACTATGGTGGTTTACAAATGCATGGCAGAAAAGTATTTTGTCTTAACTCACACCTTTTCACTGATCTCAGCAATTCCGTTCCAGACAAAAATGTGCCTCTTGATGAGATTGTGGGATCGGAGTCTTCAATCAACATCGCACTCATAATAAATCATACATAACAGGCCTCCCAGACTCTCTCTACTATCAACACTGAATTCGTAAATTATGTAGGAAAAGCAGAGGAAGAATAAAGCTCTGGATCCCAGCAGGCCAAAAAGAGAAGAATGACCTGTGGCTAGAATGAGAATGTCGTGCCTGATTCTGTCACCGGTTTGTAAACACAGCTGGCTCTGCATTCCAGCAACAGCTCTTTAGCATTGATTCACAGTTCATGGAGCAAATGCATCTGCTTCCTTTTTATCCCATAATGCCGTGGCTAAACACCATCATCTCCTTTAAAGTACCGGTATAACTGGGAGTGGCATCTCTGTAACCATATAGTGGAATTTACATGCAAGCAACGGCCAATTGTATGATCCCACTATTTGTACCCATATGTTTGCCATATTTTGATGAGCAAAAAGGAGGACACATTTGCCAGTTTCTGCTTTTAACTATGGATTGCTATAACTCTCATTTTACATACCCATGAAAAAGAGGACATGTCCTGGAAAAACAGGATATATGGCAACCCTACTTTGGAACTGCAAAAATTATCATTCATACAGCAAATGTGTTTTCTCTGTAAAGCATGAATCAGCTGTGATAAATTATAAGTGTGGGAAGCCCAGGTTTAGACCCCTGCTTATCTATGCAGCACACAGGGAGAGCAAATCACCTTCTCACAGCTTAGTCTCATAGCAAACCTATGATGTCAGTTAATGACCAGACTGGGCATTAAATGTATCTTTGCACTGGCTGTGCACTTTTTCAAAATGCGAATAGCAGCTGCCAACAAGATTCAGTGCCAACTTGCATTTATAGTCATGTTCAGTTTGGCCTTAATTTGATCCAATCTGAGGTGGAGTGCAGCTATAGTCTCTGTTTTCCATCTTTTCCTACTGTTCACTTGAAAAAAAAAACTTTTTATACATGTAGTTTTATAATCACTTCTTGGAAGTAAATAGGTTTCTTGGGATTTTTAAAAAATCCGTGTTGCTTTCTCTTTCAAGTTCAGTGCTTCAGATCCTGAGGGCTGATAAAGCTCAGACTTGTGTTGTTGTTTGTTGATGGTATGCCATTGCTGGGTGTTCTAAAGTCAGGAGTTTTTGATGGCTCCTTTTCATCTGCAGGGTGCTTTTCACAGACACTGAGCTCCTACAGATCCCAACCAATTCTGAAAACAGCTTTAAATATTTGGCACCTATGAAAACCAGTTTGGTGGAGGCACTATGTGGCAATCATGAGATGTCTTTTAAACAGGGCAAAAGGAATATTAATTAATTGATCAAACCTTCAGAAATCTGTATGCAAATTAAATAATAGTTTTTTAAAAAACCCACAGTGATTATTATGCTTTTATTGTGTTATACTATTATTTCCTTATCATTACAGCCTAATACTTTGTTGAAACGTGGAGTATGAATCAGTTAATGATAATGCTCAAGGAGGAAAGTATGTTTATTTCCCTTTTTGAGACTGCATGCATGTGTTACAGCAAGCACCATCTGAGAAGAAGCATTTGCTGCTGTCTTTATGAAAGATGGAGGAATGCTTGTTATAAGCAGTTACTTGCCAGCTAAGTTTTTCTAAGTACCCATATTTATTATTATTTTAAAAACTGTTAGCATTTTTTAAAAAATCAAACAAATTGCTTGATTAATTTTTAACAGATCAAATTATTCTAAGTGAGTATTCTAACCATTGAATATTTGTTAAAATTCTAAGACACCTGGGGCTGAATATTCTTTTCTGAATTGGAGCTATTATTTGCCAACATTGATGTGCTCCCTCTCATTGATCTATGAGGCCCCAAGCTTTAGACTCCACTGTTTCCCCCTCAAATCTATGCCCCATTGAGGTTAATGGGGTTTGTACCAGCGTGTTGGGGTGCTGCCAGTCACTTGACCTATCGGTTGTGTTGCTGCTTTTTACCTGGGAGGTAGAAAGGGAGGGGCAAGTTGGCAACAAAGTCAGTGCAGTGCAAACAAACTAGCGGAGCCATTGTGCTCTCCCTGCCAACACATTTGCACCCTACCAACCTTGATACTGCCTTGCCCTTCCCCCCCTGCTGTCCAGTAAGCAGCAGTAATGCAACCAGCCAGAGGCCATTATGTCTTCCCCTACAGGCTTATTCCCAGATAAGGGTGTATAGGATTGCATCCTAAATGTTACAGCCCTGCTGCAGCTTTGAAATATGCCATTTGCTATTACTCTCTGAAGTGCAATACAATAAAACAGTAAATTACAGTGGTACCTTGGTTTACTTAATCCGTTTTGGAAGCCTGTTCTTAAACCAAAGCATTCATAAACCAAGGCATGCTTTTCCATAGCAGCGGGGGACTCAATTTACAAATGGAGCAGACTCAACAGGAAGCGGAACATGTTCTGCTTCCAAGGCAAAGTTCACAAACCAAAACACCTACTTCCAGGTTTGCAGCGTTCTTATTCCAAGTTGTTCATAAACTAAGCTGTTCTGAAATCAAGGTACCACTGTACCAAACTTTTAGTGTTTTGGATCTACCAGACAGCTCATAGTTCTAAATAGGTAGACTCTATCGGATGTCAGGTTAAAATTATCCTGATATAAAGGCTTCCCTCTGGGATATATGGTCCAGATCCAACATAATGTTAGCATAAGAAGCAGGAGAGTTAGCATTGTTGTGCAAACTAGTTTTCTTGCACAAGCAGCAGCAGTGTAACAGGACAAAACGTGACACAATAACTTACAGTGCCCTAAGCCCAGAGGCGGTTTTATGGTAGACTGACTGGTTCGGCCGCACTAGGTGTCACACTGCAGGGGGCGCCACAACAGTGCTGTAGAATGGAGTGCAAGAAGTACGGGGGGCATTGGATTTTAGCATTGCACAGGGATCCACTGAAATTTGAGATCCCAAAGTCCCCCACTGCTAAGCCAACTGCTGGATTCAACTACTGCTCTATGTTAAGAACAGGGCTCTCACTGAATGACAGCATCAGGCCCAGTTGCTGCATTGCCTTCTACCCTTGCAGCCATGTGTGGCAGGGCTGTGGATGCAATGGCTCCATCACTCTTAAAGGCTGAGGGATAGAGAGTAAGAATTGTCCCTTAAGTCTGGTCATGGAGTGCATAAAGAAGAAGAGTTTGGATTTGATATCCCGCTTTATCACTACCCGAAGGAGTCTCAAAGTGGCTAAACTTCTCCTTTCCCCTCCTCCCCCAGAACAAACACTCTGTGAGGTGAGTGAGGCTGAGAGACTTCAGAGAAGTGTGACTGGCCCAAGGTCACCCAGCAGCTGCATGTGGAGGAGCAAGGAAGCGAACCCAGTTCACCAGATTACGAGTCTACTGCTCTTAACCACTACACCACACTGGCTCTCCACAACTGTGGGGTTTTTTGTAGTCCCCCAGGTCTTGCACCCGCCTTTAGTAAGTGGGAACCAAACAGCACTTTCCTACAAACTGTTAAGTAAAGTTAAGTAAAATGGCTATTTAAAAGTGATTGTTAGGGAACTGGTCAAAAATGGTTGTGCTATTGAATACTAAGCAGCTCTCGACAGAGTAAATAAAATTCTTCTCCAAGTGGAAATGAAAGGGTTGAGCAAACCTTATTCTAAAATGTTCAAGAAAAGCAAAAACAACACATAGCTCCAGAGCAGCTTATTGTTGTTCTTCCTCTGCAGACAAAGCAAGATGCCAGAGATATTCTCTCCCACAGGCTTCTTTCAAATTAGTGGTTAGTGCTCAGGAAAGAGAAGAGGAGTGAGAGCTCTCCAGCTGGTTGTGTGTCACATGAACACTTTGCAGTTTTGGAAGATGGTTCCAAGAGGGTGAAACAAAGACCTACATCTACAAATGAAAATGGGTCATCTGTTAAGTCTAATAATTATTATATTTTGGCTTATTTTTTATTTTATGACACTAACATGTTACTGGTGTCAGGCTTGTTTTGCTGCTGGTTCTTACATTTCCCAAGTCCATACTGTATATATTTCTCATTTACCTCTTTGTCTTGGGGTGATTTTTATTTTTTGCAATGACCTATCAAAAACCAACTGTTTGTAATTTTCATGGTATAGTTAGTGTCATCTCTGTATCTGGACTTTTAACTCTGAAAACAGACAACACTAAGTAGCAATGCCACACTGAAGGTTGGGGAAGAGATATATCTATCTCTATCTATCTATCTATCATCTATCTATCTATCTATCTATCATCTATCTATCTATCTATCTATCTATCATCTATCTATCATCTATCTATCTATCTATCTATCTATCTATCTATCTATCATCATCATCTATCTATGCATTTTAATGAAAAACCACCTAATTCTCACTTTGTGCAAACCAAAACAAAGCTATCCTTCCAGATTTGCACTGCTCCAAATTTTGTGACACAGTTTTCCAACCAAACCATATTAGATTGCTTGCAAAAATGTGTATATTAGACAAAAAATATGAACTTTTAGATAAATTCACATTTTTTCTTAATGACGATTTTAAAAATAATCACAAATTGACCTGGAAATGTGGAGAACAGTATTTAAGATTGAAAAACTGAGAGCAACTGAAATGGACAGATTCATCCATCCCTAGCCACATCTTTCATGGCTTATATGGCTTCCAGTCTAAATTAAAAGCTACATTTGATTGCAAGCTAGTTTCCAGAGTTTATGAAAATAGGATCTGGGACTGGTTCAAGCAAGCCATTGCAGCTCAGTAAGAATCTTGAACATAATTTGTGGCAGATTAGAGGACTTGATGGGTTCAGAGAATCTTCCTTTTATTCTGATTCGTAGAGGAGTGAGGCAGCCAATATGTCTAGACCAGTCTTTGTCAACCTGGTGCCCTCCAGATGTTTTGAAGTATGACTCCCTTCAGCCTCAACATGGAGTTGATGGGATATTATGCAAAACATCTGGATAGCACCGTGTCTGAAGAGAGGCATATTGCTAACACATCACCTGCTTGCAGTTTCCAGCACATACTACGACACATTGCAGTGTGCTCCTATTGTAGGTGTTCACTCTCTAGACCAAAAACACAAGAGTTTAGAGTCAAAGGTTAGCACTTATTAATCTCCATTATTTCCATACTACATTGTTAGGCACATACATAATTCCTCCACTGAAATCAGTGTGGCTAAAAAATGTTTATTTTAGTTGGATTGTGCCCTTGAGAGAGCTCAGTGGAACACATGTATTTTATATGAGGGGCACATTGTGTTCCATGACAAGACCATAGAGAATTGTTAAGAATATAGAGGATATATACGTTAATTGAGACACACAATTGCTTATATCTTTAGAGGAGATTTTGAAAAGACTAGATCATCTGAAATAAATGAATTTTCTGATATCTATACACAAATGAATAATCTAATCACAGCATGCTAATACATGGTTCACAAAAGAATGTAAGTATTGCCGCTGTCAATCTGCCTTTTATAGCCACACTGTGTAGATAATAGATTCTTAAATAAACAATGAAAAATGATAGACTTAGCAGTACATTTTGGAAACTGTGGAGCAGTACAATATGAAATCATTCTTCAGCATAAGACCTGGAGACATGTAGTTTTATAAAAGTTATGAGTAGATACTTCCCCTGGACTTCTTTATATATGAATTTTTGAGATTTGCACTCTGGCAAATGAAGAATCTAACTTCATATATGCTTTTCTGTCTTATTCCCAATATGAACAATAACTCAGAGCCTAGCTCTTTCATTTTCTTTAGGCTGCTGCTGCAATACTCAACACCCTTATTTTTACTCTTTGGAGAAAGCATAACTGAAAATAATGAGATGCACTTCCAGTACATGTCCACAGGTTTGTTCAGCAAAACAGTGTCTCACACAGCACTTATCAACACTGCCCATTCCCACTGCCAAGATCTATTTAAATTGTTTACTGAGAAATGCCATTTAACAAATCTCTCCTGCAACTTTAATTAGAAGCTTCCTCCTTACTGCTTCTATTCCATAATTGCTTATAATATACTACAGTATATTCCTTTTTCATGCTTCCCAGAGCAATTCTATGCATGTTGACTCACAAGGCCCTGTGGGGTGGGAGGGCTTGGTTCCAGGTAAGAGGCACAGAGGATGAATGAAGTCTTCATGTTTTTAATCACAATCTCATTAAATGTGCAGCACTTCCAAAAATAACATTTGATTTATTAGAGTCATCGAAACCACCTGGCAGCCTGACACCTCGAGCCCAACTAGGACAATTTCATTTGGTACCATGAAGGACTTCTGCATTTAACTTCTAGCAAGCAGCCCTGTTTATCCTGCATAATTTGCTTCCCTTGTCAGGCAATCTAAAATTAGTTCTCAGGTTTGAGAATTAATTCTCAAGTCATCCTGGTGGGGATTGGCGAGCATTGTCCTTTACCTGCGGGGATTAAATATCTCTTAGAACTTTACTGAAAGCACTAACTCAAGGGTGGCGAACCCTGTCACCCTCCAGATGTTGTTGGACTACAGCTCTCACCATCCCTGACCATTGGCCATGCTGGCTGGGGCTGATGGGGGTTGGAGTCCAGCACTAACTGGAAGGCATTGGCTCTCCTTGTGCTAACCATGAGATACCAGCATCTCCACAGAATGGAAAATAGCAGGGCTAGCCTTGTTGCTGGGAGATTATGAGGTTAATACCCCACTTTTAACTGTAGCAGGGAGGCTATGCACAATATTGCTGGAGATGGTGAGTGAGCAGGCTTCACTTTTAGAAGTCTTCAGTTGTCAAAGGAAACAGCAGGAAAGTAGTTGGAAACAGGTAGCTCCTTCAAAGTGGTGCAGGTGAGTGGCAGAGAGACTTGTGAATCACCAGGGAGAGATATTCAGGGTACCACCAACAGGCGTCCCTGGTGCAGAAAAACTGGCAACTGTTCTGCTTGTTGGTGTTGTTCTTTATTGTTGTTATTGTTATAATGTTGTGAGATTGCAGAGTTTAAACAGGAAAAGTTTAACGGAGCCAGACAGAGGCATTATTAGGGGGTCACCCAGGCAGCCCAAGCTTTTCATCCTTCCCATTTATAAACTTTTTTATTTTGTTTCATTTTACTTTGCTGTCAGTTAGGCATGTTGCAAAGCAAAGGGCTGGTGTAGATCCCAACTACCTCCTTCTTACTTTGTGGAAGGTCCAATCCACATACTGTGTTTGTAAAAGGTAAAGGTACCCCTGACCATTAGGTCCAGTCACACACGACTCTGGGGTTGTGGTGCTCATCTCGCTTTACTGGCCGATGGAGCCGGTGTACAGCTTCCGGGTCCTGTGGCCAGCATGACTAAGCCGCTTCTGGTGAACCAGAGCAACGCACAGAAATGCTATTTACCTTCCCGCTGGAGCGGCACCTATTTATCTACTTGCACTTTGACTTGCTTTCAAACTGCTAGGTTGGCAGTGTTTGTAGCATATGCAAATTGAGCTTGTGCCCCGTGTCTTTTAAGTACCTACCAATCCTCCTAGGGCCAGCAAGACTACTTAAAAGTTGGTCAAACCTACTGGTCAGATTTGGTCTACAGACTTCCTATCTGTTAAAGAGATTGCTAGCTAAATAGCCAGTGGGTGCTAGCTAAATGGCTAAGAAATATCTGTAATCAGAACTCGTTAAAAGCCCAGTAAACTATATTGGTATTCAGTTGCTGATTTTATCCTTGGAATGTTACAGATGAAGCAGAAATAACCAAAGCAAAAGCCAGCCCAACTTTGCTCATTCAGCCTTTACTGAACCAAGTAAATTAGCTGTCAGAATTTTCTGACCTGGCACCAAGAAACTCCTGGCCTAAAAATATCTTAGTCCATCATCTTTAACCCATGGCAGATATCAATAATTTTTTGTCATGAGGGCTAAACATTGTTAGTGGCCTTTAAACGGGATTTCTAAATGCCTGAAACACTGAAATATTGTCATAATTTGTGGAAGACACTGGAGTGCAAAAAATAGTGCACAATAGTAAACAATAGTGCAAAATAAGAGCGTGATAACTGGCATACTGTCCTCTGTTAGAGGAGAAGAAGGAGAAGAAGGAGATTTTTTGTTAATCATAACTTTGAGCTTTTGTTGAGTTGTGCTGAAGTTTCAGAAAGTGAATCAGCAAGGATTTCATTGATTCTCACAGTGGCTATTAATGTGGTCTGAGACATACTGTAGTTGTCTCAGTGCCATTATATTGCATAGAAGTCAGTGGAGGTAAACAGCACCTTGGGGAACAAATCCTTTGTGGCTGCCTTTGAGAAACCACAGATTAGCCTGTTAGCTGTGACATTTTTCACTTGCCAAACATTGTACCTCAACAGCTTGCTTCATGCAAATTTCATAATCCTTCAAAAAGAAGTATGTTGCTAGGTGAATGGTAAGGCATTTGCCAATTAAATAAAGTGCACAGAATTGTGCTTTCTTGTTAACAACTTTGGCTCTGCAGTGGAAGCAAATTTTAAACAATACACATTGAAAGAAACAATTTCCCCTCCTCCTAGTTAGAGAACTGCAGAGCCTGTACCTACATGTCAAAGTGAGTTTCCTTTATATTCCTGTTAGTTACAAATCAATTTTTCAGCAGCCAATAATCAACCAACTGTTACTTTTTGCTGCAATTCATTAGGTGACAAAGCAGTGATTTAACAAACTCCTACAACATTTAGGGAGAATAGGCTTCATATTTCTTAAGTCTTTTAAGACATGTTGGTGCTTAGATTTCTCTCTCCCCTCTCTCTTGGCTTTGGTCTTCACATTATGTGTGAGTTTTTAAATCATGTAGGATTGTGGACGGTGGTGGACGGGTGTGGGCAGGCAGGTATATTGACAGCCAAGAAACAGTTTGTGAGTTGCATGGAGTCCATGAAATGCACTTAGGCAATCAGCAGTCAGAATCCCTATCAACATCAGCCAGAAGGATGGACAACAACAACAAACAATAAGAGGAAACTTGAGTGACACCACCCAGCCTTGCTTGGGTGGTTCTTGAAACTGGCCCAGCTATTTTGCATATGGTACCTTTACCTAGTCACTGAGGAGACATCAACTGGCTGGTTTATCTTTGTAGCGCTCAGCCAGAACAATGGGAAATGGCCCAGGGAAAGCACACAGGGACATCCTTGCACAACTCCCCTGAACTATAAGCCAGGCTGCCGAGGCTCCTTAGAGTGCAATAAGACTAGTGTCAGCAGCTGAAACCTTCAGGAGGCTGAAGAAGAGGAAGACACCACCGCAGTCCTCTCTAGCCTTTTTCTTTTGCTGCTATCAGCCTCCTCTGGAGGTGAGATGAAGAAGACAGCTGAAGGGCATCTAGCCTGGTGAGAAGACCCCTCCTCTATGAACTGTATTTAGACCAGGATGCTGAGGTTTCTTGGACTACAGCAAAACCAGCATCAGCCACTGGAGGTTTATTGGCCGTTAACTTTTTTTCTTTTCACTCAGTACTTTTATATTTATTGTTTCTTTTGTAATTTTGAAGTTATCTTATGGTGGTTTTTCTCCTCTTTGAATTTATTGATGTGTTTTTCTCCTCCCTCCCCCGCTTAATATTTTGATAAGTGCCCTTTGGGCACATTTCAATGTGTGAAGGTGGCATATAAATCAATCAGATCAATGAGTGGGGAACTGACTGTGCAGACTGTATATTCCATTTCAGTTTTGCAATCAGCTGCAGCCTAGATGGGCCGAGAAGGGAGGAGGGGAATTTAAATGTGTGAAATATGGAAATCAGGCGAATTCCTCTGTTCCTTGAAATAAACAACATGAAGATGTGGCTCAGGGGCAGAACTTTTCTTTGACACCTGATTCTTCTTCTGTGGTGATCACTCTTAGCCGAGTAAGATTGTCTTACATGAATAGTAAGTGACTGTGTAGGCCAATTCTGGATCCACACAACCTTCCACAGTGGGGACATAGGTTTCCGGGTGGGAGTTGATCACGGTGTGGGTTTGCCAAACATGCCTTTCTCTTAGCACGTTTCTCCCTTTTGTCCTGAGTTCGAGCATCTTCAAAGTCCATGTCACCTTCGGTAAATGCTGTTCTCCAGTTGGAGCGCTCACAGGCCAGTGGTTCCCAGTTGTCAGTATTTATAGTTTTCTTTGACACCTGTCGTCCACTTACTGCCTGATTGCTTGTTTTATGCAGCAGCATCTGCTACCATGAAATTCCCTGCCTCGCCTCACATCATCTGCTTAGGGACCCCCATTTATTCCTCGTGGTTTGTGTTTTTCCAGACTTTCCACTCTGTAATTGGCCAACCAGTCAATATTCCTTTGAGAAATGCCAGAGCATTTCTTTGAAAAAGACTTTCTTTGAAGTTTCTTTTTGGTAGATGGCAAGAGCTGTGGCTTAATTCTTTATTTTAAACACATTTATTGCATATAATACACCTTTCCTCTGCAAGTATATAGCCTTCATTGAGGGATATGAGCAAGGCATCAAACTGACCATTGCCCTTAATATCAGGGCAAAGAAATACAGACTTTTACACCCAAATGTTTCCTCTGGACATTGTAAAAAACAGGGTTTGGTATACCTGTTCAGGTGTCACAGAATTGGAAGTAATATGGGTGAGGTCCAATTGCTGAGTAATTTGTGTGTAAAGGAAAAGATGCCAGGTTTTTAAGTAGACTTATCTTGAACTTACCTCCATGTAATTGTCCTGTTGTGGTGGTTCCTTATATACAGGTTAGCTCCAGTGTGCCAAAGCACACTCTCTGTTTGAACACCTGTCCTCTCCATGGAAGAGGATGTAGAAGCCTGCAAGAGAAGCAAAAGGGATTGCTTAGTAGAGCATGGGACTCTTAATCTCAGGGTCACGGGTTTGAGCCCCACATTGGGCAAATGATTCCTACATTTCAGGGGGTTGGACTAGATGATTCTCGCGGTCCCTTCCAACTCTACAATTCTACGATTCTATCATTCTAAGACATCTGCATTCACACTGCAGCATTGTGGACCACTTTGCATGGGAGTGTATTGCAGCCTTCCCTAAACTGGTGTCTTCCAGATGTTTTGGACTATAAAAGGTAAAGGGACCCCTGACCATTAGGTCCAGTCGTGACTGACTCTGGGGTTGTGGCACTCATCTCGCTTTATTGGCCGAGGGCGTACAGCTTCCGGGTCATGTGGCCAGCATGACTAAGCCGCTTCTGGTGAACCAGAGCAGCGCACGGAAATGCCGTTTACCTTCCCGCTGGAGCAGTAACTATTTATCCACTTGCACTTTGACGTGCTTTCGAACTGCTAGGTAGGCAGGAGCAAGGACCAAGCAACGGGAGCTCATCCCATCATGGGATTCAAACCACCGACCTTCTGATCAGCAAGTCCTAGGCTCTGTGGTTTAACCCATAGCACCACCCGTGTCCCTGTTTTGGACTATAACTTCCTCCAATTTTTAACAGTTCTGAAAAACTGCAAAATTCAAATGGCAGAATTGCTTGTAAGAACGTGAGTCATTTTGCTACTATTATTAAATGCATTGACTTGAAAATGTCATAAATATGTAACAGATATTTCTCCCCTTTCTTAGACATAGACAAATCCAGTCCCTGTGGGATACGATGTAAAAGTTTTAATTAATTGAGGGAAAGAAAACCAGAAAGAATATGCATTGACTATCAATGGGGTGGCTCAATGTAACTGTGGTGGAAATGAGGCAAAAATGAATGGTGAATTCGGCAGCTTCTCTGCATACCCCACCAGTATCATCGTAGCCTGCTTTCCAAATGCTAATTGGTTCTCTTCAGAGAAAAGAAATTATCCCATCGATGCAGCCATCTCCAAGGGAATAGCCACTCAGACCACAAAAGCATCCATATATCCACTTGCATAGTTCACTCAGATGGAATATGAGCAGGGCCAGATTTAGGTTTGATGGGGCCCTAAGCTACTGAAGGTAATGGGGCCCTTTATATGTCCAGCTGTCTTTTGTCAACAACAAATTGCCGCTGTTTTTTGTGTTGAATATGTGCTATATTGTAATTTATGGACCTAATAGGTATCTAAAGCCATTTGCACATAACAAAATATGTATTTTATCAAAATAATTGTTGAACTGAAATACACTTAAGAAGAAGCATATTAATATTAATTTTTTTCTTTAAATTTTTTGGGGGCCCCCAAGAGAGTTGGGCCCTAAGGTATAGCTTGTTTAGCTTATATGTAAATCCG
Organism: Podarcis raffonei; assembly: GCF_027172205.1. NCBI lineage: Eukaryota > Metazoa > Chordata > Lepidosauria > Squamata > Lacertidae > Podarcis > Podarcis raffonei. The sequence continues at coordinate 78,037,094 of NC_070604.1, read as the reverse complement.
GCACTGGATATGAACTGCTCAGGAACCACAATGCCCCCCAACAGCCAAGAACTTTAGTAGGCTGCCACCTAGTGCTCATGGTTATTACTACAAGTGTAGTAACAGTTGAATACTTTTAAGGAGCTGTTTCAGGTATTGGTCTTTGGGACCTACAGATACAGAGAAATCTTCCTCATGCCTTGCTATTCTCCTCTTGCCGCCTTGTCCACACAGATCCTTAAGCAAATCGCAGCATCACAGTATACAAAAGGAAGGATGTTCTAGAGAGTAGCAAATGGACAGTGGGGGGAAATAACACGTCGTACTTTCAAACCTTATGGACAATTTCAGCCAGTATGTGCATCTATCAAACAAGACAATGGACGTTAGGATTGCTAACTGATAGCATCACTTCTCTCAAAGTGACTGTAGCAGATGCCTCCCATTTTCAGATTAGGGATGCTTGAAGATAACAACAATATAAATCTGCATTGTTCTAACAACTGCACCATTCATACGATTAGGGGCCATTTTCATTGAGATGATGGTAGTTTGGCAGACAATTACTGTGCAAGTTAGGAATACAAATGACTTGACAGAATAGGACAGAAGGCTCAATTCTTATTGATCGCATACATGCGCAAGATGTATGAGAACTGTAATTAACAGCAGAGCCATAATTAACATTTGAATCAGGTATGTACCAAATTGAAAATTGAATTCTATAGTTATCACATACAGATAAGAAACAACACCCTCATTATTTTAATGGTGTTTTGTTTTGTTTTTTAAAGAGATTTCAGTGGATTAGGAACCATATGTAGAATAAAAGGGCAGGATTTGAGGTGGGGAAACAAGAAGGGTATTAAGAATTTAAGCCTGATTTCTAAGACATAGACCTAGCTCTCAAACTTAAACCAAGTATTTCTACTTTACCACAGCAGGTGTCAGGGGGAGATGATTGCACAAGATGACAGGACTGCAAAGGGAACGGGTGGAAGGAGCCACAACTATATCTTCTCCCACTCTATCATGGTATTTTAAAGGCAAGGTGTGATATTATGGTTGTTATTAAAATTTATATACTACCCCTCATCCAAATATCTCGGGGCAGTTCACAAGATAAAAATACTGGATAAAAGCACAAAATAAATAGCTAAAACAGAAACAAAACAAAGCAATAACCCCTGTCCCACAAACACATTTAGAAGTATGTAGAATATTAATCAGTCTGAGGGGGAGGATTGGGATTCCAGAAAGGGAGAGGGAGGTAACTTCAGAGAACATGATGCTTCTGCAGTTTCTCTTTTCTGTAGTTCATGCAAAAGTTTTTCAAAATCTGTTGACAATGTTAATAAGATAGAAACAAAAACATGTGCGGACCACACATGCACATTTCATCACCGGGCTCCCATCAGACCCCTCATACACATGCAAGGCAGAAAAACTGGGAAAAACTAAACAAAAACGGTAATTATGTCGAACAACTGGGGCTGGGGACAAGTCTTTTGCCAGGCAACAGTAGTCTGAAAGGTTTGGGGCATTTATTTTCCCCTCCCTTTGGTTTAGAATCTTCCTTCTATGACTGTTTATATTTATTTCATGCCTGTAATTAAAAATGCTAGATTCTATGCTTCTTCTTTTTTTGTAAGACTCCTAAACACTATGAGCCCTAGAATTAAGGACCCCTGGGGACTCTAATAGTTGTCAAAGATCAGAAGCTACATTATATGGTTTGCATAATAAGCTGCAGTCCCACCCCCTCAACTCATGACATATTAGATCAGGGGTGTCTAACTCAAATTCATCAGGGGCCGCATCAGCAGTTTGGTCACCCTCAAAGGGCTGGTTGTATCTGTAGGACTTACAGTACAGGAGAGAAGGGTTCAGTCAGCTGTTGGATCTGTCACATCACAGGATGGCATGCGCTCAATATAAAAACAAGTGGAGGTTTCCTGAATGCATGTAAAGTGGAGGTTTCCTGTATAGAACGGCTGGCGCCGCTAGAGGGCAGATGTTCTCTGGCTTGTAGGCTGCCGCGCATGTGCTGAAGAGGCGGCTTTCTTGTGTCAAAAAAAAGAAGAAGCGAGAATAAAAGGTGAAGGCTGGCGGCCGGCGGCGGCTACACGGGCCAGATGACGAGGTCTGGCGGGCCGGATTTGGCCCGCGGGCCTTGTGTTTGACACCTGTGTATTAGATCATCCTTTGATAGAATCACATCCTTGGATACCACAGGGATTCTGAGATGAAAGGAACTCAAACTCATACAGCTACAGTGGTACTTCGGGTTAAGAACTTAATTCATTCTGGAGGTCCGTTCTTAACCTGAAACTATTCTTAACCTAAGGTACCACTTTAGCTAATGGGGCCTCCCACTGCCACTGTGCCGCCGCCACACAATTTCTGTTCTCATCCTGAAGCAAAGTTCTTAACCACAGGTACTATTTCAGGATAAGTGGAGTCTGTAACCTGAAGCATCTGTAACCTCAAGCGTCTGTAACCCGAGTCACCACTGTATTAGGAGGATGAGCCTGCCTCAGGGAATATTCCAGATCCTAGCCTGTCCCAGAAGACTGGGCAAACCCCAAACCTCAGCAAAGGGGAGGACACTTCAGGGAAAGACAGCTCAGGGTTGACTCAGCCCTATGAAGAAGGAGCTTGAAATCATCACCCAGTCAAACCACCAGCTGCTCCAAGGCTCTCAATTCCTAGTTCTCTGCACATGTTACATGATAAGAATTTATTTTGAGGTATTAACAATATTAATACATCGGTGAATGACAACATTCAAATGGCAAAGCCATAAAAGTGTTTGGAACAGGCTCAGGAATTCTAAGCAGCTAGCTAAGTAACAAATTGAAACAGAACCCCTTGCAGCAATTTTGTACGTTCTAGAATTGAACTGCAACATGCTACTGTAAGTGTGTCTACTTTGGACAGAAATGGTTTCAGTGTGTTGTTTGAAAATGGCCAGTGTCAAGTATTCAGAGATGGGAAAATATTTCCTGAAGCACATCTAATCAATGGTGTATATGAGACTAATCTTTAAGAACCCCAGTCTGCATGTGCCTCAAAACCCACCAGAAGGATGAGATGGACCCAGACTTGTGGCACAGAAGACTTGACCACAGAGACACCAAAGCCATCATAGAACTGCGATGCAAAAACCTTGCAAGAGGAATAAAGGTAGCCCAAGATGCCTCAACCACAGCAAAGTGCATAAGTTGCGTTTCAGAGAAAAACATTAAACCTACTTTTCCTTCATGTACTGAGCAAAGAAGTATTAGAGTGCTTTATGTGGTCTATAGTGATGTATGTGGTCCACTGAATATTCTCTCAATAGGGAAAAACAAGTGCATTTTATTATATTTAATAGTTTATACCAAAATGCAAACCCTTAAATGGACCTATGAACTAGGGGGTGTATCTAACAAAGTCATTGTGTGAGTGGAAGAAATTCTGCTTATGCAATGGAACTTCCCCTCCCTCTGCTCCCCTCTTCTGGAATCCATCCATTTAAAAAACCATCAAGTTTTGCCATTATAGGAAGAGGGAGATGCTATATGGAAACACCAGCTTGTGTTCTATGAAAGTGAATGCTATGGAAGTGAAGAAAGAAAATCTTATCGCATGAGCTGCGTGTTAACGAGAAGGCAGAAAAGACTGAGTTGTGGTGTGTAGCATGTGACACGAAGTCCTAAGTGAAGAGCAAAAAGAATGGAATCATTAACTGGAATCAGAGCAGAGATGAAATGCAAACTGACAGTGGAATAAAGGCTGATTGGCAAACCAGTGGCTAATTATATAGCACTTAAAATCTTTTTTCTTTTTTTGTGTGACGAACTTAACAGCAGACAGCAGAACAGAGCAGGCAAGCAGTAGCATTCAGGGAAGAGTCCAAGAAAGAAAGACAAATATTTTTAAAGTTTGGAATAAGGAATATGAAATTCGTGCTAGGAAACACAGGCACTATTTTGAGTGTATGACTGTGGCAAAATGAAAAGACTTGAAAAAGAGCTTCCTGTTAATCAGCATATAGTTAACCTTTCATTGAAAGGTAACATGGAACTTGGCAGTAACTGGAAGGATGTCAAGTTTTCCTGAGCCCCTACGTGTCAAGCAGCTATCTAAGATAACACCAGCGACCACTGAAACAGATTTAAGAGTGATAATACTAAGGGCTATGTTGTGCTTTCATATTTCAGAAAACTGGGGGAAAGACGCTTTTCTCAGCTCTTGGATAAAGAACAATAGGCTGTAATTTATTGCTGGAAATGTTGCCTTGATCTTCTCTTCCATGATGTTACCAGTGTTTGTGGGACAAACAAGGCATTTGGGCATAGCTAATGTTAGAGGACAGTTTGCTAGCCTTATTTCCATAATCCCAGATTCAGGTAGGTAGCCGTGTTGGTCTGACACAGTTGAAATAAATTAAAAAATTAAAAAATTGTCCAGTAGCACCTTAGAGACCAACTAAGTTTCTTCTGGGTATCTGAAGAAGTGTGCATGCACACAAAAGCTTATACCCAGAACAAACTTAGTTGGTCTCTAAGGTGCTACTGGACAATGTTTTATTTATTTTTACTTATCTCCATAGTCACTAAACTAGGATTGGTCCAGGTTTCACTGAAGTCAGTGGCATCCAATGTGCTGCCCTCCAGATGCTGTGAGCTACAACTACCATAATCTCTGGCCATTGGTCATGCTGGCTGGGGTTGGCTACCCCAACTTGAGTAGAGCAGTTGCATTGCCAAGCTCAAGCAATGTGGAGGTTCCATAACCAGGCAAGACTTGGGGGTCATTTCAAACACTGTTGCTCTCACATAGGTATGATATCAATGAAAAGCTCTTTCCTGCAACTTCCGGGTTAGCGCCATCGACTAATGGCGGATTCCCTCTGAGCTCCGGAGGGAATCGGCTCTGCAGGATTGGGTCTTGCCGCTGCGGCGACGCGGGGACCCATAAAAATCACAGGCGGTGAAGCCTGTGAACCTGGTGACTCAGTGGGTACCATTTGCGCCCCCCGACCTGCGAAGGAGCCTTTTTAAAGGCTTCGGAACGGGGGACGGGGTGAGCGGCGCGGTGCGGAGAGTCGACGGCTTCTCCTGCAGAGTGAAGCCGCATTGCCACGGTCGGAGAGCGCTGACTTCTTCTTTTGAACAATTGGACTCTAAAAGTAACAACCCGTGAGTACTACGGAAATTGGCACTGTAAAGAAAATTTTGCTTTTAAGAATTAGGCACGATCGGGGAAGGTGTAAAAAGGAAGTCTGCCTCCCCGTCTTGTAAACAAGTTAAAGCAAAGACCTGCTAACTAAGGTCGAGAGAACCTTTTCTTCTTTCCTTCTTTGGTAAAAGACTTTAATTTCACGATTTGGCAGTATAAGAAATTTTGCTGGAGGATAAAGAGCTAATTTTGGGAACCGAAGTGCCACCCTCCCGGACCCAGGAGTGTTCCGCAAGAGAGCCTGTCAATGAGGTACTAAAGAGTTTGACAGCTGTCAAAGTAGCTGTCAAAACGGAAAAAGAGAACTTTGTTTCTGTTGCTTCTGCTGGTTATATATGTTACAATTTTTGTTACAATTTGTTGAAAACAAGGAAGAACTGATACAAACTAGCTGGATTTTTGGACTTGGATTGGAATGAACACTAAGAAACCAAAATCCCTCTAGAGGGGGATTTGGGACATTACAGGAATGGCTGGAGAAGGGAGAATTCAGGCTGAATTGGACAGAGTCTTTGTTCTCTTGGGAAAGTTGCAAGGCCAAATTGATGTTTTGGCTATAAATGTTACAACTCTGGACTCAACTGTAAACAATATCATTGAAACTGATAAGGAGTTGAATCTGGAAGTTTATTCAACTGAACAGAAAGAGAAACTTGACAACTTTGAGAATTTGGAGAAGGAGACATATGTTGTCCCTGAAGAGCTGCAGATGATGAAGGAGGACTTGAGGCCTGACATGATGGTAATGAAGGAAAATAAGAATTTGATGTGGAAAATCTGGCCTGAATTGGAGATTGAAGAAAGGAAAGATCTCCTTATGTGGAGATCCGAAGACCTAAGGATTATAAATTTGCTCAAGGTGGAGGTTGGAGCCTTGGGGACATTTGGACTTGAAAGGAGTAAGAAACAAGATTTGGGTTCCACCTTTAAGTATGGAGGACTGGTTGAAAGAAACATGGATCCTGAAGGGCCAGAGCTTCTCCGAGAGTTGGTGTTTAATTTTAAGGACTATCAAAAAAACCAGCAGAGAGGAATTGAGAGAGAATTAAGAGCCTCGGATGTGAGATCTTCAGGCTAAATATTAGATTAAGACTGATGGACATTTGTTGGGGACTGGAACCGGGAAAGGGTGGGGTGGGGTTTGGGAATCCAAAGGGTACATAAGTATAATGTGTTTTGCTTTTATTTTTGTTTTTGTAATGTTTATGAAATTTGGGAAATTCGTGGAAGGGAATTTGGGTCGACTTTAGAAAGAATGTTTTAAGAATATGTATTGATGTATAAGTATTGATGTTTAAGTTTGGATAAGGTAAAATTGGTTTTTTTAAAAAAAAATGAACTAAATTAAAGGAAAATAAGGTTAGTAAAAATAAATTGAGGAAATGGATGAAAGAGTAAAAGTAAAATAATAACATGTTAATTTATTAGGTTAAGAATTATGGTTAAGGATTTGCTGAATCAATAATTTGAATTGGAATACAAAAAGGGGAGGTATGAGGAGGTCGGGAAAATATGTCAATGAAAGTAAATTTTGGTGAACTTAATGTGTTTTTAATTTTTATGTATCTTTTTTTCTGTTTTTTCGTATTTTTTTCCCTTTTTCTTTTTGATTTTTTATATTCTTACTGTATTAATTTTGAAAATTTTAATAAATATCTTTAAAAAAAAAGAAAAGAAAAGCTCTTTCCTGCGGAAGATCACACTGCAGAAGTGGCAATCTGTAAGCAGTATATGTCTGTTGCAACATATATAGCCTTTGTATGCCTGTAGCTGTCTTAAAAAGCAGAGACATCACCTTGCCAACAAAGATCCGTATAGTTAAAGCTATGGTATAGTTAAAGCTATGGTTTTCCCAGTAGTGATGTATGGAAGTGAGAGCTGGACCATTAAGAAGGCTGATCGCCAAAGAATTGATGCTTTTGAATTATGGTGCTGGAGGAAACTCTTGAGAGTCCCATGGACTGCAAGAAGATCAAACCTCTCCATTCTTAAGGAAATCAGCTCTGAGTGCTCACTGGAAGGACAGATTGTGAAGCTGAGGCTCCAATACTTTGGCCACCTCATGAGAAGAGAAAAGACCCTGATGTTGGGAAAGATGGAGGGCACAAGGAGAAGGGGGTGACAGAGGACGAGATGGTTGGATAGTGTTCTTGAAGCTACCAGCATGAGTCTGACCAAACTGTAGGAGGTAGTGGAAGACAGGAGTGCCTGGCGTGCTCTGGTCCATGGGGTCACGAAGAGTCGGACATGACTAAATGACTAAACAACAACAACATGCCAGCAGCAAAATGCTGCCTGGATGTGTCTGGATGGATGTGTGCAGCTGAGAATAGTTGCGCTCATGTGGGGCACTGTCTTGAGCAGGAGTATGGCACAGAAACTTGTATGGTACTCTCAACTTATCATTTCCATAACAAGAATAATCATTTCCTGCAAATTACTCCTGATCACCCTCCTTATTAACCCAGACTCCAGATATCCCTTGTATTGCTGGGGTACGTGCAGTAGAGGATAATGAAAACCATGCCTGAAGGCCTATATGATGGGGAATGAATAGGAGTGGGATCAAATCAGAAATTGGGATGGCGTCTGTAAATTTGGGGCTGTTTCTGGAAAATAGGGGCACTTGGAGGGTCTGCAGTCAGAAGAATAATGTGGAGCCTAATATCTATATCTAGCTAGCTATTTCTTAAGTGTTGAATGTCAGGGTGACGAAGTGGTAAATTTATATCAGTGTACATTGATGTATTTTTTTAGAGAGAGCAGAGCAGTGCACATTTATTTGAGAGCTTTAAAAGTTCTGATTTTAATTACAGTCAATTTTAAATTTGCTGCATTTAATGTGCATGCAGACAGCTGTGACTCTTTTAACACTGGAAAGGTGGGAACTGAGTGTGGAGTGGCAGCTGGAAAGGTACAGCACGCTTGCTTTCATACTATTGAAATAATATTTGTCCTGAACATATATAATAAAATATGTCAGATCTGAACAATAGAAAGATGGAGCAGCATCACTGGGCAGCAGATAGTGAGCTGTGTGTCTGTTGTCTGCCAAGAGTTACTTTCTCTGCTGCTTTTAATGCTTTCAGGTGGCGTATCAATCAAGGCAACAGCAGTGATTACTCAAGATTTACAGCGGTATCAGTTCAAATCAATCTTTAAAGAGGTTTGTGGAATATGGGTTTGATAGACTACGAATGACAGTGAGACTACATTAGTATTTCTTTCTTACAATTTTTGCCTCATAGCAAGTGCCTGGGGGAAAGAATTGCAGATCTTGCCACTAGCGGGGTTTCACCACTCTCCTGGTTTCTGCTGCTAAACACAGAGAGTCCACGGCAAGAATTCTTCATGAAATAACAGTGCAACACTCTCTTTTTGCCTCTTCCTTCCCAAATCAATGAGGAGAGCAATGTGTTGCTGTCTGGGTGACAGGTAAAAAAGCCAGTCACCTGAGGCCCCCTGGGCCTTGCTTCTTTCAACCATCCATCTTCCTTGAAGTGTCAAGTCCACTACTGTGAAATAATTCTTAACTTTCTTAAACCCCGAGGAGTTACTTCTATTTTACTTCCTCAACTTTTATGAGAGAAGAATGGGAAGACCTGATGTACACAGCTGGGCTCAGCCATCATATTTGCTTTTGGCGGGGAATATCTCCTGAGAACAAGGACAGCCTTCGGTTTTAATTCTGAGAGAAACTGACAGGCCTTGAGTTACCTGACAAGGACAATGCCCTGGGGTCTTTTTGAGGCAGGCCTTGGGCCTTTACAGCAGGCTCATTTCTATCACCTTGTCACTCCTGGTGGCCACCTTTATCCCTCCGTTTGTTACCCGTTGAGCTGTTGTGACCCCACCCCACCCCAGGTTGGCCCTTTGCTTCATATTTTGCAGAAAATACCACTTACTCCTCATTCACAGCTGGTATTTAGGGCCCAATCAGATGAGACATTATAAGATGTGATACACAATCACTTAATGTAAAGATCAGTCCCATGGGGTGGGGATTTTTTGTCAGGACCATGGCAGAGAGGGCAAGTGGGTTAAACTCCCCCTTCCCAGCCCCTACAGTTCTGATGCTGCTTATGTTCCCTCACACACACCACAGCTGCTATTTACATCTTTTAAATGTGCAAATTAATTACATTCATAATATCACATCTAGTTTGAGCCTGAGGCATCTTGCTGGTAGATAAACTGGATTAAGAGGCTCCAGGCTATTACTGCTTCACATTTTATATGAAAGCAGAATAGGAAATTCCAGTGGCTCATACATATTCTGTTTCATGCTTCCTGTGAACTATTCAGGGTGGGAATTTATATTTCACAGTGTGATGTGAGAGGATATAAGAGGAACAACAAGATGTGACTTGAATTGGGCTAATGCAATTTAACACACCTGGTTTTTTTAAATCTGTAAACAGGAACTACTAGGAAAAGGGAAGTTTAACTCTTTCTCTCCTTGCCACAGCCCCCCCCCCCAATACTTCTCTAAAGGTGATATTTGCATTTCAACAGACGTTCTGGCTGATGCCAAAGGAGTGACTTGCACTTTCTTTCCATTTTTCTGTTAGGTAATGAGCAAAATTGCCCAAGTGGATGATTACCTAGACAACTAATGGGTGGCTTGGATTTGAGGATTTATATTCTACAAATTAAATATAGCGTCAGATGGTAAGCTTGGTTTTAGGATCCAGCACCACATTTCTTAGATGAGCTAAAGGAAAATGAAAACCCAATCCTGTGTTAGAGTTGTTCAGCAGAATCCTTTTTCTGGACCTCGTGTAGAAATCAGTTCTCTCCACCACAAGAATGCATGTCAAGGCTTTACTGCAGAACAGTCTGAAACAGTGCTATTTTTCTAGAAATAGGATGCCGGAACTCATCATGAACGCCTCCCTCATTCTCTTATAATGGCAATGGCGCCCACTTGAGAGGTGCCAGAACTGAGTTTTGGCAAGTTCTGGCTGAAAAAAAGTCCTGGTCTTAAATACTAATTACAATAAGATAAATGTTTTAAAAATTATGGTAAACAGCCTTACTAGAAAAGCTAACTGTCAGACTGAAACTAACATGGGGAGAAATAAAAGAGGACACATTCACCCCAGTATGGCTCCCCTTCATTACATACACAGCCCAACAAGACAACAAGAACCCACTGAAAGCACACAAATTGATATGGCTAACCTCACCCAACAATCCCCCCCCAAACAACTCTCACTGCAGTCAATTAAAGACCAGCAGCCATTCCCTGCCCTCCCCCCACTCTCACTGCCAAGGAAAAATAATAAATGAATAGAAAGAGAACCTACCCAAGTGACACTGACACAAAAGCTCCACACATACATTAAATCAAAGAATATAAGCTTTACCACCCCACCCTTCTCTTATCTCCAACCTTATGCTGTATGCAATACTAATGTCTCACATCCAATGTAACTGATCTGTAGAAAAGACTCTACAACCTGAAAAAAAGAGTCAATGCACACACTTTTGTAAACCAAGAAAATCTTTAATAGTTTTTTCTTTAGTTTAAAAATAATGAACTCCACACAATACAAGCAAACAATGCGGTTCAGTCCTTTCTGAAGTTCAGTAAACTTTCCTCTCTCCGGTCCCAGAGGGAGATCCCAAGCTTGTTCACCATCACAGAACTTTTCTATCTGCCAAACTTTGTTGAAGCAATTACAGTGCAGCCATTGCATACTGAATGATTGTAGATTTCTACCATATTGTTGTTGTTTAGTCATTTAGTTGTGTCCGACTCTTTGTGACCCCATGGACCAGAGCACACCAGGCACTCCTGTCTTCCACTGCCTCCCACAGTTTGGTCAAACTCATGCTGGTAGCTTAGAGAACACTATTGAACCATCTTGTCCTCTGCCGTCCCCTTCTCCTTGTGCCCTCCATCTTTCCCAGCATCAGGGTCTTTTCCAGGGAGTCTTCTCTTCTCATGAGGTGGCCAAAGTATTGGAGCCTCAGCTTCAGGATCTGTTCTACCATATAAAATTCCCTAATTTGTCAACCAGCAGTCTCTAAAGGCCAATATCTGTGTAAAAAGTTAACCTGTTTTAAAAACGCAAAGCTGCAAAAGCCAAATTAAAGACCCCATCCTTTTACCTGTCATTCTTGTTATCCTGATTAGGTGACAGCCTTAAAACTTGTCCCAAATACTTTTTGTGCAAGTCCCTTGACAAGGATTTTACAGGCTGTGCATACTGTGTTAAGGACTGAATACAAATTAGACCAAGTTTTATGTTTACTCTGCCGAATACACACAGGACTGGAAAGCGTGCCAGCTGTGCATCTGGCCGGCAAAATTAACCACATCTAAACGAGGGAGGAATTTAAAGGAGGGACCTTGTAAAATTGTTTGCTTAAAGTGCAACACATAGGAAACACATTGGAAATTCGCCCCTTCCCTTGATTATGCTGGAGATCACACAATATATTGCCTCATTTTACTCACCCTCATTCCTCTTTGCGCCCCACTTTCTTCTTGCTCAGAAAGGTCTATATAAGAAACAATCCCTTTTCAGATGCCCAACCCATTTCCAGTATGCATCTGAATACCAGTTGCTGGAAACCACAGGAGGGGAGAGCAGCTGTTGCACCTGAGTCCTGCTTTTGGGCTTCTACAGGCATCTGGCCATGGTCAGAACTGGATGCTCAATTATATGGGCCACTGGCCTGATCCAGTAGGCTTTTCTTACATTCTCATTCTTTTCACCTTCCTACTGTAGAAAGGTCTATACAGCTATATTAAGTTCTCAAACTTAATCCCTTCCGGAAGTCTGTTCCAAAACCAAGATGTGCTTTCCCATAGAAAGTAATGCAAAATGGATTAATCCCTTCCAGACTTTTAAAAACAACCCCTAAGACAGCAATTTGACATGAATTTTACTATCTAACGAGACCATTGAGCCATAAAATGAAAGCAATAATCAAAGTAGTGTACTATAAAATAAATCATTGTAGATGATAAAAATTAAAATTACATTTTTTCCCTTACCTGCACTGATGATAGTCATTGTTTGGATAGGGGCTTTTATCCATTTCTGCAGTCACACAATCAATCAGTAGCTGACCTGGGTTCCACGCAGTCACAAAAACAAATTAACCGAAAAAGCCTCAAAAACAAAAACGCAAAGTAAATAGCAAAAACAAAAGCGCCAAACTTAATCCGTTCCGGAAGTCCATTTGACTTCCAAAATGTTCAAAAACCAAGGCACAGCTTCTGATTGGTGCTGGTGTCCCAGAAACAATAGCCAACAGTCGTTTGGCTTCCAAAAAAGTTCGGAAACCGGAACACTTACTTCCGGGTTTTCAGCTTTTGGGAACCAAGGTGTTTGAGTACCAAGGCATTTGAGAACCAAGGTACCACTGTATAAGAAACAAGCAGATAAATAAATAAAGGTTTTGGTATTAAGTACAAATTCCACAGCATATTTTGGAACTGGGTGTATTTGATTATTCCAGCTCAACTTTCTTACCCTCCTAGATTGTTTCCCCAAGCTTTTATAAATGGTGCTCTGGAGTTGAGTATCTGATATATTGTCCTGGTGTGGACCAAAGACAAGGTGTCTCCTCTAGGCTCTGAGCAGATCTGCCTCACCATTTCCCATGTTCCCTCTCGCCATCAAGTTGGGCACAAAGAAGAACTCTTGCTAAAGGGCAGGGGATTGGATATACCCAAATTAACAATTGACGTGTTACATATTTGGGGACTCACAGCGCTATAGCCAGCCACCTTCTATGCAGAGTCACTGAAATTAATGGACCTGTTAGTCATGTTCATTAATTTCAGTGGATCACTCTTAGCAGAACTAATGTTGGGTGCAACCCGTAGTATTTTCCCATTCTGACATCATTCTCCTAAGCAGCACCTTTGAGTTCACTGGTTCTTTCATCTTGGCTTTCTAAAGTCTGCCATAGATAGTGTTTCACTGGCAGTGCATCTGCCACCAGCATGTTTACTCTCTGATGTGGAGCAAACATCTTGTTCCTGCCTCAGGCACTCACTAGGTCTAGGGAGGATAGAGCAGATAAAAGGTGCCTTATCGCTGCCGTCAGAAGTTACTGCCTTTTGGTAGGCGTGCCTGTGTTCTTTATCAGCACCAAGAATTTTGAAAATGTTAATACAAATATATTCTGCTAAGCAGATCTGTCACCCAAAGAACTCACGACTTGCCACCACAAACTTCCTTTCCCTTCTCACTTCAGCAGAATAGTCTCGCAGCCGTGGCTCAGATCGCTTGCCGCTCTTAAACGAAATGTCAGCAAGTCTTCGCTAAGACATTCATTATCATCCTGACTTACAATCTCATCCCAGGAAGCCTTCACATCGTGCCACTCAACCGCATTGACTGTCAGCTTTCCCCTATGTTTTCATCCATATTTGCCGCCTTCATTATCGAATCTGTCACTTCACCAACATCCATCCAGTGCAAGGTAGTTTAATTTTGTCGCTCATGCAATGGCTCTAGTGCATCTGTCTGACAAGCTGAAAAATGATATTATACAACAATGTGGCATTTCAACCCTGCGGACACAAACACTGGTAAATCAGTGTCTTGCTGTGCCTACGTGAGCTTTCTTTGCTATGTACGGTGAAATAGCCATATGAAGTGATGAAACCCAAGCAGCTGGATAACACAGAGGGAGAATGGAAACTATGCATAGCTGTATGTGTTAAGGGGGATGCAAGTTGTGTGGTTAATGAGCAAAACAACCAGCCATGACTCACATTCACCCAGCCTTCTGGGGGTGCAGACTGTACATTTCTGAACAAAAGATAGAAAAAAGGCATGTTTCTTGGAGACTCTGCATACTGACCAGAGAATGTGCACATTGCCTAGAGAATGTACAAACTGCAGTCAAGATCTGCACAATCCATCTGTTGGGGATTATGTATAATGACAAGAAAATGGAGAAAATTCATGTCTGATTAACACATTCCCCAAAGTCTATTGGGGATTGTACATAATGGCTACAGAAAGTACAAAATTCAGTTGATATAGGCAGATTTTCCAAAGTCTGTTGGAGATTTTACACACACACACACAAACACACACACACAAATGTGCACAATTCCCTTTTCATTTATGTTTTATATGCACATTCTCCTAGAGGCCTGCTGAAGGTGACCAAGGCTGGTTGTTATACACATTAACTGCTCAGGTTACATATCACCTTAACATATACATTACATGGTACAGGAACAGAGGAAGCTGTATTACACTAAGCCCTTTCAAACCATGCCCATCATAGCTTATAAAAACTAGCTGTAGTGATAGTCAAGGTACTCAAAAGAATGGAGGTGATGCAATTACAGATACTGCGGCACATTTTAATTTGGCTTTAGCCCTGCCTTAAACTGCCTTGATCAACCATGTTGATTACCTTTCTTCAGAGAGGGATGGTGGAGACAATCAGTAATCACTAGGGCTTAGCTGTAAGTCAGAAGTTTCCTTTATCTTTTCTGTTCTTTGAGAGAGAGAAATTAAGTTTTGTGCAGCTTCTTTGTGCAGTGTGTTCACTGATTCTTCCAAGTCATCAGGACATATGTTATGTTCTGCAAGCAAATAGGTTCCAAATTTTTGTTTGTATATGACTGAAAACCATAATAACCTATTAACAATAATATTAAAAATGGGGTGCGTTGAAATTGGGATGCATTGTGTATGCTCTCAGAAGCTGTTCAGTGTCACGTTGCCTCAGAATGTATCCTCATCAACTCAATTTGTAACTCCCCTCCGCCCAAGGCATTCTGTGGGTTTATTCTGGCACCGTCTTGACAATTTTTTATTTTTATTTTTTGTAAAAGACTTTTACATTTTGGATGCCTAGGCACTGATTGGACCAAAATTTTGATTCCATGCACAAACACCCATGTACAATGTATAAATCAATTTAAGAACTACTCTCAGAATAACTGTTGAGAAGTATAAAGGATACAGAATGCTAAAATACGGATAATAAAGCAAAATGAAGTCATTGCAGATGAAAGCTTAGGAATACATGACTTCAAAAAGAATCCAAGGTAAATGTAATGCAGATAAAGGCTAGGACAATAGATTGCAATTGAAAGCAAAGATATTACGGCATTTCTTTTTGGTTGTCAAAGTGATTGGAAAGAAGACTATGTTAAATTAGAATATTTCCATTGGGAAAGTAACACTCATTAAAGTAGGTGGTCAAAAATGCTGGGCTCTGCAAGCAAATTTGCTCCTATTATAATCTGATGAATAATATATTTTACAGAAATTTCAAAAGATGTCCTAAATAATTCATTTCATTTCACTACCAGTGAACAAATCACACCTAGGTTATAATGTTCCAAACAAATATATGATCTACTCATTGCATGGATTATTTCAACCTAGGGTCAGACACTTAATATTAACCACATCCCGACTTGCATCTCACATGTGCCCATCTGGTCTCCAGAGCTTCAGCATTTTGACAGAGCATTTGACTTATGAGTTTAGAAATCTTCTCATACGAATGTTCATAGAAAAAGGGGTTGAATAAGTCAAATAACTACTACTGTTAATACTGTGGCCACAATCCAGTAAGGTTTGGGTGCACTTAAGCCATTGCCATTACGATCTCTGGGCAGACCAAAAAATATTTTGTGATCTTTATGTAATATTGACCATTTCAAGAAAAACAAGGTTACAAAGAATATGGCATCTATCCCTGAAATGACCACTACACTGTCTACAGCAGATAAGGTTAAACATTAAGATAAGCTCCCTAACTTTTAGGGTAGCTTCACCATGTAACAAATTGTTTTGGAACACCAGGGCCTTCTCTTCTTTGGAAGTTCAAAAGGACGCATGAGACAGCTGTCAGACAAACATGCAATATTCTTTAAGGACAGGTTGGATATTGTGAAGGTGATGAAGCTGGGTAAAGATATAACTTACAGTTCTCCGTCATATGCCTGGACTGACAGAGCTCAATTTTGTCCACCTGCCTTTGCCCTCCATTTCAATTTACACCTGTCAGCTTGGCTTCTGATTAGTTTCAGCAACACACAATACAATTCCCATTTATACGGGCAATTTTTCCGCAGAGTAATCTCCTCTCTTTCCTTTAATCTTCAGACTAGCATCAACATGTTGATGCCTTATGTTATTGCACTTTTGGCTTCAAACGTGGATTTTTTTACACTGGCAGGAGCTAGAACTTATTACCATAAGCTGCAACGATGCTTGAAAATAAGAATTTCAGCATTGCACTGCCTAACTCTGTCCTGATGAAACAAACTCTATGTTATTTCACTGCCTTGAAGTTATTACTAGCATCACAAACATTGGTTTTTGCCAGAACATAGACAAGATAAACTAATGAGGGTTTGGACTGAACAATCTTGTCTAAATAACTTGCACCATAGTCCTAAACCATGGCCAGGAGCAGAGAGGCAGAGCCAGGGTGGACAGTAGGGATGGTGGGGGCTTTGTGCCATTCCCGCACCCGCATCAGCTGGATTAGGTTCCTTTCCCAGAAGTGAAGTATAGCAGCCAGTTAGCATGGCTAACTCTGCTTCACCTCCATAATCCCACATTGTGGGGCTCTACATTGCCTACTGCTTAGCATCATGGGGTGCAGCTGCCAATAGTACTAAGCATATTAGAAGTGTACATTGACTTGTGATCTTTGGGTGGCTATTTTTTCTTAAATATTTTTTCTTTTTGCCAGTGAGGATGTATTGTGAACAGAAACATTGTCTTGCGCAATCAAATAAGGTGGTCAGCGCTGCCAGTTCTGGTGATTGATTTGGCAGGAAATGGGTGAAGGATTCTTGAGCACAGCAGTGAGTGTGCAGTCCTTCGAAGCCCTTAGATACATCTGGTCAATTATGGAAACAAGCAGTTAAGACATCACACGAAAAGACAACTGGAGCCACACTTTTATTTATTCAACTTTGAAATGCTGATTAGCTAATATATAACACGGTATGGTATTCAGCTTGTCCATTATTAAGTTCTGTGCTTTAGTATTAATAATCATTGCAAATGAGCATATTCTTGAAAAAAGAAAGTTTGAAATTAATGCAGCTTGTCCCTGTTTCCCAGAATCGACTGTCATTAGAATTTCACTTTAAAACAGGATTCCATGATACAGTATATAATGAAGGCCGCAGCAGACAAGCTACTTACCAGCAGCCTCAGCGAGATGGGTGGGCTGGGCCTATTTAAAAAATATGATTTTTAAAATTGCAGCCCTACAGACTTACCCTTCCACATTCATTTGGTCAGGAGTTAAGTCATTGTTTTCAGCGCCACAGTTCTGAGTTTTACTTCTCTATAAAGAGAAATCTGTGGATGAAGATACCTTTAAAATTTCACAGCCAAGTCAGTTAAATTCTGGTGATCTACAACATATGTACAGTATATAAATATATGCATTTATGTACACAAACGAAGGTTAAAACATTATAAACAGAACCAACTTAGGCTGTACAAAAATATCCGCTTGGATCAGAACATGCAAATACACTACGCTTCAAATCAAATTTAAAAAGCATTTCTGAGTTGTGTTTTCTCAAATATAAACTTCAGCTCGCATAGATTTTAAAGCAGATTTATCAAGAGAGTCAACTTTCCTAGTAAAGGTATAAAATCTATTAATAAACACTAGGTATTAACTAAACTCATATACAGTGCTTTTAGGTGATCAAGTTTCAAGTATTTTTCTTTTCTCACAGAAGTCTAGATACTTCAGCGCTCGGCTTGACTAGTACTTTGAACAGATAGGACCATAGCTCTGAAACCACTTGACAATAAATGGTTTGAGACTCACAGCCTATGGGGTAAAATTAGAGCGAAAGGGGTGTCTGAGAGTGCTAAGGAAGATGGCTTTCCCCTAAGCTGTGCCTACAAGTGCTGTATATGCTGGTGCTCATGGGTCCCTGATCCTATATCCACTGAAATCAGTTGCAAAAACACCCCTTTTGCTATTTATTTTTTAAGGCCAGGAGGAAAGCACCCAGTTTGATTTCTGACAGGAAGCAGGATATAGAATTCTTGCTCAGTAATGACGACTGTAGTACACTTGAGGGTGAAATCAGATACATTCGAAGTGTGATTGGCATACAACAAATAATGTTCAAACCACTTCCCACCACACTTTAGAATATCTGTCTGCCTTTATCCTTACTGAGCCAGGCTTCGAAGGTATGCAGCTGAGCTTTAAAATAGCTGCAGAACTGGTACAATGCACTTGCTCTGGATCTTTCCACTTTAGGGTATTTGTGTGTGTGAGAGAGAGTACAGAGATAGCCCAGTGCGCATGAACCCAGTCATTTGGGAATCTCACTGAAGGAGACATGGCAAGAGACTATTCCTGTTTTCTGGGCTACAACAACAAACCCTTCCAACTCAATGCTTCAGTCCCCCATTCATGTTTCAAAACCAGAAGTTGCAAATGGCATCAGAAAGCTCCTATTTTGTCAATGAACCACAACATGATTTTCAGGGGGGGCGGGAGGGGACTTAGGGCAGCAGTCTGGGGAAATGAGAACTGAATTGTTGATCAAATCTAGAGTCCCCAATGTATGCTCCGTGTACGCACCATTAATCAAGGGGTTCCCAAATGCACATTTCCTCCCCCCAGCCAACATTCCCATAATGTTGTTCCAGCTAAAGAGAGCTTTATTTGGCTCATACACTTTAAAAATATTCCCAGCAATGAGTACTTGATAATATAGCATAGCCTTCTGCCTCTATAGTTTCATTAATGGTACTAGTTCTAACTGAAGGGATGTAAGTGCACAGTTGATATTGAAACGGAAGCCCTTGGTTAATTGTTTATGCAGCCGTCACAGTTAACTGCAGACTGTGGGGTCACAAAAGGTTCATTTATTTTCTGATCTTCCTTCAAAGAGGCCGCCTGGTCTGAAATTGAAGAGAAGGAGAGTTGGTCATGTTCTACTATGTGTACTCGGTCCTCTTCCTTGTCCTTCTTCACATAGAACATTTTCCTAAATTTTTTGAGCTCGTGAAGTTCACAGAAAGTCTCTAAAACCACCAGCATTGCAATGAGGCCCAGCAGCAGGTAACCTAGGAAGACATTTAAACAGTGTTTAAAATGTGAACTGGTAATACAGGTATGTCTGCTACAATGCTCCAAGTCAGAGAGGTCCCCAAAATGGAAGGGGCTCTATCTCTCCAGCTAGAACTATATTTCCACACAGGCTTTCGAGTATAAGAACTCTCAACGCAATAAAAAACAAAAACAATAAAAGTATAAAATACAGCTAATGTAAAACAATAAAAGTATAAAATACAGCTAATGAAACAGCAGTATAAAAATTTTTGTCACCCACAATTAAAACCGCAGCTTATAAAATATAAACCAGAAACGTTATTCAGTTATGAGCAGACTGGAATCTTTAGGTCTTTAAAGCTCTTTTGAAAACAATGTGTGGCATTCCTTTAAATAGTTGCGCATGTGCAAGGATTACTGCCAATGTAACAGGACTTTCCTCCTTCTGTGCACCCCATGCCACTCCCAAATCTGCTCAGATTTAGGGAGAGGGCAGGGGGGAAGGAGAATGTTTCAATGCACAAGGAAAAATCCTTCTGCTGGTGGAACCGGCAACTTAGCACTATGTTGAATACAGCCCAGTAAGTCATTCTGCACCAGCTGAAGCTTCCAAAAGTTCTTTATCTACAGTGTCATATGAATGCTACCAGGTAGGAATGGTTTGTGCTTGAGTCACAAGCTATTACTAATTCCGCATAGAGAGGTGCATCTTTAAATATCTATATGGTAGACACTTTGTAGCCCACTATGTCCTTACATGTGGCCCACAACATTGATTTTTGTTTATAATGTAGTATATGTGCATCTTATTCTTTCTCCAAATCATTCAGAATGGTGTTTTGGATAAGACTTCCATAGCAACTAGGATTTGGGAGCACCTCTGAAACATGTGATTCCACACCTTAATCAAAAACATACTTAACAGAGTTTTGATACACATTTCAAAAATCCAATCTGGATTTTTCCATTTACTTTTGCTATATGAATGGCTGGACTTTGCAAAAGTCACAAAAGAAACACCAAGAAACACAGCTCTAAAAACTATTCACCCTCTTACTTGTACCAGTAATTTGCTACTCACATGTAATTCCTATTTTATACAGCTCTCTGAATTTTTGGTTGTAACCTTCTCCTGGAACATAGTCACCAAGGCCAATGGTGCTCAGTGAAATGAAGCAAAAGTAAAAAGATTCCAGGAAGTTCCAGTCATCTTCAAGGACAGAAAATATTGCTGCTGGGATGAAGAAAAAGCACGAGACAGTAACGAAGCCCAGAATCACCGCATGGATGATGGCAACTATCTGCTTAGAGAAGCCCCAGCGAACATGGAAATACAGCACAGGCCGCCTTGTTACATAGACAATAATGCGCTGCACCACTGCTGTCAGGAAAAGCAGTGTAAAGGGGATTCCAATGACTGAATAGATGATGCAGAAGGCTTTCCCTCCATCTGACAAAGGCACGGTGTGTCCATAACCTGTTAACATAAAAAGAAAGACAGGAGTGAGATTTGGAAAAACAGTCTGACCTGTGAAGTGCTCGTTTTTCAGGAGTGGACTGATCAGAGTGGAAGAGAATGATTTGCACCTGGAGCTCCTGACTGAGTGTGCTTTGTTCCACTCATGTACCAGAAAGGTTTGTGGGTGTTTCTTCTTTTCATTCATTCACTAACCCCACCTCTGCTCAGTATAAATTGGCAATAAAAATGTCGATGACCTTTTGCCTAATTCAAAGAAAATGCAAAAATGGCATAGATTCCAGTCCAAGGTGGAATTTAGACACATATTAAAAACACTGTGAAAATGCTTTTTTGAAAAAATGATTTGAAAAATATATTGAATTTGCCATAGTGCAGGCTTCCTCAACCTCAGCCCTCCAGATGTTTTTGGCCTGCAGCTCCCATGATCCCTAGCTAGCAGGGCCAGTGGTCAGGGATGATGGGAATTGTAGTCTCAAAACATCTGGAGGGCCGAGGTTGAGGAAGCCTGATCTAGTGTCACATTTGTATAATGTACTTAAAACACACTTAAAACGTAATATTTGCTCACGAGATGGTGTTCCTCCATTTCACTTAGAGGCACTAACCAGACAGGCAGCAGGCTACAGGGCTGAAGGGCAGGTGTCACGAAACCCAGCTTTGCCAGGGCATCTGTCACCTCAGGCAAATACCTCACTTTGCCTAATGACAGAGCTGCCAAACACAATTTCCTCTGCCTTTCTCTTTCATTATTTACCCCACCCCCTTTTCCTCACATTATTTTTCTGCATGTCAGGCATGAAGCTGTATAAGAAGCAACTTCTTATGCACCAGCATCAAATTATTCCTGTGTGTTTGGGCTCTCAGGTTGAGCTTTTGACCCAATATATATTTGCAAAGGCATAAATAATTGGAGCATTAGCTTGCGAAACCTCTTAAGACATATACAGAAACACACAAGCACCCCCCCCCCAATTTCTTGACAATCTGAAGGATGTAAGTTCCCACACTCTGTTCTGAGTGCTAAGGCCAAAACATTTGCTGTCCCTATAGACTCAGCAGACTAGTAGACTGCAATTTGTGTTCCATTTAAGTGCCTTGTAATTTTCATGTGAGTTGTAAGGAGTTATTACAATGCTTGGTGATATCTGGCTTTGAAGTTCAACACGAATCAAAGCTATCATTCTCTTTGTAACAATGAAATTTCAAGGATTATTCTCCTTTGAAGTTGAATTAATTTGCAAAAAAAGAAAGAACAAAGTTTCACCTGTATTGTTATAGATCCCTCAGGTATCACAAGCTCTGGAGAGCACAGGCAAGATTGTGCTTGCTCTCACTGGGGTGGCAAGACTCTGACCCAGGAGCAAGTTACTTCAGGCATTAGTCTGTTCTTCTGTCTTGTTACATTAGATCAATCTAACAAAATCCCCTCTCAAATGTGACTCATTTCAACACGTATTTGAAGATTGCTTTTCAGCCCAGTTTCTAGCTCACCAATAAGCATGCTAAACCTAATTTATTGCATTATTCCTTGGAGAGCCCATTAAATCAACGTTCAGGATAACTTTATATAGACCTGTTTTTGTTGGCATTTAGATAATCCATTAGCCAGATAATTTAACATCCCCTAGGACTGATAAGTTTATTTTCAGCCTCTTTGATTGTTTGGGCTCATTTTGCAAAGATTACAAATAGAAGATTTTTTAAAAAACAACACTGTAATAAATCATGAAGCCTGGAAAGGACTTAAGCTACTTTTTGTCCCTCACTCTAGGCCTGTCTCTCAGCAGATAAAATATTCCATGGATGAAATAAATTGCCAAAATGCCATCCATCCATCCATCCTGCAATACTGACACAACTGCTGTTTTGATGAACTGTACGGGAGCACAAGTTTTTCTCTCATAGAAGTGTGTAGCTTGTTACTGCTCTAAGCTGGATGCACATGAGATATACAAAATCATAAAATAGGGAGGAAATGAGTGTAATCTGTGAATAACACAAGAAGAAACCTGTTGCATCAGATCAAGAGTCCTCCTAGTTCATCTGTTTCGAATACTGGCCAGACAGATACTCCAGGGAAAATTACATACAGGGCTTGAAAGCAACAGTTCTCTCCCATTTTATGACCCTGGCATATCATATTCAGAGCAGAGATGGACTGATCAATCTGTTTCTCATTTGTGTTACTTCTGCATATGTTAATTCAGTGTCTTCCCACAATGAACTCCACTGAAGTTGTCATCTACGCATGCTTAACTGCACCTTCCATTATCTAACTGGGTAGAAGCTGATTTGAGGGAAAGTGCATAAAACAGGGGTATTTATCAAGAACCTACAGGATACAGATGGATTGTGACCAATATTGTGTATACACAACTTTGATTGCCAGCTGTGGGAGCACACTGGAACTGGAGTAAATGGCAATGTGTGCACCTAGGAAGTGTATGGATTTTGACGGATTGCTATCCCATTTCTGTCTCTCTTTGTGCTTCTATTGCTCCATCCCTCTGTGCATATTGCAGATTGTCTGCCCCCATTTCTAACTCCTCCCTAGAAAGATGGATTAGAAGGTACCAAGATTATGAGCAACATGAAATTATTCAGGATGGTGAAACCCAAAGAGAGCCTTGATTGACCATAAAAAGATCTCTCCATAGCAAGTGAACTGGCAAGAAAATGACAAATGTGATTCAATGTAATTGATTCAATTAAATGAGTTATTCGGTTAAGTGATATTTTTCTGATCACATGCAGAGGGCTTCCTGCCCCTCCTCGCATGGATCCATCAGGTTCACAACTCCATCCATTCCTATGGTTTTGTTTTGTTTTTCAGCTTCTGCCTTCTGAGCTCTCCCCCGCCCCCATTTCCATAGCTCAGCACAAGGATTTGCCCAAGGTTTTCTGGATGGAGCTGCCTCTTCTGCTGCCTACACACACACACACACACACACACACAAACACACACACACACACAGAGAGAGAGAGAGAGAGAGAGAGAGAGAGAGAGAGAGAGAGGAATGCAGCATCTGGAGAGTTACATTAAATTAGGCCAGGGGCACACATCCTCCTCCGCCCCGCCATTTTAAATAGTAATTTTGATAAATGCAGTATTAAACTTCTGGCATATACATGTGTAAATGCCAGCTATAGCAGCAGAGGAAAATATATGTTTGTTTTTGTCCAATATAGGACAAAATGACTAAGTGGAATAAAGGAACGCTAGCTGAATCGTGATAAGAGTATGGTCCTTGCTTGCTTAATCTGCTCAGCTTGTACTATATACACAAGCTCAGCATGCAATGTCAACTCAAGCTGAACCATTAAACCATTGCAATTTAGGTGTAATTAACAAGCTCATAGTGGCAACACGTGCTCCACTTACGAATAAGAAACTGAGGAAGGGAAGAAGCCACAAAATCACTCTGACCACAACAATTTCTTTAAGCAGACTAGATAAAAGACCACAAAATTGAATTCTGCATCAACAAATGGTGTTCTGTGCTTTCTACTTAAAATCGGAGATAGTAAGCATGCTGATTTTTTCAAACCTCATCTATAATTCCCACCATGCTACCCCATCTGTCATGGTTAACTTTTGCTACCGTCAAGAAAAGGTATCAAAAGATATCAAAGTTTCTGAATCTTGTTTCCAGGCAACAGACTTTCAAATAACAAAACTGCACCAGGACTAGTTAATATACAATGGCAAACATACCTCCCGCCCCCGTATCTGAGGAAGAGTGCATGCACGCAAAAGCTTATACCAAGAACAAACTTAGTTGGTCTCTAAGGTGCTATTGGACAATTTTTATATATATTTTGACTGTCTCAGACCAACACGGCTACCTACCTGAATCTAGATACCCCCCACCCCGACAAAGTCAACTTGACCACCTGCCAAATCTAGGGCAAAGTAATGCATTTCTACTTAATAAATGCCAACAAAGGTCCGTATAGTTAAAGCTATGGTTTTCCCAGTAGTGATGTATGGAAGTGAGAGCTGGACCATAAAGAAGGCTGATCGCCAAAGAATTGATGCTTTTGAATTATGGTGTTGGAGGAGACCCTTGAGAGTCCCATGGACTCCAAGCAGATCAAACCTATCTATTCTTAAGGAAATCAGCCCTGAGTGCTCACTAGAAGGACAGATCCTGAAGCTGAGGCTCCAATACTTTGGCCACCTCATGAGAAGAGAAGACTCCCTGGAAAAGATCCTGATGTTGGGAAAGATGGAGGGCACAAGGGGAAGGGGGCGACAGAGGACGAGATGGTTGGACAGTGTTATAGAAGCTACCAACTTGAGTTTGACCAAGCTGCGGGAGGCAGTGGAAGACAGGAGTGCCTAGCGTGCTCTGCTCCATGGGGTCACGAAGAGTTGGACACGACTAAATGACTAAACAACAACAACACCACAACAACAACAACTTAATAAAACCTAATAGCTTGGATGAAAGAAGCCAGAAAGTTAAACTTTGGGAAGTTTCTTTGAGTATTCTAACTAAAAAACTATCAATTTACTCAGCTGTCTGTTTACCCACTTGCTAGGCAACAGACAATCAAGAGCAGTTATTAGGGTGAGGCTCCAGCTAGTAATCTCTGGATGTTGCCAGGCACAGCTAAATTGATAAACAACTGCTAACTATCACCATATCTGCAAAGAGTGGTATCCAATGGCACCTGTCCACTGATGGAGAGAATCCATCAGAGGGAGGCATTCGGGGGCATACCTGCAACCCCTGCACTCTGGTGCAGATTTAAAGGGATGGGGGGTTGTGGGGGGGGGGAGAAATAATCGCTAGAGGTTGCCTCTTTTCCTTCTTATGCTAACAAATATATTCCAGCAGCAGATGGACACTGCTGGATACCACCCAAGGAACATAAATGTGCTCTGGTGTGGGCTGGATGGGTAGTACTTCCAGTTTTCAGATGAACTGTTTATTTCAACCTGCAGTGTGCTTACCCGAAGGGCTCTGGGTGTGCAACAATATTTTATCCTAAAAATATTACAAGGAATCTTAATAAAAGTTACTAAATTGTACTCCAAAACTGGATTTAAAAAGAAAACTGCAAATAATTGTGGACTATGTTTTTGCACTGTGATTAAATCTTAGTTGTGCCTCCTACAAAAATGTGAATGTGTTAATATTAAGCTATTAATTAGCAGCATTTATCTTGTCTGCAGAACAGAACATAAAAAGGAATATGGTAAGTCAAGTGTCTCTCTGAGGCAGAAAGATGCATTCAGTGCTGTGCTTTTTCATTTTCTGTAGCAGCATTTACAAATGGGCATCAATTTTTAATACTCATCCTAATTAATCCAAGCTCTTGAAAAACACTGTTTATTCCTAGTGCACTGTGGCGATTGCCAGCTGTGGAGATAGCTACTGCTGAGTAAAGCACCTGTGCAGGATGGTGACTCAGCCTGAGAACAAATGTCATTCGCAATTAATCCAGAACAGGCTTCTAAACACTGGTGCATGGCATCTGTCACTAGCATGCCAGCAGTATGATTTGGTCAACAGCAATTCATTGCCATCTACTAATCTCTCTCTCTCTCTCTCTCTCTCTCTCTCTCTCTCTCTCTCTCTCTCTCACACACACACACACACACACACACACAAACCCTCTACCAAGTAAGGAATAGGTTATATACCTTGGGAAATTTATTTCTTCCTGTTAGATAAGCAGCCAAAATCCTGGAACACAGGAATATAAGAAGCTGCTTTGTATCAGATCAGACCATTAGTACATCTAGCTCATTAATATCAACACTGACCATCAGCAGGACGCCCTGCCTGGAGAAACCAGGAATTGAACTTGGGAACCTTTTGCATGCAAAGCATGTGTTTGGCCACTGAGCTATGGCTCTTTCCTATGATCTGCAGAAAATAAGCCTCATAAAAGTAGGGAGCGGGAAGAGGAACACAATTTTCTATTCTTCCTTTAATAAACTAGGAATACTTTGACTTTGGTGCCACAGAGAGGAAACATGCAAAACAAAAGCTGCTGCATTGACCAATATTGACAAGCAACTTCCACCCAGGAATGGCAAATGAAAGAAGATAAAGGTCAGAATCCTGCTCCATCTTTATACTCCTGTTGGACCAGGCCTTGGTAGGTTTCTCTGCTTGGGACAACTAGGTCTCATGTACAAAGGCTGCAGATATAGGCAGGGGTTGGGTTTTCAATACAAAATGGATAGGAATGGATGCCCAGGAGCAGGATGAAAGGTGGATACAAATGTGGGTACCTAATACAGTGGTACCTCGGGTTAAGTACTTAATTCGTTCCGGAGGTCCGCTCTTAACCTGAAACTGTTCTTAACCTGAAGCACCACTTTAGCTTTTGGGGCCTCCTGCTGCCGCCGTGCTGCCAGAGCATGATTTCTGTTCCCATCCTGAAGCAAAGTTCTTAACCTGAGGTAATATTTCTGGGTATCAGAGTTTGTAACCTGAAGCGTATGTAACCCGAGGTACAACTGTACATGAAGAATTAAGAAGCAGTGAATTGGCACCCTACAGTTCATGGGAGATAAACTCAGTGAAGTATCCATGGCTGAAAAAATTCCAAATGTTAAGAATGCACCAGAGCAGAGAAAGGGAGATGCAGAAACTCGAGCACTTAGATTTCAGAATAGACAGACTGGTTCAGCATTTTGCAGATGTCAAGTAGCACATCTTTTCAAAGATACTGCTTCATTTGAGAAGTATTAACTCCAAAACTTGGTTGCAAAAATCCTTGTGCAATGACTGCTGTTTTTGGAATCTGACACCTAGCCAGCTAGGAAGTAGCAAGATCTATCTGCATTAATAGGAGGTTATACTATCTCCAAAGGCTCACGAAATGTTGCTCCATGCTTAAAATAATGTGTTTTTTGAAATATAAAATTATATTTCCAGCAATCTACATACAACTGCATGCTTTAGGAATGAATTTATATTG
Source organism: Podarcis raffonei (assembly GCF_027172205.1). Taxonomy (NCBI): domain Eukaryota; kingdom Metazoa; phylum Chordata; class Lepidosauria; order Squamata; family Lacertidae; genus Podarcis; species Podarcis raffonei. The sequence continues at coordinate 78,009,415 of NC_070604.1, read as the reverse complement.
GATATAATTCATGTGTAGTTTCTCAGCGTAAGTGCTTAAGGACTTATTATCTGCTGTGTTTAGAAAGTAGGCGTAAGGAAACAGAAGCTCATCCAATTCCACAGAGCTTCCCATTTGATCCCAAGGTCCTCATTCTACTATTAGACATTACCTCATTTTTTTGTCCTCTTGGGGTGTTTCCAGATGAGGTTTTATACTCTGTAACTACCACTCTTTGTTCACTCACCTTTACGGGGCCACATGGCACCATCATCAGCAACTTTTTGCCCTTCTGTGTTTTCCTCATATCCCCCCACCATTTCTTAAGCTCATGGAAAATCCATTCACTTCTTTTTATGGAAACATAGAGGAATTTCTTTGATGTAGGGTTGAGAAATAGTATAAATGAGGGACAAGGAGTGAACTAATGATTACATGGTTGCCGATATCCCACTGTTCCTCTTTGAACTGTCACTTTGCAATGATCCTTCCTCCTTTATTTTTCAGTAGGAAATGGAGAAATCTGAGGTGCTTCTGGGGGAAGAGCAGCTAGGAGTCCCACACCACCAACTCTCCCTTATGCCTCAAAAGGCACCTCTGAATGAAAAACTGACATACCTTTTTATGTACAGAAATATTACAATATGTTCATCAATCAGAACTTATTGCTGGCAAGGGTTGTAGAAACAGAACAGAAAAATGCTCTAAACTGCACCCAAGATGTAATGCAGGCAGTGTATGCGTTTGAGTTAACTATCAGAGGTCATGATACCATGTCATGATACTTGCTAATTTGAATATTTTAACAAATGTTTGGCCATAATTTTAATTTCAAGAAAAAGAGTCAGTATTGCATGTGACGTTGGCTTCCTAGCTGCAGTTTTAGCTACTTTGCTAACAGTCTGGACCTCTCCAGGCCTTTGAGGAGGCCTGGTTTCATTTGAACTGGGAATCACGGTTTACATTAATTGTAGTCAATTTAAATAAGCCAGCTTCTGGATAGAGCGCTGGGAGAAATATTTAATAGGAAGGAAAGAAAACACACACCTACCACTCATGGCCACCTTACAATGAAAAAATAAGCTCAACCTTATGTTTACTAAAATTCCAAAGAAATTTGAAAGCTCCCTGAAAATGGAGGAGAAAAACAGAAGCCTCTTTCACCACTTGTCTTATTATGCAACCCTTTGCGTGTCTACTGAATCCCAAGTGTGTTGTTTATTTATTTAAACAGTTTATATACCACTTAACAATAATTGTCTCCCAGTAATATACTGAAAATATAATACAGAAAAACATTGGTTAAAATGATAAAACTAGATTTTAATTAAAATGCCTGCTGAAAGAAAAAAGTATTCAGCAGGTGCTGGAAGAACAACAGGGAAGGGTCCTATCTGACTTCAACTGGAAGGAAGTTCTGTAAAATGAAGCTCACACAATACTGAGCCTACAGCTCATGGTTCATGGATATGAACCATGCACCGAAGCCATGGGGGATCACTGACAGTGACTCCTTTGAAGCTCTCAGTGATCCAACAGGAATATAAGGGATTAAGCAGTCCTTGAGGTATTCTGGACCAAAATTGTTAAAGGCATAGTAAATTAATACAAGAATATAGGGCATTGTAGCCTAGGGCCAATTGAACTCAGTGGGGCTTACTTCTAAGTAGACATACATAGAATTATACTGTAAAATACAGTGGTGACTATAACTAACATTTTACAGAAATAAACAAAGTGCTTACATGTGAAATAGTTTGCTGTTAATTCTCTATTAATAGGCATCATCTATAAATGTATCTCCAATGAATATTTCATGTTGTTGTATAAAAATGCAAGCAGTGAAGAGAAGAAGCCCACAGACCTAGGACTGTGAAAGTCTGGGTTACACAAACTTTGTTAGTCATAACAAAAATGGAAGCTTTTATTGTTTTCAACCAGGAGAAGTATTAGTAAAGCTATCTAAGAAGTGTCCCCAAGAAACCGTGTAGGGAAGCTTATGAAAGCTGATTTCTTTATGACACAAATTCCTGCCATTGGTACATTTAGGCAGGCGAATTAGAATAGTAACTTTGGTGAACCTGTCTGCAAGACTGTATCAGTCAACCTCAAGGGAGAAGATTATTGCAAAGGGTTGGATTAGATGTCCCTTGTGGTCCCTTCCAAATGTACAATTCTGTGTGTCTATGGTGTGTTTCAGCTCCTTCTCTTTCAAGGAGATAGAAAGGAACGAAATCCACAGATTTTAACACAGCAGGTTTCCACTCCCATGTTTTAAAACACCACTGCTGTTATCAGATGTGGTGCAATGGAAATATGAAATGCTTTCTAAGAAGTTGTCCCTTCATCGTCACAGACGCTTGCCAAATATCACTCTGAAAGTCAACAGTTTCACTTGGGGCACTGTGATGTGTGAGTCAGTTTTTTAAAAGCACCTCATGTTTATGAAAAGAAACCTTGTTTTAATGTTTCAATGACTCACTTTCCTGCACATTTAATTAGCACTCGCATTCCACCCACACCTAAGCTGTGTTTCCCCCCTCGCCTTTCCTTTAAAGCATTAGTGTCAATACTACTAGTCTGCACAAAGGGAGATTATTTTTAAAAATAACAAATAACTGAAGTCGGTGATATTTTTACCACCCTGATGACAATTATTCTATTCAGTGGCCAATGCATTAGTCTGACAAACTGAAAAAGAAAAAGAAAAAAAAGATGAGAAATTACCAGCCCATAATCAATCCAAGCTATAACTAAATCAGCATCCCATGTGAGACGAAATGAGGTAGAGCCATCATCCTTTCCATAGCTTGCCTGTAGAAAACACCTTCAGTTCCTCTTGCTACACTAATTTGATTCTATGCTTTGTTGTTGCCATAGAAAAGAGCACAAAACTGATCTCCTATACCCTGATCCATTCTTCCCCTCCCCAATTTAAATAGTTATGGGCTTCCCAGTCTGAAAGCGCTTCCTTGACACTTCTATGCTGCTTAAAAGCTGTTTCCCACATCTAAAGAGGCCACCGTAAGGCTACTGCTCCTGTGCAAGATTGTTTTGCCAGCATCAGATAAAAGAGCCTTTTGCACTACCAGCATAGAGTGTCAGAACCTGAGTTTTTCGAGCTCAGTTTCTAGTTCACTGTTTTTGGAGTACTGTACACTGTCACTGAGTCCAAAGTATTATAGCATTGTCACTGTGTATTAATTGTGACAGACCTGGGACACTCCTTAGGCATATATAAACACATTTACAGGGCTGCCCTACCTATGATATGGGGAGAAGCAGAAGGTCCCACAAGGTTCCACCCTCATGCCAGCTGCCTTGCCACCTACATCACTGGCAGAGCATTGATGCTGATTTCCAGTGAGATCTCATGGAGCATGAGAGATTGCTTGGATTTCTCTCGCTAGAAATCAATGCTGATCAATGCCAGCAGCAGAGACAGTACTGGTGAAGGCAGGCAGTGTGGAGACAGTGCTGAAGGAGGTGAGTGACCCGGGGGGGGGGGCAAGCATGGCAGAGCAGCATTTGCCCTTGTGTCAGGGAACTGCCATCGGAACGAGAGGAGGAGGGGCTCCACGATGATGCTGGAGAGGGGCCAAGTAGGGAGAGAGGCAGGTCTCCTGTTGGGGAAGAAATTCAGTGCGACACCAGGGATGGAGGGGGGCCAATGGGAGAAGCGGAGAGCAGGCTCAGAGACTCTTCACTGGACACCAGCAGAGAGAGCACAGGTCCTCCGATACCCACGCCCACCCTGTGCAGAAGGCTTCCGCGCAGGGAGGCTAGGAGGAGACTGGGCGTCAAACAACTTTTATGTTGGAAAAGGTTGAAGAAGCGCCCACTGTCGGATTCTGCCAGCGACTGAGCAGCCACGAAGTGAGGGGGCTGTCCAGCCAGGAAAGGTTTAACCAGGCCACCTACCCAGGAGTGGCGGCAACTTACGCACGAGCAACCCCATAACCATTAGACCTTGCAACATTTGTAAATTTAAAACCCTTTTAAAAAACCCTAAAAAGGACATGTGAGCTTCCAGGGCAAAGATGTCAGTCGAGGGGTGGAGAATATTGATTATTAGTGTGTTTGGAAAGGAAATTTGTTAGTTGAAGTCCCAAAGAGTTTATTCTGTAGAAAGTATCCTGTATAAGCACTACACAGGGATGTTTTTCTTCCTTACTGTCAAACCTCAAAGAGCCTCAAACCTATGCCCTCCAGTGTCACATAGCACAACAGGGAAAGGCTTCATGAGGGCAGACAAAAAATGTATCTTTTCCTTTCTCCCTTCCTGAGACTCCCTCCCTTCTAGAGGTCTTAAAAACAAGGTTCTTGCTTAAGATTTGTTGGAATCTTGAAAATGAGCACTCCTCTTCTTAGCGGTTGGGCATATACTGCCACGTGTTATTACAGGTTCTGCTTGTTCCATATGGTTGGGATCACATTTCCTGTTTTTCACAACATGTCAAAATATACATGTGTCGTTGTAACTTAACCCCTTAACGGCATCCCCGCATTGCCTTATGATGTGGTGTTTGAACAACAACAAACTACAAACAAGCAACAATTGAAGCTGCCTAAATTGTGAAGTGGTAACAAGCCTTTGATGTTCACTTGGAAAGAAATGGTAAAGTTGAAAAAGTTTCAAGCAATGAATAGTGCCATTTGATAAAAGGTACGTTGTGTGCAACCAAAAAGCAATCTTGTGAAGAGGACACATCATACTGTGGTAGTTTCCAGCAACTGTAAATTAGCTTTGGGAAGAAACTGCAACTGCTTAAGCTTTACATACAGCAGGTGCAACTGATTCTTAAACTTGACCCATGCTGTTCATGTTGCTCAGGTTGCAGGATGTGATATGAGTCATGATGGGCAGAGCTGCGGTGACCTTATGTCACGTTAAGCAGTTTTATCTCAGTGACTTCAACTGAACTGATAAGTGATTAACAAAGAATATTTGATCTCTGGAAAGAATCTGTATTCAGAACTTTAACAAAACCTAATTAGGCTGCTTAGGATGCAGGAGAAAACCATAACAACATATATTTAGAGCACTGAAAACAGCTCACAGTAAAGTAGCTGCAGAGACAACAAGCTACCCCGATTGGGAGTGCATTGTGAATTAGTTATGGGTGTGCTTTTATCTCTCGACCGCACATGATGAGCAATCGGTTTTTCCATTGTAAGAGGAAATATAATACCCACTTCTCCCCACCAGGTCACCTTATTCAGAAAGCAAGAGAAACACAGTAGCAGACTTGCATTCTCTCAACTATCTCAACAGCACTGTGATCTTTGAGAAGACTTGCAAAAACTTGTGTCCTCAATCTGCAGAAACAAAGCTTCTGAATTTTCCAGTTCTACCAGTTAAGAAGACTGAAAACATATAAACTAAGCATAGTAGACCCCCTTCTCTGATGCTGGGAAACATTTATTTTTGCTAGGCTTCTCTTAGGCAGAATGTACTGAATGGCAAACTTGATAATAAAGGTAAAGGTACCCCTGCCCGTACGGGCCAGTCTTGACAGACTCTGGGGTTGTGCGCCCATCTCACTTAAGAGGCCGGGGGCCAGCGCTGTCCGGAGACACTTCCGGGTCACGTGGCCAGCGTGACAAAGCCGCATCTGGCGAGCCAGCACAGCACACGGAAACGCCGTTTACCTTCCTGCCAGTAAGCGGTCCCTATTTATCTACTTGCACCCGGAGGTGCTTTCGAACTGCTAGGTTGGCAGGCGCTGGGACCGAGCAACGGGAGCGCACCCCGCCGCGGGGATTCGAACCGCCGACCTTTTGATCGGCAAGCCCTAGGTGCTGAGGCTTTTACCCACAGCGCCACCCGCGTCCCTATGGCAAACTTGATACCAAGGCCATAATTTGATTTCAGAGAACCTTGAAGTTTAAATGGAAATTAGGAACCAAAGGTAAGGGGGAAAGTTCCATCCTCATTTCGAAAACTCACGTTTATGAAATAAAGAGAGAGAACTGTTTCAAGTGATACCTCAGAAACAGACACACAAACTCTAGAGGGCTAACATGTCTTTGGCCCCCTCAATCTTTGTTGGAAAGGCACTGGGCCCCCTCAATGTTGAGAAGCCTGGCACACATCACACACACACACACAACATCACACACACATGACATCACACACGATGCAGATTCAGCAGTGGGCTCCTCCAGAGCGCTCAGCCTCCTCTAGACGATGTGTGACATTACACACACACAACGTGCACCGGTCCCCTTCAATCTTGGGGGCAACCTGGCCCCTCTGCTCAGAAAACTGAGCCTATTGACTGCCCTGAAATAAGAGAAAATCATTTTATTGTGCATGTATAACCATGGTTCTCAACTCTTTGAAAAGTGATGCCCTTATTGCTACTTTTCTGCCCAGATAGATAACCATGCCATGGTTGTACATATGAGGGTAAAGCATCCATCAAGTTGTCCTGACAGAATGGAACCTGTTCCACAATTCTTTCTAGCAATTATTCCTAAATTCAGTTCAACATACAACTTTCATCCAACCATTATTAAAATAAATACTGTAGAGTTGCAATCTGATGCACACTTATCTGTGAGTAAGCCACAATGAACACAGCAGGACTTGATTAAATGTGCACAGGATAGCACTGAATTCTTTCCTAATACTGTTTAACACCCCCTAAACTGTTTATGTCAGTGGGAATAAGTTTCACTAAATCAGACTATGCTATACATCTTTTATAGCATTTCAAGGTTGCAACTGGTAGCTCTAGTTTATATTTGTTTATATTACATCAGAGAAGCAGATAGAAAAGGTCTAGTAACATGGTTGCCAAGTTTCATCAAGGGGGTCCTTTGTTCAAAGTCCAGCTCCACCTGTGTAACAGACCGTCGAGAACACACACATGATACAAGACTCAAATATTCACCCATCAATTAGCCCTAGGTTTTCCTCTCTAATTTCTGAAAGCTGTATTGACATGACACTGCAACGTGCTTATTTTTCTGACTGAACATGCAGCTCAAAAGCTTGCTTCAAAAATGTTAAACTCTGGTTAATTAGAAACCTATAACCTACATCTTGGCCCTGTTCTGTATGGGAACCAAAGCAGCTCCGTAAAGTTACTTTCACAAATAATGCTCATTTTTTCCCCTGGAATGCATCATTTGTTAATGTGGCTCAGAAAGCTGAAGAGATTATAAAGTTTCAAACTGATGTACGTTCTTACCAATGCATTTTTTATTCTTGAATTACAGATGCAGGAAGTGTACAGACCTTTACACCATCTGAGAACTTACTGCAAGTATGTCTGCTCTGAAGTAAGCTCTCGGTGGTCACTTTCTGGTGTGTTTAGGACTGCAGCCCAAAAGCAGCTTTGAGCGTTTTCAATGTACATTTTAGGCAACGTAAGCATCACATCCATATTACTGCTGAGCTTTTTTCTTTTAAGGTCATGTGCGAAAAGGCCCTTTGAGTGCTTCTTACACCATCTTCACATTTGTGTACATTGTCAGGGTTGGGTAAAACAGCCATTTTAAAATTGAACAACCAGTCCAGCCACAATTGGTTCTACTCACCTATTTAAGTAAATATCAAATATAAACATCATAAAAGAATCTGCCCTAGGACTCTACCCTGTGCTGTTTGTATATGTGTGTGTGTGTGTATGAGGTTCTGTAGCCACATGCATGACCAATAGCCCCATAAAGTGCCAGGGACGCCTGAACTTTTAAACCACGGGAGGGGGCAGAGTGGACAGCCTTGGTGATGGTGGATGGGCACTTTTCAGTTTCTATTATTATTCTTATCGCTTCGACGACTTCGCCCAGACATGGTCCAGAGATCGGCTCTGGAGCTCTCGGGAGCCTCGGCGCAGACGAAGCCTCGCTCCCTTCTGCAGCGCCCTGGACCCGGCGGGAGTCCCGCACGCAGAGCGCGAAGGCAATGCGGCGGGATGGAAAGGGCGGCAAGCGGGGTTTCCAAGAGCCTCTGGAGAAGGACGCGCGCGGAGGGAGAGGAGGAGGGAGGTGTGTGGAGAGAAGGGGCTGCTCGTCGAGCGAGCGGCGCCTGGAAGCCGGCCTCGGCCCTGGGGGGAAGCCATCGGCCCCTCAGGGTGGCCTCTCGGAGGGCGAGGGAGCGGCACTCGCTCCTCGGTTCCGGGCTTCACTGGCTCCCTGTGAGGCCCCCCGACTGGAGCTGTGAGGGAGAAAGAGGAGCGGGGGGGGGGGCGGCGGAGGCAGGAGACGCGCGGCAAGGCCTGGTCCCGCCGGGCCCGCGTGGCGCCCGGCGCCCTCCTCCTTACCCGTGGTGGAGAGGACGGTGCTGGCGAAGAAGAGGGCCGAGGTGAAGTCCCAGTTCCAGTTGCCGGAAGCGTTGCTCAGCACCGACACGCCGTAGTTGCTGGCCTCCAGGACTCGCGCCAGGAAGCTCTCGAGCTGCTGCTCGGAGAGGCACTCGTGCTCCTCCACGAAGCGCCGCTTCAGCTTGCGCAGCTCCTGGCGCAGCAGGTCCTCGTAGGGCAGCTCCACCGACGAGAAGACCACGGCGCCGAAGACCAGGTAGAGCGCGTAGCCCAGCACCAGCAAGCCGAAGCACCAGGCCGAGCGGTGCCTCTCCACCAGCCGCACGCACGAGCTGCCGGCTAGCGACTGCAGCATCTTCCCCCGCCAGCGCCTCGCGCTCGCACCCGGCGCCAGCCCGCCGCCGCTGCCGCCTGCCCTCAGCACTCGCGAGGCTCTGGTCCCTGAGGGAAGGGAAGGAAGGCGCGGGAAGCTCGGCGCCCTTTTGACGCGCGCGGAGGAGAGGAAGCGGGACGCCCGGGGCGGGCGACGGGGTGGGGAATGAGCACCGGCTCGGCCCCTACGCGCGTCCCCTGCCTGGAGGCTCAAGCTCCGCCACTCATTCAAACGAGCCCTTCTCCGGGCGTCTGGCAGCGGGGTTTCGCTTCGTTCTTTTCCTGTTTCCTCCTTTCGGTGACTTTCCGTTTCAAAAGCCCAGATGATGTGGCGCTCACGTGGTTTCCCGGCTCAGGTAACCGGGAACGGGTCGCGCGTCAGCTGCTGAACTGGTTCCAGCTGGGCAGCTCGCTAAAGTGAGTGGGGAGGAGAGAAAAAGGAAACACGCATACCTATAGATTCTTTCTCTTTCTCAAAATAAAGGACACATCTGGGTATCTGGAATGGCCCACACTCTCACGCACCTACCCATATTTAATCTCTTTCTGCAAGCAAAGGGCACATCAGGAATGACCATGGGGAGGGGGGAGAGACGGAAAAGTTCGTTTTCAATGTAATTCCACCGTAAGTGTCCATTTGTTCTGCCATTTCATCCCCTGGTTTTGCTGTTCTGAATGTGGACCTCACTGCTGGGCTCTGCTCAGTGCCATTCCTTTTCAGGACTGGTACTGGCAGTAGCTTCTCCATCTCTTTGCAGCAGAAAGACAGGACTGGTGGTGGCGGTGGCGGCACAGTCCCTCATAGAATCATAGAACTGTTGAGTTGGAAGGGACCATGAAGGTCATCTAGTCCAACTTCCTGCAATGTCATGGAGAAGACCTCTCTGGAACCAGAAGCTTGTGGCAGCTACCACAAGGCAGTGGTGGAGCAAGGCGGGGGCGGTCCGCCCCAGGTGTCATCCTTGAGGGGGGGTGACATCACCACAGGCAGCGCCCCCGGGACGCACACCGCAACCAGCGCACCCCCCCCCGTGGGCCGCTCCATGTACCGGAGCAGCTAGCTCCGCCTTTGCCACAAGGTGCTTGAGAAGGAGGTAGTCAGCTTCAGGCATGCTTCTTGTTGTTGTTGTTTAGTCATGTCTGACTCTTCGTGACCCCATGGACCAGAGCACGCCAGGCACTCCTGTCTTCCACTGCCTCCTGCAGTTTGGTCAGACTCATGTTGGTAGCTTCAAGAACACTGTCCACATTCAGTTATTCAGACCCATTTCAATCTGGCACCAGGCCTGGGGTTGGCCTTGAAACAGTTTCTTTGGTCACCCTGCTTGATTGAGAGAAAGGCAAGTGGAGTGCAACTGATGCTTGATACCATCTGGCTCCATAGGTTGGGACTTGGAAGCATTGTTTTGCAGTAGTCCTTCTGTATCTCTCTTTCAGAATCAGGTGAAGCTGTGCAGGTCTTTGCCAGTGCCTAGATGGCGGCAATAAACAGAAGTCGTATGCTGACAAGGTGGAGGCTGGGGGGTTCCTAGGTCCAAAAACTGGGTTCATAGCTTGTTGTGCATTCCTCCTAAAAGATCAAGTACGTAGCCTGGGTCTACTGCTTGATTCCACCCTGTCACTGGAGACTCTGAATTTGAAGTTCGCACTGAAAACCTCTATTTTAATGGACAAAGGAGTGCCTTTACTCAGTGCAGGACTTCTGAAAATCACAAAGCCAAATCTTTATCCATGTTTAATAAAACCAAGGCAATCCTGTATTTTCCATCACAGGGGTAGCCAACATGGTGCCATCCTGATTTTGCTAGACTACAGCTTACAGTTCTCATTGTTCCCGACCACTGGCCATGCTGTCTGGAGCTCATGGGAGTTGGAGTCCAACAACATCTGGAGGAGACCATGTCAGCTACCCTTGAGATTGTGAGTGCGCTTCCCAAGAAGTACTGCAAAAGCCCACCACTTCTCCTTTGCTAGGTGGGGAGGGGAGACTTCTTTTGTTAACCTGCAAAACGTCATTCTAGAACCACCCAACACTTTTGTGAGTGTTTGCAATCAAGGCTGTAGCTGACTCAGAACCCCTGAACTACAGAAAACTCTCTAAGAATCCTGTTCCTCAAGGCTGCCCAGTCTTTCAAGTGTGTCATTTGTTAGTTTTGCTGACAGACCTTCTGCCTAATTAAATTGTTGGGAACTTCCAGCAGGGTCCTTGTTCTTGCACTGCCACACCCCATTCCCTCTCCTTCTGGAGAGAGCATAAAAAGGGAAAGATATTATAACTCCCTTTCTCCCTCTCCCTCTGCCTCTTTCTGCTTCTCTGCCCCACTTGCCAGTTTCCCAATTATCACTGCAACTCCTCCATCCTCTCACCTCGGAAGTTGAAGCAATTCATTGCAAGCTCCACTGCAGTCAACAACACTCCTCGTGGCTCTTTCTATCTCCTCCTCCCTCCTTTGGAAAGAGCCTTTACAGTTAACTTGCTCTTTCATTATGGTTTCTTAATAAAACTCCATTTCCAGAAAACCTCTGATCTTGTCAGGAGTGCCTTACGTGGACACTCCGCTACCAAGATTAAAATGAAACAACTGCATCATGTATGCTTGGCGAAGCATGCTAGTTTGGGTGCCAGCTCTGTCACACCGACAGCATCCTGTCCTCTGGCAGAATAGAGCCAGGGTTGCAGTAGGAAAGTTTCCACAGCTAAATTCTCCCCATGATTCGTTTCCTGGAATGGCTTATTTCCTGAACATGGAGAAATAATATGCAGATGTGTGTTTTGAGCAATTATCATAACGGAAGGGAGGAAAGGATGATATTCTTTTCGTTTCATAATCAAGGTTTAAGAGCATGAAGGTGTGTTGTATCCAGATGTCTTCATCAGGCAGGTTTCTTATAATGATAATTCCTAAAACAGAAAGTGTGGTCAGAATTGTTTTTCTTTATCAAGTTATATCACTCCATTCTATAAAATATTCAGAGTATTTTTACCCAAGGTTATTTAGTATTGGTTTTTTGAACTTCAAAGTATATTCCCACAGCATTATTTATGCCAGATATGAAGAACACTTCACCCCACCTCCACCCCTGATATTGTTGAAATGCAACTCTCATCATTCCTGACCATTAGCCTGGTGAGAGTCAAATAATATTTTGTATGGGGTGGGGGGAAGGTATCGCAGGTTTCCCCTTCCTAGTTTAAACTCATTTAGCAAATACAGTGGTACATCAGGTTACATACGCTTCAGTTTACATACGCTTCAGGTTACAGACTCTGCTAACCCAGAAATAGTGCTTCAGGTTAAGAACTTTGCTTCAGGATGAGAACAGAAATCGTGCTCCGGCGGCGCGGCAGCAGCAGGAGGCCCCATTAGCTAAAGTGGTGCTTCAGGTTAAGAACAGTTTCAGGTTAAGTACGGACCTCTGGAACGAATTAAGTACTTAACCCGAGGTACCACTGTAAAATAGACTTGGGTGCATATCAAAATAGAAAGGAGGTGAACAGCTGGTATTAATGCAGATGCACATTTACCTTGTTATTTTTGTCCCGGCTATATGTGGACAGGCTGGATCTGGCCATGGTTCTTAACATATATTGTTGGCACCTATCTGTCTCGAGAGACAGTAGAGTGTGCCTCTAAGAGTGAAGTCAAACTGCTGCATTAGCAGCACTGAAGCTACATTCCACAGTGTGCAAGCCTGGACATTATGTATAGAGGCCCTGGGCTGCTTAGACAACAATACTTCCCTCTCAGCCTCGCTGATGTGGTTCAAAGGAAAACAGAGCATTTGGCACCAACTTGGCTGCAGGAGTTGCCAAAAGGAGGCATACAAGGACGCCATCCAACCATCTCATTCCTGATTTGTGTTTACTCCTTAGCCTTTTCTTTTCCCGAAGTACGTACTTGATTGAGTGTTCAGTTCTGTCCAATATGCACGTTAATAACTAAATAGTCTTTTAGGAAGATGACAATAAGAAGATGAACTAGTGCACATTTGAAATCTTTATTGGGAATGAGGTTCTGTGGGTTAAATGTTGTCATGACATGAGATAGAAGCACGGATCTTTATGGGCAATATCATGTCCTGCTCTGTTAGTATTTATTCAATGGATTTATTGACAATGATTCTTGTGTCAACATAAAATACAACTTGCTTTCATTGTTGGTTTTACAGGGTTTCTGGAATAAAGGGGCCTTGTGGCTTTTCAAAGTCAGCAAGTGTGACTTGGAAAACAAACCTGCAACAAACCATTTTAGCTTAATGAGGCATTTCTGTAGAAATAGTTGAGAAAAAATGCTGTACTTAAGTAAGCAAGTTATTAATGTGTCATTCATTTTGGACCTATTGCCTTATAACATCACCACTTTACTTTGTTTGGGTTACCACAATGACACATGCTGAATGTGCTTCCAAATGGAAGGTAGGCTGCTTCAATTAGGAAGCTAACGCTCACCTTACTGAAGAAATTAAAGGACGGTTCCAAAGACTCCTATATTTAGGTGTTCATAAATAGTCAGGCTTGTGCTGTATCCTTCATCCTAACAAAGAGAATCCCTAGTTCCTTGCAAAGGGCACAAGTTGATTTTCCTAGGCAAATGAATGTCATGGAGGATTGCATTAGGCTCTCAGTAGTTCTTTGACCTTATAAAAATTATGAGCTATGAAGTGAGGATGGCCTAGTAAATTCAAGAGCTTATACTATAGGACGTTATTAAATTGAATGAATGAATGCTAAACCCATGAAACAGGACTGTCAACCAGTCAAAAAACTTAAGTTGATTAAGGTCAAGGTTCAGCAACAGAGGAGCTATAGGATTTGGAAGAAACGCCACTACCCTGGAGAAATATCAGATACACTGATGAAACAGCTGGAGTGGGATGGAGTCATGGGTGGGAAATGAGTGACATAGAAAAGGAGTACAATCAAGAATGGTGAGTATGCGAAGATAAATCTGTCCATGTATTTGGAGTATCAATTCTGTGAAAGTTTGTGCAACAGAGTAAGCTTCTGATCTCCTTGGTAGTCCACATTTTTAGGCTATCTGATACATGTATTCACTATTTTCAGAAGAAGAAGAAAAACTGTTAAGTACCACAATAGAAATGTTGACATCCTGTCCTTCTGCAAGGAGAATGAGTAGAATGTACTTTCTTAAATACATCTAATAATTTATAAACCTCGTCAGCTTAAATTTTAAAGTGTGCAGCACATTGACTCATATTACTGCCTTCTATTTCAATATCGCTCTTATTTATGTTATCAGCAAATGAAACATGCCAGTGTAGAAAATGAACTTCCAAAGATTCAATACTGGAGGAGCATTTATTTATCTGATGTGGCAGCAGAATTTAATTTTGACCTTTATTGAAATCGCCTCTATTTAATAATGTGAAAAAGATAAACAGAGAGGTTTCAAAGCAGATTCAGGATTTACTATGGAGATTAACTCATTACAACAGGATCATAGTTTACAACACAAGTTCATACATGTCTGCACAAAACTAGCTGCGACTGAGCTCAGTGGAGCTTGTTCGCAGGAAAGTGGATATAGAATGGCAGCTGTAATCCACTGTTTCAAGAGACTGCGGCCACAGTGGCATACATGAACCTTTTTTGACTACAACACTCTGTTATGACAGGAGTGAAGACCAGAGGTCAAATATGGCATGTGCAGTTCTTTGAGCGCCTAGAAGTGTTAACAAATGCTAAGTGCTCAATTGCTCAATTGCTAGACCATAAAACTCAGGGTCATGGCTTCAAGACCCACATTGGGTGAAAGATTCCTGCATTGCAGGGGGTTGGACTAGATGATCCTTGTGGTCCCTTCCAGCTCTACAGTTCTAAGAACTCCATGTTTGGCTCGCAACATGGTATCAGGTGTGGGGCAGGTAGAAACATATCTAGATCAGAGATAGGGAACCTGCAGCCCTCCATTGTAGCCTACTTAAATTTCCATCACCTCGGACCCTTAGCTGTTCTGGTTGATGCTGATGGGGGGAGGTGGAATCCAACAACATCTGGTCCCCCCTGTCTCTGACCTAGGTAGAGCAAGCTGGTACCTTTTGTTGACCATTTTCTGTCTGGCAGCAGATGGCACTAGCCTTTGGTCAAATGGGCTGGTGTTCTATGGGGGAACAGTCTCCTGCTCCAGCAAAATCTCTAGATGAGATGACAAATTTGCCTTCCAGTTCTCTGTGTGTTTAATCGAACTCTCTCTTTTGTTGAGTTGGCCTTACTTCCTAGTTGTAAATGTGCATTAGATTGCAGTTGGGTAGGGCAGTAGTCCTATAGTCTAGCTATGATGACTCCATTAGTTCTAGGATGCCTTTCATTTTGCCCAGCCACCCTTCTCCCCGTCTTACCAAGTCCTCTCCTTTTTCACAGGCAATTAGGCCATTGCATTATCCATTTCCCCCCTGCTCAAACAAAAGGGTGCCCCCCACATAGGAACAACTGTCTTGCTAGATGTTAGTGTCAAATGTTAGTAGTTGTCCCAGTGTATTAGCTGAAACTGCCCCTTTCATATTCTAAATTGACTTTAGTTGTAAAAAAATACTGACTAACATGTATTAAAAGTCTACTTGTTCTGAAGCCAGAAGTACAATTTGTATCCTCAGCCTCTGCTCAATACACTGTTATAGATAATAAATTATACAAAGAAATGGTCTCCGGTGTTTTGGGGTAGAACAGAGTTGCATTATAAATGCTTCTGTGTCATAGTCTGAAACAAGTAAAATCTATATTCATGATTTGTTTGTGCCTTTTAAATAGCAGTTATGGGATTGAAGTAAATATATTCAGTGCTGGGTGGGTGGAAGAGGAGGATAATGAAATTCTTTCCAGCGGAGAAAAAGAGAACAACATTATTTAGAAAAGATCCACACAGGAAATAAATATTCAGATTTGAAATGCTGGAATTCTAGTCAAAATTATTAACTAGACTCTATGGCATAACCTTAACAGTATCAATTATAAATATTTGCAACTTCTATTTTGATGAGACTTTGTTTTCAATAAGCTAATATAATAACCCTTTTATTCATAGATTTGTATATTGCCAATTGTACTCATGAAAATATATTAGAAACAAGAGCCCCGTTAAAGATGCAGTCCTATTCTCTTGAGCTCCACTTCTAAAATATTTGCGACCCACTGCCTATGGAGCTGTAGCAGGAGTGGGAAACTGAACCTGACCATCAGGCCTGATCTTTTATTTGTCACACCCACCTGTTGGGTGCCCAACTTTGTGCCCACCTGCCAAACTCAAAGGGGCTTGTTGATCAGTAGTTATAGTGAGCCCCTTTGAAGTCAGCTATCAGCTGATCAGTGCTGACAGCAAGCTCAGTTTCCAATCAAGTCCGTACTGCATCTGAGTCCAGTGGAGTCACTGGAGAATCAAAGGAAGTCCTGTTACAGCAGCATAAATCAATAAATAACTTCTGGAGCAGCTTTATACCAACCAGAAGAGGGTACCAGAGGAAGCGACCACTTCCTTGCCAGTGCAATGCTGCTATCATTTTGCCCACCAGTGTGGTTTCTGCTTACACACTACCAAGACCAACTTTGTTGCTGCCCCTGCAGGAAGCCAAGAGAGTGTTTGGCTTCCTTGACTGAGCAGATATGGAGAAAATACCTTTCAGAATGGAAATGATTTCTGCAACAGACAGAAGCCAGTCCAGTTCTTCAAAGAGGCTAACATTGCCAAGTGTTTGGTTTGTGTGGAATGGCACAATGATTAAAGAGTGATGGTTCAAATATTCTGGGTTATACATAAACCTCATTGCTATGATTCCTCTGTAATGAAGTTGATGCCTTAATCATCCATGGGCAACTGGGGGGGGGGGGAACCATGCCAAAAATCTCCAAAAAATTTAAATAAATGGTGCCACAATTATGGTGTAATGAACTTGGCAATTAACAGAATTAACATGGAAGAGGATATGAGCAGACTGAAGTTCTAAACATTGTCTGTTGGAAAGCAAGAACCTTTTTGTCTTGGAAAATGCATGAGAAATGCAATACAAGTTTAGCAAGGTAGACCCAGCAGAATTTTTATATGTGCTATTTTAAAATAGCAGAAGCCCCCAAGGCCTTCTCCTGTTTTAGCTAGACTGTCCTCTTGCCCCACAGAGCAAGATGCCCTGTGAGAAGGACCCTGATTATTATACTTGGTGCTGAGGCTTGTTTGTATAACCGAAGCCAAGCTGTACAGGAATTTAAACATGAATTTATCAACATCAGGTCTGAAGCTGTGGGGTGGAGATGAAACCCCTATCCTGCCTCTGGCTTCTCCCTGCAGTTCATTCCCTGAGATCATTTCATTTTCGTGCAAGCTTTGATACGAAAGCCTGGTTGAAAGCAAAGTGTAAGGGGAAAGTGAGGGCCTGAGAGAGGTTCAGTACTCTATCCACACATTTGCTTCTGGACTTCCCAGAAGCATTTGGTTAGCCATTGTGGGAAACAGAATGGTGGACTACATGGGCCTTTGGTCTGGTCCAGCAGGAGCCACCCCTCCTCCACTCTACATGTGACTGGGGCAGCCCCGTCTTAATGACTGAGGTCTGCTATACAGCTGTTTCTCCCTCAAAAACTTCCCTCAAGGATATTTCTGTGAGTACAACATGTTTCAAGAAGCAAATCGAGGCAGTCAAAAACATGGGCTTTCGTATTTTGAATGGGAAGCCAAATTCTGACATTGATTAATAGACCGGTGCCTTTATCAATCTATCAGAGAGACAGACTCTCCATAAGCTGATTCCTTTCAGCTTCGATATATACAACCATATATATTATCACTTATGGCAGCCACTTACAGAAGCCCTGAGGGACAAACTGCAGAAGGGAATAAATAAGTAGACCCAGATAATCATTCACTGAAATTCCGTTTTATTTTTTCATAATACTGCATGATTTCAGATCTTAGCAGAAAGTGACAGTGACATTGTAAGAACCACAGTTGAGAGGGAAGGTTCTTACGTATTTGAACTATTTGATCTCCTTTTCTAACATGGTTGGTAGATGTGTGCTGCAGCCCATAAATACCTAACCAACGACGGTGTTTGGCACAAGGGTGGCATTCTGCATATACCATCCTATCAGGTGGTCTGTTCCACAGTGTTGGAATCAGGCCTTCAGTGCAGCGGTACTTATTTTTGGAACTTCCAGAGCATATCAGAGAGGCTACTTCTCTATTGTGGGTGTGTGCAGTGCTAGATTAAACCCTGTGGAGGCCCCATGGCAGTCAAAATTTTGGGGGGGCCCTCACAAATTATTTCCTCATATGTTTTTTTATTTCACCAACCAACAATTATAATAAACCAGTTTTGACCCACTGTTGTGGGAACCCTAAATGGCCTGGGGACCACAGGCCTATTCTGCCTATTTGGTAATCTGATACTGGGTGTGTGTTTGTTTTCTTTTGTCACCTGCTAACAACATTCCCCTTTCAACAAACCTTATAAAATCTTTAACCCAGTTGCCTTCTGCCCTGGATCAATTTTTTTGGATGTCCTCCTTTTTAAACTGTTTTTATATTGTTACATACCACCTCAATCTCTGATGACTGGCTGTACAAGATTCTAGGGGTTGCAGGCCTGCTTATCCAGAGTTTGAGTTTCCTTTGGGACAATAGGCACAATGGAGGCTATAGTGCAGGGGTCAGCAAACTTTTTCAGCAGGGGGCCAGTCCACTGTCCCTCAGACCTTGGAGGGGGGGCGGGGCAGAGGACTATATTTTTTGGGGGGAAATGAACAAATTCCTATGCCCCACAAATAACCCAGAGATACATTTTACATAAAAGCGCACATTCTACTCATGTAAAAACACGCTGATTCCCGGACCGTCTGCGGGCTGGATTTAGAATGCGATGAGGCCAGATCCGGCCCCCGGGCCTTAGTTTGCCTACCCATGCTATAGTGTCTTTATGGCTTATTTACACACATGTACAACCTGTCGGAATCAAGCCTTAGTCAGAGGAATTTGCCACTCTCCAGGCACCCGGCTTGAGTTCCTTGTTGACCTCCCCGTCTGCGACTCCCGGCAAGGTCAGGCGAGATCTCAATCGGCGATCCTCCTCTAACGTGAGAAGAACACACCACCCCTCCCCTGCCATCCCAGGGAGGGGAGAGAGACAGACAGAAATGTATTTACATGCCTTTATTTCTGTCCTTCCAGCAGTACAGAGAAACGTGTCTGCACTTTCTTAACACCAACAGCAGAGAGAGAGTAACTCCTCCCATGTACTTCCAGTACAGGTCAGGTGACACACTCTGAGCTAACATCCGGTGCTCAGTGGTGTGAATAGACTGTTCCTTTGTTCCCACGGAACAGTCCCAAAACATCAACATCCTGTTTGGCTTTCCAGCCACCTGGAGCTCGCTGCTGCATTGCTCCTTTTTCGTAACCTGGAGGGACTCATAGCAGCAGCAGCAGCACCCCAAAACACACCAGCTTACTCCATAGTGGCAATATCAGCATCCTTCCCCTACAGCCTCTCTTGCTCTGTTGAGTACATCCCAGCTCAGTGTTCCTCTCTGCTTCCTGGTTATAGTGCAGGTCATCAGCACCACACTCTAACCAACTGAACTATCCTTATAAGTTTGCAGGTTCAATCCCCATATGGGACAGCTGCATATTCCTGCATTGCAGAGAGTTTGACTGGATGATCCTCAGAGACCAGTTATATGTACAGGTATATGATTCCACATTATTAAAAAATGCCAGCCTACTCAAGAAGTGCTTGTTGTAAGTTTTGTGAAATCTCATTCAATTTGCTTTTTTATTAAATAATGGAATACGGTACAAGAAGAGCCAGTCATTTGTGTCTATGCTTAAAAAAACCAAAATAAAAGCAACATAATAAAAAACAGAGTTGTCTTGAACTCAAACCTATTCAGAGTAGACCCAATGAAATTAGCCATGTCCATTCATTTCCATGGGTCTACTCTGAGCTAGCACTGGGTGCAACCCAGAGATAGCAACTTCACAAGCTTAAGAAGGCAGGTGTTTCTTTCACCAGCTCACTAAATAAATAATTCCCAACCAGGCCTCACAAATCAGCAGCACTTACACTGCCAAGCTCAATAAATAAAGCAATGCTTTCCACTGCTATTCCTTTTTGGTTCCTGGGAAGCCAGCAAATAACCACAACGAGGTCTGCATGTGAAAACAGCTGAAATGTATGGGCCTATGGGCCAGTTATTGCAAATACAGTATTTTAAAAGACCGCAAAAAGGGGGAGGGGGCAATTGCCAGAAAAAGTTGTTAAAATAACAAAAGACTCCCCAGATTCTAAAAGAAAATGCATTTACTATGTGGCCTGGCTCAGAGGTAAGCCATCAATACATTCAAGATAAAAGGATCAACTAGAACATGAAATAAGAGCATGAACGTAAATGTTCTTCAGTAGTGAGATGTAACAGGAATAGAGCAGTGGAACCTCAGGGACCAGCAATGGCAGAAAAATATTGCATAGCGTGGACTTGCAGTCCTGCAATAATTTCTCCTGGATGACTTGCTAGGTAAGTTTAGCTAATACCCGCAGTCTAACTCATCATTGTATTATGTGGAAGAATTACAAAGCATTTAAAGCGATGACTCCAGTCAAGCTATATCAGGCATAGACA
This sequence comes from Podarcis raffonei, assembly GCF_027172205.1. Lineage (NCBI taxonomy): Eukaryota > Metazoa > Chordata > Lepidosauria > Squamata > Lacertidae > Podarcis > Podarcis raffonei. The sequence continues at coordinate 77,989,168 of NC_070604.1, read as the reverse complement.
AACTCTGGCCTTCCAGATGTTTGGGACTACAATTCCCATCATCCCTGACCACTGGTTCTGTTAGCTAGGGATGATGGGAATTGTAGTCCCAAACATCTGGAGTTTGCCTATGCCTGAGCTATATAGTCTTTTTGCTTTCCAAAATAATGTTTAAAAAGGAAAGGGGGGGCACAAAGTTATACAATCTGGACTGAGTTTGAGAGGAATGCAGATTCCAAAGGATTTCTACAGAATTATTGCCTGACATCAGCTTTCAATTTGATCTTCCCTCAGCACCCTTAACAAACTAAAGCTCCCAGAATTATTTTGGGGGGAGTCAGAACTTTTTCAAGTGGCATCATGATATGAATGTGGCCATTAGCTGGAATCTTGTGTTTGATCCTGCTGGTGGGAGCGATGTGCTAATGGCATTACAAGATAAAGGAAAGGGTTAAGACAACGATAATGCCTTTTATGGGTTTTGCTATTAGATATCACACCTTAGAAATTCAAAGACTGTCCTTTCATGTAGGGACTGGCAGGCAGCCCACATGTAAACCATCGCATCTGATGAATGTGCATTACGTTTAATCAGTAAACATAATTATACATGTCACTACAAATGTAAATGTAATTACAAATACAGTGTACATGGACTGGGAGGCCACAGCCAATTTCGGCTTCCCAGTGAGAAAGCACAAGAAAGCACATGTCTGATTGTTGAACGTGATGCCTTATTTACAAGAAATACCTAAGTGGGAGTATGGAATTTTGTAATATAGAATCCCCCGGAGCCATAGAAAACACTACATATCAGTTTAATGGTCATGACTTCCTGGGAAGCAGTGTGCCATTTTGGTTTGCCATAAAGAACAACCTCCCTTCCCCCTCTGTGCACCGTTCCAGGGTTTCTCCACCCCACCAAGCCAAATTCAGGAGGCATGGCGGGGTTTCTCCCAAACCCCTGAGCTGATTTCAGGGAGGACAGGGAGAAACTCATTGCACAAGCAGAAGTCCTTGCCTGGGCTTCCTCTGATGGGACTCATTAGTTGAATCCCATTCTTTTCTTTTTCAAGGAAACTGTGAAGGATTGCTAGGGACTGCTGGAGTGAAGGAAATGCTGTGAAAATGCCACAGAGCCTTGTATAAAAGGAGCTCTGGAGGAAGGGAGAGGGATAGTATCAGAAGGGCAATCTGGAGTCCCTTTCAAGTCTGAGAGAGAGCCAAAACTCCTGAAGGAGGAACTTGGATGCCCAGAGAGCTGTGGTCCTTGTGTGAAGATAGGAGCCGACTGGACTTTCTGGAAGGGGAATGTGCAAACAGGGAAGCAGGTCTCATTCATTAAACTTGCTTACCCCAAAGTTTGCTTACCTGGAAATGTGGAAAGGTCTTAGAAGGGAACTTCATTCCTGCTCCAGAAAAAAGTTGTAGCCAGAGCTGCCAGGAAAGGCATGACCATGCTTGAATAAGTAAAGCAAGGACTGTCTGCAGAAGGCCTTCTGAGTGGGATCACTGGCATGAAGTGGGATATTTAGAGTGTGCTGTAAGACCTAATGCCTAATACAAAGTGTTGAATTGAGCATTAAGTTGAGTCAGGTCATGTATCCATAGCAGTGACCAGAGGAGGAATGACTACTGGGAGGAGCAGAGAGAAGAAACGCTGTGGTGCATCTGCAGCAACACAACTGGACACCTTCATCTGCCCCAGGTGCAACAAAACATGTCTCCCAAAGCGGTCTCTACAGCCACAGCAGGCACTGTAACCTTCCAACAATTTGACTTCACCGTTTGTATAAAAGTAAAGGAGGATGGTGAGAATGGACATTGGTCCATTAGATGTGCCAAACAGAAACTTGGATATGTAGATTAACTTTAAAACAATTTCAGCATGTAATATAGTGTAAGTCCATACCTCTACTCGTGTTTGTTGTGAAGAGCAAACTGTATGTGCGGGGACCAAATATGAGTGGCATGCTGGATTATGAAACCTATGAAAATATGAGATAAAGTACCGGTCACTGGCAGACACAGAGGAAGAGGACACATTGTCAGAGGAGCACTCACCCCATCAAGGCTAGAGGATATGGCCTTGCCTGACTCCTCTGGCTCAGAGGACACTTCTCCAATTCCACCCTTACTACCTCTTCACAGCCAGAAGCTACAGAATAGGGCAATCACCCTTTAAATGAACAAGACAGCTCCTTAAAGGTCATACTGAATAGGATGTATTTGGCCTGCCAGCCTTCATAAGGCCTTAGATGGTTTAATACACTGTTGAGATAACAGTGTTTCAGCCAATACTGGCTACGGGGAGCTCTCCAGGGTGCTGACTAGGATGTTGTAGCACTTAACGTGGACCAAACCAGACCACTGGACTTGCCTTACCAGGTCGCTGCTCTTTGTGGCATGGCAATGAGTGCCCTGGCTTCAACCTGGCCTCCCCGGCATTCTAAACCAGGAGAAGGCAGTAGAGTATCCCGTTGTAGTGCTAGCCCAAGACATTTTGCTGCCTGAAGCAGAGCCCAAAGCCCCCACCTCATCTGCTTGGGCCGACATGGTGGAAACTGGTGCCACTTGCAAACAGTAAGGTAGGAAGGAAGCAGAGAGGCCAACAGTGGGTGGAGCCAGAGAAAATGGCTGCTGGAGCCAGGGCCAATGATAGGTGAAGCTAACTAATTCTGGTTTTCACCCTTTCCTCCTCCTTTTTGGGTTCTACAAAGGAAACACTGAGACTAAGGAGGAGGAGGCCAACAGCCAGTAAGGAGGTAGGTGGGTGGAAGGACAGCTGAAGGCAGTCTGAGCTTGAGAACATTATAAGAGCCCTGTTGGATGAGGCTAAAGCCCCATCTTGTTTGGTCATAAATGGCCCTAAGCAAGATAAAGTGACCAACAAATTCATAATAATAATAATAATAATAATAATAATAATAATAATAATGGCCCAGCATTCTGGTTCAATAATGCCTCTGCGAAGCCCACAAGAGGGGACTGATGGCAATAGCACTTCCCTACTCATATTTTCCAGAAATTGGTATTCAGAGTCATACTGCCTCTGATACAAAATAGAATATTATATCTAACCAGTGCTATTTTTCTAGAAAAAGAGGTGCTGGAACTCACCATGAACACCTCTCTTGTTCTCTTATCATGACAATGGCATCCACCTGAGTGGTGCCAGAACTAAGTTCTAGTGAGTTCTGGCTAGGGGGAAAAAGCCCTGTATGTAAGACTGGTGACTGGTAACTGTTGATCACCTTACCCTTCATGAATTTGTCTAATCTCCCTTTCAAGCCATCCTAGGCAGTAAAGAGAGGGAGGGAAGGTTTTGATTGGCTGCTGTGAGGGGCTTGCCTTCCACACGTACAGAAATGGAGTGGAAGCAGCCAGATTGCATGCTTGCAATTCTCAAGAAGCAAAGGCAATGAGACAACATGCATGTTTTAAACTATACACTTTTTTTAGTATGTCCCACAGACTGGATTCTCAGAGGTATTGTTAAAAGAGTAAACATCACTTAAATATCCTCAGGAGGATTTTATAGATAAGAAAATGCTATGAAGACAGTTGAGAGCGCATCTGATTTGCATATTTGTCTCGAAGGGATGTGAGGATAAACACACTAAGGAAGGTAAATCAGTTTGCACGCAGCGTTAGGCCAAATGAAATGCATCTCCTTGGAACCACACCTGATCGATTTTAGTAGATCTCAGCTGGAAATGAGAATGTGCTTTATTGCATCCCCCAGTGGTATAAAAATAAAGGGATATTTTGAGCAATTATTTTGGCTGCTCTCCAATGTTAGTCATACTTGGAGCAGAGCCATTTATCTTAATGGGTTTACTCAGAGTATGACTTCATAGGATTCCACTATTTAAGCATTTTGTTATAAGTTATAATCAGGAATTTAAAAAAGGAAAAAGGAAAATTATGGAGACTTAGGATTTGAATATTTTGCAGCCTTTGGTAGGGTATCACTAGATGCTAGGATTTAATGTGGACCGTTTGGATGGCTGTTTACATATGCAAGCATGTTTACAGTTTACATATATATTAATTAGTGCATTACATACTGAAAGCTCAAAAGCAATAATTCCAGAGTAATGTGCTTCATAGAAAATTTCCCCTTTTTGCTTCAGAGTAGTCCTATGAAGTCTACGAAATTGCTATGGAGAAAGTGTTTCAAAGACCGGAAGCCAGGCACCGCTTTTATAGCAGTGTAATAACATAGATTGCAACTAAAATAGCCTCTGTTGCAGAAGCCATTTCTGATATACTGGAAGAAAAGATGCAGCATCAACGATGCAGAAAAAAGAATGCTAAAATATATCTCCATTCTCCAAATCCAATTTATTGAATAAGTAATAATAATTAACTCCAGATACTGAGACTATATTTTTAGTGCACCATCAGCACTCCCTGCTTCCTGGCACTCTATATCTATCATCTATCTATCTATCTATCTATCTATCTATCTATCTATCTATCTATCTATCTATCATCTATCTATCTATCTATCTATCATCTATCATCTATCATCTGTCTGTCTGTCTGTCAGTTTCCATTAGTCCTGCCCTCTGGATCTTTGCACACAACTGCTTTAGAGGACGTTTGCCTACTTTTCTGCCAAAATATGGAGATGGGTGCAACACTGAGGACATGCAAGCCAAAGATTTTACTGTATGGTGAAAATCACATGCAAAGCTTCAGCAGCAGTTTGTATATATGTATGTGTGTGTGTGTATAATTTTTATTCATTTTTCTTTATTCAGTTTTTGAAATACACAAATGCATAAATAACAAATACATACATTGATAACATCTATATAAATCAGATAATATCAGACTTAGAAACCTTACATCTCAACATACATAAAAAGGAAAGAAAAAAGAAACAAATCAGAGAAAAGACAAAGACAAAACAAAGACAATAACAATAAAAGATTCAATAACAAAAAGTATCTTCTGTTTGATACAATTCAATATGATTCAGTCCTATCATAATATTTCTCATATATATATATATATGTCCAGCAGCACCTTAGAGACCAGCTAAGTTTGTTCTGATACCTTCCCATATGGATTGAATTGCTTTACCTATTTTAATTACTGTGATGTGGTGGACTTCCACCTATCTCGTAATGGTTCATTTCATCTTACTATAATTTTTTCCTATATTTAATGTTTTCTCCTCATCTTGGTATGAGGGAGCGATGTATCCCTATTTACAGAGTTATTCCAAACACAACCAAATCTTAGACGGGGACCTTGTTTCCCTAAGTAATTACTGAAGCATTCCTACTCTTTTTTAATATTGCCTACTGGCTTATTTCTTACTGATTCCATCATTTTTGCGAGTTCCAAGTACTCGCAAAGTTTTAGCTGCCATTCCTCTCTTGAAGGGATATTCTCACTCTTGTAGTACTGTGCCACTAACACTCTAGGTTTCAGCAGCGTTTTTTTTTTAATTTCAGTGACAGTTTGCAAGAATGGTTATTGAATTAGAATGACCTAGTTCATCCCTGGCTAACTTTTCATGGCCTGAGGGCTTCACTTGTGATTGGCCGACCCTCCAAGCGCCACATAGCAGTGACTGGAGCAGCCAAGACAAATGGTTCAGTTGCCACTGTGTGCAGAAACAGGCAGACACACACCATGCGTATACACACACAAACAAACACACAGATGTACAGCTCCCTGCTCTGCCAATCCATGCCACTCAGGAGATGAATGGGGAGCAATTCCCTCCCCAGCCTAGCGCTGTGATACAGATGCCTCTTGCTATTAGCAGGTGGAGAGGTGTCCTTCAACCCGCTAGCAATTACAGCATGCAAGAGGAAGCAGCAGCACTGTTGAAAGGTTCAGAAGAGTGTCCTGCAAGGGCCAAATCAGGCCCATTGGCTGCAGATTCAACATTCCTGATCATGGACTCATAGAACTCCTATGTGCTCTTACCTGGGACTAAGTTGTATTTAACTTTCTCAATAGACATCTTTGGATGCATTGCATGTCTTGAGACTACATGACTCCCCCTTGTTTTTGCTGCCAAACCCACTAACATGGCTACACCTCTGGAACTGAATAATAAAGGATGCTTTGATCTTAAAAGTAGTCAGGGACTGAGCATTCAGGCATCCAAGGCTAAATCTGCTTCTCATAAAAATTAGCAGCAGGAGAGAGATAGAGAGAGAGAAAAAAAGCATCCCTCAGGAGATTGGTCTAAGAATAGTCATAGAAAATCCCATTGGCTCCACTCTACTTTCTGCTTTTCAGCATGCAATTTAGATTTAAGTAGCACTGGGATCAACTTGAGCCAAGTTCGTGGTGTTTCTCTGTATTTGCCTTTGCTTCTTTCTTTTTTGTAATTTCTTTTGTAATGGTGGAACTTAGCGCTTTTTCCCAGAGTGCCCTGATGTATGGCTGCTGGTTGTGAAAAGTCATTATCCTTTTCCCTCAGAAGAGTTCTGTGAACGCGGCTGTCATAGACGGAAGAGACAAAAAGCGATTGCCTTTTAAAATAAAGGGAAGTAAAGGGAGGGAAAAGGCAGTTTTGAAACAACAGCACTTTTCTCAAGGATGGCAGTAAATTATGCTTACTGCGTAGGAATAGGATGCAGAGATGGAACTCCAGAATAAGCAAACAGATAAAAAAGCAATGAGCAAACAAATCTGCAACAGAAAAAAACTATTTTCAGTGAGGTACTTTCCCTTCCTACTTGAGTACTGTAACTGCCTTTCAGTGTTTTGAATCTAGTTTGCTTGGAACTGTGAAACTATATTTAAGTGTATCGGTCTTCTGATGAGGAAAAGGGAATGCAGTAACACAAATTATGAAAAGCTCTATTTAAATTTGTGATAATTGGAAGATATTTTTCTCACTCATTTGTGGTACTTTGTGCAGTTTTTGTCTAACTAGCATGCTTATATTGTTGTTGTTGTTAAATTTCTATACAGTGGTACCTCAAGTTAAGTACTTAATTCATTCCGGAAGTCCGTACTTAACCTGAAACTGTTCTTAACCTGAAGCACCACTTTAGCTAATGGGGCCTCCTGCTGCCGCTGCGCCACCGGAGCACAATTTCTGTTCTCATCCTGAAGCAAAGTTCTTAACCTGAAGCACTATTTCTGGGTTAGCGGAGTCTGTAACCTGAAGCGTATGTAACCTGAAGCGTATGTAACCTGAGGTACCACTGTACTGCCTTTCATCTGAAGATCATAGGGTGGTTTACAACATAAAAGCGCAAAAATACATACCATAATAACAAACAAAAGCAATATCCCCCACAGTATTATTTTTTATTACTTGGTCTCTCTGAGGCCCATTCCTCACATAACTTTTTTATATGGTAAGTTCAACATGAGATTTTTTGCTTCATCCCAACAGCCAGATCCTATCCATGCTCATTCAGAAGAGTCCAAACAACATCTTGATCCTAAATAAGCATGAATAAGATTTGAGCCAATTCTTAAAGCATGGCAAGATTGCTCTATGTGCATAAACAGCCTTCCACATGCAGAGTATGCAGATGCAGATTCACATCAGGGTGAACATCTTCATCCCAATTGCCATGCTCATCTGGAATGACTGAAGCACTGGTTGGATCTTTCAGTGCAAGTTTGCATTACCATCCAAGTCTGACAGTTGTTAGATGTGGCTGGTTGCCTACAGCTACAGCTGAATTGTGACCCAAGGTATAGTCAATCTGGTTGGCCACTGGGAGCACAGGGTGCTGGATGAGATGGGCCTTTGGCCTGATCTAAGGAGCCTGAGCCAGGCTGATCTGAGGTGGTCTCGACCCAACCTGGTCAAATTCCAGATCCACCCCAACCCGTTTGGTTTGGACTTTGGCCAAATTTGGTGCACAGCCCTATTAGCTTCATGCCAAATTTGGTTAAACTCATTACAGTTTTGAAAGTTCTGCCCACCATCTTCATTCAAAATGGTGTCCAATGGTATCTATATATAGACCCAAACCCCAGTCCTTGATCTTAGGAACTGCCATACCAAATTGAAATGGTGATATCTTCAGAGGCATCCAAATCAGCACAGTTTGGAACAGTCTCACAAAAGGGGGTAATGTTATGCCAAATTAGGTTAAGATATCTTCAGAGGCATCCATCTACATTGGTAGATCCAATACAATACAATCCATGGCTCACAAGTTATTGTGTTTGGAGCAGCTGGGGAGGGAGATGGTGGTAATAATAATAATAATAATGATAACAACAACCACAACAATCCTATGCTGAACTCTGAAATAAATGGAATATAAATGTGCTTTAACTGGCCTGAATCATGGTAATGGTTAAAAATGAGAAAGCCTGAGAATGCAAAGCAATTCATCAAGACATAGAGACATTTGGAAATGAAAGATTGCAATAAACTCCGGAGAGGCGATAAATTCTGCAGCAAGTGTTTATGAGGTTGCTAGGTGAAATAATAATTTTAAATAAGTTTAGAAGTGAAATGATATGCAGCACAGTGCTAAGTAACCAGAGGAAGAATAAACGAACCGAGAGTGGCGATCTGTGGTTGAGGGACTTCAATAAATGTATGAGTTTATCATTAAATCTCATTTATTGCTATCAGGGGAGAATGCACATAGAACTTTCAATGAACTATGATAATTGACCACCCAGGGAAATGCTTAAATGCACTTCAATAAAAAAGGCAAGTAATTGTAAATGCTCATGGGAACAAAAATTGCTGTGGTGTGTTTAGGAAATATTACGAGTTACTAAAGGAAACTGATAAATCATGCAGGCAAGAAATGTGGTCTGCTGCTTACAGATTATGATACCTTCATTCAAATAAAAGTAGACAGGTAAAACTAATGCGTTGAGGGCCAGTTACCCTGCTGACCATCTAAAGATTTGCATGCCAAGACCAAGATCATTTGTACTGTTCTACATTGCAACGTGTTGTATAGCAATTCCAATAACCTATAATCTTGATAACAGGGTGTGTGTGTGTGTGTGTGTGTGAATATTTAGCTATGCTAGACTGTATAATAAAATCCACCTGGCAATCAGAGGGAGTGGTGAGACAGGAGGGTCAATAGCATGGACCCATCTGGCTGTGAGCAGCTGCCATTTGACTCCTCCTCTTGTGGAATTGCCTCCATCAGCATTCCAACATTCCGTCCGGTTGCATCAGATGGAGGAGAAAGGACAGAGCCATGCCCTCTGCCATTGCTTTTGGCATATAATACATCATTGATATCTCTGATTGAGCAGCAGCTCCAATTATATGAGCACCTACACATCCACACACACTCATGGCTGCATGATATAACATGGAGGAGGCAGGGCTAGCTGGTGTGATTCTACCTCCTTTCCACAATAGCTAACCAGAATTTCTTTGAAATGTCAGATGCCATGGAACAAATGACAGTGGAAAGCCAGGATGCTAACATGCTGTGCTTCTTTCCAGAGGCTTCCGTCAGCCTCCGTTGGCAACATGGTGCTAGACTAAAGAGATCCAGCAGGACTCTTTTTACGAATATGTTGGGCAACTTTTGCTCTGAGTCACAAGAAGATACAAGAAGTACAAATGCCTATACAGTGGTACTTCAGGTTACATACGCTTCAGGTTACAGACTCCGCTAACCCAGAAATAGTGCTTCAGGTTAAGAACTTTGCTTCAGGATGAGAACAGAAATCATGCTCCGGTGGCGCAGCAGCAGCAGGAGGCCCCATTAGCTAAAGTGGTGCTTCAGGTTAAGAACGGACCTCCGGAATGAATTAAATACTTAACCCAAGGTAGCACTGTACACGCGGGTGCAGTCTTATTGTATACAGGCTGGTCCAACTGAACAAGCAATCTCAGCAGTTGTTGGGGCAGCAATCATCTCAGGGGTAACAATGAAGCAGCATGTGCCATTTTGAAGAAGGGCAGCCCAGGATCCTCACACAGTTCTTGGATTCTGCAGTGCAGTTCTATAGATTGCTGACAGATGTTTCCTACCTACCACGTTGCAGTCATTGCAAACACTGGGTTCACTATTGTGCAGGGAGCTAGAAGGCCTTATGAGAAGAGACTGTATCGCCCAAGCCAAACATAGCCAAAGCAGCACACTGGGTAGTTGCTAGGGCTGCACATCAGCTTCTAACAAATCCCATATCCCAAACTGAATCAGGTCAAACTGGGATTTGCCTGGGGTGGGTCAAGACAGTCCAACATTGCCCCAGGCTCAGTTCACGTGGCACTGTCAGTAGGGTGGTGGTCAGGCAATCAGGGTTTTCCTCCTTGTGGGTGAGGAAAGGAGTGTTGAAGAAAGAGACACAGGCCTGTCATTCTCTCCCCCCACCTTCACTTACCGCCAATTACCTGTTTAATTAAACCCTGATTAAAGATGCAGTGGGGGTGGGGAGAAGGAGACACAGATGCACCTCTGTCTTCCTTCCCCTTCTCCTCACACTGACTGCATGTTTAATTAAGGTTTAAATCACTAATTAAGTCTCCCAATTCTGTTTAGGGCCCAAATCAAGTCTGGATAACATCAGGTTGGCTCTGGGCCATCTTGGGTTGGATCAGTCCTGATCTGAGGTCCTGAATCAGGCCCCAAATCAAATCAGTGTGTGCGCGCACACACACACACACACGCACACACACACACACACACACACACACACACGCCTATTAGACAACAAGCCCAGAGTCTGTGACTACTAGGCCTAACCATTTGTTTACTCAAAGGACACTTGATCAATTATCCAATTCTGGTCAAATATCTTCAAGCCCATTTAAGATCCATCGAGTTTAGCTGGAAGATAGTTGAGAGCATATGCTAATCTAGCCTACTGAAATCAGTGGGATGCAAAAGTCTCTAACTTTGGCTGGATTGTTACCCAACGTTGCCGCTTGCAGTTATAAAATAATAGCTTGCCAAACTGACGTGCATTCCAAACCTGACTGTCTCCTCTCTCCCACGTTTATGTACCAGCTAGGACTTTTACATTCAACACCCTTCATTATTCCTGTGCATTTCAATATTGGGGAAGGATGTGGGAATATTAAACTCACCGACATGGAAGGCTTCATAAATGAATTCCATTTCACAACCCCTGCTAATTAAACTATAACTGATGTGAGATAATTTTAAATGAGACCTGAATGATACTGGGAATTACATCTACATTTGGCACTGATTTTCACTGGAGCAGTGTACATTTAATGTGTGCCAGCTAGAATCCAATAGGCAGAATTTGACAAATGAACAGGATACATCTCTTGAAATAAAATAATGTATTACTCATCAAGAAAGGGAGCAGGGTGTTTGGAATTAATACACTCATTTATTAAGGAGATTTATGGATGATGGCAGGCTTCATGCCTTACAAAATCAGGCTCACCCTGGCTGGAAACCAACTGGGTTGAAGTTGACAAAAAATTACTGCCATTAGAACACTAATAAATAACAATAATGAGGTGGAAAGTCAACTAAAACTCCCTTGAATTAGATTGCAGGCTTGGACAATGAAGTTTCAAATCACATGCTGCTCTAGACACCATTCTTTCCTGATGACATTCAAACGGCATCCAACCACGCAAAGCTGGAGCGCCTCCAATGTAACTAGAGGCAAACACACCTTCACCAAAGAGATTCAGCCACTAGCATCCTTAGGCAGCAATCCAGATCTTCTGGTCTACGTACTCAGCAGCTCCCACTTCTTTCTGTGAAAGGACAAACTAGATGGAATGACAGAGATGTGTCAGAGTTGCTTTTAACTTTTGCAAATAGTTGTGGTAGAGCGGGACAATGGTGGCAGGCACAGCAGGTTTTTCAACCTAGTCTGAAAACTACCCATCAAGCTACTATTTTTCCTGTTAGGAGGAATTTATGTGCCAAAACAAAAACTGTGGTGATAGACCATGCACACATATATGATGCCATCTTAGAAGAGGCATTCTCTCCCACGTCTCTTCTAAGAATGGACACCTGCACTTTTCAAATTAACTAACCTGTTACCTGATTATTTGGGGTTGCACTTTTGGGTGATTTTTAAAAAAGTTGATTAATCAAAAAATGGATTAAGATTGCAGCCTTGATGCAAAATCACATCAACATTCGGCCCTCTATCTTAGCCACATGGTTGTCATCCTTGTTTCTGGAATGCTCTTTTGTTTCCTGGCAAAACCTTCCGACTTGCACACTGACTAGCACCCATAAGCTTTATAACTTCTGTGACAGAAGAGGGGGCCAAATCCAGTCTTCTAGCCCTCTCTATCAGGCCCTTGGGAATCTTCCTAGGCCCCACACCCTCTTCAGGTCATACCTCTTGCTGCAAAATGTCTTTGAAAACTAAGTTAAAGCCTTTTGCTGGTGTGGAGGATGGAGGTGTATTTGTGTGTGTGTGTGTGTGTGTGTGTGTGTGTGTGTGTGTGTAGAAGCCTCTCACCTTTGGGTGGCCGAAATGTAGTCTATTGTACAAAAGTTAAATCCATATTCTTTGCTCTAACCACTTCTACCTTTGCTGCTCTACTCTCTACTGCAAAGTTGCCCGTGCGGGAATGTGTCCCTCTGACTCAAAATGGTTATTCAGGATGCCTCCATTTGATCAGGTCTCAGGCTCTGGTAAAGGCAGAAATAAGGATGAGAAGGAAATGCTTCTATCCACTGCAAAGGTACAGTTATTGTAACCTTTGAAGAACAAGACATTATCAGGCAGTGAGAAAGACAGGAAATCATGTAGCAGGGGCAATTCCTAAAGAAGGCTCCCCACAAACACCTATTTGCAGCAGGGAAGGGAGGATGCTGCAGGCAGGATGTGGGCGCCCACATCTGAACTGGGGGTCAGCGATTCTTCACTCCTGCTGTCAATTAATCCTCTGCAAGGAGAGCTCCTAGAAAATAACCTCTTATCACTCAGCAGCAAAAGGAATAAAATAATATATCAGCATGTGCAATTTATATTGCTCCAAAAGACTTCTATCTGGTATGTATTGATTCGGCAAGCTCCTGAAAGATATCGATTCTGTCCCTTATGTAGAATGCAGTGGCTTTTGTTTTCCGCTCATTTAAAGAGGTGTCACTTTGAAGCAAGAGGTCTGCTGCAGTAAGTCTGAGAAAATGCTCTGTGATTCCAAGCCTTACATTCTGAGGATCTGCATAAACATCTTCGTGACCAAGGCAGACGCTGACGTCCTCAGACAAACTGCACCGTTATGTTCATACCATGTTTCGAGAATGTGTTTAAGGCTGCCCATGCTTCTTCCCCTGGCCCCAATAAGGACCACAGTGTGGCTTAACCCTTTCCCTGTGCTGTTTTTCTGCTGACAATTTCCCTCCTACCAAAGCTGGCATTTGACCCCAAGGTACAGCAGGATAGGGGGAGAAGGGACAACCCCCTCCCACACAGCACAACCCCAGTCTTGATAAGTGACCCTCTCCAAGTGCCTTTTGTTAACATAAGCATGGTAAATAGACAATAATGGTATTTAGTTAAGCACACGATTAGCTTACTGCTTAGTTGAATCAGCAGCCGCAATTTGTAGCAGCATCTAGCATTCCAAAGATTCAGGTCACCTCCACACCATTTGTTTAAAGCACGTTGCTTCCCCTAAAGTACCCCAGGAACAGTAATTCCCCCCTTTACAGAATGGCAGCTCCCAGCACCCTTAAACTACTGATCCCAGGATTCTTTGTGGGGAAGCCATAGTCTTTTAATGTGCATTGGATGCACTTTAAATGTATGGTGTGGATGTGGTCTCAGACACAGGAGCTGTTCCCAGCTCTACCTTGAGATGCCAGGGAACAATCCTGGGACCTTCTCCATGCTGTGCTTGTATTCTAACAGTCCTTACCCCGAATCCTGAGCATTTCTGCAGTGCTTTTTGAGTGTTCAAAACCCTTCGCATCTATTGTCTCAGTGATAGCAATTGTCTCAGGCAGTCCAGCCAGTCTTAATTCAATAACTGTTAGTGGCATTAGGAGAGACTCTCCTGTCTATTGCAAGCCCAAAATGCAAAGTGCCTTCAGGCAGGGCTGTAGCTAGCGGGTGGTGAGGTGGGCCCCGCCAGGGGCACAGGCGATGGGGGGGGGGACACGAAATTGGCTAAAAGATATGTCCATAAATATAAATATTGGTTATTGCCTCATAAGAAATGGTTTTTAAAAGAGGGTGAATTAAATGGTGCGGGGTGGTGGTGGTTGGAGGAGAGGTGGAAAGAAGAGCTAATTTGTCCCTGGCTAGGGGGTGCAATCTGGACCGTCCTGCCAGGGGTGCAAGATCACCTGGCTACAGCTCTGCCTTCAGGCCCTGCAAAGTACCATGGGCATCCCAGGCCAGTGCCCTACTGCACACATCCTGCCATGGAGTGGAAAGGCAAGTTTAGATCCAATCAGATCCAGGAGGTTAGGAGAGGGAAAGGTGGAGGAAGTAGCTGCCTGGAGTGGTATGTCAAGCTTCCACGGGTTCTGAAACTGGGGGGAAATAAAGTTGCCAAAGTGTGCTAGCCCAGCCAGCTTCTTCCACTTTTCCCAGTAAGTAAACAGGATCCTCTGAAGGCTTTAGGATCCTCTGTGTTTGAAATTACCTCCTTCTGCCACCCCACCCCACCCCAGATGATTCAGTGCATGGTTTAGCATGCAAATATGAACCAACGCTTCCTGGTTCCATGGGTATTTCAATGGCATGGAGTGGTATCTAATGCTAATCCTACGCAGAGTTAACCAATTGAAGTTAATATACATAAGCTAACTTAACCATTCTTTAATTTCTGTGGGTCTACTCTCAGTAGGGTTTAGCTGGATACAACCTGGAGTCTCACATTTCACTGAAGCCAAATACTGAATCCTACCAGAAACCTAGAACAATGGTCAAACTGTAAGATTCTTAAAAGACCTTAATAAGACCTTGGTATTTTATAAGCCCCTTGTCACCTCAATCTCTCTCCTGTTTCTATTTGGCTTCCACAGTGGCTGTTTTCTGTCAGCTTTCACTTAGTTTTTATTTGGATTCTTTCCCTCAACCATTTATTTGTTAGATTTCCATCTTTCTTTAAAAATTAACCTTGGGGCACATACTCACATTATGTTGGTATTTTAAAATTGAGAGCCATGCTTTCCCAGAAATATAAGACACAGCTAAGGCACTGGACTTTTATTGTTATTGAGCCAGTCTAATGAAGCAAGCCTCATTTAATTTAAACAAACAAACAAACAGCAATGTTTGTTCCATCCGATCTGTAAATGGCATATTCCTTTAACCTTGCTCTGTAACCAACAGCCTGTCTAATAATTGGCTCATGGTAAACATGGGGAAATATGGGTGTCAAAGACCATTGGGAAAGATCAGATTGCAAATGACTTTTAATTACATTGTGAATGTATATAAATAAATAAAACCCCTCATTTTCCCCTCCAAAATCTGTGTGCTACCCTTCTCAAAACCCTCCCCATGGTAAAGAACTGAAATGAAGCAATAAATACAGAAGCATCCTTGCACTTCTTCTTTAACAGGTTGAGCAGGGATTTTTCTTGACTGGGGAAGGGGAGATCTGTGTTCATCTTCCTTGCTGTCTGAACAGATTTGAAGCAGATATTATTTCGAAAATTAAAGTGGGCCTCTCTGTTGAAATTATTTGGAAAGATGAAGCAGCCAGAGTGAGGTCATCTGTTGACCCACGCCAATTTTCTAAGATGTTAATTTACAGGAAGTGCTAAATAAGGTAATGAGTTAACATGGGCAGATGGTAGTTTGAGAATTAATGGCTAAAACACTGGCTCAAGGTTTCATTTGAGAAACATGAAGGGCTGTGTTATCATGATGCTATAAAGGATGACACAATATCACTAGCTGCCAGGTCTCTTCTCTTTTTAGATTTCTTCATATTTTCTTCAGATGCATCCACAGCATGAATGAAGCTTTGACAGGATGAAAGCAAATGGAAAATGGCATCAGTCCATGTTTCCTCATGAGAGAGAATGCAGCATAGCGTGGAACCTGTGAACCAAAAGTGCTCAATTCCAATCTTATTTATCCTTGTCATAAACAGCCCCTCAAATTTTAGTGTGAGTTTGGAGGGGATATGATAAGATTGGCCTTTTGGGTTTTAACTTGTGGGTGGCAGAAAAACGTTCAGGCTTTGTGCCACAAACAGCATGGGACTAGCAATGGATTTAGACTGGGAACCAACACAGATGTATGTGTGTGTAAAATTCAGTCAGATAAGGAATTGCCCTGATTGGTCCAGAATCTCTCTCTCTCTCTCCCTTTATGCTCACCAATGTATGGTGAGCAGGGGACATGGTGACTACCAGTGGTGGTTGATGGCCATTGTTGCTGGTAGGGCAGAAGGCAAGGAGCCCAAACAGTAGGTGGAGCCAGAGTCAATGGCAGGCAGAGCCAAATAATGCTAGTTGGTCTCCACCCTCTTTCCTGCTGAGTTGTACAAGGGTAACACTGAGAATGAAAAAGAGGAAGAAGCTGACAAACAGTGCTATCCCTTGGACCAGTTGTAAGTAGGAGGGCAAGCAAGGGCAGGCTGGTTGAGGGCAAACTGAGGCTGGTGGGGCAGTGCCTCATTTGCCCTGATGGACCAGCCTGCAATGGTTACTTACTGCACATGTTGGCAATGAGGCCAGTAGGCAACATGTCCCTCCAGGTGTGAACCCCATTCCCCCATAACTCAGTTCTAAAGGTGTGCGCGCA
Organism: Podarcis raffonei; assembly: GCF_027172205.1. NCBI lineage: Eukaryota > Metazoa > Chordata > Lepidosauria > Squamata > Lacertidae > Podarcis > Podarcis raffonei. Next base: position 77,972,536 of record NC_070604.1, on the reverse strand, counting down.
GAATTTTACATAGGCACTTGCCCTTTCCTATCCACACACACACACCCGCTGTAACCTGTCACGCACACACTAAAGTCACTCCTGAACATTGAGTTCAGGAGCAGAAGAGCAGCTTCTGAAGGAGAATGGGGTTGGGGGCGACGTCACATGTGTGATGTCAGGACCCCGGGAGGAGCCAGGGAGCAGAGCCGAATGCAGTGGCAGCACAGCTTCAGTGGTTGTGGCTCCTCCTGCTGCTGCCGCCACCACCCCTTTTCTGCCACCTCCTTTCCCTCTGTGGCAAGAGGAGAAGGAGCCAGCCACTGAAGCTGCATTGCACGTGGCTCTGTGCTTGGCCTCCTCCACTTTTGAATGTTTGGGGGTTCCCTCTGCCCAAAAATATTGGGGGCCCAAAAGGACTTGGCCCCTAGGAATCGGCGCCCCTGCTCCAGAGCAGTGTGTGGCATAGCACAGGGGCTACAGCTGTGGGGGAGAAATTTGTGGCCTCCAATACTTGAAAATGGAAGAAGAAAGTAATATCGCTGAAGTAGCTGAAGGATAATGCCCGCAGTTTGAAAGGATGACATTGTTGTGCAAAGTCATAGGATTGGTTTTGTAACAGATTACATCGGAGGTCAATTTTCTCAGAGGATGGCATTGATTACTGCAGTTAATAGCATGCAATATAATTAGCAAATCTATAGCAGGCTCTGGGTGTGAGCGGAAGGGGTTTGTGATCTCCAAAAGGTTCCCCAGTCCATTTTTTCAAATTGCCTTTAATAAAGACTGTGGAGGGGGAACCTTCAAAAATGTGGAACTTTTAACGAGGCAGAAAGATTTGATAACTGGAAAAGAAGCTGCAGCATTATTAGATAGAATCCAGTGTTATTACCTGAGGTGTCTTCAAAGTGAACGTACTCCTGACTCCAAAAGACTCTGAAGAAACTTGCCAGACCCCACATTTATTGTAAAGTACTCTGGGGTGGGTTTCCCTTTTCTTCTCCTCTAACCATCACAACAAATGTGTTTGCTGAGGGGCAGAATCACATCTGAGCACTGAGAAAGGACAATATTCCCAGCACCAGAGCTGCTGCCTTGGGGAGAGGCATTTGAATCCCCCTCACAAAGGTAACTCCTGCACATTAATTGAAGCTGTCTAGAGAGGGGACAGCTATGCTGAAGATGTTCACAAAGGCATCAAGAATGGGTAATCAATCTGACAGGATAAACAGGGAATTTTGTACATTGCACTATCAATAGACATTTTTTCCAACGTATTGACCATTGTTTCTATGCTTATTGACCAGGTCTGAATTTTAATTCTCCTCCTTTATTCAGAGATAATAATAATCATCTCTCTTCCCACAACACTAAACATGTTCCCTGCAGGTGGGCAACCCAAGACTTACGTATACAGTACAGCTGCAAATAAAATGTTTTGAATGTGTTGTAAAGTGCAATATACAATTGTGACACCAGATAGTGACTGTGAGCTATAGCAAATTCAATGAATTTTTCAAAACGATTTTTAAAAAGGCATTTTCACAAAGTTTTTAACATGTGCGTAGTTTTCACCCTGACTTCAGTTTATTTAGTCTCTGACTCCTTCAGAAGCTGCCCCATTTTTCCACCCTATCGGAGTTTTTGCCCTTACCTTTATATCATTTTTCATTTTTCCTGGCTTTCCAAAGTGCTCTCCCCCCATCTGTTTAGTTTCAGAACTTAAAGAGGCAATGTTTTATCTGATTAAATACTAATTGATGGCTATAGATATAGCTATTTTTTTTAAAAAAAACCATTTTTCCTGGTTGTATGGCATGAGAAAAGGGTGCTTTCCCCTTAGCTGAGAACAAATGCTAGGCTTCTGCCACATATACTGTACGTGTGTTAAAGGGGAATGTAAGTTGAGTGGTTAATGTCCATAACAGCTGGTCACTGTGCATGTTCACTAGGCCACATGGAGAATTCAGCTCATTACCTTTCCATAATGAGGGAATTGTGCACATTTCCTAGTTAGTATACATAATCCCCAACAGGCATGATGGAATGTGTGTATCTTGACTGCAATATGCACAATCTCCAGTCACTATGCACAGTCTCCAAAAAAACCATGCATTTTTCTATTTCTTGTTCAGAAGTATGCAATCTGTGGCCCCTAGGCTGTTTCTGGCCCCCTCTGTAATCTTACACAGCCCACTACATACCCTCTCACTGATCACCCAAACAGCAGGAAGAAGGGGGAGGAGTCTACATAAAGATTAACTTATTTCTGCAGTTCAGCCCCCTTTTCACCACTCACAGCTAGTCCCCAGTCAGTGGAGCAGAACAGCTCAAGGGGGGATGTAAGGAGAACAATATTTTAATTTGTATTTACCCCTTAATAATATCTGTAAAGGGAAAGGGACCCCTCACCATTAGGTCCAGTCGTGGCCGACTCTGGGGTTACGGCACTCATCTCACTTTATTGGCTGAGGGAGCCAGCGTACTGCTTCTGGGTCATGTGGCCAGCATGACTAAGCCACTTCTGGCGAACCAGAGCAGCGCACGGAAATGCCGTTTACCTTCCCACCAGAGCGGTACCTATTTATCTACTTGCACTTTGACGTGCTTTCAAACTGCTAGCTTGGCAGGAGCAGGGACCGAGCAACAGGAGCTCACCCTGTTGCAGGGATTCGAACTGCCGACCTTCTGATCGGCAAGCCCTAGGCTCTGTGTTTTAACCCACAGAGCCTCCCATGTCCCAAAATGATATCTGTAGAGGCCCATAAAACCCCTACCAAGGGGATCGTGCAAAAGCTCCTGTTACAAGTTTAAATATTAACTTTCCATTTAATCAGGATAACAAGATGAACAAATAAGATGTCTGGAGTTTTAAGGGTGCTGAAAGTGTTTAATAGAGCTTTTGTAGCTGTGTGTGTTAGAAATGGGTGGCATTTTTACACAGATATTGGTCTTCAGAGACAGCTTGTTGACAAATTAGGCAGATTTTATGGTAGAATTCTATAGTCACACAGTGTTTAATTGCTGTTCTTGTAAAAGCTTTTTCCTTGAAGGTGTAAAAGCAATGGAGGGAGGATGATTTTGAGTGTTAAATGGGGTTTAAGCAACCTTTCTGTCTCGTCTTCCCACCCCACATTTCTCCATGGGAACATCTGGCTTCCTGAAGATACCTTTGGTGTTTTTATTTTTGTTATATTTTTGTGTGTCTTAAATCATCAGGGGAAAGTGTTACCAAGGGACTCAGCTCTTTCAGGGCTGGTGTGATTGTGGGCAATGAGATGAGACAGGCTTGTGCGAATCAGGAATACAGAAACATGAGCTGAGGGTCAAGGTAGATGTGGTATTCATTATTCACATCTTCAGCCTTAGTGTGAAAGATTTAAGACAACAAATAAAACAAGGAGCAAGCTAGATCAGGACTGTGTCTCAAAACCTTTGCCCCCAGGGTGGCCTAGTTCAGAATCCTCCTTCTGCACCCAAATGCTGGCTATTTGCAATGGGGGGGGGGCTATCCCATTCAATCACATCCAGTATGGTTTTCAGAGCACTGGGAGTGACAGGCTACTGAGCAGAGGCAGAACATCAGCAAACATTTTCAGCAGGGGGCCAGTCCACTGTCCCTCAGACCTTGTGGGGGGCTGGACTATATCTATATCTATATCTATATCTATATCTATATCTATATCTATATCTATATCTATATCTATATCTATATCTATATCTCTATATATCTATATATCTATATATATCTATATCTATATCTATATCTATCTATCTATCTATCTATCTATCTATCTATCTATCATCTATCATCTATCATCTATCATCTATCATCTATCTATCTATCTATGAACGAATTCCTATGCCCCACAAATAACTCACAGATGCATTTTAAATTAAAGGACATGTTCTACTCATGTAAAAACACGCTGATTCCCGGACCATCCACGGGCCGGATTTAGAAGGCGATTGGGCCGGATCTGGCTCCCGGGCCTTAGTTTGCCTACCCATGGTCTATCCCTTGACCACAAGAAGCTCTCCCTAAATCCCTCCATGATTTCCAGGCATCCAGAACATGATGTCCCTTTCTATTTTCAGACTTTTTGTTTTTAAGTTATCCCTTCCTTCCTCTGAACTTCCTGGCCCTGACATGGCTACAAGTTACCAGTGGGTACTCATTTCCCCGCTAAGCCTTGAAGGTAGATTCTGAGGTGGAATGGAGAGAGGAGGGATACGCCTCTCCATCCTTCACCCTGAAATCCTGAGAGCAATTGGTATGCCCTGCAGGTGTAATTAATTCAAGAAAGACAAGAGGTGTAGCTGCACATCATACATGAAGCACCACGTGTATTTGGACCTAAGAATAGTATTGCAAAGAACCAGTGTTGGGGAAAACACAGCCATCTAGTCTGCTGTATGTACGGTGCCAATGTCAGGGAAGATCAAGGGGAATGGGATCAAATGCAATTCACATGATTGTATAGAGACAGCACTGGGTTGCTGTTAAGAGATGGCAGATAACAGGGTCGTCCCCGCCCCCCGCCCCGTTGCACTGTTAGGTTTTATATTTGTTCTGCTACACTGATATGTGAGTGAATTATTTAATGGTGCCACAAGACAGCACCTTACAGTGTTGTTATTGGAAAAACTGTACCTACTTGTGACATTTATCAACAAAACAGTACATGACAGCTTCTTTTTCCATCTCTGCTTCTTCATGATGAAACTGGATCAAATTCATTAGATCCCCTCTTGGCATGACACATAGTCAATTCTTGGTATGAATGGTGTGTTAACATGAAGGGGGCAACAGGGTCATGCTGGATCTCAGAGTGCACATGGGATATAGCAACATCCCTCACAACTGTTGTATCTACACCTCCACCATTACTGTCCCTTTGCTCTTAAACTTAAAGCGTTCCCAGCTTGTAATACTGATGTACACAACTGCCATATTATTAAAGGTTAAAATAAAACAAGGAACCGCAAGGAGTCATCTGTGATCAGCTCACGCCTCTCTATTTGCAGAAACCCTACCCCTCTCTTCCCCTCACAGAACCACAATTCTCAAACTTCCCTGGGAAGATGGATTGACAGTTAAACAACTCTGGGAATTGTAGCTCTGGGAGGAGAATAGGGGTCTCCTAACAATTCTCAGCATCCTTAACAAACCACAGCTCCCAGAATTCTTTGGGGAAGCCTTGAGTATTTTAAGTGGGGTCATAGTTCTTCAAATGTATGGTGTGAATGGGGTCTGGGTGAACAAAAATGTCTTTGCCCAGCGCTGAAAAGATACCAGTGTAGGCATCAGAAGAACATACCGGTGGAGCATTCTGTAATTTTTTTGCAGGGTGGGGGGACAGAAGAGAAGGCCCTCTCCCTCATAGCCACTTTTGAATATTAGAGTGAGGGGACACTTGAATAAAGTCTCTCTTAATGATGTTGGGAATCTGACTGGCCACTATGGGAACAGAATGTTGGACCATCAGGCCTCTTCTCATTCTCTTATCAGATGATGTTGGTGGGTACTTATGGGAAGATGTGGTCCTTTAGGTGCTAAGATTCCAAGGCACACATAGGGCTTTTTAGGTCAAAGCCAGCACTTTGAATTGGCTATTAGCAAAACCCTCTTCTGTTGGATAACATTGTGCCTTGGCTGCAAGCCAGCAGATGATACCAGGGAAGAGGAGCACCAGAGTGCAGAACGTTTTCACACTGAAGCTCCTTTCCTGCTCATGCAAAATGCAAATCATCAGTTTATATACAGCTCGCTGTTCTCAATTCAAAAACATTTCCCCTTCAAAACAATTTGAGCTGCTAGCAGAGAGTGAATCCATTTGCAAACATATGAAAATGCATAATACAATCTCTCTTTTTTGGAAGCACCTTTCATTACAGCAGTTGGAATGTGTTAAGATATCCTGACTAGCGGTATTTTGACTGCCAGCACTAAAATATGCTCAGCAAAAAAACAAAAACAAAAAAAATTCACCCCCACCATCTGCTCCACCTGGAAGAGACCTCTGCTTCAGAAGGCAATGCAGCCTGCTAGCTATTGAACCCAGTTAACTGGGTAGTGCTTGCCTTCCCTCTTCTTTTTCAAATTCCCAGCAACTTCTACCTAACTACACTGGGCAGAATTCTTTGAGCAGGAAAAATGTGCTTTAAATGTCCTTTAATTATACAGTGTGCATACAGCCTAAATTGCCAAGCACACAACAACCAGACAGTTCTCAAGGGTTGAACCAAGTTATCTAGCTACCTGAAGCAAAACAACAAAAAGAGGTTTTTGAGACTGGCCTAGTTGCTTGGCAGCTGAGGCAGAAAAGCCCATAAGCACCTCTTCTTGGGCGGAAAAATACAAGAATGATGCATTCAGCATTTCCATGACACCCCAAATCAGTTGCCTGAGGTGGACCCCTCACTTCACCCATCGGTAGGACCAGCTCTGGTTGTGCTTAACTTAAAGACGCTTGTACATCATACGTTTAAAGCACCCACCCACATGCATACCAAGAACCCTGGGAACTGTATTCCACTCCTAACAAAGCTTCAATCCCCAGTACCCTTAACAAAATATGGTTCCCACAGGAGTCTTGTGGGATTGCTTTAAAAGTATGGTGTGTGCACCCACTAAGAAACGCATCAGAGTAAATGGTGTAACGGAAAGAAATAGGAACTCCATCCAGCTGTTGTTTTTAAAGCACCTATTTCTTTCCAAATTTCTTTGCACCAAGGCTCAAATGTTACAAATACAATGTTGCTCCTTTCCATCATTTCCAGGAACCTCTCAAGGAGACCCTCAGGGGAAAGCTGCTGTCCTTTCCGCTCCCACCCCCACCATGCGCTGATGGAGAAGGAAGATTTAATTGTTTTCTCCAGCAGGTCAGTCAGCAAGAGATGCCAGGAGGTTCCAAGGCAGAAGCCCCTGGGCAAAACCTCTTTTGTCCTCTGTTTGAGTGCTTAGCAAAATCGGAGAAAAGACATGCAGCATGCCTGACCTTGAAAAACATTCAGCCTGATCCTGTGCTTGCTTACTTGAAAGTAAACTGCACTGGTTCCGATGGGTCTTACCCCCTATTAGAATTTCACCAAATATTTTCCAAGCAAGAGAGAGCACCCAAATTCTCCCACAGTTTTCTCCAAAACCAAAATTTTAAAAGTTTGATGGAACCTGGGGGGGGGGGATTTTGGCTCAGCCCTAACTGAGATTTAACTGGAAAAGGATGCCAGCTACAGCTGGAATGTCACATTCGTGCCAAAACACATGGCTTGTCCTAGGCATATTACCCTCCACTTGCCAAAGTGACTTGGAGCTACACATCTCTTGAAAGACTTGAGGTGATACAAACTTTTCCACAGAGTTTGCTATGTGATCGTTGTTTCACATGCACAAGGCCTACTCGGTCATCATTATGAGCATGCTGTACATCAAGTCAAGCCATTGGTCCATCGAACTCAATATTGTCTACACTGACTGGAGCAGGGTTTCAGTCAGGAGTCTCTCTCACACCTATTTGGAGATATCAGGAACCGCACCTTTCATGTGCAGAGCAGGTGTTCTATCCCTCAGCTACAACTTCTCCCCACATGCGTGAGTTTACCTGCACTTGCACCACTAATATTGCACCACAGCTGCTTTTCAGTAGCGTAGTATCTCTATGCATCTTCCAAACATGATCAAAGAATCGTAGAATTGTAGGATGGGAAGGGACTCCAAGGGTCTTCTTACATGCGTGTAATATGGACCATTTGAATGGGGAGAAATAGCACCAAACTCCAAAGATTCTGGCGCATTCCATGCAGTAGCAATTGGTGGGCCAGCAGCGCTTCCACCATTGTGTCACTGCAGCTAACAAGGAGGAGTGAGACTGGTGCTGTGCAAATGCACAAGTGGAGCCAAGTTTCCAGTACATTGGCTACCTTGTCCCTCCTGCTCACCCTCCCAGTAAACCACAGCCCTGCCCCACTGACCACTCCAAATCAAGCCTTTCATGAAAGTATCATTTGGGAAATACTTCTTTTGTACCAAATACTTCTAGTGGCTACATCCTTTCCCCACCTCTGAGAATTGCCTCCAGAGACTGTGCCAGCTCTATGGCCTTATCAGATTTTATTATTTACAGCCTCCTAAAATGCCAAACGCCTAACCTTTCCTGGCTGTTCTCAAACACCCGCGGCTCTTCCTGCACAGGCAGCTCTTCCAGAAGCCGATTAGAAATGGCAGTGCCATAAATGCGGCTGTAAATTGTGCCCATAACTGCACAGGAGAAGGTATTGTTTGATGCAGCCACAGAAGCCTTTCATTGTGTGGCCTTCGCTGCTGGTAGTGACTGAGATTTTACCCAATAAAAGCTCTGTTTCTTGGTGCAAATGCCGTCCTCACATCCTGTGTCATCCATGCATACATTTCACTTTAGCAATACTGTCCTATCCTCTTCAGACATTGCTCTGGAAGTACAAATGCAGGTGTGTGAGTCACCCAACACAACATGCTTCTCCTGTGGAGTCTCCTAACATTTAAGGTCACTCCGAAAAGGCGCAGGTCACAGTGGCTTTGGAATCAGACCACAATGCCATAGTTAGCATTTTCTGTACCTAGGGCAGGATCCTGAGTCTCCTTTGTGCTGAAGTCATTTCAAATCCCATGCATTTGGGATCATGCATCGTAATAAAGCTGCAGTGGTGGCAGCAGAGGCACAGCTACTGAGGCACACAAATTTCCTATTGAAATCAATCTCATCTTTCATATATGCATTTTCTTCCCAGTGAAAGTAATTCCTCCTGTGTGCTTGGTACACTTTAATAGCCACATTGTACAGAAGTGATCAGTGAAGGTTAATTGTGTTGTTGTTGTTGTTGTTGTTGTTGTAGGTTCCAGGAAGCATTTACATTTTCTGTTTGAGCAGAGACCAGGGGCGCCAACTTGAATAAAATATTGCTGGGGGGGGGCAGGTAAGCCCCACCTCGAATAATCAATCACATGACATGGAACCCACCCATCAACCTTGGGGGACCCCAGTCACCTCAAATATTTTATGGGGCGGGCAAAGGGACCTCAGCCCCTAAGAGTTGGCTCCTGTAGCAGAGACAGTTTGGAGAAGTAAGGAACTGAAACTGTGGCCTGTGGAAAAAAGAAAACCACTTGGAATTTAAGAAAGGAACCAAAATCAAAGGCAAATCCCACTTCTCAATGTTTATATGGAGCCAGGTTTCAAAACAGGAGCCAGCAGCTGAATGTACATGGGTAGGTTCTTCTGGATTTTATTCTAGACATTATACATTATTCTGGACATTATACAGGAGGGTAGGGCCAGTGACCACAAGTGGGCATAACCTGTTCTTGTCCTGTTCATGAGTATTACAACTGCTTAAGAATGCCTTGGCCAGAGACAAGACTGTGACCAAAAACTACTTCAGTGCTGGCTGGTGCCCATTAAGCCTGGAAGCCAGGGATCTCAACAGCAGGTAGAGCCAGAGTCAAGGACAGAGTTGGAAACAGCTAATTTGAGTTTTGTCCTCTTCCTTCTCACTGCTGAGTTATACAAGGGCAACACTGAGAAGGAGGAAACTGACAGGCAATGCCACTCCCTGGACTGACTGTAAGTAAGAGGGCGGGCAGGTGGGGGCAGGCTGTGTTTGGTGGGGAAGCACCCCTTCTGCCCCAATAGACAAGCCTCCACTGCACTTGCTAATATATTGACTCCTGTCTTGGAAGCAGTGAATGTAGCCAAAGGCTGTAACTCAGCCTGCCAAAGCAGAGAAGCCGCGTCTACCTTTGATTTTCTTTGAGGTGGATGTGCCTCATTGCGCTCTTTCTCAGAACACTCTTCAAAATTCTAGAGGATGGCGTGGGGGAGAGATTTCCTTGATATTAGAACATGGACCAATTAAAACCCAGGCATTTGTGAGTAGCATGTGGGAGAGACTGATAATAAATAAGATTTTTTTTAGCAAACAGATGCAGGTTGGAAAAACATATAAAGATGAAAATATGATCTGTAAATATAAAATTATAACCTCACTTCTCGCAGTGAGGGAACCGCCAGAAGGTCCTCGGAGGTGGACCTCAGTGTCCAGGCTGAGTGATGGGGGTGGAGATGCTCCTTCAGCTATACAGGGCCGAGGCCGTTTAGGGTAGTGTGGGTGGTTTCCCCTCACAGGGTGCTGAACTGAGGGGATGCAAAATTGAGAATATCTATAATTGATAAGATCCATTTGAGGGCACCAGATTTTGGCCTTGCACAGGGCGCCATATTATGAAAGATTATTGAGTCTGCCCCTGCAGAAGGTCCCTAGTTAAATCCTTGGCATCTTCAGGTAGGGATGGGAGAGAATCCTGCCTGAAACACCTGGACAACTGCTCCAGATAGGCAAGACTGACGTTGATGGACCAGCCGTCTGACTCAATACAAGGCATCTGCTTGTTCTTTAGGCTACAATCTTATGCCCAATTTTCTGGGCTAAACCAGTTGAACTAAATGGGTCTTACTTTTAAGTAGATTATCTATATGATCAAGGTCTTAGATGTTTCATGGCAAGATGCGGGAGGCTAAAATGGTTTGAATAAATGAAACCAACAAAATAATTAAAAGGCTTCCTTAAAGGTAAAGACAGCAGCCAGCTTAGGTTTATTTTGCCTCAAGCCGGCTTACTGTGCAGCAGGGGTTTATTTTGCTTAGACGATGCACCCTAAGTGTGGCTCACCTGTACTGCAAATAAAACATTACAACTCAATAACACAATGCATTGTCTAGTTGCAAGGCTGAACTTACCATCTGTTACAGCAAGAGGAAGTGGAACTTTGCAGGAAGGCCAAAGCACCCCAAGTACTCTTAGATGGCTATTTTCCAGATGAAAGATACATCTGGTACACTGAATAATCACAAGTGCCTGTTTCATCACATTGAAAGTACAGTGTGTGCCAATGGCAAACATATCCGGCAGATAATGTTGTCATTGTGTCTGGGGAACAGGAAGCAGTTTACCTACATCGAATCTGGGGAAGTGATCTCAAGTGCTTATTGACTTAACTTCTTATTGATTTTTTTCATAGATGTTAACTATGGTAAAGAAATTCTATGTTCAAACAAAACTGACATTAACAGAGACAACAAATAAGTCAGTCTGAGTCTGAGATAGCATCTCCTCTGCTCAGATTCCTGCGTTGGAAGCCCAAGAGGCCACCAAGTTCTCCATATGCAAACAAAGTGGAACTTCGTGTATACCCAATTTTATGTGAATGCTTTCCTGTGGAAGTGAAAGATAAAATACCTGAGGTGGATAAGCAGGTTTGGGACCATAGCTGTCTGATGAGAGCCAATGGAAAAACTATTGGTGACTCAGCTGGCCCAGGGATGAAAACTATGCAGGGAACAACCAATACAGTAATTTGTAACCCAATAACCCTGTCTAATGATGGCAAGCTCAGACATTTTCCTTTTTTTGAATGGGTGTTGTGTTCATTTATAGTCTGCATTACTTGGTCTTTTCACTTCACTTTATAAAAAAATGTCCTTTCCTGTCTCTGATCTCAGGGTGGGCAAATATGCATGCGTCTACACTGAGCTTGCCACATCATATATCTCACAATGATCCAGCACACACACAAATGCCTGCGTAGTTATTAGTCGTTTGGCGTGGGTGACACCATTCTATGTTCCAAAGCACAAGGCACTCTCTGAAGGGTTGCTCTGCCATTTTTAAAATGGGTTGACTCCCTGTTTTAGGTGTCATTCCTGCAATTGGCTTCTTAAATACCTTGCTCCATTTTTATTTTTATTTTTTCGAAAATGCAATCTGGTAATTCAAGCTACAAAGCCCGAAGCCAACTCTGGGTCCCCATAACCAAAAAGAAACTGCATGAAGATGATCTGTGGCAAATGGTTTCTCAAGCTTTCTGAAAAATAAAAATAGTTCACTCTGGATAGATAATTTTAATAATGTTAGTATAGCTGTGATGCTTTCTGCCGGTTTGTACCAAAACAGAGACACCATGTGGTTATAAATCCCATTCTGAGCTCTTTTTTTGGAGCCCAGGTTGGATTGCAGAAGCTATTTTAGCAGCCAAAATTCACTATGAAGTTTGGGTGGACCAGAATTAATGTATCTGCCAACATGTTTCAAAGGGCAAACGCCCCAGAGGTTGGGGGGAAGGAGGGAGGAGAGTGAAACACAAGTATGAAATTATAAAGTCCTTGACCTCAAGCATTCTTAACATTATGAAGCAATTTGTATTTTGATGCAGAACCTTTCCATCATAGCAAAGCATAGTATACTGAACGAATGCTAGGAACTGGGCAAACACACTTCCCAGTAGACAATCATATTAACAAGAACAGTGCAGGGGGACGTGGCTGACTTTGGTATTTAATAGGCATTCAAAACAAGAGCAAGAAAAAAACTGGAGAACATCACAGTTATCAGTGCTGTGTTCAAATTAAAGTTTATTTGACTTTTATGACATTTATATTTCTTTAATGTTATTGAAGCCCAATCTCCAGGGTGTCAGTGAAAGTGTTTTGGCTTCCAAATGACTCTTAATGTGTTCATAGAGACGCTAATGACATTTTGAAAACCTTGGCTTAGAAGCAAAAACATTTCCTTTGGTTTCACAATAGTCTCAAGAACTGGCAAGAGTTAGATGTGGCGTGGAGAGGCGACACCAAGGGAGCTTTTGAAACAAGATTTTCTATAAAATGCTTATTTTAAAAAAAAGTTGAGGATTTCCTGAACCAATGTATAATTTCATTATTGACTTGTTGTCCTTGTGTTGTTGTGAGTTGAGTACTACTGCTACTAGTAATATAAATGGAGCTGGTATCTTTTCCACAGTATTTAAACCATTTAGAATCATGAACATATGGATCAATCACCTTACACGTGATCATTCTTGCAGGGGTGCCCTGTATATTATTGGTAACTGTGTGATTGGTGGCTATTTATTTATTATTTCATAAAATGTATTGTCAGCGCTGCCCAAGGTCCCAGCTCACACAAGACCAACGCTGCTTCTTTCTCTAGTATAAAAGTCTTTATTGAAGTTCAGTTTCACTTCCAGACGCGCAGCGCGCAACGCTACGTCTATACCTTAGACCTTCGAAGTTCCATCTGAATCTCCTCCCCCCTGACACCAGTTTAAGATTCTAGCCTTACTCCACCTCTTCCTCTGTTCCTTCCTTCTCTGGGTCCGCCTGCTAGTCGGAGTCTCAGCCCTCCTAGACTCCTCTGACGCTGAGTTCCCTGAATCTTCTCCCTCCCGCCTTCGGGCCTTTGGACCTGGCTCCCAATCCGGGTTTTCTGCTGTCCCACGCTCCTCCACATTTGAACTTGGCGCGCGCGCGCAGCCTCCCACTTTCCTTCTGACCGTTACACTTGTGTCACTGCTCCCTCTTTCGGGGAGGCTAGCTGGACCTGGCCTTCCCTCCGTTCCCCCACTTCCCGATGGGGGTGTGGTTACCCCTGACTCATCTTCTCTCCCCGCTGGAGGAGAGGCTGATCCTGGCTCATGTGACTCTTCCCCCCCACTGTGCTCTGGTGGGGGAACTGGTCCTGATCCTCCGCTGCTCCCTTGGGAGTCCTCGCTGGTCCCTTGTTTCTGGAGCGTCCCCCCTGGGACCCCCCTCGCCCTTACCAAAGGCGCCCCCTTCTGGGAATCTTCTGATTCGCTGGAGAAGCTCATGGAATCTCTCGGGCCACTGTCATATTCCCCTACGCTCCCTTCTGATTCCTCTCCTCCGCTCTCTATTTGCTCTCTCCCCTGCGCTTCTGTTCCTGAGCCTCTGACATCCATCCCCCCCTCGAAGCCCCCCCTCCCTCCCTCCCCCTCTTCGGGTGTGGGTTCCGGGTGCTCCAGCGCTGGGGGTGTGAGTGCTGGACGTCGTTCTCTCCCCCTGGTGTGCAACCGGCTAGCGGGATCAGGCCCCCCCACAATGGGTTCGTCTACGTCGACTTCCTCTGCTTCCATTTCTCTGCTGTCGTGCTCAAATCCAGGATCCTCCCCCCACACGTCCATGTCCTCCTCTCCACCCGGTCCCTCGGGTGAGGCTGTGTGTAAGGGCCCCCTCAGCAGTTCCCTGCTCCACCCCACTTCTGGTTGAGTGTCCCACCAATAGGAGCGGTCTGTGACAAACCCCGAGAGCGACCCCTCCTGGGAGCTCGTTCCAGGCGTCGGCTCCTCATCTGATGAGAAACCCTGGAATGTGCTGGCTGACAGTGTGGGTGTGAAAAGCCAGTCGTCGAAATACTCCGCCAGCATGGGTCTGTGTGGGAAGAGCGAATGGAACTCGTCTTTGAGGTAGTGCTCCTCCACGGCATAGGACGGCACCCACTCGTTGGCGCTGGCCGGGGTACCCTCCCTGGCGAGGAGATATTCAACTCCCTCTTCCCCCCATCTGGAGTCCAAAATCTCCGTGACCTCGTTGAGTGGCGTCGCCCTCTGTGGTCCCTCCCCTGTTGGCGATGTGCTACGTGGGGCTGGTGCGTTCCCTGGCTCCTGAAACCTGTGGGGTGCCTTGTAGGGTGTGAGCACTGACCTGTGAAAGACTGGGTGCATTCTGGAGCCCTCCGGGAGTGTCAACCGGTAGGCCACTGGATTGATTTGTGCCGCGACCTGGTAAGGTCCCAGCTGCTTGTGTCCGAGCTTCTTCTTAGCTAGCGTTCTGGCCGGCACTGCCTGAGCTGCTAACCAGACCCAGTCCCCTACCTGGATGTCTTCCCCGACCCTCCTGTGCCTGTCTGCCTGCATCTTGTAGGCGTGTTTCGCGAGTTCCAAGTGCCTTCGGAGTTGCTCATGGACCTCCTGTAACTCTGCGGCTAAGTGCTCTGCCCCCCGTGGCTCCCCCTCCCCCTCGGTCTCCAACCCCGGGAAGGTTCTGGGATGGCGCCCATTGTTGGCGAAGAACGGTGTCACCCCTGTAGACCCGTGCTTCGTGTTGTTGTAGGCAAACTCGGCTAGCGGTAGGTAGTCCACCCAGGTCGAGGGCTGTTGATTGGCATAGCATCGCAGGTACTGCTGCATGATGGCGTTGACCCTCTCCGCTTGTCCGTTGGTCTGCGGGTGTCGTGCCGACGCTAAGTTGATCTTGACGTTCAGGATGCCCAGCAGCTTCTGCCAGAAGTTCGAGATGAATTGGCGGCCCCGGTCGGACAGGATGGACCGCGGCAAGCCGTGAGCTTTGAACACGTGGTCTATGAACAGCTTGGCGGTTTGTTGCGCTGTGGCCACCTTCGCGCACGGAATGAAGTGTGCCATCTTGGTGAACAGGTCTACGACCACGAGTACCGCTGTTTTGCCTCGCGAGCTGGGCAGATCTGTAACAAAGTCCAGGGCCACTTTCTCCCATGGTTCGAGCGGCGTCTGCAGCGGTTCCAGCAGACCCGCCGGCTTCCTGTGTACTGGCTTGGCCCTCTGGCAGGTGTCACACCTGGAAACGTAATCCGCGACTTCTCCCCTCACCTTGGGCCACCAAAAGTCCCTGGTGACTAATTCCGCCGTCTTGTCCTTGCCGAAGTGCCCAGCGCTGGGCGCGTCGTGCAGCTGCTGCAGGACTCTCGCGCGAAGGTCGTCTCCCGGTACGTAGAGAGCCCCTTTGCGGAGGAGTAGTCCGTCGCGGATCTGGAACTCGTCGTCCTTCGCTGTGCCGTTTCGCACCTCCTCCATCTTGGATTGTGCAAACGAATCCGCCTGTAGCGCGCAACGCACTGCGTCCAGGTCCACGGCGGCTGAAGCGCACACCCACACCTTTGGTGCGAAAATGTGTTTGGCCGCTGCCGGTGCCGCTTCCTCGAGATACTGCGGCTTCCTGGATAGCGCATCCGCCATGATGTTGTTGTCTCCCGGGATGTATTCTATCCGGAAATCGAAATCCGCAAAGAACTCCGCCCAGCGGATGTGTCTCTGGTTCAGGAACTTCGCCGTGCGCCAGTACTCCAGGTTCTTATGGTCCGTGCGGACCTGCACTGTGTGTCTGGCTCCGACCAGGAAGTGCCGCCACGCCTTGAAGGCTGCATGAATGGCCAGCAACTCCCTGTCCCAGATGGTGTAGTTCTGCTCCGACTTGCTGAGCTTCCTGGAGTAGAATGCACACGGTCTCCATTCCCCTTGCGGATCTTGCTGCAACAGGACCGCCCCCACCGCTCTGTCCGAGGCGTCCGTTTCAACCCACATCGGTTTGCTGGGGTTTACGTGTAGCAGCTGTTCTTCGGACGCGAAGAGACGCTTGAGCTTCTGAAAGGACTGCTCCGCCTGGTCCGTCCAGGTGAACTTCTTCTTGGAGCTGAGGGTGTCCGTGATGGCCGCCGTCTCCTTCGCGAAACCCTTGATGAACTTGCGATAAAAGTTGGCGAAACCGACGAACTTCTGGACCTCCTTCCGATTGCGCGGGCTCTTCCAGTCCAACACCGAGCGGACCTTGGTGCTGTCCATGGCGAGTCCCTTGTCGGACAGCTTGTAGCCCAGGAAATCCACCTCTGTCGTGTCGAACTGGCACTTCTCCAGCTTGGCGTAAAGTCTGTGCTCCCGTAGTCTCTGCAGGACCTCCTTGACGTCCTCCTCGTGCGCCTCCTGCGATTCCAAGAAGATCAGGATGTCATCTAAGAAGCAGACGCACTTCTTGTAGAGGAGTCCCGCTAACACATGGTGCATGAAAGCTTGGAAACAATGGGAGCCATTTTGGAGACCAAACGGCATGACTCGGTATTCATAGGTTCCTAAAGGCGTAAACATGGCTGTCTTCCACTCGTCGCCCTCTCGCATGCGTATAAGGTTGTACGCCCCTCGTAGATCCAACTTGGTGAAGATCCGTCCCTTCCTCACCGTCGCGAGCAGGTCGTCAATCTTGGGCATGGGGAATGCCGTGGGCTTTGTCCTGGAATTGATGATCCGATAATCCACTATGAGCCTCCGTTCGGGCGTGTCCCTCTTTTTCACGAAAAACACGGGACTGCCCCCCACTGCTTTGGATTCCCGGATGAATCCCCGCTTCAAGTTGCGATCTATGAACTCCCTGAGTTCTTGCATTTCGTCTTCAGACATGGAGTACAGTCTCCCAGTCGGCAGCGTTGCCCCCGGCAGGAGGTCAATCTTGCAGTCGTAGGGCCTGTGGGGAGGCAGCTTGTCCGCTTCCTTCTCGCAGAAGACTTCCAAAAAGGCCTTGTACTTGTTGGGTACCGCTTGTACCATGCCTAGGTGTAGCTGCGGTTCATCCTCTTGCCCCTCTTCTTCCTGGCAGGTCTGGATGCAGTGTGCTGCGCAGTAGGAAGAGCAGAAGGTCAATTGCCGCTGGTACCATGCTAATGCCGGGCTGTGCCTATCCAGCCAACTCATGCCCAACACTATGGGCGTGTCCGACAGGTGGGTGACGTTGAAGCTGATGACTTCGCGGTGGTTCCCAATTTGCATCACCAGAGGCGATGTCTGCTGTACCACCTCTCCTCCCAGTATCTTCCTGCCATCTACCGTGACAACATTTAGGGGCATCGTGGCTGGCAGGAGTGCTATGCGATGCTGCTTGACGAAGTCCACTCCTACAAAGTCTGCATTGCTACCAGAGTCAATGGTAATAGGGACCTCCAGGGTGAGCCCATCGGGCAGCTGGAGCGATGCGGTGAGTTGCACCACTGGTTTGGGTGGGAGGGGGTCTGTGGGCTGCAAAATCTCTGGGGGCTGCTTCACTGACTCACCTGGTTGACCCCCAGTGCTGTTGTTTCCAACCAGGCTCCGTCGTTTCCCTGCAGTTGCTCCTCCTGCTGAATTGCTCCTTTTACAGTTGCTGAGGCTGCAGTGTGCTTCTGGATCCTCTGGGGACACTCTTTGGCCATGTGCAGTGCACTGTCGCAGATGTAACACTTCCTGCTCCCTCTAGGAGCCTTCGCCTTGACTGCTCCTGGTGTTTGGGCTCTGCTTGCTGTCTGAGCCCTGGCACCTCCTATCTCCATCGGCTCTTCTCCCCTCCCCAGCGGAGGCGTGGATTGAGCGCGCTCTGTCTCTCTGGGTAGGAAAGGAGTTGTTCTGGCTAGCGTGTTTGCTCTTCACCCCTCCTCCTTGCTCCAAGGGCGTTCTTCCAGGCGCACCCCAATTGCGAGCGCCCTTTGGACTACTTCTGTGGTGCTTTGGGGCCCCTCTCCCCTCGCCAGCTCATCTTTCACGGCTCCATTCAGCCCCTCCCAGAACAGATCCCTGACGGCAGCTGAGTCCTTCTGCCAGCCCAGCACATTTACTAACCCAAAAAAGCGGGAGTAATACTGGCGCACCATTGCTTTCCCTTGCCGCAATCCATGCATTTCCCTTCTAGCCACATCCACATCTACCGTTGATTTAAAGCAAGCGTCCATAGCTTCAATAAAGGTGCTTGAATCTTTGAGGGCGGGATCATTTTCGCGTAATAAGGTTCGCAGCCACGACTTAGCTTCCCCATGCAGATGAGTGATTATGAAACCCACTTTCTCCTCCTCATCCCTAAAGTCTTTCCGAAGCAATTTGAGCGCGAAAACTACTTCTGCTCTGAAGTTAGGGTACTGCTGCAGGTTCCCGTCGAAGTGAGTTACTATACTGGCCCCCCGTTTCCCGAGGCCAACTCCCTCCGGCTTGGCTCCTAGCTGCCCCTCCTTTCCCCAACTGTCCCACCTGGCTTGCAGATCCTGGCAGAGCGCAGCTGTTTCTCCTTCCTTTTTCTTAGATGCGGCCAATTCTGCGTAAAGCGCTGAGACTGCCTCCTGCAGTTGCGTCACTTTCTCCTCTGTAGTCATCTTTGCCTATCTTCGTCAGCTTGCAAAACACCAAGTTCTTCCCCCTCGCTGTGCCCACTCACGCTGCGAGGGTTGAATACTTTTTATCGGAGATGGAACTTACTGTCAGCGCTGCCCAAGGTCCCAGCTCACACAAGACCAACGCTGCTTCTTTCTCTAGTATAAAAGTCTTTATTGAAGTTCAGTTTCACTTCCAGACGCGCAGCGCGCAACGCTACGTCTATACCTTAGACCTTCGAAGTTCCATCTGAATCTCCTCCCCCCTGACACCAGTTTAAGATTCTAGCCTTACTCCACCTCTTCCTCTGTTCCTTCCTTCTCTGGGTCCGCCTGCTAGTCGGAGTCTCAGCCCTCCTAGACTCCTCTGACGCTGAGTCCCCTGACTCTTCTCCCTCCCTCCTTCGGGCCTTTGGACTGGCTCCCAATCCGGGTTTTCTGCTGTCCCGCGCTCCTCCACATTTGAACTTGGCGCGCGTGCGCAGCCTCCCACTTTCCTTCTGACCGTTACACTTGTGTCACTGCTCCCTCTTTCGGGGAGGCTAGCTGGACCTGGCCTTCCCTCCGTTCCCCCACTTCCCGATGGGGGCGTGGTTACCCCTGACTCATCTTCTCTCCCCGCTGGAGGAGAGGCTGATCCTGGCTCATGTGACTCTTCCCCCCCACTGTGCTCTGGTGGGGGAACTGGTCCTGATCCTCCGCTGCTCCCTTGGGAGTCCTCGCTGGTCCCTTGTTTCTGGAGCGTCCCCCCTGGGACCCCCCTCGCCCTTACCAAAGGCGCCCCCTTCTGGGAATCTTCTGATTCGCTGGAGAAGCTCATGGAATCTCTCGGGCCACTGTCATATTCCCCTACGCTCCCTTCTGATTCCTCTCCTCCGCTCTCTATTTGCTCTCTCCCCTGCGCTTCTGCTCCTGAGCCTCTGACATCCATGTACCACTTGATAGCTTTTTTTAAATTAAACAAAGCTCAAAGCAGTTTACAAAAGGATAAAAGCAGGAAAATCAAGAAAAAATTACAGCCATACTTCAAAACATACAAAGTTAAAATGCTAAACAGGTTAAAATTACCTCAACTTTCTAAACATCTGGGTTGTCTAAACACCTGCTTGATCTTAGTAGGCAAGGAGTCCCAAAGTACAGGTGCTGCAATGCAAAAAATCAAGTTCTTATAAATGTGGAATGCTTATTATGTGGCATTTGCGGTAGTGATGATTCCGCAGACAGAAGTGGCCAAGTGGGGTAAATGTGAGGTGAAGTGACATTGTAAGTAAACTGGTCCCAGCTTGTTTAGAGAAAGCAACTCTTAAAGCCCCTGCTGTGGTCCAAACAAGAGAGGCCTCAATTATACCTCTATGAGGGGTATACCCCCTCCTGCAATTGTTCCTTATTATGCAGCTAACTATTTTGGTAAATTCAGTTTCATTGTCCCCCAGTATTTTGGGTTGGTAGAGTTCAGTTAAAGAGAAAATCAAAACAACGTCTTGTCCACCAAGCGGATTGAAGTGAAATTATGAGCACAAAAAGGAAACAAACTATTGGCCAGTATCAAAACCAGTCAGGCATCGCCTGGTATGATCTGTCCAGGGACAGTGGCTATGGAAGTGAAAGAGAACTGACATTTCCTCACACATTCTTCCCAGTATGGTTCTCCTCGTAGAGCAATATTTGATGCAAGTTGAAAGCAAATGAGTATTTGTTCCTGCAGAGATCTTTTGTTTTCAATTATTGGCAAATATGGTGTTATGAGTTTGTGGGTGCCAAACCTCTCTAAATTCTGGGATTCATTAAGTGTTACAATTTAATCAAGGCTCGGGTTGTTGTTGTTGTTGTTGTTGTTGTTGTTGTTGTTTTAATATTCTTTATTGAGTTTTATACTGATTAATTATATACATTTTCCATTTGTTCTTCAAAATATGTTAATTTATACACAAATGTAAACCAAAATAAATCAATACTTCTTCCCACGTGACTTCCCTGCACCTTCATGTGGCTTCTTTCTTCTTCCTTATCTTTTTAACCGTGTTGTTTTCCTTATTTCACTTCTCTTACATTAGATATGTTAGCTATCTGTTGTTTACTTTGCAAACTTTAGTCAAAACATATCAAAGATTTTGTTTGAGAACAATGTTTTTCCAGATATTCTTTAAAACAGTCAAGGCTTGGGTTGTTAAACTGGGTGCCACACTTTTAATCCCTGGATCCCAGTAAGTGCTGAAAGCTAATTAACTCAGGCCAGCCTCCTTACTCCTTCCTGTTTTCACATAGAGGGGAAGTCCTTAACTCACTGAGGGTTTGAGACCCATCAGCAGGAAAATAGATTTGGAAATGTTATGAGGTAAAATGTCCAAAGGACTTGTTAAGATTTCAGTAAGCAACGTGCTGGTTACCTATTTCCTTGCATGGACTTCTTTCTATCTATCTATCTATCTATCTATCTATCTATCTATCTATCTATCATCTATCTATCTATCTATCTATCATCTATCTATCTATCATCTATCAATCTATCTATATCTATCTATCTATCTATCTATCTATCTATCTATCTATCTATCTATCATCTATCTATCTATCTATCTATCATCTATCAATCTTATACAGTTCTAGTCTTCAGTTAATTGGATTCCAGGACATACATTTCTCCAGAGAAATTTGTTGACATGGGGTCACAGCTGCCCTGTGGCAAGGTAAGTCCTGCTGCCACTGAGCTTGAGCTGCTGTGCTTGGAGGAAATAACTGAGCATTTCTACAAGACAGAGAGACATAAAGGGAAGCTTTAGGAAACAACAGCACACTCATCTGGAGAAAAGAATATCTGGAGAGAAATTGCATTCTCGAGAAACCAGGTGAATGGCACTAAAATGTACCAAGACAAAGAAAGAGGGAAATAAACTGTCTTATGGAACCGGGGAAAAGTCCTTGTGTAACATTAAACTGTACCTTGTAGGGACAAATTGAGACCAATTAGGGAGCTGGGAGGGAGTCTGAAGGCCATTCCAGGCACCATTTTCCCCCTGTGCAGCTCTTGCTAATCAGCCAAAGAAGGTTCCCCAGTGCACTTTCCCATTATTGGTCAGTTTTTCAGTGTTCGCAAAGTGAGCCAATCAATTTCCCCTTTAGTTGCTGCCTGCTCAACATCTATAAACCCCATGGTGAGATACTGATGTGCACTACATGGAAGACACTCTCAAATATATAACATAACTATCACAAAACTACCTTGTAAGATGAATTCCCCCCCCCCAAAAAAAGGGGGGAACAAGGTGGCCACATAATTTTCACATGTGATTATATATAAATGACTGTATGCTGAAGTGAAATTCTGGCTTGAATGTTTTCTAACCAGGAGGAACTTCCTGCATCGGGAGACATTTTCATTTGGCATGTAGGAAGAAGGGCTAGGTTTCTGAGTTTCGGAATTGACAGAATGATAGAATTGTAGCATTGCAAGGCACCCCCATGTGTCATCTAGTCCAAAACCCTGCAATGCAGGAATCACAGGTAATCAATCCATGAGAGATGGCCACCCAACCTCCATTTATAAAGCTCCATTGAAGGAAAGTCCACCACATTCCAAGGTAGTCAAGTTCCATTGTTGAACAGCACTTACCGCCAGAAAGTTCTTCCTAATATTAGTCGGAATCTCTTTTCTTGTAATTTGAATACATTGGTTCAAGTCCTACCGTCTGGAGCAAAAGAAAACAAGCTTGCTCCATTTTTCATGTGACAGCCCTTTAGCTATCATATCACCTCTCAATCTTATCCTCTCCAGGCTAAACATACCAGGCTCCTTCAACAGTTCCTCATAAGGCTTGGTTTCCAGATCCTTTATCATCTTGGTCACTCTCCTCTGCACATGTTCCAGCTTGTACCCTTCTTTAATTGAGGTGCCCAGAACTGGACATAATATTCTAGGCAGGGGCAGACTTTGGTCTTTCAAATTTCAGTGGCACCCTGTGCGAGGCCAAAATCCCCGTCACCACTCGCCTTCTGTTCTGCTCAGTTCACTACATCATAGTTGCAACACCCTAGGCTCAGCACCAAGTGTGACGGAATCAGTCACACTGCCCTAAATCCAGGTCTGCTCCAGGTGTTATCATCTGATGGACAGGTGAGTGCAGTTCAGGAGAAATGACCTAAGAAGCCTACTTGGACTGCCTGGTGTGCCAAGATAGACTTGTGAGATGGAGGTCCTCCCCTCCCCCGATGTTAATAAAACTGCATCTCACAATGGCACCACAGTCTCCAGTGACTTCCATTCCATGGAAACCCAATCTGAGGTGTGCACTGACACCTCTGAAATCTCTCACAGCTCAAAGGCTGGGGAGCATATAACAATACAGAAGATATTCTTACGAACTGCAGTGAAACAAAACCAAAAAGCAATCTCTTGGAGGTGGAAAAATTATGGGGGAAGACAAGCTCTTGCCCTGAAAATGAAATGCCAACCTCGCCAAGCAGGAGGTTCTCTGTCCTGCTCAGGAATCTATAGACTGTGGATGGTTAATAGTTAAGCTCATAACAAATTGATTTGGGCTTCCTGACCCTTAGCATATTGAATGACTACTTGAAACAGAGTCATGCTGGTTTCCTGGAAAGAAATGCTACCATGGTGACAAATAACCTGCTCAGTCTTAGCTACAAATATATCTCTTTTCTGCTTAGCAGTAACTGGAGCTACATGGCCTCTGGGCAGCAGGAAGTTTTAGAGGAGTGATGGGCCAGGCCTCCTGCTGTCCGGCCGATGCTGCTGTTCAGAGCAGACAGGGAACATGTGGCCCTCCATAAGCTGTTGGGCTGCAACTCCCATCATCTTTCGCTAGCACTGCTGGAGTTCAACAGCATCTGTGTCTTTCAAAGGGTGAGGGCCTGGTAGTGGTTACGTGAAGGTGCATTTAGTGGGATTGGGGGTGTATTTACGAACCAGGCAGAGGGCCTTCTCGGTAGTGGCTCATGGCCTGTGGAACGCCCTCCCATCAGATATCAAGGAAATAAACAACTATCTGACTTTTACAAGACATCTGAAGGGAGCCGTGTTTAGGGAAGTTTTTAATGCTTGATGTTCTATTGTGTTTTTAATATTTAGGGAAGCTTTTAATGTTTGATGTATAACAGTATTTTAATATTTTTTTGGAAGCTGCTGGTGGCTGGGGAAGCCCAGCCAGATGGGCGGGGTATAAATAATAAATTATTATTATTATTATTATTATTATTATTATTATTATTATTAAGAATTGACTTTTTGATTATCCTGCCACCCTTGGAAGGTATATACTGAGAACATTGTCTACTGTCGCTGGCAAGTGGCTCTTTGAGGCCTGAACAGAGAAAGCTATTTCTTTGCTCTGCAACTTGAGATCCTTGCCAGGGATTAGATTTCAGCATACCAAGCTCTACCACTGAACTTTGGCCCCCATTATAAGATCTGTTCAAATATTAACAATAGCCTCTCACGGGCATCTTTTTTTTATAGATGAGGTCATGATTTGGCAGTGAGTATTTCTAAATATTCCAGAATTATTATTATTTTTAATTTGTGGAGGCACGAGTGAGATTCTGGAAATGATTTTTGGTCTTCCCGGGACAGGTTTCTAATATTTTCTCTTCAGTCTCTCTTACAGCCACACATCACAACCAAAATGCTGTCAGAAAAATAAATGAAATAGTTTATTGCTTTTGGGCTAATGCATGCACGCACATCCCAAAGCAAAAATAAGCATTAAAGTAAGTACACACAGAATGTGTTATCATGAAAAACTGTTTATGAATCTTCCCTCACAAAAGCAGAGCAATGAATTTATTTTAATCCATATGATCTTCCAATGCAGTCAATAGCTTTCACCCTTCCAGTGCCTATTTAACAAATCTGTCGATTCTATATGATTCTATATTCAACAATAGAAGTAGAGTTTTACTGGAGTCGTGTTTTAGGGGCTCCAGATAATGCATCTTCAAATAGCATGTTGTAGCATGTTGTTCTCCTTTGGAAAACTGGCTGGGCAATATCTTCCCACTCAGTTCAGAACCTTATAATACCCCTTCACTTTCAACAGCCGCAGAGAATTTAACCTACATTTCATCAAAAGGCATATCAATTCATGTAAATGGATAAGGGACAAAGAAGGGTGGCGAACAAATCCCCACCCCATGATTAATTTTCCTTCTTAGTTTAAAATTGGCTCTCTGTGAATAATCAACTAAAGCGCTAACAAATTATTTTGCCAATTAAAGCTTGCAACCCCAGTTAAAGGAGCCGGAGAGGCCTTTCAACTTTTGCTCATTGTCTTACCCTAGAGAAGAGGATGCAGTCGGAAAGCAGGTGTAGATAACAGGGTTTGGGCACTTTTTAATTTTTACTTTAAATCAGAGTCGTTTTAATGAGGCAGCTGCTGCCAACAGGCGTAATACAGAGAAGCAAGCCAAGGCACGAAGGCCCTGTCCCAACAGCAGAAGCGAAGCAGATTTGCTTGTTTACACTCAGATTAGTTCTGTTTCTGTAATTTCCCTTCCTTCTCTAAAATGAGAAAATGGCACAGCTCTCAACAAGACAATAGTCTACTGCCAATCACTGTGATTGCAAAGACACGATGTGCAATTTAAAAAGAGCCTCTTTGCCACTTGGTAGGATGAGGGAGATGACCAAAGTCCTCTGGAGTGGACACTGGACTTAGTCCCTCTGTTCTCCCTTTCCCACTGAACAGGTGCAGGACTGAGGAGAGGGGGAGGAAAGCTGGTATTTCAGGGACCAAGGGTGCAAAAGGGGCCAAGGGGCTGACTATCTTGCACACGGTCTTATGTAAATCTTAACAACTTATGTATTTTATGTTCAACGCACGCACAGTTCCGAACAACGATTTGTGAACTTGTGCCGTGAACGTTGCCCCCTCTATACGAACATTCATCCCTGCGCTTTGACAGTATGACAGTGCAGTCACATCTTTTTACACACAGTTGCATTTGTATGTTTTTGTTAGTGAACACCGCATGAATGCAACAAAGTTGTGTGGTACACATTGTGTTGTGTCGCACATGCAAGTTTCACGCTTAAATTGATTGTGCAGGTGCTTCTACTATTGATATTAGAACCAAAGAATTGTAGAGTTCGAAGAGACCACAAGGCTCATCTGGTCCAACCCTCTACAATGCAGGAATCTTTTGCCCAACATGGGGCTCAAACCTGCAGCCCTGAGATTAGAGTCTCATGCTTTACTTGCTGAGCTATCCCAGGTCCCTAGTCTTTGTAATCTTAATATTTTCAACAGGTATGACTAATCATATTTATTACTTACATAAATATGAGTTCACACATTTATTTTATATCCCATGCAACATTTTTAAGGTGGTCTGCCCTTGCTGGTAGACCTGGCATTTTTTCCACCAGGGCCCAAACCTGTTGTTAGTGGCCCTGAGCAGGTGACTGCTGATGTTGTGTGTATATAACTGGAGTTGCATGCACACAGTTGGATTTGGCCCATGGTGGTTGGTTAGCCACTGACCTTGCCTTAAATCAGGGGACTTCTATATGCTGTTGGACTACAAATATCATAATCTTTGCCTACTAGTCATGGTGGCTGGGGCTGATGGGAATTGCAGGCAGACAACTTCTGGAAGGCACCTTGGCGACTGTTGGCATCCGTCTTTCTTGGGAGACAAAGGAGGACTGTGCCTTTGTGGGTGAAGTCAAACCATTGGAGAGTTTCAGCTCCTGCTGTGGCTGGCTGTAAAGGCCAATATGGGAGAGACATGTTTTGTTGCAGCTGGGGCAGATGAAGGCGTCCGGTTGCGCTGCTGCAGATGCACCACGGCGTTTCTTCTCTTTGTGCTCCTCCTCCCAGCGGTCATTCCTCCTCTGGTCATTGCTCTGGAGACACAATTTGACTGCCTGTCTCTAGGCATTGAGCTCATCTGCAAGGGCTTCCCTCAGGGCAAGGTTGATGTTGCCAGCCTTCATGTCACATTTGCAGACATCTTTGTAATGCAGAGTTGGTCTGCCAATGGGCCTGGTGCCTGAACCAGCTCCCCACAGAAATCTTGCCATCTTCCATTCTGTTGACATGACCAAGCTAGCCTAGATATTGCTGAGACAGGAGTGTAAACACGCTGGGAATGTGGACTTGGGAGAGCACATGTTTGCTTGCAACCCTGTCCTGCCTTGTGAGGCCCCAAATCTTCCTGACTCAGCACATGTGGAAGGCGTTGAGGTGTCACTCCTGGCGGTTAATGCTGGATTAAATAAGAGCAGTCAAATATGTGGAGGTGTTGTCTCAGCATTCTGAAACAGCACTGTGTATCAAATGTCTCCTTCACTCTCCTGCCAGCTGAACCTCACCATTCTCAAACCCATTATAATCTGAACTGCATGTCCTCTCCTTCACCCTCCTGGCACAATTCCTGTCCAGCACCTGCTGTTTTCTCTGGTGCGGGGGGTGGGGGGAAGGCAAATGGGAAACTGGAGAAGAATATCTGAAATTCCAGTAAGAGATTGCAAGAGGAGGGCAAATCTTCAGCT
This sequence comes from Podarcis raffonei, assembly GCF_027172205.1. Taxonomy (NCBI): domain Eukaryota; kingdom Metazoa; phylum Chordata; class Lepidosauria; order Squamata; family Lacertidae; genus Podarcis; species Podarcis raffonei. Next base: position 77,945,304 of record NC_070604.1, on the reverse strand, counting down.
GCAAAGAGGTTGGATTCCCCTGCCTCTCTTGGGGGGGTTCTCTGCTCCTCCTAGGTTGTGTAGCCCTCCTATTCACAAATGGTTTACTGTTGCCCCTTAACCTTAGGCCCATGACATTTGCCTCCCAAGCCCTTTCTGTTCTGCATTGTTTTGCAGTTCACCATTGCTAAAACAGTGAGTTGGGCATTTTCCCCACTTGGTTGCAATTTAGATCCTGCCAAGAACTTTTACAAAAATCTTTACAATTGAAAACTCTGTCGGTTATTTTTTTTAAAAAAAGGCTCTTGAAATAAGCAGAATGATGGCGCTCTTGTTTCCCTGTGTTAAAATTACCCCTAACTACTGCATTATATTGTTCACCAAAAGCAATTTTCTTGGACAGAAGTGCTCCATTAGCTGAAAAAGAAGGCATTACCAAACTGCAGCAGTGGAAGAATTCTGACAACCATTAAAAGCAACTAATAAGGAACCAAGATCAGAGTATGTTAGTCTTGCACAGAAAACGTGGCCTGAAGACAAGAACCTAGCAAAACATAAAAATTGACACAGGAGCAATTTAGCCCTAACAATATGCATAAGCTTTTACCTTCTCCCTTTCTATTAGTCATGATCAAACCTTGCTCAGTGGTAAGGAAAGAAAGAGGAAGCGTGTTTTTTGGGGGGTGGGGAAGAGAGGGGAAATATGTTCTTGCCTGAATGGAGGGTAGAAAGAGATGTGTGGGTATGAAGACATTGCCCCAGGGAGGAGGAGGAGGCATCTGACACTACAAACAAGCAGGGAAGCAGGTGCAGCAGTCAGACCCAAATCTGCTGCCAGTCCCCCCCCCCCTCACCAGAAGCGCTGCTTGAGGCAACTGCCTCAGAAAGGGCCATGGTAGCACTGGCTCTGACACAGGGTGTGCATGGCGGGAGGGGACTGCAAGTCTCATTGCACAGGTGAAGGTTGTTGCAAACATGCAAGGAGTTAGGCAAATACTGTCCTTTCCATTTACACAAAGAGATTTTTTTTAAAAAAAAATAAGTGTTCATTTTAGTAGTAAAACACTAATTTAGGAATCCTTGAAGTAAATTTTATACAAAAGGATAGAATGGCTTCATGGGTCAAATAATCAAACAAGATTATTTTGACTTCAATAGCATAAAGGCATTGGAAGTTAGAGGGGGTGGCCTGTTTTAGTTTAATGCTTCTCACCTCCTCCTAGGTGAATTTGAAGAGAAGATAACGGATTAATATTAAGGGTGTTTTTTTTGGTGAATGTCAGCTCAACAGGAGGTGCATGACTCAAAGGGTCCCATGTGAATACAAAATGAATAGAACACCAAAGAAGATGTGGAGTAAAATGTTCCAAAAATAAGGGTCGGGATAAGCCTCCTGTCTAAAATCCAGATACACTACGCTAAAACATAATCAAGCAATAATTTGCTAGCTTCCAATTTAAACAGGAGTGAAGCTTTCTGATGGCATGGCAAATTTTGACATTCAAAATTTAGATTCATAACATGGATGACATAATTCATGTTAATTTCCCGAGTGCGTACTTTATCCAATAGAACCACAAGTATGTGATAGAGCAAATCAAACAATATAGCCCACCAGTGCCCCCTGGTGGTATGAAGAGAGGATGAAAAGATGCTACAGCGACAGATCTACTTCTATGAAAAGCTATTTAATGGAAATAGAAGAAAACTAGAAGTTACTCTGAGAAAGTCCCCAATTTCTCCTGGGCATCTGTTGGTTTATCATGATCTGTAAGTAAAAGATTTAACTTATCTACTATGTATTTTGGGAAATGGTTTGTCTGTCCATTTTTCTTCTGTGGGTATGGCCACCTCTTGAGATATTATTGTCAAACTCGTCATGAGCGTTCTTGAGGTGTGTGTTTTTTTTTGGGGGGGCAATGTGCCATTTTGATTAAAATGGTGGACCAAAGCATGACTTCGGTGTGACGCTGTCCATTTTGGGGTGGTTTCCAATGACAGGTTGTGTAGATTTGGACTAACACAATGGGACCTGCTCTCCTCCTCCCCATTGCAGCTGCTTGTACCCCCCCATCTGGATGGTCTGTTCTGCTGATGAGCTAACCACTGTTGCATGGCAGACCCCATTGATCAACATGCTACAAACACCTTTGGAGGGTTACTATGATACTAGCTCATCCTGCTTTTAATAGCAAATCGGGATCTTGATTTTCAGTGAAGCTGGCCCAAGATGCCATCATGCAGCCAGAGAGAAGGGAAAGCACAAACCGCACACAGAGCTGCTGATCACAAGTCTCTTCATCAATTAGTCTTTCTGTTTGGATTTCATGCCAATTGCTAGCAAAGGAGGTTACAAAGACATACTTAAGTCTATCTTAAAATGGTATCTGAGCTTAAGAGCTCAGATTAGGTAGAAGTTCTCAGATTGCTGGAAAAAGATGAGTGTGCCCTGGCAAGGTAGGAGAATATATAGCTGTGCCCTCCCTGTCAGTGCACAGTGGGAGTGTCTCTCTCAGAGTTCTCTCTAGCAAGTTGACAGGAAAACTCTGTGAGCTTCAGCTCCTATCATGTGCCTGTCTAGCAACACATGAATTGTTAGGTTTGACTGCATTTTAAATATCCCACACTTGCGACTGTCCCACAGAACTCAGTGGGCCTCACTTCCAACTAAACAGATAACGATGGATTGTTTTAACGACGTAGCATTTTAGAAGCTTAAAACAAAGCAAACGTGGGCTTTAATCTATGACAACACTCATCCCTTCAAGAATCAGTTTCCAAATCATTGGCTTTCCTAGTTTGCCATAGAAAACCTCCCTACCTGCTTTTAAATACATATGTGAAGGGGCTCGTGATGTCTCAGCTAAGAGAACAGCTCCAGAATGGCAAACTGCACTGATGTTTTTCTTAAATCTCTCCTTGCCAGCCAAAGTATTCTGCTGAGCAGCATTACTGGGAGTTGTGACAGGGCTATTACTACCACCTAGTGAACATGGAAAGATGCTGGAGGCGATTATGCCCAAAGCACCATATTTTCCTTCCCAGTCACTGCACTTGTCACAGTTTGTAAAACTGCCAAATATCAGTAGGCCGGGGGAAGAAAAAGATTAATCTTCACTTCATCTTTAATACTGTTGGAGAACAATCAGCAGCACAAAGGGCCATCAATTGTTTCCTTTCACTTGCAAAGTTATATATAATTTTAACATCAATTTTTAAAATAATAATAATAATAATAATAATCATGATTGTATGAAGTTGAAAGTATGGCTAATAGTCAGGGATGTAGACTGAAGTTGGACTTGAGCAACATGTGGAAGGGCACAGGACCCCTCCATCCCAGACCCAAATGCTGCTCAGAAAAATGATATTTTACAAACAGATTAACAGAGGCAAAGGGGTGCATGTCCTGAGTACGGCTGCAAGTTAAAGCAGAGATGGGGAACCAATTTTCCCTCCAGATGTCCATTGACCATGGGGCTGATGGGAGTTGGAGCCCAACCACAGCTGAAGGGCCTAAGTGAACAGGTTTGTGAGCAACTCTGGAAGTGTACAAAATTTACATTTTACAGGTGATTGTATCATAAAGCCTTCACCCAGGTCCTAAGCCGCATAGGGCTTTAAATGGTGAAAAATCAACAAAATTGAATCTTGTGGAACCGTGTAGGAGAAAAGCCAATCTCTGTACAAATGATGAAAGTTGCCTAAACTGTGCTTCTCAAACCCATCACTACAAGGTAAGCCCGGGAGGTTACTGCAGCTGGTCTCAAACGCCTCTGAGCAGTCCAGAAAAATGGCCATGGGAACATGTCTACGCCAATGGATATGCCTACGGAATATGACCTGCTAGGATTATTAAATGTATAGGCCACTTCAAAGCATAAAGTGGTGTGCAAGATAAAAACAGAACAAAACACAAAAACGCAAGCCCTGGAAATAATAAAATAATAAAATCAATTTGACGTTTCTAAAAGCAATTCAACCAATAAACAATGAAGTTATTCCCATGGAATCCAAAAGTAAATGATCAGGTCACACTTCGGGGAAAGTCTTCTCAAACATTCCAGCATGAGATGGCTGTATTGATTTCGGCTTGTAATTCATTCCAGGGAGCTGGAACTGCAACACTAAAAGCCTGTTTTGACAACAGCCTGGGGCATTGAAGTGCTGTCTGCAGTGGCCTACTTGAGGAGCACGGTTACCAGGGATATATTGAGTGAGGTGGCTCCTTAGATATCCTTAGACCACCCTGTGATCTTCAGCTGAAGGGTGCTATAGAAATTAATTAATTAATTAATTAATTAATTAAGTCCTTTAGATATTGATAGGGATAAAGGAAGAATGTTTGGAACACTTTTGGGCGCAGACCAATTGGATTTGAGGCTCCCTATCTTGCTTGCAAATTGGAATGAAATTGGAATGCAACTCCCAGATTATTCACTAGGCCCATATTTCACTACACCGTTTCAGCGCACAAAAACATGAATATTACATTTAAAAATGCACATTTTAGAGACTATTTTATGAATGCATTAAAAATGCAGATGTTACGCAAAAGGTTTTTTTAAAATCTGCAATTTAAACGGGGTATTTTTGTGCATCCTTCCATCCTTTAAAAAAAAATCTACAAAAAAGAAGAAAATATTGATCAAAACTGAAATGGAATGGAATTAGGCTACTGAGTCTAACCCTATTAATTAACTCAATTAACTTTACTGGTGATATATGCCTTTTATATTAGGAGGAAGTGGTTCTAATGCAGTTCAAAGGGACAGGAGACAATTGGATAGGAAAACATTATGCAATTGACATGAGGATTTAAACTTTTCAAACGAACGAAACCTTTTTATTGTGGACAGTTCATTTTTGGGGCAGTTTATTCAATGCAAAGCACTCCCTAACAGTTACCTGAAAGTATTGCTCTACATTTTACCACTGATGTTTAGCATAACTTCTAGACAGTTATTTGGGCAGGCAGGCACACATCTTTTTGGCAATACTGTTTTATGACGAAATCAGAACCCACTACACAATCCAGCCAAAATAGAATGTACCTCAAATACAGCAGCTCTGGCAGACAATTTGTATGAGTGGGCGAAAAACAACAACACTCCTGCAATCAGAAGGCAGCGCCTTCCAATTCCTCCACATACTCCATCCTGCTCTAGACTTCGTGGACCCGTCCCAGGAGTGGGTTGGGTTTTTTTGCTGGGGGGGGGGGAAGGAGGTGTGCAGGCTTTTTGTGGAGGCTGTACTAGGTGTGTGTGTATCATTGTTGCATGAGGAGAGGTCAGAACAATCTTCTCTGGATGCAATGCAATGATTTTAAATGGGTGTGCTAAGCAGGCACTTATCTTCCTCTCACCAAAATAAATGGGACTTCACAGAGCATCCATTTAACTTTAATTGCGAAAACGATTTTTTTAAAAAATGGATTTAAACAAACATTTACAAGGCATTTGATTGTGAAACCTGAGATAGTCATGAACAAGGCAAAGAGAAACAAACTCCACGGCGTATTACTGCACAATCCAAAACTAGTCTCTCATTCCAGAAAAAAGGACCGTACACAGTGTCTCCGGATCTCTAGGGGTTTATCATAAACTTCAGATATACACACCAACTACATGCAAGGCTTCCCCAGATTTTCTTATACACCTGAGTTCTTTTATATAAAAGAACTAAATCAGTGTAAGTTTTAAATGATAAAGCACAAAATCTCAATTGAACTGTACACCAGATGTGGTGAACCTCCAGCCCTTGGGCCTAATTAGGTACACCAGGCCTTCCCATTTGGCTTTCCAGGCCATTTGGCTACGCCATGCCCACCTGCTAATCACATGACACTGGGTAATTCAGTTTGTTAGAATGTGGTGCTGAGAAAACCACAGGTTACAGGTTCTATGGGACATCTGCATATTCCTCCATCGCAAGGGGTCAGACTACAGGATCCTCAAGGTCTCTTCCAACTCTACAATTCTGTGATTCTATGAAAAAGGTTCATATATGATGTCAGGTATGGACAGGTAAAAGGCAGCTGGTCTGGTCCAAAAGGGGCTTATGGGGTGCCACCAGTCAGCTGACTGTCAGAAGCCCCATGCACAGCGCTTCAGAACTGTACTGAGCTTATGAAGTGGTGATGATCAACAGTACCTCAAAGCATAGTGCAGGGTTCTTTGAAAGCACTTTGGAGCCTGACAAGCAGCTGATTGTTGGGATTTCAAAGTATCCCCCCCCCCCGCCCGAATCTTTGCAAGTGACTGGCAAAGAGTCCTGTTCTATGCTTTGAAGTCCCACTGATCAGCTGATTGTCAGGCTTCAAAATGTAGCACAGGGCTCCGAGTGTCAGCAGATTGTTGGGACTTCAAACCACGATCTCACTGACATCACTGTGACACCAGGTGCTTGGCAGGTGAGTGGCCCTACCCATCTGTCAAATTTGGCTGGCAGGGGAGGATGAGTAGAATCTGGACCACTGGCCGGATTGTTCTCTTCCCCTGCTCTACCCAATACAAAGGGGCAACATTTTAAAAGTACTATGCAGCACCTAAGGTTTTTTTCAAAAGAAGAAACTGACAGAAATATAAAATGCTTTGAAGAGAAACAATAATCAATAAACAAATAAAATAACTTAATTACTATCTAGTAGACAAAGACCACACAACTTACAACTAGCAGGCAATGTGTCTTAAAATTTTTGAGCAGACATAATACTTTTAAGTCCAAAGAAACACTTGTAATTTCTTCTCTTTAGTCTCTCCCTGCCCCAAGGAGAGTGTTCACCACTCTGAACAAATTAAAACGGAAAACCTTTAACATGTCAGCAAAATACAACATACAATTGCAGCTCATGTCCTTCAGAATTAACATGTCCTTTTGCAATGGAACCTTAGCTGAATATGGAATGCCATCTATGGCTTTGGACTAGAGGACTGCGGTTTCAGTGGTGGGTTCCATTGTCTCAAAATTCACAATGCACAGTCAAACCTTACGCTTAATGATTGAAATAAAGGGCAGAATCCAAAGGGTTGTGTATTGTGTTCCCCATGTACACTGGGGGCTCTTGGCACTCCCCACCCCACGATGCTCTTGAATGTCAGAAGACCTTCTGGAGTGGGACTCAAAGTGGTGCGAAAGCTACAGAAAGAAAGCAAAGACCAGCACATGCGCATGTGGGCTTCCTACTCATGCACTGGGGTCCTTGGCATTGCAGACAAAGTCCTTAAGACAGGAAGACACACAGGTAAAAATACTAACGATGCTCCATTAAAAGGCAATTTCATTTCTTCTTCATATGCAAATCTACCAAAAGGGCACCACTTCTGAACAACTTCTAATTTAGAAGAATCAATTTCAGAAAACCTATCCATTTTACATTTTAATAATGCCTCAATATCTTAAAATACCTTCAAGAATTTATTTCACATGAATACTATAATGTTATAACTGGCCAAAACAGGATTTCATTTAAATTGCTCACACAGTTTGAAATGCATCTTTCTCAATAGGTAATTGTTACTGTGAAATTCTTACTGTATTCTGTTTCACATACTGTAGTGTATGCTGAATAAGAATCCAGATCTATAAGACATTAGACTTTAAAAGACCATAAAGGAATTTAAGAAAATTATGATTGGCACAGTAAAGCAAAACATGTGTTTCACTGGAACTTTTTCAGTAATTAAGATTCTCTAACAGCATTTTCAGTTCTACAAGAGATTAAGCACAGTGAACAACAGGAAAAAAATCAGTTTGAAAGTGCCTGTCTTTTCCATTTGTTTCCCATAACCTTACTCAGAAGTACCACTGATTTTGGAAATTGTGATCAAGTTAATATTAATATTTACCTTATTTATTTTAAAAAAGGAAACCATACACATGTATATCTACACTGCAGTGTATCATTACCATTATATGATGGGTTTCCTTGCGAAAGTTCTTAAAAGTTCTTATTTTTAACAGTTACTGCCTTTGGGGGATTGCCTAATTAAACTACGTTTCAATTGGGAATTGAAAAGCTGCATACTTCTGAACAATTCCATGTTTGATTACAAGTAATTCATTGTGTAAAATCCTACTTTTCTTTTGCCTGCAGACAAAACTTCCATTGGCTGCAACTGGACTTTAGGATATAGCAGATCAAGTTTTTAATGAGAAAAAGCCAAAGGTAAAAAGGGCCTGCTGTTCTGCAACTAGATAAAGGCAAATTAAAATTGTGAGGAATTAAATGAATTCCACACACATATTCATTCAGAATACTGTTATTAAACACTCATATCATGTACGGGTGCTGCAGAGCAACCCTTCCACTGTATATTCTTTCTATATTTAATGTTTTTCTGCCTGGTGTAATACCAGCACTATTGGTCAAAAAGATTAGGAGAAAAGCAGCATAAAGTTGTCATGCACAGAAAATGTTTCTTTAGAAAGGGCACAGGAAAAAAATCAAGGCACTTAAGACAAGAATTCTCTCTCCAGTTCATATATTGATGGCCGGCACGCTTTACTCTTCAACCTACACAGAGGCACTGTAGAGTCACTGTTTTGACCTTCTACATCAATATCCAGCAAAGATGGCATATGGGATTTAGTTCTCTCATCAGTGTCTGTCAGTGAGTTAACCGTTGAACCTCTATCACGCTCTGAACCGACAGACTCAAAAGGGCTTGACTTCCGACGTTGTGGAATAGCCTGCCAAGGATCTAGCCGACTTCTTAGAGAAGAGGGTCGAGGTCTTGGTATAATGTTGACAATTCCTTGCTTTACAGGTGAAGTATTGCTTCTTTGCTGGAGAGATGGGCAGTGAACACTCTCTGGAGCCCCATTAGCAATTCCATTACCTAGAGTGGAGGGAAAAGGCAACAAAGACAAATTTAAAACAACCCTAGGACAGTGCATATACAGTGTATATGCTAAGGGGAACTTAAGATGAGCAGTTAATCTGCACAATAACTGGCCATTGTACACATTCACCAGGCCCAAAGGAGAATGGAGAATCCTTCCACGATGACATTGACATATATTTTGATCAGGCAACATTCAAAGACTGAATGTGCACCTCTCTGCTGAATTTTGCACATTCTCCAGCCACCATGCATAATCTCCAGCAGGCACTGTGGAATATTTTGTACATTCACTCAGCCATATGCACACTCTCTAGTCATTTTGCATAATATAAAAAAAAATGCCCCATTATTATTATTATTATTATTATTATTATTATTATTATTATTATTATTTCTTGTTCAGAAGTGTGCAGTCTGTGCTCTCTGGGCTGCTTTTGGCCCGCTGCCTCAAAATATATACATTCCCCAAAGCCTAGTGGAAATTATGCATAATGGTCGGAGAACATATAAAAGTCCGTCACTGCATATACATTTTCCAAGGCCTGTTGGGGATTATATATATTGACTGGGAAATATGCACAATTCCTTCTTCGTGGAAGGATTATATGCACATTCTCCATGAAGCCTAGTGAATGCACATAACAGCCAGTTATTATGCACATCAACGGGTCAACTTAGCTTCCTCTTAATATATATATTAGAAATTAGCTAACGTTTTTAGCAAATTGAAAAGTAAGGCAGCTGTATAATAGATTACATCACCAGGGAGGCTAACTAGGTGCGTGTGTTACGTATCTTTTGATGCCAAGCAAAAACATTCCTCTTCTCCCAGGCTTTTTGCTAATTAAACAATCTATGGGCTTTTAAATTGTGTGGGGTAAGGTTATTGCTTTTGTTTGTTACTATGGCATGCATTTTTGTGTTTTTCTATTGTAAAGTGACTTGTGATCCTTGGATGAAGGGCAATATAGAAATTATTAAATAATGATAATAATAGTCATCATCATGTCAGAGTACTTTCTTCGTCTCAGTAAAGAAAAGAAAACAAATTACAGATTGATTGATTGATTTTGCTACTCACTTATGGAATGGCATGGGTTTCCATCTGACACGGTTCGTCTGTGACCCAAAACTCTTGCTTTTGAGGAAGAGGCATTGGATATGAATTGAGATTCTTCCTTCAAAGGAAGATGGGGAGATGGCACATTAGAATCAGCAGCAGGATCAGCTTTGGCCATTTGTTCTCTTTTACTCGCAGGACTTTCAGACAAAAAGTGTCTAATGGGAGCATCTCTGTTAAAGGGCAGCGTGCTCGTAATTGTATCTTCACTGTCAGACTGAAGGAGGCATTTAGTGGAAGCAGAAGAAAGAGAGAAAAGGTTCACAGTACTTGCGGGTGGACATAGTGAAGGGATGTGCGCTTCCTCCTTCTTGGACTGCAACCTTACAGGGCTTGCACTTCTGTGAAACTTGGAAGCTCGCTGAAATATTCCATCACGCCTTTTCTTTTCCTCCTTGGGCAGTACTTCTTCAGGAGCCTGAAATCTGTTCAGCTCCCTAATATCCACGCCCAGTGCTACTGATGCAAGGAGGACCCCGCATCCATAAAGCACTGTGTCAGTTTTCTTTTTCTGAAATGTTCTGCTGAGGCTGTTTGTAGGGGTCATTTGTGGAGTGCTATTTGCAGAACTTGCTGAATTTCTTTCTTCAGAGCTCTCCTGTTCTGCAGAATTAAATCCTTGGTCATCCTTCCAAAGAGGTAGATCGATGTAGGCCTGATTTGGCAACTTTAATTGCTTTGGTCGCTTAGTATCCAGACCTTCAGAGGAAAGCCTCTGTTCTGTATAGAGACATTAAGTTGTTTACATTCAAGTATAACATTCTTTTCTTTACCACCAGTATGTACTTTAAAAAAAAGCTTAGCAACTGTAATATCTCTGCAGAGTTGTGAAGTGCATTCAAACACCAAAACAAATAAGAGGAGAAGCTATCGTGTATCATATGGCTTGCTTAAGTAGAAACCTTAATCACACACAAGTAAACAATAAAGCAATTGCTTTTCAAATTGACCACCCAGATAAACTGCCCTTCTGAAGAGCTAGATGGCAAATTTCTTTGGTTTTAATTTTTAAGTTTTGGTTTTTAGTTTTTAAGAATGTAGTTGCTGGCTGTATGCTCATACCATCTATTTTGCTATTTCTCCTGTGTTCATGAATGTCTCTGGGGTAGCAAATAAGACAAATAAAGTTGAAATTCTGCTCAGTGGTGGAGCTCATGTTCTGCATGTGAAACCCCATATGAAACCCCAAGCTTCTCCATTTAAAGACTTTCAGGTTCGTGACAAGACTACCTAGATCATGATTTGCTGCTGGCTACATCACATGGCAATGACTGGACATTAGTCACATTTGTGCATCATGGCTTAATATGACTTACTGAAAATGAGCAGATTATTGATGCACACTGTCCAATTGCTCCATCATTACTTCTCCCCTATGCTTCATGTCCAAATCAGAAGCTGTGGCTTGCTTCTCTCTAACAAGCCACAGTTGCAAGCCACCTTAAAGCTGTGGTTTGTTGTCTGTTCTCAGCAAGCCACAAGAAGCAAGAAAGTCTGGCTTATCATGATGTGTGAACATGGTTTTGTCTCTGAACATGGTTCCACCTTAAATCTCATTTAGAATATTTCTGTTTTAGGGTTTTTAACTACTCTTATGAACTCCATGTTTAATTCTGAGTGCTGATGCCCACAAGATCTTGAAAAATAAAAGGAGTATTTCCATATATAGCTATAATATATCACTATATATAGTATGCACACTCACCTTGGTCTATGAACAAAGACGCTAAAGGAACACCTTTCTGATTCTTCATCAAAAGTGTTGGCCAAGGACTACTGCCATCTGAGAGAGGTCTTATTCTGAAACAAGAGAAAATCTTTAGTATGAAGAAAACCACTCTTGATAAACAGATAGCTAAGAAAATGAAAAACCTTAACGGGACAAACCAACAGAACATGATCTGGCTATTGTTGCAGTTCCTATGCAGCAGTTAAAAGTTGGCTTGCTTGAAACAAATGATTTGGACTTTATTTAATCCCACCCACCCTTTTCCTGCAGTGAAACATTTCAGTTCAACTACTTTTGGTGATTGAAAACAAAAATTTCAGGACATTCCTACAGTATACAAATAGAGCATGACCTTTTATATATATATAAAGTCCTATAAACTTGTTGAATGAAATCTTCAGTGATTTAGGACAGTGGAAAATCTTCCAATTCAAGGTTTTCTGGAAAACCCACATCTCTGATACAAATGTTACAATGTTAACCAGGAGTTTGAAACTATTCATTTTCCTGCACTGCATTAAGAGATAAAACCTATTCATTTTCAAGATCCAGAGTCAGTAGTTTGTAGCTAAGCCACAGGACTTTTGTATAATTGATGGTTCCCAACATTTTCTTCAAGCAACGAAGTGAGTGAGATGGGTGCACTTTTTCAGAATAAATCTGAGCAAGACATCTCTGAATGTTTAACCCCTGGCATGCCTCAAATTGTGTGCCTTAAAACTCCAGTAATTCATGTTTGCATTAAGTTAAAAACCTAGGATGTTTTCAAGTAAGAGATTGTTTCTGCCCTCTGCCCTCCTCACAGTGTTTGAATTTTGCTGCCAGAATTTCTGACTCTTATTCATTACAGCCAGTGCTTTTTTTCCTTTAAAAAATATTTAGGGGTACTCTCATTTTCCTACTCATATCAAAATACTGCCCATCAATGAGGCCAAACTTAGATTCACAAAATGTTTAGGGGTATGTGTACCCCTGCATCCCCCCCAGAAAAAAGCACTGATTACAGCTGTTCAATTAGGCATAGACAGATGCATCCTAACTGGACCTGCATCAGGAAAAAGCCCAACCAGGTTTAGCCACTATAAGATGGAAAGTAAGTATGCTTTTGCAAGCCTCATTCAGTTCAGTTGTACTTGTTGACTCTGATTTCCCAACACATTGGCTATATTTGTGCATCACACCAAACCATGGTTTTGTGTGCTGTGCACAAGAAGGAATGAGCCAGAACAAGCTTCAGACCTGAGTGCTCCCTCTGCCCTCTCTTTTGTTCAGAAGATTTCACTCCTGTTTTAATTAACCACAGCTTCCTGTGTTGTCCAATCTGGAACCAGAGTCAGCATTAAGTATGGATAATTTAAACAAAACAGCTTCAGTACTCCCAGATTACTCTGTGTACAGTACACAGTACACAGAAGGAGTGTGTGTGTGTGGAACACTTCAGTGTCCAGAGTGGGCTTCTTCAAGAATCATTACACCACCACTTCCTTCAAGGCCCCTAATACAGTTCCCTCCCCAGGCAATCCCCAACTAGCCATGACGGGCAAAAGTCGAGACTACAGATCAAACAGATTCAAATATACTATACTATACATACTATAAAATGTATGTATAATTTTACATATGCATACTGGTTTTTATTAAGGTGCTGTTGCATTCATTTTACAGTGGTACCTGGGGTTAAGTACTTAATTCGTTCTGGAGGTCTGTTCTTAACCTGAAACTGTTCTTAACCTGAAGCACCACTTTAGCTAATGGGGCCTCCTGCTGCCGCCGCGCCGGTGAAGCACGATTTCTGTTCTCATCTTGAAGCAAAGTTCTTAACCCGAGGTAATATTTCTGAGTTAGCAGAGTCTGTAACCAGAAGCGTATGTAACCTGAGGTACCACTGTATTCTAAATAGCCCTGAGACTTCCAGGTAAAGGACAGGATATAAGTTTCTCAAAACAAAAACAACCACAAAAACACCACCTTTGTATTGCATTCCTCATGCCACATACCTCTCTTTACAATCCGTACGCTCTTTTGTTTGAACTGAGCTTGGCCCCCATGTACACCCTTTCTTTTTGAAGCCTCGCTTGACATCTTCAAATTCTTCCTGATGACAAACTGTGCTCCTTCCCCACGTTTTGTTGCTCTCATCTGAGGTCACTGCAGAAAGATGAAAGATCTCAAGAGCAAGTCCAAGAAGTATGGCTTTATAGCAGTGCATATCCGAAAATACCCGATGCTTTAGCATTCACATTATGCTACTGTAAAAGAGATTACACCCCCCCAATTAAAGGACAGCTAAGATAAAATCAAATTCAAGCAGGCAAAAAGTTATTTCATCTATGAAGGTAGGAGGTAAGAAAAGAAACTAAGCCAATCAACAGAAAATATCCGATTTCTTTTCATGCTTTTGATTTTTCCTTATACATCTTGGCAAGCTATAGTTACTGAGCACTTGTATCAGATATACATGTAGAATAATGCCTTTTGTAATATAACTTAATAGGACAAAGTCATAATATACAGTTAATGCATTTGCATTCATTTGAAACACAATCTCTGGAATGGATATCCAAGTAAGTGCTCAGGCTATCAGTGCATACAAATTTAGCTTAGAAATTAATTTAACCAACACCTTTTATGATTTAATGTGGTCTTGCCTTTTTTCTTAACCCCACTGGGAAGTTCATATTCGCTTGTGATATCTACATCTTGGTGGTATACATATATACTGTTTCTTTGCCCATTAGCTGTATTTGGGTCAGTTTTGGAAATCACTGAAGAAAGAATTAAGAGAATAGAGATGAAAATACCAAGTTGCACTTCAGCTTGGTATTAAGCAAATACCATATTCTTAACCAGGCATCCCAAAGTACAGAGGCCTTCCATTCATCCTAGGAATAGCTTCTCCAGCTCATGGAGATGAGAGGTAAGTGCTCACAGCTGATTACTTTGTGATCCATTTTTAAGCAGTCAAATCCTATGGTTGACAGCACCACCACCACCATCATTAACAACACATCTTTAGGACTGGATATAACAGCTGCTGAAATAGTGCGATATGTATTGTGTTGTGGCAGCTTTCCAGTTCAGACACGACACCACGCTATAGTCATCATGTTTCATCTAATCCAGTGTAACAACCTGGCCACAATGTTGCACTGATACAGCAAAGAGGATTGGGCAGCCACACTGACAAGAGCTATTTTGTACATTGCCCAGATAACTACCAACAGGGAAAATAATAATTATTTACTAAGTGAAGTGTTGCTGTGCCACACAATACTATTATACAACACAGAAACAGGAATAGATGTGAGTGAAGCATGTTTAGATGGAATGTAGTTTGTAGCTTGGCCATATAGAGTTGAGAGAATTTTACTCAAAAAAATCCCTATATTCTCATTATACCTTCCCTAATTTTTCCTAAACATATTGGACTGGACTCTGAGTGGAAGAAACCTTGCAGAATGATACTTCTGCACCACTTTCTATCCACAGTCAGTCATCTGCCTGACCAAAAGTCACTCTGAGGGTGAGAGATCTTCTGGAATGGGCTGTCACCCCAAATTGGATAACAGTACCTATCCAATCCTATACCCCCCCATCACACACTATTCTGAATTTCAAGAAGTTGCAGTGCAAAGGAAGGACAAGGCAAATCCTCTTCTGCAAGCTTTCTCTTACTTGTCATTCCAAGATCCAGCCCATTGGATGATGTACAATAGATTTAGGTGGCATACATGTATGAGGAAAACAAAATTGGTAAAGTTACACTGTAACTTTTTGTGGGTTTTTAATGCTCTCTGTTCAGATTACAATCACAGGGATCCAATTACTGGGATACAAAGATCCATTTTTACAGGAGGTGACTGCATTAGAAAAATTAAAAAATATCTCCTGTATACATATCCCAAGACTCCTTGGAACAACCTCTATGCAGGATTTGGCCTAATGTGCATGTGGCCCCTTCAAGGGCTTGCACACCACAGACTCCATAACTGTACAGCCAGCATATATTCTTTTCTTCTCAGTTCCGTAGATCCCAGGCAATTCTAATATTCTAACTCTAACATTTTATGTTCTTGAGAAGGATTATGGTGGTGGTGGGAAGCTTGCAGACTTACTTGTTCAGTGAAAGAACTACAAACTCGTTTACAAAATCTGCCCAATTCAAGGAGTCTCTCAAAAATATTCAAGAGTTCACAGTCTAATGAATATTCAACATATAGTTCCAATGTATAATTTTTAAAGAAACCAAATTTAAAGATATAGCCTCTCCTACTTCAGAAAACTTCCAAGTTGGTAATGACCTTTACAAAATCAAATCAATAAAGCCTGATTAGAAGCATTACCAACAGTTAAAAATAAATCCTGCATGAGGAAGAATTTGCGTTTTATAGCCCTTTTGATTATTTTCATTAAAAACCTGAAGTGACAGGCCCTGGAATTTCATTTCCAGACAAAGGTGACTAGACCTCTGTTTCTAAACTGTATTGAAGGGGCTCCCATTCCTTCCATTATGCCACTGCAGTGCAGCCCAAAATTAGGTGAAGGGAGAAAATGTACCACAGAATAAGAAAACAGTTTCAACTTCAGCCAAATAAGTACACAAGTTAAATGTCTGTAAGAACTCCCCTTCAGCTTTATCTATCAAGTCTGAAAGAACAGAAGATAATGGGAACAAAGAATTAAGAAAATGCTGTTCAAAGAGAAGAAAATAATCTTTTGTTTACAAGACATCCAGGTTGAACGACAGACAGACAATAGCCCCTTTCATTTCTGGGAAACAGGAGTGATAATTTATTACCCTCAAACAGAAGACACTGAATAATTAACCAGTGTTAGGCTGTGTGAAAGGGGAAAACGCTTGGAACTAAGCTGAATGTAAAAGTCCCTTCATGCGTGCACAGAGGCAGGCAGACACACACACACAACATACAGTAACTCTACTGAAAATCTCAAGATGCATTCCAGCAAACTGCCCACCTATATTCATATTTCTTTTCTCAAATATATATATATATATATATATATATATATGAATAACATTATTTAAAATTCTACCTACAAGTTCAGTCTTGGGCACAATTCAAACACCAAGCAACAACCAGAGGCTATTCGTGTTTAATTGCACAGTCCAAATTGACAAACCATGGTTTGTAACATGCTAGGAAACCAGAATCAGAAGTTGATGGCTAGTTTGCAATCCAAGGTGCTGCAGTCTTCAGGTTTTCTGAACTGACCAGCCATAATTTGTGGGCATCACACTACCTCCAAATGCCACAGCACCTTGAGAAAGGAATGCTGAGCAGGTGGGAAAGGGAAGCAAAAAAGCAGTTCTAAACCAGTTTGGATCAGAAGCTCAAATCATGGTTTGTGGCTGTAAACTATTGTTACCAGAAACCATAGTTTGGTGGAATGCCTATTTTAAGCCTCCGACATAGTTAAAGTCACTATCTAATTACCATTGTTAATGCTAACCACAGTGTGCAATAACCCTGAAACTAATAACAAAATCTTTTTTGAATTTGAGAATTTTCTGTCCATTGTTTTAAACTATCATATCTTCACCTTCACCTTGTACTGGCTAACAATACTTTACAGTATACTCCTATACATGTTTGATTGGAAGTAAATCCCACTGAATTCAATAGGGCTTACTGCCGGCTAAGTGTGTATAGGATTTCAGACTTAGGCTGTATTAAAATGTACTGCAAGATCAGGAGAGTTCAGGCATTCCAGATTAAGAAAATCAAGATTAGAGGGAGGGGGGCAATACCTGATTTAGACTTACATTGTATAGCTCGAAGACGGGGAATTATGAGGGGGCTACTTGGTGGACTAGAGCTGTTACTGTTTAAACTTCTTCGCTTATCCAGGTTCGGGGAGGCTTGCACTGTTATCTTGTGTTGAAAATCTATTATAAATAGGAGAAGAATGTATTTGTATGAGAAAATAAAAACCCAAATTCAAACTAACATGCTACTTCTTTACATATAACAATAGTTACAGGCATTATTATTATTTTTTAAAAAAACACCTTGGTATAAACACAAAATTGATTATTCGTTGCACCTGCAATTTTGCCTACCTCTAAAGAACTTGGTGCAGTGTTTTTACAGCATAATCACAACCTAGCTTCAACACAGCAGTGGTGCACTGCTTTTCATGTTGGCTCATATTTAATTGTCACTAAGTGCCAGAGAGACAACTCGGAAGGTAACATGCAACACAATCCTAGTACGACTCTTTGAATCCAGTGGTTCTTACTCCCTGGTAAACAGGTACAGGAAGAAGAGCGGCCGCAGCTACTGAGCAGAGGAAGGAATCCATGTTTGCTGCTCTTTCACAAACCCTTGACACACCAGTAATAAATACTTTGGCGTGAACAAAGATATAATATGTTATCAACAGGGGAATTCCCTACCAGAATTCTACTTCAAAGCAACATTCCCCAGTATATTTTGTTTCCCAATTCAGGAAGTTTAATTGGCTGGTAGAACAAAATTCTAAATCAAACACAAGGGAGGTCTGTGCTAACGCCTCAATATCTTAAAACTGTTGCACATTTGTCACACTGAAATGCATAATATGATATCAGTATTGTATCTAACCTTTCAATAGCAACCTCTGAAACTTTCAGCCCAGTATTTGAAATCTGCAAATGCAGTAGCCATCCTAAATAAATGCATAGATGAGGAAAATCGAACCTGAAGGCAGACTGATTCTGTGGCCATCTTTAAGCTTTAATCTGCTTTTTTTGAACTTTCCCTTTCTCTTCTTCACATTGGGCTTGTCTTGGTTTAACTGGAATATCAAAATATTGAGTTCTCGCTCCAGTACATCGATCTCCCGTTCTGCTAACTGCTGCTCACGCCGCTTCAACAACTCTTCTTGTGACTTCTGATGGAGGGCAGCTCTTGTCAATTCTTCTTCTCGTGACCTCAGCTCCTAACAAGAGTTATAGAAATACTAGTTAGGACACAAGTCTTCTGCCATGTGATGGGAAAAAAATCCGTAAGTATTTTACCTGACAACTTTTCAAACAAGAGGGAGATAGGGTGAAATCTCCCTCTTTCCACACCAAGGCTATTTTTAAAAGAGGTGGTCAACCAGACTCTAGCCAGGCTTTGTTGGATTAAGGACAAATGGGAATTTGGGACATTGTTTCCCTCATCAGTTTGTTTTGTTTTTAGTTAACCTCCACAATGTGTTCTGAAATGTGACTCTAAATTATTATTTTAGCAAGTAGACTGCAGAAGAGGAAAAGTATTCTGGGCTCGGCCCAGGATGCCTAAAGGAGCGTCTCCACCTCCATCATTCAGCCCGGACACTAAGTCCCAGATCCAAGGGCCTTCTGGTGGTTCCCTCAATGTGAGAAGTGAGGTTACAGGGAACCAGGCAGAGGGCCTTCTTGGAAGTGATGCCTTCCCTGTGGAACATCCTCCCTTCAGATGTCAAGGAAATAAACAACTATTTGACTTTTAGAAGACATCTGAAGGCAGCCCTGTATAAAGAGGTTTTTAATGGTTGATGTTTTACAATTTATATATATATATGCTGTAAGCCATCCAGAGTGGCTGGGGAAACCCTGTCACTCTGGGTGGGGTATAAATAATAAAATTATTATTATTATTATTATTATTATTATTATTATTATTATTATTAAATACAATGCCAGATAACTAAGATCTAGTAGGCATGCCAGTGTCCCAAGAGCTCCCCTACTTTTTATGCATAAAAACTTTTAATATAGACTATGAAAGTCAACTTGGATGGCAGCTTAGGAAGTTTCCCATTAATATTTGTAACAAAAGAATAGTTAGCCCAGTGTAGTGTGTGTGTGTGTGTGTGTGTGTGTGTGTATACATATAGGAAAAGGCAAGATTTCAAATTGTACAGAAGCTTCTTTTCTTCACAATTAATTGCTCACCCAATGAAGGCTTTGTTTTTTATATATGATTAGTCACCCAACTTTTAAACAATTACATATACATTTGTATATAGTAAGCCTGCAACTTGTGTGTGTTCAGCTTTACGCACATGGCAAAAAAATAAAAATAAAAAGTGGGGTGACTTTGGCAATCCCACCTGCCATTAAGCCCAATGTGTTCTGACTATACACCACCCCACAAGGATAAAAGAGCAATTTAAAAGAGTTAAAGAGTACCAAGAATTAAGAGGGGAAAAGATCCAATTCACTCACTTTTTCCTTGGTCCTCAGTTCATCAAATATCTGTTGAATTTCCAGTTTCCAGTCATCTTGCATGGAATGGAAAGATTCTTGAGGCATCTCAGTCAAAACAGCCCCCTCAATGGCAGTAAGCTGCTCAAGAATCAAGGTAAAGGGCGGTCGGATATGGGGATCCTGAGCCCAGCACACTAAAATTCATCAATTGCATCAGTTAGAAGAACAGGGAACAAAATCTGACACAATAATAATAACAACAACAACAACAACAACAACAATTTATTTATTTATACCCCACTCCGGGCGGCTTCCAACGGAATAGTAAAATACAATAGTCTATTAAATATTAAAAGCTTCCCTAAACAGGGCTGCCTTCAGATGTCTTCTAAAAGTCTGGTAGTTGTTTTTCTCTTTGACATCTGGTGGGAGGGCGTTCTACAGGGCGGGTGCCACTTCCGAGAAGGCCCTCTTCCTGGTTCCCTGTAACTTGGCAGCTTTTAAGAATTCAATTATTATTTTTTAGCATTTCTTTTGAAACATTTATATACTGTTTCTAAACAAAACTCAAAACAATTAATAGAGCACTTGCTTGTTAGAATAGGGTTTGCTTGAGATTGCATTAAATGAGGCAATTTCCTCAGACTGTCCAGAGCTATGTATAAAAGGTAGCACGTGACTTGGATGCATGCACAGATTATTTTAGGCATGACCTGTTAAATAACTTACGGTCCTTTCACTTTGAAAAAGTGAGACCCCAAATAATTCACCATGCGCATTTTCGCCTGGGTCTCACACAATCTTCTTTTTGCAATGGTGACCCGAAGGCACAGACCCATGTCCTATAGATTAATCCAGGCTCAAAATATGGAAGGATGGCACACAAGAGCTTTTAAAAATAAGGATTCCTTCACTTCCCCCATATGAATTATTCAATCTGTAGATCCGCAAACATCCTGCATCGAGAAAATCATGCTACACCAACAAAATAAACTGCTTCTGATGTAACTTTTCATTAACTTTGAGCATTAACTGCACTGACTTGCAGACTTTAAGCAAGTAGCTCAGTTGGCTGGACCTCAGCGCTGAGAACACCAAGGCTGCAGGTTTGATCTCTGTACGGGACAGCTGCATATTCCTGCATACTAGATGATCCTCACGGCTTCTTCCAACTCTACAGTTCTATGATTCTAAGCCACACTGTCTCAACCTGAGCTACGTCACAGGCTGTGGTGAGGCTACGCTGCTATTCTGAGCTTCTTTGGAGAAAGGGCAGAATATAACTTAATGAATAAATGAGCAAGAAAGCACTTCCAAAGATGAATGCAGCTTTTTAAAATGAAATTACGTTCCACTGCTGAATGCGTTAAAAAAAAGTTTTTAGTACTGGACTAAAATGAAATGGGAAGCTGGTGTTTTCTATACCTTAACGTAAGTGATGACATTTCTAAATGAAATGCTAAAACTAAAAAAAAATGTACACATATTATAGACAACATGCGAGTTATCTCATAGCATCTCTCCCCCCCCCCCCTTTAATAAGCAGCACAAGTACCTTTCATTAGTTTAGCAAATGGTTCGGGACATGTGGATGGAATGGGCAAAGTAAGCTTATTGACAGCAACACCGTAAGCCACAGCAAGACCATCAATGCCTCGGTATGGAACTTCTCCCGTAAGGAGTTCCCACAGCAATACGCCATAACTATAAATAAATGTTTATTTGACAGTTAAATACATGGCTTAATGAAGGGCAAAACAAAAACTAAAAAGGTCATCAACCCGTCTAGAAAGAAGGAAAGCATCCAAACACACCGCAACAAAGGACATGCCATCGCCATGCTCTACATCCTTCCAACACATGGTTGCAGCTAAATGAAATGCCTCACGGCCACAGGCATGTTACTTGGAAGCAAATGAAAATCCAGCTACATAAATAAGTGTTCTGCATATCTGAAAGTGGTTTCATCATATTTGTTTCCATAAAGCCTTCACCTGGCGGTCCACAAAAAAGGAAGAACAAACTGAATAATTCCTTGAAGTGTTTAAGATGGATGCTTGATCTCGTTCCTGCTGCTGTTTTATTGTTGTTCTGGTGGTTGTGGGTTTTCACATGCCTTGTTTTAATTATACTGTAAATGAAACCTGGATAGCTCAGTTGGTTAAGAGTGTGGAGCTGATAACATCAAGGTTGCAGGTTCGATCCAAGCTGCATATTCCTGCATTGCAGGGGGCTGGAGTAGGTGATCCTCAGAGTCCCTTCCAACTCTACAATTCTATGATTCTATGAAACTGTTTTACGCATGAAGGGATGAGTGGGGTGGTGGTATTCTGCCTGGCAAGCAAAAATGCTTTACCAGACAGAACAATTGCCTTAGTGCAAAGTTGAATTCCTCTCCTTGTATATCTCACCTCATCTTTCAGATGTTAAAAAATGCACATAGGCGTATAGAGAGATATTCCCCCTGCTCTCTAGAACGCAATATAGTGAGAACCAATATATCGAGAAGTATAGTGAGAACCATTAAGGGAAGCCTAGAATCAGCAGAGTGCCAGAGTGACTGACTGGGTGAGGTTTAGGAGCCAGGACCTTGTAAGTTGTGTACACCTCGGTGGTGCTCCTCACTTGCAGCATGTACCCAGGCACCACACCAGGAACAACTACACAACTTTAGGTTGCCTCAAATTTCATCCAGCTGTACAAAAGTTATTTAAAAAAATAAAGAGAATATTGAAAACATAATTACCTCCAGATATCACTTCCTTTAGAAAACATGGATGATTTGATAACTTCAGGTGCCATCCATGCATAGGTTCCCGCAGCACTCATTTTAGTTGTTCTATGCCACTCTCTAGCCAAGCCAAAGTCTGTAATCTTCAGTGTTTTGTTATGAATATCATCGTTCTCTATCTTCTCAAGCAACAGAACTGAAAAAGGGGGGAGGAATGTATAGATCACCATTAATATGAACTTGACCCATCTGGAAATGAAAGCATAATCTGTCTGCAGCCAATATGGAGCCAAGTGTTTCCCTTTTTAGAAATTAATGTTAAAAATTTAATTTAATAAATAAAACTAGGACAACGTGGATTTAGCTCATAGTAAGAGGTTCAGAGTGCAATTCATCAAGGATTAAAGCTGTGCCTGTCCCACCCCCAAAAAACCTGATGGTTTGAGTAGATGCATATGCTTTGAACGATGATTTACTAACATAAGGTGTGGAATGTTGAAGGAGTAGACACCTACAATTAAGAGAGTTCAGATGTCACACTAAACCATAGTTTAGCATAATGTAAATAAGCGGCCTGGAACCTTAGACTTGTGTGCTTCCCTTCTCCTGAGTAACTAGTTTCAATGGCTAATTAACAGTAACTGCAGTTTGTCAGTTCAGATGATATGACAAGCTGAGGTTAATGGAAGGCAGAAGCAAAAGCTGGCAAACTCATCCCAAGATTGGGAAGGAGACAGAGGGTTACATGAGTCAGAAGCTCACTATATCCTACTAAACTGCAGTTTAGTGTGGTGTCGAAATACACCAAATAGTGCAGATTCAATTTCCAATTTTGGAGCTAATTCTCCTCACAGTTTAACCTAGTGATTGATGGATTGCAGCAGGAGAAGATTTATGTCAGAACCCTCACACATACAAAACTAGTGAATCACAGAGGCAGCTAAACTAGAACTACGACGCTGAAATTTCTCATATCCAGTTCACACTATCGTTGCCAACAGCAGGAACTATGTTTAAGCACTTGAGACAGACATGGTTCAAAGTCCAGTGTACAGATAATGAATTGCGATTAAGTTCTTTTCCTGGCCATATAAATTGCAAAGCACCATTAACAGGTAACCAGTTAAAATTATCTAGGGCTGTGGAATGCGTTCAAGAAAAAGGCGAGGTGACCTCTAACCCTTGCAACTGTGGAGAATGTTTAATATTTTACTATTCATGTATGCATTTATTTAAAAGAAGAAGACTCTGTCACTGATCCATAACAGTGTGCCTTGAGGCACAAGTGAAGTACTGAATAAAATTATATTGAAACTCAGTGCCCATGACAGAAATAATTAGAAGCAGGAAAATGTGGTGAACGTAGTGATATGAACTTGCTGCCCTTTGTACTTTAATGAAAGGCCTATTGTTTTGCATTCTACACAGGCAAAGCAAAATTCCACAAATTCCATGTCAGTCAATCTGACCGAAACCAAACACAAACTGACTTGGAAAGGTAATAACTGGCATATGGCCAGGTTTCATTTTAATGGGAAAGAGGGGGCAGCAGGGAAGAACTATTTCCCATAAGCAGGATGAAGAATTGCAGTCACTACATATACTTTGTATAATTTCCCCCCTCCCTCCCGTTTGTCAAATTGGGTGGCAGAGCACTTGACATAAACAAACTAAATAGGCGCCAGTGCCTCGTGACTGAACAAATTCTTGTGGTCTGTTGCTTAGCAACCTGCGCTAGGCCATCCCTTTTGGACTTCTACAGATATTTGCCCCTCATTAGCTTCATATCAAAACAAGTGACCTTTGCAACCTTGGGCTTATTCTGTGCACTCAACCATACATGACTGAAGTTCACAAATAGCAGATGCAGAATCTGGAAGTTACTTTAATACACATGCTATATGATTCAGGTGAGGGACTCTGCATGCAAAATGCGCTTCACCAAAACGAAAACAATTTGTAGAACTTGATCACTAAAATCACAATGTCAATATTTGCCATTCCGACTTCAGATTGAGCCCAATCCTAAAGGCTACACTTTGCAAACATTTACTTTGACGCTAAGAGAACTCAGGAGGAAAGTGTGCTTTCAGGACTAGCACTATGTCCATAACATTAACATATTTTAGAACGCACCTCTATAACATCAAGCCCAATTACTAAAGTGGATTTTGTGTATGCGTGCCACTTACTGGTATTTACCAACTACTATTTAAAATTTGGGTGCACAGAGCCATTTAAAAACCTACTCCTTTGGATTAACAGCCATAACATTTTAAAACAAGACCAATTCAATATACACACAATAAGTTATAAGATTATCTGTAACAAACCAAGGATGTTTGTAGTAGAGGAGCTACATGTAAGTCGCTCTTTTCCATTTTAATCTCTCCCATTCCTTGGTGGAGCGTGCTACCACTCCATGGGTCCTGTGAGTGCAAACATCACTTCCCTTAGGGAAGACACCACAGCAGAGGCTATAAAACTACATGAATTTGGGGAAGAAACAAGATACCACTCAGCAAGCACATCAATCCATCAATATGCTACAGCCAATAAACCAAAAATAAAAAGTATACAACACACAAGAATCTCAGAGCAAAACAGATTGTTCTTCTGTGTCACTTTATAGGCATATAAAACTACTATGATATCGAGTGAGTCCTTGTTAAGACGGCATGTCCAGTCTCAGGTGGTGAATTCTTCTCACTGATAGAAATTTAGTCACTGCAAGTTTGTTTGTAACTTCCATTGGATATTTAACATAAAACTGAACTGGTCTGCCGGGTAGTTTGGTCAACAAAGGGCTAATCAATCATATGCTGCAAAACTCCAGCATAGAAATCACATGTTCTATAAATTCTACCGCTTGATTATTGCAGGGGCTTACCCTTAAGGAAAGAGCAGCAGAGCATACATGCCTCAAAACACTTGGGATGAAAGAACATGAAATCTGGCTGTAAGAAAAACTCTACAATGCATAACAACAACACAGCCAAGCACATAGTAAAAGTGTGATCACCTGAAGTTGAGAGTACAGAAAGTTTTGTGATGAGTCGCAGGGAGGACATAATGAACCCAAAGCCCTTTGAAATCGGGCTGTAATGTTGGGTTGAAAGTGTGACAATAAACTGGGGGGAAAGGCGTTCAGATTTCTCCTAGCGAGCCACCCATTATTGGCAAGTCAGCAAAGTGTTTCATGGTAATTATGCAATAGCACAATTACTGATTGGCAAAAGAAAGCTAATGCTGTAAATGCAGTATGCAAGTACAAAATGCAAGGTTACATACTACCCCAGGCTTCCTCAGCCTCAGCCCTCCAGATGTTTTTGGCCTACAACTCCCATGATCCCTAGCTAGCAGGACCAGTGGTCAGGGATGCTGGGAATTGTAGTCTCAAAACAACTGGAGGGTCGAGGTTGAGGAAGCCTGTACTACCCTGTAGCAACATATGCCTTGGTTATCTGCATTGATTTGGCTCAAGGTGGTCCGTTTATTGGGCGGGGAGCAAGGAACAAGATGATACTATTGGTAAATTTAGGGCATTGCTTTATCAAATCACAAATCTCTGCCCTCCCATATTCCCTTCAGCTTGGCAGACAAGTTACAATGGGCCACACCAATCCATAGAAGTGTCAGATTTCACTACGCTTTGCGGGATAACCCACCATCAAGTTTGATAGCTGCTTGTGGGATATTAACATGGCCATACCTGTATCTATCAAGCCTACTGGATCTCGATGCAGCTTTAAACCAACAAATCATAATCAGCAATGGAGGTACAGCTGTTGAACTTGGTGGATGATCACAGGATTTTATGGGTCACACTGTTCCTGGACTCTCTCACACATTCTCCCTGTCTCTCTCTGCTTTGCTTGTGTTCATTTCAGTCTGCTAGGTGCCAAAACTCACAGATTAAAGAGAACCCCATCTCAATATCCATTTCTTATTGCTTGGGTTGTTGTTCTTTTAATGAAATTCCCCCTCCATCTCCCTTCCCCCTCCAATTCTCCCCCTTGCCCATAACATACAATGGGAAAACTGGTGGTGGAATGTACTGGGGTGGGGAAGGGGGAGAGAGGAATTGGTGAGTGTGGACATTCACCATATCACAAAGATGTATTCCAGCCCATGTCTCTTTTTGTAGATTTTATTACGGCAGCTCTCATGACCAACAAGACAAGCTATTGTTTAATAAATCATCATCATCATCATCATATTTTTTTCTAGCCCGCCCATCTGGCTGGGTTTCCCCAGCCACTCTGGGCGGCTTACAGCACATACAAAAACACAGTAGAATGTTAAACATTTAAAACTTCTTAACACAGGACTGCCTTCAGATGTCTTCTAAAAGTTGTGTAGTTCTTTATTTCCTTGACATCTGATGGGAGGGTTTTCCACAGGTGTTCCTATCATTTTAAGAAGCCACTTGCTCAATGTTCATGACATTTTGTATCTTATCTAGAAGAACTGTCCATGATTAAACTTTGTGCTCTATAGGCGTGGATCCAGACCAGGTTAGTGATGCTTACAACCCACTGAAATCTACATGGAAAGCTCAGGTCTCATTAAGTTCCACAAAACCCAATGGAGTTTTAATTTGCTCTGAATTCAACCCCCAAATTCTGTGTTTTCAATCACTTTAGATGAAACACGTCATTGCTATTCTTGCCTTTGTAGATAATAATTGTTGAAAATATGAGTTAAAGAACAGCATTATACAGCTAGGAGCATTAACATTCTGACAATAACTTTACACAAAATACAGGTTTCAAAATTGTTTCATTTCTTGAGTAACAACCTACAGGACACAAAACATTGCTGCTGCTGCAGTGCTTTGGAGGAAGCAAGGAGAAAGCTGGCTGGCTTATCAGGCTTGAGTTAAAAGCACACCTGCAAAAGTAAACATTTCATTAGCACTGAAAAGAACAAAGCAGAGTTGTTCTGCCAACACTGGCATGTCTGGGTCTGAAGCTGCAGCATTAGTTAGAGAAAGAGCCCCTTGGCAATAAACTTTGAAGTGAGTAACTGATTTGGGGTTTTCATTTTAGAATGCTAAGCTAGTTTCTCAATGGACATCTGAGTCATTTATGAAACAGGGGGAGGAGCAGCTCCTTGCTAAAATGAAGTACATATTTTATTTCAAAGATCAGCAAGTGAAGTTGTGCCCCTGTGAAAAACTTGAGCCTCACAATGGTGGGAGAAACTTTCTCAACTTGCAGAATAATTTTACACTACCAAAGATGTAGTCCTTTTGTACTTGCACATCCATCAAATTCCTGCAATGAACTGAAAATCTTGTGTCCTCACCGTCCCTCCTGGCTGATACATGCATATTTTGGCCTCGTCTGCCGAGCTCATCTGCATTTACTTAAGTCTCCCATGTCCTTCAGCCCACTCTTTCTGCCTGGCTTCTTCAAGCTACAGTGGTACCTCGGGTTAAGTACTTACTGTATTTTTTGCACCATAACACTCACTTTTTTCCTCCTAAAAAGTAAGGGGAAATGTCTGTGCGTGTTATGGAGGGAATGCCTATGGGTGGCATGCCTACGGATTTTCCTCCTCTAAAAACTACATGCGTGTTATGGTCGGGTGCGTGTTATAGAGCGAAAAATACGGTAATTCATTCCGGAGGTCTGTTCTTAACCTGAAACTGTTCTTAACCTGAAGCACCACTTTAGCTAATGGGGCCTCCTGCTGCTGCCGCGCCGCCGGAGCACGATTTATGTTCTCATCCTGAAGCAAAGTTCTTAACCTGAGGTACTATTTCTGGGTTAGCAGAGTCTGTAACCTGAAAGGTATGTAACCTGAAGTGTACGTAACCCGAGGTACCACTGTATTAAAGGTTTCAAGGCTTTTCTCTATTGAGCCACCTTCCAGATCATCCTGTCAAATGGGCATCTTTGACAGAAATATGTGAGATGGTACACTATGAATTAAAATTCAGATATAGCACAACCCTGCCACTCATCAGCAAGTAGTTGGATAGGTTATTGCAGCAGTCAGCAATGTGGTGCCTCCAGATATTGTTGGAATACAATTCTCATTATCTGACCATGGTCAGGGAGACTGATGGGAGTTGGAGTTCAACAACATCTGGAAAGCACCACATTGGCTGCCCCTGGGTTACAAGTTTTTAATATTAGGTTTTAAAAAATGCACAGAGTCTTTGATATAGCTCCAAATATAGTCCCCACACTTTTATTCACCAAACCAGGTATAACCAGCAGAGGTCTGGCATCTTGTATTAGAACTTTGTTACCTTACAAGTGACTCGTGAATTCAAGATTAGTAACAGAAGAACTTTAATTTTCTACAGAAAGATTAAGTGGACAGATGATAAACAAAGAAGTTATTGGTTGAGCCATATTAAAATAATTAGCTCATTGGCACAAAAATGCCCCCCATTAGTGGGGGAAGCAGAATTCTGTATACATGCTCATTTCCTTAAATCATGTGTTATAGATAATGTCTCCACAAAAGGGCCAACAAAAGGTATTGCATTTTGTTTAAAAGGTGTATTTTCTTACTCTCGAAGGTGAGAGCAACCGTTCTTTCCATGCATGTTTCAAACAGTAAGATTATTTTAATTTTACAGTATTACAGTCGTTCAAAAGCTGATGAACTTATTAAGATACTAATAACGTGAAACAGAACTGTAACATCAGCTCTATGCACCTCCTGCAAACGAAAAATTCTACATGCCAGAAATAATTGATAGGGCCTTGCATCCTGCTCCAAGAGACACACTCAACAGCAAGATATGTTTTGGCAAGTTGAATCTTTTCTACCCTCCCGGCCACTGCCTCTGTGGCCCCATATTATCACTGCAGCACCATTCTGCATTTGCATTTGCATATGCGTATTTGTTTTATGTGCATAAACAAAGTAACAAAGAGTCTTGTCTTAAAGACTAACAAATTTGTTATGGCACAAGCTTCTGTAGACAAGATCTAGTCCACAAAAGCTTATGTCATATTATATTTGTTACTCTTTCAAGGTTCCACAAGGCTCGCAGTAGTTTTTGCTGCAAAAGACTAATATGGCTACGCCTCTTGAAAAATCAACTTTCCCCCTGAAAGGCAAAAGTTTGAGGATCTGGTTAAGTTGTTACTTGCCCACAAATAAGCAATGAAAAGAGCCAGTCCCCATGGCAACAATCCATGTGAAGGTGGTACCATCTAAAAGCCCTTCACTGCATGCAGTCATACTCACATATTCTCCACATGACAGCAACAATGCACAGAAAGCAAAATGCTACATAGGGATGCTAATGTTGTTTAGGCAGAAGTATATGACAGGGAAGATTTTAGACATGGAAGTTTCCATGCAGAGCACAAATGGAGAATCTGTAGTCCTCCAGAGGTTGTTGGGACTTTTAAATCCCACCAGACTCAGTCAAAATAAGACTGCATGCTGATTCACAAGTTCAAAATCTCCATAATGCTACTACAAAGTGGCACACTACCAACTCTGTGTCCAGTTCTGGGGGTCATACTCTAAGGAGCTGGTAAAGAAACTGGAACATGTTCTGAGGAGAAAAACATATGAGAGTACTGCAAGACTACCAACACAGAATTGCCTAAAGGTTTGTATTCATACAGCTATGTATACCATACACAAAAGTTTTCTTACTTCTATTTCTTATAAGCAACCTACCTATCTGATCATAATGTTAATACCCCCAATAACTTCAATTTAGAACTCTGACCCAAAAAAAAAAAATTGGGGGGTGTCAGGTGATCATACCACAGATTTTATTTAGCTTTAGTTTTCCAAGTTTAATTTCCCATTAGAATGTGAGTTATTTTCCTTTGTTTACTTCTTCTGATGTGTCAATAATTGTCACAAGAGATGGGTTTTTGGACACAGCGAATTGCAAAAGATTATACTGGAGAAACTCTGTGGAAGGGTATTATTCCCCAGTCCTTGTTGGATTGGGGAATAATACCCTTCCCCAATCCTTCTCCCTAAACTACTTAGATTTTATTTACAATAAAATTGTATACAAATTGTATACAGCTTAGTATACAAATTATGTTAAATAAATAAAAATAAATGTATTTGTACAGCACATGTATGGTTTTGTACAGGATGCTGTGATGGACCTAGAACCAATTGCATTTTAAAAACACACATATGAATGGAGGTCAATTCTATCATCAGTGACTGCTAAAATGGAATTTCCATGCTCTGTCAAAATGCCTCTGATGTCCAGATGTTGGGGGGGGAGGAATAGTAATCTCCATCATATTTTGAGTTTCCTGAGACACCTGGCTGGCAGCTGCTGAAGATATAATGATAGACCAGGTAATCTTTTAATCTGATCTAGGACAACACTTCTAATGTGCTTATACATGTGCAGAACAGCTATAGAAAATTTACTAAACCAAATACAAGTGCTGGTTATTCAGCAAGGAAAGTGAAAATAATCCATTTCAAGAATCTGTAGGTCAGGGAGCAAATATTGTTTAGACTAGAACAAAGGTATTCTATGATGGAAACCTTTACAGTGGTACCTCGGTTTAAGAACAGTCTGGTTTAAGGACGATTTGGTTTACAAACTCCGTAAAACCGGAAATAGTGTCTTGGTTTGAGAACTTTACCTTGGACTAAGAACAGAATCCAAATGGTGGAAGGGCACCAGCGGCGAGAAGCCTCTTTAGGGAAAGCACGCCTTGGTTTAAGAATGGTTTCGGTTTAAGTTTCGATTAAGTCTGTAAACTGAGGTACCACTGTACTATGGTTCCTGGTCTAGTTTGTCAGAAATAATGTCACCCCAAAACATCAAAACAAAGAAATGCTTGACTTTGCTTGTCATTAACGCATAGAGGTTCTGCCAGATCTAGCAGAAAGGGATGTGATTAACCTCTGACATCAACACAATTCCCAAGGGATTGCTTCCTTATTATTTTCTCATGCATCCTCTATTGCACCACACAGAGCAAAAGAAGCACTAGTATAATGCCTAGCAATCAATAAGCCTTTGGGTGCATAAGGCAGGGTGTGGGTGGAGAGAAATTATTACATTTGTCATAATTTCTAATCAAACCTCAAGGGAAAGGCTATCTAATCGCCAAGCATATGTGCTTGGCTTTAAGATGAGACAATAATGGAATGCTCAGTTTCACGAGTCATAAAGGAAGCTGACTAAAAGGATGTTCAGGATAGCCTGGGCATTTCCTGTGCTTTGCTGGCTCAAACTGAAGCAGCTTGCTGCTATAAATGACCTGCACCTTACCTTCATTACTGCAGGCAGAACAACTCTGCTGCAAAACCTCATGACTCAACATATGTAGCCACCTCTAACCATTACACAATTTTATGATCCGCCCCCAAACCCCACCATATAGTACAATATTATGTAATGGAAAACAGCTAATAATTAAAATAGTAGCAGGAATGGCTAATGGGTTTGCTCCGCTAAGCAGCTGGAGGGCCAAGTATGCATGACAAGTCTCTGGCAAGCTCCAAAATATGCCACTAGCCTTCTTATTTAGTTGCTTTCTCTTCCTGCCATAGTCATTATATCTTTCTTCTCATTTATGCTGCACAACACTGTGCTATATCATGGGGTCACCCGCTCATTCCCTTACACACTTTGGCTCTCTGAAAGGTCACCCAAAGTTGTGGCCACCAGCCTGCTTGTTAGGCTGGGGAGAGAACTTGGCAGCTATTCCTTATGCATCCCCATTCCTTCTGGACACCAAGTGGAAACACTCCTGACACGGACCCTGGGTTCCTATCTTTTTGGTACCTTCAATGCTGATTTTAATCTAATGAACTTGTCTCTGTTGATGTCCAGCTTCTTTTGTGACATTATGTTACTTTGTTTTAAATTATGTAGGCCACCTGATCATAGTTTTTTTGTGGAAGCTGGAATATAAATTCCTTAAAATATATAAAAAATTAAAATGAGATTTTTGAAATTAAGGCTTAGTGGTAAAGAAGGTGAAGGCACCTGTAATGGTTCTAGGGGCTGCTCGTGCGTAAATCAGCGCCACACCTGGCTGGGTTACCTGGGTGAACTCTTTCTGTCCGGACAGCCACTCACCCGTGGCTGTCTCAATCGCTGGCAGAATCCGTCAGTGGGTATTTCTTGAACTTCTTCCAGCAAAGAAGCTCTTTCACGCCTAGTCTCCGCCTACTCTCCCTGCGCGGAAGCCTTCTGCGCAGGGAGGGTGTGGGCAGCGGAGGACCCATGCTCTCCCCGCTGGTCTCCGGCGAGGAGTCATGGAGCCACCTCGCCGATTCCCCCATCTGCCCCCCTTCTCCACTGGTGCTACGCTGATTTCCTTCCCCAGAAGATGGGCTGCTTCTCTCCCTCCCGGGACGCTCTCCGGAATCCCTCTGGACCCCTCCCTCTCCCTCTGGCTCCGATGGCAGTTCCCTGACAGCACCCATTTCTCCAGATGTCCATTCTTTTCAGTTTGGTGATTGTGCTTTACCATTGGAGCTTGCTGGTTGGACGTACTCCAAGGATGATATCCAAATGTGGCCTCCAACATCTGCAGATGGGATCTATGCTTATTCTCCACCCTGCAGCTCTCCCCCCCCCCCCCAGATATGCTCCAAGTCTGGAGGATTCTTTGGAGGAATCCATGACTGTTTAAAACCACAAGATACTGAAATGTATGGCACAGATGGGGCCACTGTTTCAAAATCCATATAAGGGCAATATATGTATCAGGCCAAAGAGTATGTCACAAAATTGTATTCAACCTTTCAGGTTCCCCAAAACTTCTCATCAGGCTGAACAAAGTGAGGCAGACAAGAGAGAGAGGGAGATAATTTTTTAGAAGTTAGCTGGTGAAAAGCTATGAGTCTCTATCCTGTAACCTTCCTAACATGGAACGTGGGAGGAGGTAGCAGACATGCAAATAAAGCTCTGTAGGTGCCATGCAGGTTTCAGGTTGCATTCAGCAAGGCCTTTGGGAAGGGAGAAACTCACGATGGCCAATTCCCCATTTCTAAAAGTATAAAAACCAGCACTTCTCCTACCCTGAAGGGAACTAGCCAGATTTTGTTTACATCTCTAAAGAATTTAATTGCATCACAACCAAGCTGCCTTGCATGTAGCAAGGCTATCCTACCCCATTTGTGTGTGGATAGCAGATCATGTTATTATTGCTGAAAAGCAATTGTGAGACCATTGTGCTAAGGCTAGAATGCAATTGGGATATATACCGTATTTTTCGCTCCACAAGACGCACCTGACCATAAGGCGCTCCTAGTTTTTAGAGGAGGAAAGGGGGAAAGCCCCGTTTTTTGGGGGGATCAGCTCACAGTTGTGCAGCTTCTTTTGCAAAGGGGAAAAGCCCCCTTTTTTGAGGATCAGCTCAAAGTTGTTGAGCTTACTTTGCAAAGGGAAAAAATCCTGTTTTTATGGGGTTCAACTCACAGTTCTGCAGCTTCTTTAGGAAAGGAAGGGGAGCCATTTCTACAGTTTCCAGACAGATAATCTAATCATCCAGTCACATGTTGCTGGGAAAACAAACAGCCTCCATCTGCAGAACATTCAACAATGGAGGCCGGGGCAAGGGGGCGGGGCCTGAAAGAGGGCCAGCGATCGACCACACATTCGCTCCATAAGACGCACAGACACTTCCCCTTACTTTTTAGGAGGAAAAAAGTGCATCTTATGGAGCGAAAAATATGGTATTTGGTTATTCTGAAGAAAGCCCAGTTGGAAGGGTGTTTATGACTCAGGGGTTAAGCGTGTAGCTTGGGAGCAACCCTGCACTCTAGAGATAACTACAGAATGTAGCACATCAGCATCTGCACTATCTAATCCAACCCTAAACATGTTTATCCAGAACTTAGGTCCCACTAGGATCTATAGGACATACTTCACGGTAATATATTTAAAACTGCAACTTTGAGGCATTTTCATTTCTTCCCCAGAAATAAGGCAGTATTTAAAGATAAAATCAGTTTTGCAAGAGAATAAATATCTAGCTTTTTCCTTGGGTGCTGAAGGAAGTGCTTGGAGGAGTCAAATGAGGCCTTTCCACCTCTCCTGCTACCTTATTGGAACTTTCCCATAATCTCATTACATTTAGTCATATTTCACATTTGAATGATTTTCAGCCTCATATTTATGGACCATGACAGAGGGATGTCCATTCATGCTTAAGCTGCACACATAGAATTTGGTTTAAGAGGACTTCTTTCCATTCCATTTCTGGTAGCAATTTCCAGACTGCAGCTGGTGCACAGATCCCAAACAAGTGACAGAACACTTATATGCAGTGTGTGTGCATGCATAAACATCTGCACACAAATGCAAGAAGGCACAAGCTTCTGACCTGCACACATAATGTCAAATAAGAAATAAACAACCCTTATATGCTACACAAGTGAAACAGTGGTTGTGTTCACATGTCACAGTAAACCATAGTTAACCATGACATGCGGATAGTTCTTCCCCAGCATATGTGGGAAGATCAAGCCACGATGCCTGGCTTCATTTTACATCCAAATTGGGTCACCCTCCCCCCACCAGTTAATTCCTAGAATGACCCTGTGAAGTAGGTTAAGAGGCTGTGATTGGCCCAAGGTCACCCAGTGAGCTTCATGACTGAGTGGGTATTTGAACCCTGATCTCCCATGTCCTAGTCTGATGCTCTAACCACTACACCACACTGACTTCCTAGAGTACTTCTGCTATGGAGCATCTATATAAATTAAGTAGGTAAACAAATATGGGGGAAATGTCACTTAGAGAAGGATCTGAAATATTTTATTTGAAGCTTGAATTTGTTTTATTCTGGATTGTTTTATTTGATGTTTTAATATGTTGTAAACCACTCTGAGATTTTTTTTCTTTAAAATACAAAGTGATATAGAAATGAAATTAATAACGATAAATTTATTCTATTGTGGCAACTACAATGTAGGTTTAATGTGCCATTTGGAGATTAGCTTATATATCCAACACGGGTGGGTGCCTTGAGAAGCAGCAGCCTTATATTAAGTCAATAGGATGCCATTGCAGAAGCTTAAGGGGACTAACGTAACTACTGTAGTGTGAGTACGGAGGGGGGGGGTCCTCCTTTAATACTGGTCCAACAAAGTAAACTGGCCATGTCGTAGCAGGAAAATGTGGAAGCTTTCTTCACTCATTTTGAATTTTCAAACTATTCCACCATTGCTTATTCTACGTGTTGCAACAGGATATTTTGAGAATAAGAAATTCCCCCTCTCTTTTCCACTTGAAAAGCAATGGGATCCTTCATTATGAGCTTTCAGGATGTGGCACGAACCCCACACCCCAAGCAACACTGATCCTCACAATCCACATTAATAATAATAATCGGTAGCAGCAGCAGTTTATTATTTGTACCCCACCCATCTGACATGGTACACAAGGACAGGTAAAGACAATGAAACACTTTTTTTTGACAGTTCTGCACACTTACCGCCCTTCAAATTATGACATTAAACACCTCAGGCACCTGGAAACAATAATAAGCTATTGGTGAAGTAAGACTGCTTCCTCCCAGATTTAACAAAATGGCACCAAACAACAACAGTCCACAGATTTGAGCAGCATTACTATTTTAGATTTTCAACATTTACAAGACAGGTAGTGTATATAAGCAATAACCCTAGTCTAAATATAACTCCTAAAACAAACAAACAAACAAATGCTTTTG
The DNA here is from genome assembly GCF_027172205.1 of Podarcis raffonei. Classification (NCBI taxonomy): domain Eukaryota; kingdom Metazoa; phylum Chordata; class Lepidosauria; order Squamata; family Lacertidae; genus Podarcis; species Podarcis raffonei. The sequence continues at coordinate 77,909,062 of NC_070604.1, read as the reverse complement.
TTGTTTTTATAATCAACAATGCTGAAACCAAAATTTCAGAAGAAAAATGTCACCCAAACCCTTTTTCTTTAAGAGGAGAGGCTGCTCAGGTTTTCTAAGAATGCAAACACAGCTAAAAACTGAACAGCTTGTGCATCTACAATGGTGTTGCGACAACAGAAAAGGAACTTCATGCAACAGAACTGGATTATCTTGTAACATAGAATAATTGAAAGGCAGATTCTGAACAGGAAAGGAAAAAATACTGATTTCAAATCCCAATACAAACGCCTCGAGTCTAACTTTTGCTTTTGAGACTTGACTCTTTTATCCAACTTGACTCAAGAGGTTAGAGCTTCATTGTGGCATTGCCAAATCCAGGTCTTACAGAAAAAATATTTCATTGCCTTCATTTAGAACACCACATTGTTTAAAAACAATGTTTCTCACAGTGCTGTTCGGGATTGCAACATTTAAAAATGGAAAGGAAAATGTAACTTGTCTCACTCAGTTTTCAAACTATTTGAACACTGTACTTACTGTTGCTTGACTTGAGGTCTCTGTGAAGGATGGATACTAAGGCTTCTTCATGCAAGTAAAGCATCCCGCGAGCTATCTGCACGGCCCAGTTGACCAGTATATGAGGAGGTATCCGACGGCCCCAGTGACTCCCACTGGTGGAGGGAGAGGCCCCTGACAGAGCTCTGTTGAGGGGTCCTCCCCTAGCATATTCCATGACCAGGCAGAGGTTGGGCTCCTGCAAACTTACACCATGAAGCTCAATAATGTTGGGATGTTTCAGCATGGAGAACAACTTTGCTTCCTGCCTCACACTCTCTGCCGTGGCCTTGATGTCCTCATCTGGGTCCTGCCGCGCTGCTTTCACCGCCACTTCTTGGCCCTTCCATTTTGCTTTATAAACTTTGCCAAAGCCCCCAACTCCAATGATCTCCTGCAGTTCCAGATGCTGGAAGTTAATCTCTTCTAGAGAACCCAAATGGTCTTCACCACTGACAGGATGCCCATCGCCCATAGCTTGGGCTTGGGCTTCATGCCCAGACTTTTCCAGCAATCCCAGCGGGGGGTGTTGGTAGCGTCCCGGCTGGTAGGTCACATAGTTGGCTGGGAAGATACCGAGGCGGTGGCGGATCTTGCCAGCCCACCAGCCATCATCTCCGGAGACCGCCGCATCTTTGGAGAGAACCTCCACCACTTCCCCTCGCCGCAGGCTCAGCTCATCTTCCCCGGAGGCCTCGTAGTCATAGAGCACGGTCCAGAGCGGGCAGGAGGTACGGCCGGTGGTCCCCGAGGTCCCTTCAGCCGCTCCCTCGGAGCTCACCAAGGCCATGGTCAAGGCGGGGGCCCAGATCTCATCCCCTTTGGCCTCAGCATTGGGAACAGTCAGGGAAGCCTCTGGAAGAAGACCATCCCCCTCAAAGCTTCAACTGGGCAGGAATGTGATGGCAGAGGAAGTGTAGCAAGCTAGAAGGGAGCAGCAAAGGCATTGGAAGAGCAAGGGCAGGAAGTTGGAGTGTGAGGGGGGGGCAGAGGATTGGAGGGGGGGAGTCAGGGCAAGAGTCATAAGGAGGAGAAAATGAATGAAAGAACTAGGTGGAGAGTGGGAGGGTCTCACAGTCCAGGAAGCCTAAGCTGGGAGGCTGTGGGGGCTCAGCGGAAGGCGCCCAAGCACGGGAGGAAATGGAAAGGTCTCTGGTCCACAGCCTGGGGACGGGAAGCAGAGAGGTTCGGGGACAACGCAGGCCGGAAGAAGGGAAGAGAAAGAGCGAAAAGGCTTGACCGGAAGGGCAAAAGGCGAGCGCGCTCCGGGGTCTCCCAGGGAAGGCAGGAGGGGCCAGGTGAGGAGAAGGAAGGCAAAGGGGCGCGCGGAGAGAAGCGGGCGGGGCGGCGGCTGAAGCAACAGGTAAAGCGGCCCGCCTCCGGCAGCGAAGGCAGGAAACCGAGGTCCGGGGGGGGGCGAGCGGTGTGGCCCCCTCTGCTCAAAGCAGCAACGCCGAGAGAGGCGAGCGAGGGCGCGCGACACGGAGCGGCGAAAGAGCAACTTTCCCAGCCAACCTCCTTCTCCGACAGCGGCTGCTCCCGAAAAGAAAAAAAAAAGAAACCTCCTGGCTGGCCCCCGATTGGTTGGCCCCAGCCACGTGACGCAGGGCCAGGTTGTGGGCGCAGGTCGGAGAGCCAAGCCGGGCAGGTGCCTGGGGCTGCTCTTGCCCTTCGCCCGGCGCAGGAGCGGCGGGAGCGAGCGGCGCGCGCGCGCGCGACAGAGACCAAGCAGCCTCTCCGGGAGAGGAAGGGGCGCCAGGAGGGCCGGGGGGCGGGCGGGCGCTGGAACCAGAGCGCCGGCATCAAGGCTCGCTCTTCGCCTGAAACCCGGAAGGCTGGACCTCCAAATGGATGGGGGCTGTTGAGCAGGGGCTCCCCTCGGGTGCGCGCGCGCAGGAGACGGAGAAATGGGATGGGATGGGGGGGCGCAGCAGCAGGAAACTCCTGTGAACCTATTTCATAGACTCAGAGAATTGTAGAGTTGGAAGGGACCCCGAGGGTCATCTAGTCCAACCCCGTGTAATACAGGAATCCTTTGCCCAGCTTGGGGCTTGACCCACCCACGACACTGAGATAAAGGAGTTGCGCCCTCTACCGACTAAGCTATTCTGTTCTGAGGAACTTTGGGGTGAAATGGACGCTCACTTTCACCCCCAAAGACCCACTTTGCCTCCTGCCTCGACTGGAATCCTGTACTTCCTGCCTCTCCAGACTAGGGCGAGGCATCATAATACGTGGTAGCTTGTTTTCAACAGCCTTGGACATGACAGGGGTCAGGATCTCCTATGTTGTTCTGCTGTACAGAGAGAGATGGGGAGGGGGCGTGTTTGTATATACTTTTAAAGCACGTTCAAAGCACATTCCTTCCCTCAAACGAATTATGGCACTGTAGTTTATCTCCCACTAAGTTACAATCCCCAGCAATCCTGAGCGAACTACAGTGCCCAGAAAGAGAAATAATATGCTAGAGCACTTCGTAAGCGATAGTATCCCAGGGGCACTTTAATCGCTTTGGCCCAATTCCTGTAAGCTGCCTGTGTTTTGAGACCACTTTATACCCAGACACAATTCTAGGCAGAGCATGTTAGGCAGCACAGTCTTTGGGTGGCATAAATGCCTGATTTGAAACAGAGCAAAGCTTATTTACTAGCAAACCTAGTAAAATCACTGCCCCATATTGAGGTTGTGCCTACACCTCTGACCTGAGTACACAGAAATCTGCCTTATATTGAGTTAGAAACAAACCCCCGGGTATGCAATAAGAACTAATCACAACAATACAAACACAACACATAGGGTAATAGTTCGTAGAAAATATATAATAGAATAATGATGTCATTCAAATTATAGGAGTAAGCCAATCAAAGTTCTTATATACAATATAACAGAGCGAGGACTGTCAAGCCGTGTGTTCAAAACAGATGTCTAAGGACGGTCTCACAATAATCTTTCAAAAGTATCAACAGAAGACGTCTCAAAAGTTTCAAAAGTAAAGTTTCTCAATAGTTTTTCAAAAGTTTCAGCGGAAGACGTCTCAAAAACCTCAAAAGGACAGGATCTCCGGAATGATGCTACTGTTTCGTAATACAGTGGTACCTCGGGTTACAGACACTTCAGGTTACAGACTCCTCTAATCCAGAAATAGTACCTCGGGTTAAGAACTTTGCTTCAGGATAAGAACAGAAATCGCACTGTGGCAGAGGGAGGCCCCATTAGCTAAAGTGGTACCCTCAGGTTAAGGACAGTTTCAGGTTAAGAACAGACCTCCAGAACAAATTAAGTTCTTAACCCGAGGTACCACTGTAGTCTTCATCAGCTGGAAATAAGATACAAGGCATACAACCAATGAATGATAACAGAACTGAGCTACCTGCGTACACATTGTAAAATAAAGCAGAATGTACAAAACAGAATAAAAAAAGGTACATACCCAATATTTTACAACAGAATATATAAGTAAGATTCATGATAAGGATCTGTGCTCACTAGATAGTGTAGTTGCTGATACTTGCTACACAGTTGCATAGGATATACGAAGTAGGCCTGGAGATGCTGGGAATTGAGCCATTGACCTTTTTCATGCAAAGCAGGTGCTACAGCTTCCCCACTAATGAACCTGGAATGAAGATCAGGAAGTGGAACTGTCTATCTCATCTGATACTTTCTTTACCTCCTTCCCAACAATCCCTGTTTATAGCCTGAGAAAATATTTGGAATTGTTGCGTTCAGTGGGGCTTGTTGGCAGCAATCTGTCTTGAGAGACAATGGAGTATGCCTCTGGGGGTGAACTGCTGCAATAACAGCACCAAAGTGACCTCTCTGGGACGCAAGCCTGCAGGAGTTGCCGGAAGGAGGCATACAAGGTGCCATTGCATCGCCTTAGGGACTCCACTCTGGATCTGTGTATTGTTTACTCCTAGGAAAATGTGTGTAAGACACTTATTAGGTCACTTATTGAGGTTACATTCTTCCTTGCCCAGGCCTTCATCCATTAAACAATCTATGGCCTTTTTAAAGTAGAGGGGACTTCTATTATGATGTTTTTCTGTGGTTGTTTTATTGCTTTTTATTATTATGCTATGTAAATTAATGTTTTTAATGTACATCTCCCTGCGATCTTGGGATAAATTATTAATTAAATAATAATAATAATATCAGATAATTCAAATATATGTCTAGTCAGAAGTAAGCCCTATTGACTTTTTATTGCCAAGTAAGTGAGTCTAAGATTGCAGCCTTAATGACGCTTCCAGGCCACTGTTGTATGTGCAAGATTTGGGGGTGCTTTGAAAAAAATATTGAATAGTAATGCCACTTTTAGGGGTGATATCTAGAAGGAACTATAGAACCATAGCATTGTTTTCAAGGAAAAAGGAAGATGTTAGGAACCTCCAGGGAAACTTCCTCGGCTTGGCAGCGTTTATTTATTATTTGCATTTGCCAGTCACATAATAATAAAAAGATTTACTAAGCAACATACAATGACAGTGTAAAACAAGTTTAAAAACACAACAAATATAATAAAGCCAACCCAGCAACCATTCAGCAATAAAACCCAAGTCAGCATAAAATAAACATATGTCAGCCACTGACAGCCAGTTCAATTAACCCATCAAGAGAGCAAACGCTAAAAACGAACCACTTGCCATCGGTCTGCAGAGACTAAAATAAATTATGTATTCTCTGGAGTCCAATTCATGTAGGAGGAGCATGTTGGCAGGAAATTCTGCCAGCCACAGAGAAAATGTTAAATGCTGCCAGGTACAATTATCTTTTGAGTTCATTGAGACATTATTATCTTGAGGTTTCTTGTTAAGCTGCTTAGTACAGAGGAGCCTTGTCCTGGCCTCCAGAGTAATGCTAATAGGGAGCTGGTTGAAACTGAATGGATGCTTGAGGAGGGTGAATTAAAGCCAAAGAAGCTGCAATTCTGCTTGAACAGCAGTTCTGCTTTCAAAATGAGACCATCTAGAATTATGACGTTCCTGCCATCATGAATTTGGGCTTATATATATTACATGTCTAGAGCTGTGTTCAAATTGGTCCAGTAACAGCCCACTTGCAAGCAAAATGTGCAGGGCTCATTGTCCCTCAGCCCTCAAATTATCTAGTATATTTGATTCCTTCACTCCTTCAACGGTCAGGTTGCAAAAGGGAAGGAGAGAGATGCCATTCCCATCTGCTGGGCTGGGAGATAAACTCCCATTTGTCCCCTTCCTTGAACTGTTTTTTTGTTTAGGATTGTAAGAGGTGGGTTTTAGCACCTCTTGAGAATTTATCCAAGATGAATTTGACTTGGGTGCATGGTTGTTTGGTCAGAAGTGGCTGTGTGAAATTTCAGTCTTGCTGTCACACACTGTAAATGGGCTGGGAGTTTACATGGACTGCCATTCCTCCCCTCTTTTTATTTCTTTACTCTGATGTAGTGAAATACAAAACTATTCTAATTTGTGATCTCTGGTAATGTAAATAAATCCATCCATGTCAGCTCAGACAATGGGCAGATCATTTTTATTTCAGCAGAGGAAGATAAGCTAAAGTGATGAAAAGTGATCAAACGTTCACTATTAAATAATATTTTAGATGAATTGCTTGAAAATGTCTAGGCTGAATCTTGCAAAGTCTATGGACATTGAAAGACCTTATTTCCATATATACTCTCGTGTAATCATTGTAGTATATTATATTACACATTGTAACAGGCATTCACTACATCTGGGGAAACCAGAGGAGCAGAGGCTTGGGCAGGAGAGAGGAGAGGAGGGCATAAGTGTGTGTCTGTGGTGGTGGTGGGGGGTGGCAAGGGGCAGAGATAGGCCATTCCAAGACCTAGGAGAGAGGTAGGATAAGGTCCATGGAGAAAGTGTGAAGGCGAAGCAGTCACACTGATGATGGGACGAAGGGAAAGAATTATTGTGAAGATGAAAAGCTAACAAGGGAAAATGTCTTGACAATAAAACTGAGCGTTCCCCAAAAGTCAACACAGCAGTAAAGAAAATAGTTAAATGACTTACATATTCTGAGTTATTTTGAAAGCAGTGGTAAAAGTTGTGTGTCAAAATACATAAGCAGGAGAAGCAATAAAATAGAATTTCTATCTTCCTTTCAAAACTGTTTTTGCAGGTACTGTATATAGAAAAGTTCTCCTATCGCACCCCCTAGTGGATATATTGTGAAGCACATACAGCTTTCTCGGGCTGGAATGCTCACGTCTGCTTTGCACTGCATCCACAGTACACATTTAGTGCAACCTTGAGATGCTTAATAGGAAGCATCACACAGACAGCTTGCATTCTAAATAATATTTATGTTTTTATTTGTATAGATTCGTAAACATATTTAGCAGAAAGAGGCCACTCTTCTCCTACTCCCGGGTCCCCAGATTCCACTGGACTTACAACCACCCACCATTCCCAGCCAGCAAGACCAATAATCAGGGACTGCGGCGGTTGCAATTCAACCACATCTGAAGTTGGGGCAAAGCTACCGATCCTCATTGGGAAGAGGCGGGGGAAAGACTGCGCTGGGAATGGAGGGGTGAACGACATCGGTTGCACCCTGGAAACTAAACGGGGGAGGAACCGAAGGAGGGAAGGGCAGCGCGGCGTCCAAGAATCCTGGGAGCTGTAGTTCGCCCTCACGGAGCTCCTCTTCCCAGACCCCTTAGCAAACTACAGTTCTCGGGATTCTTCAGGGGTCTGGTGTGAAATCTTCCCAAGCGGAGAGATGGGGAGTCCAGCCATGGAGAGCCGATGAGCGGCAGGAGGGTAGGACGCCGAGGAGAAAGGCAAAGGAGAAAACGGGCAGAAAGGAGCTGCTCGCCCAGCGTGGGAATCCCTCGCGCGTCAGAGCGGCCACGTACTGCGAAAGGCGTGGTGGGCGGAGCTTCCCATCTCAGGGACCGCTGGCATAGAGGGCGCCGCGGAGCATGATGGGAAAATCCTTCTAGCATCCGGCATGGAGGTCCTGGCGGCCGGCTCCAAGCAGCATCTCGGCGGCGGTGGCGGCCGGGACCAGCAACGACCAGGAGAGTGAGGCGGCGGTGGCGGCTTCCGGGGTCGGCCATGGTGTCCCAAGCCGTGCAGCTGCTCCGGCAGGGCGTGTGGGCGGCGCTCACCGGAGGCTGGTACCACGATCCGGAGCAGAGCAAGTTCACCAACAGCTGCCACCTCTATTTGTGGCTTTTCCTGCTCCTGCTGCCGATGGCGATGCACCTGGTGAGGAGGGAGCCGGCGGGGAGGGAGAGGCCCAGAGCCCCGGGGACAACGACCCGAACCAGGTTCTGTGCGGGCAGGTGGCCCCGCAGCTCCCCTCCTGCGCCCGGGATGTGGGCCCGGAGAAAGCAGGGCTTCCGCTCAACCCCGGGAAGTCCCGGTGGGCAGGTGGAGGCAACACAGCATGGGGAAGAGAAAGGAGGATTATGGGGATTCAGAAGGTGTCCTATGAGAAAACTCTAGTGACGATCCTTCTCCCAGCTGGTGCTACAATTAAACTATTATTATGTGCATTTTAACAATATGCCAGTAATATTTTCATCCACTATGCTCCTATATTTCCCAAGGCTTATTCTCTCTTTTGATTTTGTTCTGCTCAGTGGCGTAGCGTGGGGGGTGCAGGGGGGGCCGGCCGCATCGGGCGCAACATCTGGGGGTTAGGGTTAGAGGGCGCAAATCCACGGGTTAGGGGGCGCAAATTACTTGCCTTGCCCTGGGTGCTGACAACCCACCCTACGCCACTGGTTCTGCTATCGAGTATGTTGGGTGTGGGAACCTTTGGGTTGCTGGACTGCAACTCTCATAATCCCTGGACATCAGTTTTGCTTGCTGGGGCTGATGGGAGTTGTAGTTCAGCAATGTCTTGTTGGCCAAAGCTTCCCCAGCCCTGGACTAAGTGCTGAGTGGCTCTTTGGATCCTGACCAAAGTATCTGCAATTGTTGTATCTCTTGCCAGTCTGAAGAAATTATATATATATATGTGGAGCATTCTAACACCCACACATCCCTGCAAGTAAGCCAATTTTTGTTGTTGTTTAGTCGTTTAGTCGTGTCCGACTCTTCGTGACCCCATGGACCAGAGCATGCCAGGCACTCCTGTCTTCCACTGCCTCCCACAGTTTGGTCAGACTCATGTTGGTAGCTTCGAAAACACTGTCCAACCATCTCGTCCTCTGTCATCCCCTTCTTCTTGTGCCCTCAATCTTTCCCAACATCAGGGTCTTTTCCAGGGAGTCTTCTCTTCTCATGAGGTGGCCAAAGTATTGGAGCCTCAGCTTCACAATCTGTCCTTCCAGTGAGGACTCAGGGCTGGTTTCCTTAAGAATGGATGCGTTTGATCTTCTTGCAGTCCATTGGACTCTCAAGAGTCTCCTCCAGCACCATAATTCAAAAGCATCAATTCTTCGGCGATCCACCTTCTTGATGGTCCAGCTCTCACTTCCATACATCACTACTGGGCAAACCATGGCTTTAACTATACGGACCTTAAGCCGATTTAGGTAGTGGTTAAGAAAATGAGCTAAGAGGTTCCTGCTCCGTGTCTCATATCAGCCACTGAATGGTCTCATCAGCCTCATTGCTCCTCCTACATCTGTAACATGAAAATGATTAGCAATATTACTATAACTTACAACAGGGGTATCATATGTCATAACTGCTCCAGATGCTATTGGGACTCCAAGTCCCATCAGTCCCAGCCAGAATGGCCAGTGGCCAGTGATGATGGGAGTTGGAGTCCAACATCATCTGGAAGGCCACAGGTTATCCACCACTGCCTTACAGGGTTGTTGTAAAAATTACATTTCAAGCACTTAGGAAAAGCACCATGTAAATGCCAATAGTATTGTATAATTGTTAGGAGAACATTAGCAGGGTTATCAATAATCAGTCTTGTTACAAATTTAAATTGTCACACTGCAAGTAAATGAAATCTACTGGCAAACCAATGGATCAGTTGCATTAACTCTTCGTTATTCTTATGTTTAGGCATTCCCTCCCAATGCCATCACAGCCTTTGTCTACTGTAGTTCTGTGACTGTGCTTTTCACGATCATCAAAGTGGTCAGTTATCGCCTGCATCTTATGTTTGACAAAGGAGAAGTGATTCAACAAAAGGTCTCATGGAAGGAAGGAAAGCAAAATAAAGAAGGTAGAAGAGATAATGCAGTTCGGCATATAAATCTCAGGCAAGTTTTCTTCCTCACTGTGTAAGGTTATCCTTGGTGCCCTCTGAAATAATGAGGAGGCGTACATGTAGGGAAACAAGCTTCTGCATGCAAATAATTTACTGTGAGCAAATAGGCTTCCTGCCTTTGTCAGAAAATTATGGATGGTGCCAAGCAGCTGTTTAGGAGAGGGAAGGGAGGTAGATTAATCCCAGCAGAATCACTGATTGACTGCCAATTTTCTGACAGGCTGATTTGCACATATATTTGGAACAGGACTGGTGATGCTCATTGTGAGAAAAAGTCATCCCTGAATTCTTTCTTCTTTATTATTTTTGAATAGCAATAACATTGGGGACAGTTGTGCATTTGAAGAGCTCAAGCGTAATGGTTCAACACCAACCATCCACAGCAGCGTAAAAGTGCAGGCTATCCTCTCACATCACTCTTCAGGAGTCCTGGTTAGTAAAGCTTTTTCCACAATGTTGTTCACTCTACATATGCCACTGGGTTTCTCTGACAATCAAAATGTACTATGGGTTTTACTGTAAAAATAGTAGCATACCATCTCCATTGCCTGGCAAAGCAAAATGCACAATGGGATGTCATTGTGCTCCAAGTTTTGCCATCCTTGCAAGCAGCAGCTAGTGAAGCTGGGCAGGGAAATTCAGAGTGTTGTGGTGCCAGGCCATCCGTTTTGTTTTACTGATGTATACATGACAGGGAAGGGGGAATAGTGGGGCCGGTGTATTTGGTGATACCCATATACTGTAGCTCCAATAACATCTGGTTCTGGTCATCATTACCAATGCACATTTGAAAAGATCCTGTTTTAATTACTGTGTATTAATTGGATTGCATATTTTATTTGTGGATGTCTATATTTTAATGTTTTGATGGGTTTATTTTATTCCGTTATTTTAATTCTGGGTGTCTATATTAATGCTGATGTAGTAGCCTTCCAAGTGGTTTACAAGTATAGAACCCTATGTTAGCATTAAGCAGTATATGAAATAATAATAATAATAATAATAATAATAATAATAATCATTCAGTGGCCAAAAATGCTAAAGAAGGAGAAGGAAATTGAAAGATTCAGAATTCTTTTGTTCTCTCCCCTTGTCCCAAGATGTGATCAATGCTGAGTACTGTGATAGTGATAATGACTGTTAGTGAATGGGAGGAGAGGAAGGGGTCATTTGGGGTGAGTCTAGCACCTGCTTCCCTCTTCAAGGGCTCTAACAGGTCCACTTGCTTAGTTGCAGAAGACAATAGGGAAGCTTTTTAAGTGTGCACAACTCTGTGTGAAGCAGACCCACTAGAATGTGGCAATAAAAAAAAAATGATGTGAGGTTTTACCCATTAAACCAGTGTGGGGGCATCCCTGGCTACATTTTCCTGTTCTGTACATGTACATGACACCAATGTTGGCCTCAGTGGGAAGCTAACTCGCGTGGGTAGCAATTGTGTAGAGCTTTGAGATGGAGTCATGATTCAGATACATTTCAAATAACAACAGTAACAATATTCTCCAATTTACAGGTTTCAAGTATTCAGTTAGAGTTATTAGTATGTGTTTTTAAGTATTGCTTGCTGACTCTTGACATCTGAAAGGGAAAAAAAACTTTCTTAACTTGTGAAATGTACTATGAACAAAATAATTAGTTGCAACACCACCACCACATCCTTCATTGAATGTAGAGTAATCACATGGCTTACCCTGAGACATCTATGAGATGTTGGGTGCAATCCTTGTATTCTGTCTTTATTATTTCTGCCATTGATTTTAAGTGGGATATAGGCTATACTTACTATGATTTGCTAAAGTACTCTGTTTTAAATTATGCACATTTTAAATATAACATGGATCACATAATCCATTTGCTTCATTTTTAGGAGCTGCCAGCACAAGAAACAATTGAAGATCTGAAAGGTACCTTATAGATAATGTTTGTTACTATTGTTAAAAGTGTTTCACCCCAAAAACTGTATACCTCAGAGTTTAGAGCATGTTCCTAAAATAAACGGTAGCAGTGAACTTTATATAACTTGTAAACGTTTACTATTTATATTTTGTTTAGAGAGCATGTTCATGCCCCACTGAAAGCAATAGGACTTAAAGGCTTAGTTGTGTACTGCCCCATTGATTCTAGTGGGGATTTTCTGGACTGCCTAGCTTGACTGAACTTCATATGTGTTTGTGTCCCTTCTTATTAGGAGTAATGCTTCTGGAAGACCAGCCTGCCCTACCGGTTTCATCTACCTCACCCTGTGTCAAAGCAGATATTCTGTCTGCTTCTATGGCACTTATGTCAAGTTCTACCACATCAGCAATAGTGGCGAAGCCAAATGCCATGGAGACATTTATCAGCGCGGCGACCAGTGAAAAGGATGAGAAGGTGCAGCTTTCTAGTTATAGTGCAGTGGAGGATACGCCTCTTGATAAAGGTGTGGTTAAGAAATTGCCAAATCTTTCCTTATCCCAGTATGACATTATAAAAGCTGGCATTTCCTTTGAGTCTTGGAGCACTGATAATTCAGTCATCATTTCTGAGCATCTAAGCAACCCAAAGTGTTTCCGGAGAGAAAAAGTGCTGGATGCGTCTGCTCAAGACATCACTACCACTAGTTGCCTGCAGTGTAATACCGTGGCAGCCAAGGGAGTGGATGGACCTCTGGAAAGTTCCTACCTTGATGACATGAAGGTTCACCTTGATGATTCGGAGAGCGAGGTAGCTGTTGCTCTCATTGACAATTCTCTCTCTGGAGATCCGCTTACACTACACGAACCGATTAAAATTGTGATCACTATGAGTAGCACCCAGAACTCAACCACTGACCTGGATGGCTCGCGTCATTTGCAAGTTTTGGGGGCTGAAATCGGATCCAGCTCGGATCCAGAGTCTGGTGTTGTCATGGCAGACCAGCACAGTAAGCAAAGCAGCGAAATGATGAGAATCCCCGTCATCACCTTTGAACTGTCTGATGACAGCGGAGGCCAGGCTTATCAAGAAGCGAGCGAAAGTTTGAGAACGCCAGACAATTTAAACGTAGATGCCTCATCCAACCAGTGTTCGGGCTATGAATCTGGCGAACAGGACAATAATGCAAAAGAGGACGGTGACAACCCAACAGATAATCACGAAGAAGTAAGCACTTGCCCGGAGAATGCCTCTGAGAACGTAGAAGTCCTGACTTTACATTCCAAAGAAGGGCAGCAGAATTTGGGTGTACCCTCTTACAAAACGGCTCATGAGAAAAGGCACGCTCGCGTGCTCAGTGTGGACAGTGGGACTGATGTTTTTTTAAGTAAGAATTCCTCGGAGACAGTCAGCGATAAGGAGAAGCTTTTGCCAACCTCTAAATCTGACCTGGAAGCTAAAGAAGGACAGATGCCAAATGAATCTAATTTCTTGGAATTCGTCTCGCTGCTGGAATCCATTAACACCTCAAAGGCAACCGCGTCTGATGGCAAACCAGAGACTGCAAAAGATAAGCGGATAACTGGAGGTATGCTGCATGCTTTCAAAATTATGAGCCATCTCTGCACTTAAGGCATTTCTGAGCACTTGCATTAAGAGCAACTTGCCAGTCAAGGGATGGTAGCAGATAGCAATAAATAGTCCAGAATGTAAAGTGTGGTGTTTTTTAAAGCTGAAAATGGAGTTCCATATGCTGTTGTGTGCCGTACAGAAGATTCTTAAACCACATACGAATGAGTTACACACAAAAGTCCGCAGTTTGTGTAATTGATGTTTTCATTGCATGTTATGATTTGTATTGGATATTTTACAGTTATATGTAAACTGTTTTGAGGTCCCCTGTGGTGGAAATAGATGTACAAAATCTCTGAAACACTACATGAAATAAACAGTGCAATCCTGTGCTGCTTTGTCTAGCCACAGCCAGAGAAGTGTGTTAGCTAGTACCTTGGATTAGCTCCTATACCACAGTGTCTCCTTGTACTGGAACTTGTGCTGTGATTGCTCTGAAGTCAGCCCCACTAAGCCCTGAATAAATACGCTTACACTTACGGTGTAAGTGAAATTCAAAAAGCAAAAAAACGAGGGGGATGTTTATTTATGTTAGCGTTGCCTGCAGGTTCTAGTCATGGGTCATTTTGCCACTGACACAAATTCATGGAAGCATGAAGGAAAAGATGGCAGGTGATTTTAACCCCATATATACATACATATACATATATATATATATATATAATTATTATTACTTTTACATCACTACCTATGTACATGGTGCTATATAGAAGTTTATAAGCCAGGATTGGGGGACATTTTTTTTCTCTTTCAAAAGCCATGTTACTTTTCTCTTTCCCAACTGTTTTTCTCCCTCCTTCCCATTCACATGAAACTAATATGAGGGTCACAGGTAACTTACCTGACATAAACAGATCCTTGCCCAAACCTGTTCTGAATACTATATGACTTTGAAAAATTGTCTGCCAGACTGTAGTTGTTTTCGTAGTTTGGGTGTCTCACTCCTCATCAAAAATACTCTTGCTCTCTCAAAAAGAGAAAGCATGAAAACAACACATTTCCAGTGTCTTGTATAAGTAGCCTTTCTATTTTTTAGATGGCTGCACAACAGAGAAAAAGGAAGAAACTCCAGAAATGGATAAAAACAGTGCACATGGATCTTCAAAGCAGGATAAGCCAGAGATGCAAACTCAAGACTCTGGTAGTATTAATCCAACTGCCCCGGAGCCTATCAAGTTCACTGCTCAGTAAGAAGTTTCTTCTCCTCATTGACTGTGTCTGAAATGATTCATATCAGTTGCTTACAGTGTCTCTATTTTGCTTTTGTGCCTAGTTACCAGAGTACCAGGCTCCTCATTGACTGTGTCTGAAATTATTCATACTGGTTGCTTACAGTGAGAATAATTAATTTCAGTCTCTCTATTTTGCTTTTGTGCCTAGTTACCAGAGTACCAGGCTCCTCATTGACTGTGTCTGAAATTATTCATACTGGTTGCTTACAGTGAGAATAATTAATTTCAGTCTCTCTATTTTGCTTTTGTGCCTAGTTACCAGAGTACCAGGCTCCTCATTGACTGTGTCTGAAATTATTCATACTGGTTGCTTACAGTGAGAATAATTAATTTCAGTCTCTCTATTTTGCTTTTGTGCCTAGTTACCAGAGTACCAGGCTCCTCATTGACTGTGTCTGAAATTATTCATACTGGTTGCTTACAGTGAGAATAATTAATTTCAGTCTCTCTATTTTGCTTTTGTGCCTAGTTACCAGAGCACCAGGCAAAGGCAGATCATTTACCGGGTTACTTCGCAGCAAGATAGTTCCCTCTTGCAAGTCATAAGTGGGCCTGAGGCTTCTATGCAAGAAGAGATGTCTGTGGATGCAATGCATGTCTTCATAGATGAAAATGGTAAGCTCCGTAGAGAACTTGGGAGAAAGGGAGAGGTATCTATGAATAAGGTTGCTTAATTTTTTTACAAAATGCATTCAATATTTATTGGATTGTAGGATGGTTATATAAGTACCTGGGCATGAGATCCACAGCCTTGTATGCAGAAGGAGTTCATACTCTGGGTGGATCGCTTAGATCACTGTATTCATATGCCCCAAACATACACACAGACTCACTAAGCCAAGTGGATTTTAGAACTTGAGTCTTGTCCACACTGGAGTTTCCCAAAAGGGAACACCTACTGGTATGAATGGGAAAGATGGAAGTTGCTTCTCATATGCTATTTAAATGCAGGCAGGTGTGGTCTAAAGGTAAAGGTACCCCTGCCCGTACAGGCCAGACGTGTCCGACTCTAGGGTTGTGCGCCCATCTCACTTAAGAGGCCGGGGGCCAGTGCTGTCTGGAGACACTTCCGGGTCATGTGGCCAGCGTGACAAAGCTGCAACTGGTGAGCCAGCACCAGCACAGCACACGGAAATGCTGTTTACCTTCCCGCTAGAAAGCGGTACCTATTTATCTACTTGCACTTAATTGTGCTTTTGAACTGCTAGGTGGGCAGGAGCTGGGACCAAACGACGGGAGCTCACCCCGCCGCGGGGATTTGAACCGCCGACCATACGATCGGCAAGTCCTAGGCACTGAGGTTTTACCCACAGCACCACCCGCGTCCCTAATACATTCTAATTCAAACTGGGGTGAGGAAATGAATTAGCAGCTGAATAACGCTGAAATGTTGACAAACGGTCACTGCAAGTGGATTCCAGAGCTTCGTTGACTTTGGTGGTTCCCCGGTCAAAGTCTAGATGATTTGTGGAGTAGCAGATTGAATAGAGCATCGAGGCATCACCCCTGCTTCTTCACCAGAGCAGACTCCCCTTTCCTTTTCTCAGAACCTATAGTGTCTATTGGAGTGGACAGAAGGTAGATCAGGATCTTCTGGTAGATCTCTGGATTTGAAGTAGACAAGCAAAGATTTCTGTTTAATAATAACAACCACAAAATTACTTTCCTCCATCCTCCTCAATAATACTGCTAAAATGGGGAAAGTGAAGTGGGTAAGGATTGTGACCTCCATTTTGTTCTGGTCCTCAAAACAAATTATGGGAATAATTTATTGGATGTGTATATCATTTTCACCTGGCCTGGTTACTGGATCTGAGCAACAAAATAGATTCCACAAGGCTGAAATCTGCCTCCCCCCGACATAAATAAAATGGGAGGAAACTGAGTAGTGGGCAGCTGTGGTATGACTTGCATCAAAGCATGCTTGCAGCCCAGAGTGTTTAAAAGACTCTGCTGCAGCCGTGGGTCATTGTAATGAAATTCCACCTTAAAGGAGTGTACAGGTCACTGGCAAAGATACCTTAGGGCAAGATCAGTGCTTCCAGCAGAAGGATTGATCCACATGTTCCCTTCCAGTTCTGTTATTTTACAGTCTTAAAATTCAGTGTGTGAACAAATAATTACACCACTGAACTGACGGTGGCTTCTTCTTTTCTTAAAGGAGAAATTAGATCCTGTTACTTAAAGGCTGGCAGTCAAAAAGAAGGAAATATGCAAAATCCAGCACCCAACTATGATTGTATTTCTCATGCTCAGTAAGTAAACTCTTCTGTTAGAATGTATTAAGCTGTTCCTTTTCACATGGGTTGTGAAAGAATTCTGCAGTGAACAAAAAGGCAAAATGAGTACTTGAATCTGCTTTTTAAAGCCATAGCATTTTACCCCGTATTTTTATGGCATTTTATGATTAATTATGATTAATTGTGCTTGCATATATTGCTGTGCAGGGCCTTGACATTTAAATGAGTGGAAGGTTTATACAAATTATTATAAATAAATAAATAAATAAATAAATAATATAAAAATGCCCTCATGGCAATTTATGAAGACCTTAATAAAAGATAGTTCCTGATCTCAAGATTATAATCTAAAAGACATTGAACAGAAGGGAAAGGGTTTGGGAGAAGGAGAAAAGCAAGCCCAGGTACTTGTTATCTTTTGTTTGTGGTACAGTGGTACCTCTGCTTATGAGCACCTCTGGTTACGTATCCTTCGGGATACGCATGTGGCAAACCCAGAAGTATTTTTCTGGTTTTTGCCGCATGCGCATGCACAGAAGTGCTCTACCGCGCCGCGCACATGTGCAGAACAGGCACCTCCAGTTGCGAAAACCTCGGGATCTGACCGAAGCTCCGGAACAGATCCCATCCACAACTGGAGGTACCACTGTATTGTATATATAGGAGGAGTAAAAAAAGAAAGAAAGAACTGCATTTCATGATAAATGTATATTCCAGTAGCTGTTCTCAGATTTGCAGAACTGTATATTGGGAATATCATTTTTAGGAAATGAATGTAGAACATTACACCAAAGCAGGCAATTGGTGTGTCACTCTCAATACTGTCTATATTGTAGCCTATGTTTCTTGGGGAAATGGATGAATATTTAAACCAACTTTAACAAAGTAGACTTGAAACATGACTGTTTAAAGTGGTATGTTTGGATTTTTGAAACTTTTCCAAAAGAAGCTCGACAACTTTCTTTGCCTGATTCCTACCCCCCAAAAGAAAATATGGCAACCCTACAGTGTATTTGGATCCTCAATCTTAATAATGTCTCCTCATCATGGTATATTCATATTGAATGAGAGAGGAGGGATGGGTCTTGCAGCATTCAGTATATGGACAAAAGAACTTGTTTCATAAGAATGTGAGAAGAGTCTTGCTGGGTCAAACCAAAGGCCTCCTTAGTACAGCTTCCTGTTCTTGCAATGATCAACCAGATGTCTATGGGAAGCCAAGAAGTAGGACATGAGCACAGCAACTCTCTCCCAAATCATTGTTCCCCAGCAATTGGTATTCAGAGGCATATTGCCTCTGACTGTGATGAGGTTATATAGGAAGATTTTCCACCAGCCTTTGCTCTGATAATTGGCTGGAGAAAATAATGCAGATTAGGTATATGAATTGAACAGCACCATCTTGCACTTCCATAAATAATTATGCTCCTGCCAGTTCCTCACTCTTTTATTTGTTATACCCTCTTGATTTTCATCTGTCATTTACAGTATGAAAATGACATGTTTCAGGGCTATTTCTAGTTCCCTCAGTCTAGACAGAAGACATGTGGCCTCCTTGCTTACTTCCATGCAGGGCTGGCCTTAGACACATTTGTACCAGGTCACACATAGACTGGGGTTGTGGCCATGCAAGCCAGAGGGAGGAAAAACTACTTTTATGATGGGACTGTTTAACTTCGCAAAAAAAAATAATAATATTCTGCTGGCTTTATGTGTATGTCTGCCAGAAGTGAGAAAACTTGAGGCTGCTTTTCTGTCATGTTTGTATTCTGCCTCCTAAAATACATAGATATATGAAATATTTAAAATCAGAAAAACATACAAAAGTGATACCAAACTGTTGAAATCCCCACCAACGTTCATGTCTCCATAAGGCAGACAAACAACAAGTATTCACATTAATTGTTAATTTGTGCAAACATATTCATTGGGTAAATCAGATGAAAAACCATTATTTAAATTGCAGGGGCAGCACATCCTGTTTTGTCATGTGAAGTGAAACTGCCCTGTCGTGCTGCTGCTGCTACCCCCCCACCTGCTCCTGCTGCCTCCTACTCTGCCGCTGCTGCACACCTTGCCACATCTACCACTAGTGGACCGGTGCCAAATTCAGGCAAGACCTTGCCAATTTTGGGTGAGATCTCATGGGACAGGCATGCAGCCTAGGGGGCTTATGCCTCACCTTGCCTAATGGCTGGGCCAGCTCTGGTGAAATGCTCCCAGGGCAAATAGCAGCTCAAAGTGGATGAGGATTTTCATTTGGATCAAGGGGTGTTCTGGTAGAAAAGACTTGTCAAAGGTCATAAAAAGTCAGAAGAGGATAGAATGTTGTGCCATTACTTTCACTGCTTTTCAGTCTAACCTACCTCATTTTGTTGCTGTGAGGACAAAATGAGATAATCTCATGCATGCCTTCCTGTCTCCTTGGAAAGAGGATGGGATACAAATGGGAGATAGCTGCAGCCATCTTGTCATTCTGTCTTCTGCTACCACAGCGGCCACATAGATGCGTCTGATAATTCACAAGCAGGTCACGATGGATGCAGCTATTCTATGTTGTCGATCGGTGATATCTGATCATCCTCTGGTGCTGCCTCTGACAGTGACAGCAATTGTACTTGAGTTTTCTTTACCAGGCAGACCTCCCAGTCTCTTCTTTTTTGCACACTCGCAGCCCTTACTTTGACTGGCCTTGTGACAACTTTATAATGTAAATTTCCCCATCATGCAGAGAGAATTCATTTGAAAGCCTCGTGATTAATTTGTCGTGTTTGTTTTGAGGGCACGTTACTCTTTCCGGTAGAAGTCAAAGCCTACAGGCTACAAAGAATTAATTGCTGCAAAGAGAGATTCTCTGCAAGTGGCTAGGAGGAAGGTTAATTTTAAAACACTCTGCTAAAGCAAGTTCTTAAATACTGCAAAATACAAGTGTGTCTGGCCTCAGGCATGTGGAAGAGTTTCAGTCTAGTTGCTCTGTGCACTTGGTTTGGATTCATTCCCCAAAGTAACTAGCTGCAGAATGCTCTGTACTGTACAAAGGCATCTGTCTGAATACCTTAACGGTATCAGAGATCTCCTGGGCAATTACATCCATATCTGACAGTTTTCAACATCACAATGCTCTCCAAACTCTCTGCAAATGTACTCTGCACTCCAGGCTTTTTTGCTGGAACAGAAGCAGACATTATTGTAAAGTTCTTTAGCACTGAATGGCATCAAAAAAGCAGGCTTCGTCTCTCCCCAGCTACCAAGGTGATTTTAAATGACAGGGACATCCTTCAATTCTAGCAGTAAGCCGCCGATCCTTATTACTGATGCAGAGCGGATGCTGGCATTTGACAGGTTTCCACTGCTGCACAGCCGCACACATTTTCACCAATACACAGTGAAACTCTGTGGGATTATGGGACATGGAGGTTTAATTATTAACAGCCAGCTAGGTGCCTCCAGGAGACGTTCACTCATAGCATTTTTATTCTTAAAATACACTTCTACACTGCAATCCAATGCAGATACATTTCACTAATTTAATCAGGGTTTATTCCCAAAAAAGCATATACAGAATTATAGCTTCAATACCTTTGACTGTTGCTTAAAATGTCTGTTCCTATGATGTAAAAAAAAGGTAAAGGACCCCTGGATGGTTAAGTCTAGTCAAAGGCAACTATGGGGTTGTGACGCTCATCTCACTTCAGTCCGAGGGAGCCGGCGTTTGTCCACAGACAGTTTTTCCGGGTCATGTGGCCAGCAGGACTAAATCACTTCTGGTGCAACGGGACACTGAAACCAGAATAGCGCACGGAAACGCCATTTACCTTCCCACCGGAGCAGTATTTATTTATCTACTTGCACTTTGTGCTTTCAAACTGCTAGGTTGGCAGGAGCTGGGACAGAGCAACAGGAGCTCACCCCGTTGCGTGGATTTGAACCGGTGATCTTCTGATCAGCAAGCCCAAGGGGCTGTGGTCTAAACCATCTTTTCCTATGATGTATCTGATCCAAAACTAGAGAGGAAGTAAGTGGAGCACATATAGCTCTGGGAGAGCAGGGACCACCCATCTATCTCCAGTGTCGAGAAACTTTCCATTCACACAAAGGAGATGCTTGCTCAGTATGTTTCCTGCATTTGAAGCAAACGGAGAAGGTACTGTGTCATTCTTTGTGCCCACTGGAATTGGAATTACAAATGGGCCAGGAGAGAACCCAGCCTAGCCTTCTCCTGAGCCTTTAGCATCCACTTGATTTGTGGAAATGACCAGCCAACGTTTTAGCCCTGCTCAGATCTGTAGATCTAGTTGCTTTTAAAGACACAGTAGATGTTGCTGGGCTTTTTTCTTTTTTTAAACAAGTTAGCAACCCTAACTATAACTGCTGTTTTTTAATAGATACCCTCTAGACACATGAAACTTGTGTCATTGGTTGTGCTGCAAATGAGTCCTCAGTGAAAGTTCAGCATAGAAAATTGGCTTATACCAAGTGACTGCAGTGTTTCATCTTGTCCAGCAGCTCTCCAGGGTTCCAAATAGGAATCTTTTCCCATCCTTACCTGGAGAATCCAGGGATTGTACCTGGAGCCTTCTGCATCCAAGCACGTGTACCAGCACAGTGCTACATCATGATGAAATCTAAGCTGTGGCATAAGACTATTTCATGTTGGATATCTCCTTATGTTGTAGGAAAGCTCCTTTTAGGCTTAGCATTTAAAGCTTCAGAGCTCTTCTAAAAACTCTATTTCATTGTTACTATGATAAACAGTCAGTTTTTCTTCCTCGTTTGTGATCAGCCAGTCTTCCTTTCTGGCTTGGTACTTTCATGTGTCTCTTAGTATGGAAGTAAAAAATTCAGACAGCATTTATTCAAAAGTAATTGCTTAGAAATGATAAAGTAAAAAGAGTCTCCTTTCTGTAGTTAGTCTATCATGCCAAGATAATTTGAACTGTATCCATTCTCTTTTCTCCCCCGCCCATCCGCTCACAAATCAAACAACATATAATATATCTAATGTGGGATGTTCAGAGAAGGAGAAAAATGTTGCAGTTAGGTTTTATTGGCACTTGTTAATGCACTCAACAGCTGGGAATTTAGATCATGCCATAGAAGTCTACAGAAAAAGAAGAAAAGGAATGGGGGAAGCATTGCCACATGGTGGCAGCAAATGTCTTTCAAGGAGCGACTATCTCTGCAGTGATCTAAACTCTGGTGCATCATTTAGATTAGAAGGTCATAAGGGAGGGACATCAATCTTCTGAAGAAACAGGAGGGGTCTCTCGAGAAAACAGAATGGCTAGAATTGTTATCATCTTCCTCATCTTGATCTATCTTTTGAAGTATTTTTCAGAGAGTGCGAGTAAAGGTGATTGAAATTATTGGGGTACAATCCTGAACAATTGCATTTAACAAAGATATGATTTAACAGCACTTGAAGATACGTGTGTCTGTATATATAAAATTTATTTACACCCTACCTTTCCCCCTAAAAAGACTCAGATAAAAATAAGAACTGCTAAAAACATGGGGAAAACAATAATTAAATTAAAACTGCACACAATTCTCACTATCCAAACTCTTGTCATATGAAAATTCACTTATCCAAACACAACAAATTCGTCCCCAAACCTTGCTGTACACACTGCAGATGCAGATATCCAAACAGCTGGACCTGCATTTAGTACTGTAAACAAATAAGCAGCCTTAACCTAGCCTTACTGTTTTGTGTTTTGCTGCTTTGCAGCAGCCATTTCACCAGAAACCATGGGGCGGGAGTGGGTGGGTGGAGCTAAGATAAATAAGAGAGCATTTTTTCCTTCCTTGTTTGCCATTTGCAGAGTTTCAGAGGTTTTCCCTGGGTTTTCCCAGGTTTTTTCATCAGTTTATGGTCAAAATCCCATGCCCAGAAATGCATTAGAAATTAGACTAAGTAACTTGTTATGGGAATGTTCGCCTAACAAATGATTTGCTGAGAATGCATTGTGTATAGATAGTGAGATCTGTGTTTATATACATATTTTTAAAAATCTATAAAAATCATACCAGGCATATGCACGTCCTGTCCTAAAAGAGGCATCTCCCCACAAGATGGAATACCTCATTTCATGAGGTGCTACCCTCAGCTTTTATATGTTTCTATTTAAAAGAGTTGTTGTTATATCTGCTGTCCAATTAATCTGGGATCGGCACCTTTTAAAATCAATCAAAACACTTTAAAAAAAAATCAATTGAGTGAATGGACTAGTCCACTAAAGATTGGCTTCATAGTCTTGTGCAACAAGTGTCAACAGCACATTATTTTTACATTGCTAACTGAATAATTAACCAAGCAAGTTTTTAACTGGCAGGACAGTCCAGTGCATGTCTGCTCAGAAGGAAGTCACATTGCATTCATTGGGGCTTAACTCTCAGCTAAGTTTGCAGCCTGAATGCTGAAAATTCCATGTTCCTGTTCCATTTGCAGCCTAATTAAGAGTTGGTAGAGATTTCCAGTAGCCTCCTGCATATGGTTTCTTGGAATTGAGCCGCATTGGTGCTTTAGACCCTAGCAAGTGTGTTTTGAATGGTAGCCTTAAAAACTTGTTTCTCCATTTCAGTAGAATGCCTTGTGCATGCTGATTTTTTCCTGTATCTGAGGCCCTCAGTACTTGGATTAAAATACCAGTTGACACGGGTTTAGTCGTTTTGGTTCAAGCTATGTTCCCTGAAGCAACAGGATTTCCTGTGTATTGGTTATGGATACTCATGATGTGCCTATAATGCAACAGATGCACTAGATTGCTTTCCTCACCAAATTAAGCTATGTACAAAATCACACCGTAAATGAATTAATTTCTAGAGTGTCAGTAGAGGGCACTGTATACCTTTTGCATAGGTCATGCATACATAACATGCCTGTCAAGTAGATTGGTAGTTGCTAATTTACCTTTCGAAATGCATTCATTATTCCATTGCAGATATTAATTGTCTGTGGTAGCTATTTACATAATACAGCAGAATTTTAGAAATACCAAACCTCTTTTTCAAGATCCTACATTTATGATGTTATTTTTTTGGGGGGGGTGCATCTTTTACTTACTATTTTATTATATATTTTAAATAAGCACTAACACAGTGTCTAGACTTCTTACTGTTTATGCACTGTCATCTGAGATGGTACTTTAAAAAGTTAAACAACACAGGAGTGGGGGGGGGGGCGGAGGAACATGCCAAAACTAAGTTGAGCAAGAAAAGAAGCAGAGGGAATGTGGCGCACCTCCGTGATAGAGAATGTGCCTGGTGGATTGGGCATCCAGTGATTAGCAAAAACACATTCACCAAGTGGAGATCTAAGGGTAAAGGGACCCCTGACCATTAGGTCCAGTCATGGCCAACTCTGGGGTTGCGGCACTCATCTCACTTTATTGGCCGAGGGAGCCAGCGTACTGCTTCTGGGTCATGTGGCCAGCATGACTAAGCCGCTTCTGGCGAACCAGAGCAGTGCATGGAAACTCCATTTACCTTCCCGCCAGAGCGGTACCTATTTATCTACTTGCACTTTGATGTGCTTTTGAACTGCTAGGTTGACAGGAGTAGGGACCGAGCAACGGGAGCTCACCCCGTTGCGGGGATTCGAACCGCCAACCATCTGATCAGCAAGTCCTAGGCTATGTGGTTTAACCCACAGTGCCACCCACGTCCCAAGTGGAGTTCCAGTGCAAGTTAAAGATTAATGTCATGGATGGGCTGGATGCCGAGGAGCGGCTGGAGGCACCAGCCAAGGAACCCCCTAGGGAACCGCCAGAGGAAGAAGGCTCTGAGCCAGGGTGGGACGACAATGAGTGGTCAGAGGTGGAAGGAGTAGACTGTTGGTGGTGGAAGCTGAAGAGGTAGCGAGTTTAGTGAACAGGAAGATACTATGGCAGAGCACTGTTCAGATGCCAAGACAGAAGTGGGGGCTGGAGTGGAGTGAGGCCAGGAGGCAGAGAGGCTGGTTGCGGAAGATGCAGTCTCCCTCTCCTGCTGTGACCAGCTCTCCTCCTCCCGGCCTCCTAGAACACACAGAAAAATGAAATGGGCAGAGCAGAGGAGGGTGAGTGCGCAGGCACAGCCTGAGATTGCATGGGAAATGTTATGTATTCAGCGGTCTGTTTGCCTGAGCTGGAGTCTGGACTAAGGCTTCTGAACCCCTGTGTTCTGATTCGACACAGAACATCACAGAACATTTCAGGATTTGGGCCTCTGCCATTGGCCCTTGAACTCTGAGTCATGATTTGCAGCTTGGAAGTTTAGACAGCCAATCACTTTGGGAGTGGGAGTGGGAGTGGCCCAGGCCTTCAGGAATGTATATAAGCAGTTGCTTTGCCCCGTTGTCCAGTTCTGTTAGTTCGTTAAAGGTTCTTGCTGTGTCTTGCCTCGTAGCAACCCACCTACACTTCAGGAAAGACTCGGTATAAGGAGTGGGCACTGGGAAGGTGTCCTCACAAATGCTTCAACAAGGCAAAACTTCCTCGAAAGAGTTGCTGATGTCACTAGACTGCGTCTTAAATCCCTCCTCAATTGGTCCCTTATGGCTCAGGTTCATGGCTTGTATCCACCAGAAGCCATACATTCGGTATTGTGGGCCTAATTCTATAGAACTCTGCCCCAGCCCATCTCCCTGTTGAACTTCAGACCTTTCTGCGATTAATTTAATTGATTTAATCCACTGTGTGCTCTTTGTAATCTCACTGTACAATGCTTAGAAGCTCTGGTGATTAAGTGGTATATATATAGCTGGAATAAAATAAGCAAAATATATTCACCTCTGCAAAGAAAGCATTCCCCGTTATTTATGACTACTGTATTGCTGTCATCCTTGTATATAAAGCCTCGCTAAACTGTCTCTGTAACTGAGATTCCCTATCCTTGCAAAATGCTACTTCCAGACAGTGACCTCTAAGGTACTGAGTGGCCTAGGTTTTAATCACTCTGCAGAAACTGGGTGAGGTTGCATAAAACCATTTGGGGAGCTGCAGGTTGTACAAACACTCCCTCAAGCTCTATAGTCTTTTCAGTGCCTTAATGAGGCACTCACTAAAAATTAATTCTAGTCCTTTATCTCCTTTTGTGCGCAGTGAAACCCATTTCAGCTCCTCTAGTACAACTACCTCAGAGAGCCAAGAAGCATCTTCTGATCATGGGCCAAGTGCGTTGCAACAGCAGCTGCTACTGATGGTGGCGCGGAGAACCCTTTCCGAAACCCAACGGGTACCTTGTAATATCTCAGTTCCTAACACTTTGTATAAATATGTCCCAGGGAAGGAGATTTCTTTTAAATGGGCCTTTTCTGTTATTGCTGGGATTAGGGTGACTTGTTTAATAATCCTGTAAATATTGATGTACATACTTGACAGTTATTTCAGGATATTTGACTACTTTTGCATGCTTGTTCGGAAAAGATCCCATAAATACTCCCAGCAGGGAAGGAAGGCATTCCTTACTGATGGGGTCAGAGCGAACCTTTTCTGAAACCCCCACTCTTGCTGATTGTCTGGATCAGGCTGATTATGTATTCATTGTATTAATATATTCATTTATTGTTCATTATCTCTTTAGTTGATCTCCTGATGAAGAGCTGTTTTGTCTTGAAATGTGTAAGGAGAGTTTGCCTTTGTGTAGGATACACTGAAGTGTATATATAGGTGAAGCTTTTGTGGGTTTTTGGTTCAAGGTTTGTGAATTGGCAAATCTGATAGAACTATTGCTTCTGTAGGATAGCTTTGGGGATGACTGCTGTGTGAGTATAGGTGGGGAAATCTTATACAGCCGTACCTTTGTTTTCGAACAGAATGAATTCCGGATGTCCATCTGACTTCCGAAGCGTTCAGAAACCAAGGCACAGCCTCCAATTGGCTTCCGATTGTGCAGGAGTGCCAAAAACAATAGCGGAAGCTGCATTAGATGCTTGGCTTCCCCAAAAATGTTTGAAAACCGGAACACTCACTTCCAGGTTTTGATCATTTGGCAGCCGAAATGTATGAGTATCAAGCGTTAGACAACCAAGGTACGACTGTATATGTATGTGTGTGTACACACACACACACACACACACACGTATTCCTGTGCTTCCTGGGAGTGGTGTGCATCTGTTGGGGCTCTTGCACTTGGATCAGGAGTTTGATGGCCTGGGCCAACAGCCTAGCTAAGTGGGCTACAATGGAGGCTGGAATATTGGGGTAAATGGAGCACTTCTTCACCAGCTTCAGTCTGCCCTCAGCCAGCCCCCACCTTCCTGATTCCTCACTTGCAACAAGCCCAGGGGGTGGCCCTACCTGACAGATTCCTCTTCCCTAGTCTCAGCAAGGAGGAGGATGGGGACAAAAGAGGAATTAGTTGGCTCTACCGTCCAATGGCTCCAGTTCCACTTCCTGTGCCATTGTTTATGTAGCCAAAATGCCACTATCCATGCACATGAGGCAGGTATCAGCAGACTTGTGTGAACTGCAAGGTCTGCAAAACCTTTGGAGGTGGGGAAACTCCTAAGGGGAGCAACGACAGGGAGAATCCACACTGCGGCATTTTCTTGCAGTTCCCACTAGTGAATAGTAAAAATTTGGCTTTCCGCCCTTGCCCATGTTGCTTCATGGTAGCAAGTATGTGCATGCAGAAAGTTTTCATTTAATTACTTCATGTGTTTTAATTCAGTTCAGCTTTTTTTGGTTATAACTATAGGTCATCACAAATATAAAAAAGGGGAGATCTCCATTAATTAATGAATGAGATGAGACTCCATTTTACTTCAATGCATGCATTTCTCTTCTTCTTTGGTAATCACTCATAGCCAAGTAACATTGTCTTCCATGAACACAGTCTTAAAAGTGAGTCCATAAGTGACTGTGGAGGCCAATTCCACACGTCCTTCTACAGTGGGGACATAGGTTTCTGGTTGGGAATTGATCACGGTGTGGGTTTGCCAAACGTGCCTTTCTCTTAGCATGTTTCTCCCTTTCATCTTGAGTTCAAGCATCTTCAGAGTCCATGGCACCTTTGGTAAAGGCTGTTCTCCGATTGGAGCACTCGCAAGCCAGTGTTTCCCAGTTGTCGGTGTTTATACTACAGTGGTGCCTCGCAAGACGAAATTAATCCGTTCCGCGAGTCTCTTCGTCTTGCGGTTTTTTCGTCTTGCGAAGCACGGCTATTAGCGGCTTAGCGGCTATTAGCGGCTTAGTGGCTATTAACGGCTTAGCGGCTATTAACGGTTTAGCGGCTTTAAGAAAAAGGAAACAAACTCGCAAGAACTCGCAAGACGTTTCGTCTTGCGAAGCAAGCCCATAGGGAAAATCGTCTTGCGAAGCGACGCAAAAACCGAAAAACCCTTTCGTCTTGTGCATTTTTCGTTTTGCGAGGCATTCGTCTTGCGGGGCACCACTGTACATTTTTTAAGATTTGCCTTGAGAGAGTCTTTGAACCTCTTTTGTTGACCACCAGCATTACGCTTACCATTTTAAGTTCAGAGTAAACATGACTCCACATTTTGTTGCAGTTCCCATTAGTAAATAGTAAAAATTTCACCCTAACATGGAGTTTCCATGCATAAGAGACATTATTACTTGTTGATTTTTTTAAATTAT
Source organism: Podarcis raffonei (assembly GCF_027172205.1). Classification (NCBI taxonomy): domain Eukaryota; kingdom Metazoa; phylum Chordata; class Lepidosauria; order Squamata; family Lacertidae; genus Podarcis; species Podarcis raffonei. Next base: position 77,880,760 of record NC_070604.1, on the reverse strand, counting down.
ACGATATGCTTCAGATTGGCCAGAAACCTTCCAAAATCTGGCCAGAATAATCCTCAAATAGAAGAAGGGGAGTTTTTCTTCACTAACTGATGGAGAAAGTTATTTTTCATCTTTCACATAAAGAACAATGTTGTTGACATTTTTAAAAAAAATTAAAAAGGAAGTCAGAGCATATCCTTGCTTCCCCCGCCCATCAGCTGAAATAAATCCACTAAGAGCCCTTTACAAAGATAGTTTTCCCTTCGGGGAGGTGTTAGAACAAAGCATCTAGAAAAGAATCAGAAGGCATTGGTCAATATTGGTGCTGGATAGCTTGAGCCACAACAATGGTTTCAGAAGCAGCTTTCAAATTCACAGATACTGCAGATAATAACCCTTTCACGAGTCTTGAATATTTATGTATTAGATGGCTCAGCATGAAGCAGTTGTGCAGAATGAAGAATCTGCTCCTAAATCTTTCTTGTTCTTCCATGAAGATGTTATTTTCTATTGTCCAGGCTTCAAGTTTAACTAACAGATACCTCGCATATATTTTAGCAACAGTATCAAACTGATTGATTGGTGTATAATTCAGTGGTAAAATTTTATCTTATCTTCTGTTTTATATATGGGAGTGGGTTTAATTCATTTTATTATTCATCAATTTGCTTTTCATTTGTTTTCACAGCCGATACATAACACTGGGCAACAATTTTTTACTTTTTGAATGTTGTCTAGATTTCTACAACTGGTTTAGGGTATTTTTGCACTGCTGAATCAGGAAATGGCATCCGTTTCTCTCCATCAGGTCAGGTTTACTGTAAACTGAATGGTGGGCATTGATAAAGGTAAGTACACATAAATTGCATGTTGCTTCACCATTTTTCAAACTTCAGAAGAAGAAGAAGAGTTTGGATTTGATATCCCGCCTTTCACTCCCCTTCAGGAGTCTCAAAGCGGCTAACAATCTCCTTTCCCTTCCTCCCCCACAACAAACACTCTGTGAGGTGAGTGGGGCTGAGAGACTTCAAAGAAGTGTGACTGGCCCAAGGTCACCCAGCAGCTGCATGTGGAGGAGCGGAGACACGAACCCGGTTCCCCAGGTTATGAGACTACCACTCTTAACCACTACACCACACTGGCTCTCACAAGTTCAGGGCTTGAACTTCCGTTTCTTGGAACTCCAGGAATGCTCAGCGGCAGGGAGGTCTCTCTTCAGAGTCCACCAGTAGTCAGCCATCATGACTGCGTCCCAGCAACCCTGATACCTGGTCTCCATCTCTTTCATGTCCTGATGGAATCTCTCCCCCTGCTCGTCAATCATTGAACCCAGGTTCTCAGGAAACCGGTCCATATGTGAAAATAGGTAGTGCATCTTGACGCTCATGTTGCAGCCCAGGTTTCTGAAAGCAGTCAGCATGTTGTTGACAAGTTCTGCATAGTTTCTGGCCTTATTGTTGCCAAGAAAGTTCTTCACTACCAGAACAAATGCCTTCCATGCTTCCAGTTCCACTTCGTTCACTGAGTTTCTGAACTCTGGATCTCTGATGAGCTGACGGATCTGAGGACCGTCAAAGATGCCAGCTTTCAACTTCTCCATGGTCAATCCTGGAAAAGCCTGGCACAAGTAAGTAAAGCAGTCACCATCCTTGTCCAGAGCCTTGGTGAACTGCTTGATTAAGCCGAGCTTGATGTGCAGCGGTGGGAAGAGTATTCTGTCTCTGTCCACCAGAGGGTCGTTGATGACGTTCCTTTCTTTGCAAGGCACCAATTCCTCCCGCACAGGCCAGTCCTTCTTCGTGTAATGCTGAGCATAGTCCCTACTATCCCACATGCACAGAAAACATGGGTACTTGATGAAGCCAGACTGTTGTCCCAACAAAAAGTTCACCATCTTCAGGTCAACATAAATAAACCACTTATGCTGATCATAATCAATTTTCTCCAGTACATACTTCACCGCTTCATAGTTCTCCTTCAGTGTACTCGAGTGAGCCAGGGGTATAGAGGCAAATTGGTTGCCGTTGTGTAGCAGAACACATTTCAGTGATCGCTTGCAGTGATCGCTGTCAATGAACAGTCTCCAATCTTTGGGTTCGTACTGTGGCACTCCAAGCTTGAGCAGAACCTGCGCAATATCTGCACAGTACACCAAGCCCTTCTCTTCCGAGAAAAAATGGAGGTACTCTTGATGCCTGTTGCGGAAGAAGCTGATGCGAGCACTGTCCGAGAGGAGGTTTTTTTCCTTCAATCTGGATGCCAACAGTTCGGCAGAGTCCTTTGACAAGCTGAGGTCGCGAACTAGATCATTCAACTCCTTTTGGGAAAATGGATGTGGAGCATCATCTTCAAGAACCACTTCTTCATGTCCTTCAACACTGGAGGCATCTTCGTCACTAATGTCAGGAATTTCATCACAATGAGCTACAGGACGACGTGCTGATTTAAGATCAGGATACTTCGTGGGGCGGCTGCCCCATTAACTTAGTTTTGATCCCCCAACTTTATGCTTTGCCACACCAATTTATGGAAGATTTCGAGGGTTTATGACTTCAAACTGATCCCTTTTCGACATAATCACCCAGAACTATCGGACCTGAATACTTCTTGTCATTAAAATAATCATTTCCAATCAAAACAATTATTCGACATAGCATTTTACCCCCACCAACTTCTTCTAAAATGCTCCACACAAGCGTACATGTGAACAAAAACGTAAAAAAACGACATGCGGCCATAGCTCAAAAACTTGACCTGATTGAGCAAAACCAATGTGATTTTTGGATTCAGCGCATCAGATTCGTCCTAAATCAACTGAAAAAACGCAGACAACAAATTTGTTGTTGACCAGTGTAATTAGTTCATTCATTTTCATTTCCCATTCACTGTCGTTTTCTACTTCCTTAAGTGAAACTTAGCTACATACTCTTCAGCTGCCTGTAACTTTAGTGTTTTACATTTTGAAAAACGGCATGGTATTTTTTAGCCTCTTTCTAACTTTCCAAAGGATCAGACCTACCACATTCCAGAAAGATAGGACAAAGTATACCCATGTTATAGGCAGTTTAAAAATGCACACCTTGTCACTAATGAGCTATGAATGAAGTGAATGGGAAATGAATGGGTTTTTTTTAAATCAAAACTTATTCATTCAAAAGTCTACTCACTTTTTCAATAGAAACAAATGAAATAAAATGGGGCTTTCTGCCTGTTCCATTCCAGACTTTGGCTTTTGAACTCAAGGATTCTAGAGTGGAGAACACCCTCCCTAGGGTTTGTTTTAGGTCAACTTCTGGCTTTGTTAACTTGTATTATTCCATCTGAATGTCTTATTCTGATGTGATATAATACATGACTGTAGCATTGTAGGAACCATACCATTGACGCAAGTATTACTTTGGAAGTCGACGGCTGTTAGATTTGGGGCAGGGGCAGGATAGCAGTCAACCTGTAACTTTAAAACAGGATCTGACTGCCCAATGAAAACATAGCTTATTTTCTACTGTGGTAATTTTTCATTAGAAAGTATGTTAAACTTTTTAGATGGTGGTTTTGATTCCGAAAGGTTAACCGATGATTAAATTGAACAATGTTTTTTAAGGAGCAGAGAGTAGTTAGAAAACAATTTTAGTATTTCAGAGAAATAAAGGTCAAAGGAACTTATTCCAGCATCTTACAGTAATTGAGTTTGTGGTTTGATAGATTCAAATCACATACAAAACCTAAAGGTCAAAGAGCAATCTTGGCTGAAGTGGGCTCAATAAGTATTTTGTTCCTGTATATTGTAAATGGTCTGTGGCACAACTTTATGACTACAATGAAAGATAGACTAGTTTCTTCTATGCACACAAAATTGGGTTTCATTCATGGTGCAAGCAAAATGAAATCTATTTTTAAGAAGTTCAATATAGAGACTCGTTCAAAAGTATCCGCTGGAAAAAGAAAACAGTATGAAATTGCATAGCTTTCTCTTAGGCAATACACATTTATATTCATCTTTTATTTTATTTTAAAGCATCTCAGTGAAGACCTTGAGGATTCATCATGTTCATCGGCACAAAAGAAAATTAACAGGCAGTTTTACAAATTTATCGTATTTCCTGGCAAATGGATAAAAATCTGGTATGATCGACTTACCTTGCTGGCCCTGCTAGACAGGTAAACTTTTCTTTTTTTTAAATTACTATTTTACAGTGACATTTATTTGTTCCTTAGAATAGGGCTGGCATTTCAGATTCTGGGAGGTAGACCAAAGGGACTTAAAAGGAGGCGAAGATTCAGTGTGAAAGGTCTACTCGCAGATACGGTAGAGATTAAATTGTGAAACACTAGCATATTTTTGAAGAAAATTCATTAGGATATTTTCTTGTTTCATTGTCAGTTAGCAGCCTTGTGCTGGGCTTTGCTCGGGAATGCCAAGAAACCAAAATGTTTTCGACGCAAATAAACTAATTTTGAAAATGCACAAAGGGTTTTTAATATCTTTGACAATGCTAACGTTTATATAGACCCATTTATTGTAGCAATCATACAGAAACTGTGGGTTGCCAGAAATGCACGTGCTCCTAAGGAATAATCACATGTAATTTGAAACATGAGGAACATTGATGGTCTTCCTACCTTTTTAAAAAATAATACCCTTGCCTGTCACTCTGACTCAGCAATATTTTGCATGTACTGTGACTTCAGTACACACATCTTGCTTTCTCACTCGTAAGGGCTGTTCTGTTTCCTTTGGTTGTGGGGGCAGGGGACAACTTTGCACAAAGAAGCCATCTAAGGATGGAGTATTGTGTCTTCATCAGGGCATAATACAGATTTGTTTTAGGGCATCCAGAGAAGGTTAAGCCTGATGCAAATAACTGAGATGGTAATATTATTATTATTATTATTATTAGTTAGTGCACAGTTATGGACTTAAATTCCATTAGTTTCACTTAATTTCTTTAGATAGCACATTGCACCTGCCCCCTCCTCTCCCTAATGTTGCTATAAAGATATGTTATACATATGGTTGTATTTCTCCTTTGAGTAAAACACTTGTGTTTTATTTCTATAGGACAGAAGATATCAAGGAGAATGTTTTGGCAATTCTACTAGTGATCCTTGTTTCTTTTCTTGGCTTTGTAATTATGAACCAAGGTTTTTGTAAAGACATTTGGATCCTCCTGTTTTGTCTAATCATGGCAAGCTGTCAATACTCCCTTCTAAAGGTAAAAGTAAAAAAAAGACAAGTTCAACAAATACATATGGGGTCCTGTAATTCACTGATAGCTAATGCGGTGAATCTTGTTTTGTTTTCAGAGCATTCAGCCTGATCCTGCCTCACCAATACATGTAAGTTTCATCCAACAGATAAAAGCTTTTACCGGTGACATATCTATTCTGTCAGTTGGTTCAGCTGAATTTCTGGAAATAGTTGAAATAAGCCATCTCTTTAGAATCCTAACTCCATTTTTCCAACTTAAAAGTTAAAACTCAATAAAATGACTTTTTTATTCTGATGATGGATACAAAGTAATTAGAAGAAGACTCAGGTTGACTGACTTGCATGTGACACATGTTTTCTCCTTGCTAAATTAACTTGTACTTTGTCATTCTGCATGTCTGAATCACCCTTTTCGCATGAGCACCAAAGTACTGTAGTACTTTGGGAGAAGCATAATTAAAGAATCAATACTGGAGAGTTATGATATATACTAGGAATTTTTTTATCAAGTGGCATCAAGCTGAGTTGCATGGGATCTGCTAATTGCAGGAACAGAATTCACTTATTCCCAGCTGACAAAGTGTGGCTTCTGATGTTACTCAGAAGCATTGAAAGAAAATGTGCAAATGACTTGCACATCTCCTTTCCATGCTTCCAGACACTGTCTGAAGCAGTGACTCACATCCTTCTCTCCATGGGGAGATGTGTGCTGGAGGTGCATCTTGAAATCACACATCTCCCCCAGTTTTGCTGCCTGAGTCATTTGTTTTGGATGTTAAATGGGTTTCTGGTAAGATGAGTTATGCAATTACTTGCTCATCTACTTATTTGGGCTTACACAGGTGATATCAAAAGTCGCCCACAGGCCATTATAGAGGGTTCTAAAAATCCAGGTAGCCATTATTATAGTGAGCAGAGAATAAGGATTTCCCTTTTTAAATTGGCCTTGGTGTACAGAATTCTTGGAGACTTATTAGCGATGGTAACTATGAATTTAAGCCAGAAGTCCTTTGTAATGGCACATACCACTGTGAAAATTCAATTTGTTGCCAGTTTTAACTTGTCCTCACTCAGGGCTCAGGGTAGAATTTAATGTACTATTTGATTCTCTGCAGTAAAAGGTGTGGGAAAGGGGGAAAAAAGATTGTGGCATGTGACCGTTTAGATACTTATTGATACTTATTTTGTAGGTTATCAGCTGGCTAGGCTTAATGCTGATTAGAAGACTGATGACCGCCCCCCCCCAGCAAATAATTGATTTGCTACTTTTACACACAAAATAATATGTAAAATAAAACTCAACATGCACCAGTGGACAATATCGTTAGATATAGCACTATGTGTGTAACCTTGAACTCACATACTCTAGTATTGTGTGTGGATGTGTTTCAGAAATGGTTGGAAGCCTGATTTTTTTTTTAAAAAATGGAAATTGTTGACAATGCTGGTTGAATTAGTTAATTATGTCTGCCTTGTTGAGCATAGACAGAATGGCATTTCTGTGGCTGTTAAACCTATTTATTTTATATGCTCGTATGCCACACAATAAACAAAGTATCTAGGCAGTTAACATACCCATAAAACGGCAAAAAAGTGCTTAACATCTGGACTGTAGTACACAATAGAAACTGGGTTGAGCCATATATCAAAAAAAGTTTGTGTAAACAGATGAGTCTTGAGCAAACATCTGAAGCAAAGTACTGATGGTGTCTGCTTAATATGAATAAGGCAGGGGCTTCACGACTGGATGCAGACAGACTGAATGCCCTGTTTCTTGTAGAAGGAAAGCAAGCATCATGTGACACTCTTAACAGTTCTTCTCCAGCTGAGCATAAAGACCAGGCAGGTATGGGGCAAGTTAGTCCAAAGCTGTTCAGAGCTGTATATACTATCAGCAGAATCTTGGATTTGACATGATAGCTAGTTATATGCAGTTGAGTTATATGCTGGTGATGGGAAGCTGCCATCAACAACTAGGCAGCTCCATTCTGGTCTCGTCACAGCTTCCAGATCAAACACAACAGGCCCATCTAGAATGAATTAACGTAGTAGTCTGATTTTGAGTTTGCCAACACCTGAATCACAGTGACCAGGAATCGAGGAATGGGTGTAGTTGTCTCATCATATGAAGCTTATAAAAAGGTATTCTAGCCACCTAGACCACTTGGGCCTCAGTGATATAGATGGATCCAGGAGTACCCCTAGGCTGTGAACCTGGTCTCTCAGAGGAAGTGTGACCCTGTTCAGAATAGGTAATCCCCTGGACACAGAAACCACCCACCCAGAGCTCCCCCATTTTACCAGGAATTAAGCTTTATTTATTGGTCCTTATCTTGCCCACTACTGCATCCAGGCACCAATCCAGTCCTTACACAGTGCCACCTGATTCAGATGTAATAGGGAAGTAAGAGCTTCATCTGTGCACTGATGACACCTCGTCCTCGTGACTGCTTCTAGAGGTTTCATTGAGATGCTGAAAAGCATTAATGAGAAAATAATACCCTGTGATACTAGATGCCATAAACACCATGCGGCCAATGACTTCTCTCAGTACTACCCTCTGGGCTTGACCCTAGATTCTATAATTGCAACCACTAGCCCAATATTCTCAACTTTTGAGTGGCACCCACACTTAACTGGGAATGAATCTGGGATCTCTCTCACCCATTTGTAGCTCTTCCCAAATTTGTATAAGCCCTCCCTTGCATCAGTCAGAAAGACTGTAAAACTCGAATCCAGAACTCCATGGGTTCAAACTTAAAGACTCTGCATGATCCCAAATCACCAAGTCATTTTGCTGTCAAAGTTCACTGCAATTCATGTCACAGCTAACATGCAAATTAGCTAATCCTGAACTTCATTGTGTTTCTTTTCCCTGCAAGCATAAATAAATCACAAAGCATATGGAATTGCTAGATACATCAGAGCTGAAAGGCATTTCATGCTTAGATGCAAACTGGGCATTGCTATTAGAGAGCACATTAGTTTCTAGTTCCAATCATTACTACATATGATTTCCAGTGATTTATAAGAAATAAATATTCAGACCTCGCTAAAGAGGTAATTTTCTCTGTGCTAAATGTAAGTTCTGTTTGTCAGTTAAACCATATAAAATAGCATGAGCGGTAATCAAATCAGTTGCATGGGCAGACATTAATAATGTGCACATTTGTTTTAAAATGAAAAGAAATTGGCTTAATCAAAATTGCATTATAATAACATCAAAGCCTGATTTGAAAGTACTGGCAGAGACAAAGCACCTAATGATTTTTAATGAAAGCATTTTTCTAATGCAATATTGGGGACCTAAGTTCAGCAGTGGTAGTCAAGTTTTATTGAAATACTAAATTTATGATTTCTTTTATGAAATGCTATTATATAGGGAAATCTGCCCTATTTTTGATTTCACTGATTCTGATGTCTTTTTAGTATGGCCATTTCTTTCAAACCACCGTGCTGTGCAATTATAGGCTCTCCATATCCCCTGTTTTGCAAAGGCTTTGGGAGGAAAGACGTGGCATCTGTTGTGCCCATCGTGACTGTAATATGAGCCCCCTCTCCACCCCTATCGCCAGCTATATCCAAACAAATAACTCAGTCCTATGAACATCTGGATGGAATCTGTGGATGGATCGCCACCCACAGAATGCGCCTATGGAAGAATAGGAGAAGCACTTTAGCTAATTCTCTCTGCAGCCTCCTATGCACCCCCTGAAAATCTGTTTGGAATGTTAGGGGACCCTCTGGAACTGTGTGGGAAGAAACTCGATGGGCAAGGGCCGAAGGCAGAATCAACAAAAGTCACTTCACATACAACCTTCCTCCAGCAAGGAGCTTCCACTGGATCTCAGTTCCTTCATTGAACAGAAGAAGGAGCCTTTCTGTTTGCAGAGGGGCAAATCCCACCAAACCTTGGGATTGCATGGATATGCACGGGACTGGAAAAGAGGGTGCAGCTACTTTGATCATCCATGCTGCTTTTATCTGTCATGTTAAGCTCAGTGGCGGAGCTTCATGCTCCGGCACCGGGGGGGGGCCGGAGAGCAGGCGGGGGCAGGGCTGGCGCACGTCCTGGGGGCGTGGCACCCCACCAGGATCGCTTTGCTGGGTGCACTCCCCCCGCACCCCTCTTCCTCCGCCAGTGGTTAAGCTAAGACAAGTTTTAATTGATGTCACACAATCCATAGGTGTTCAGACCAAAGTTCCTTCCAGTCCACCCAACATCCTGTGATTCAGGTCCTCAACATGCCTCATAACAACAAAAGCACAAGTCTTCTAAAACTGGATCAGTACCACACTAAACAGCATCATCAAAAAACAGAAAGGACTTCTCTGCTAACCACATCACCCTTCCCCAAACACCTTGTAAAAGGAGATCATTTTGACCAGTCTCCTGAAAATCTGAATGGACTTTGGAAGAAGGCTCCATAAAGTTTTTGCGCTTCTACTTTCCCTTCTCTTCTGTGCCCAAGTCTTCTTCTTCTTGTTGTTGTTTTCAAAACCTCCTGTATATTTTTCAGATAGCTTTACAGCAGGTTTTTCCATGACAAAATGGAAAAGCAAGGCACATATATAAGACATCTGAAACAGAGCAGTGCTGCATAATGTGTTACAAGCACCAACATTTTTTCACATTTTATAATACATGCAAATGGAAGCACAGGCACCCTTATGAATGGCTCTGCAAGTCGGCCTGACAGGCTGCCATATTGTACTTCTTCATAATTCACAGAATTGCATTAAAGTGAAAGCACACAAGGCAGGTTGATGCTAATGCCAGGACACACAACAGCAGGGAAATTAAAGAATGATTGGAGTCCCCACATGTTTGCCCTTCAGTATTAAAACAGCTGGGGGAGACTTGGCATAACTGTCCCCGAGTGGTTTCCCCCAGGATTTTTATGTGAGAGCTATAAGTGCTCTTCATCTCAGGCTGTTTCCGTGGGTTTTGCAGTTTTGAAAATTTGCACAGACTTCTTAGTTGGGGGTGGAGTGCCCCTTCCAATGTTATGTTACCTGGGAGCTGCTGTGTGGGTCCTTTCTGTGTCCTTCCATACCAGTGGGTATCTGACAGCACACAGGAAAAGTGAAGATCACATCTTCTCCTGCTGCCACTTTTGAGGTTTCCAGTATGAATCAATGCTGATCTTCCTATGTATCCAAGATCTTCCGGCATTGCTGGGCTAAGGTTACCAGATTTTTTTCAATGAATCGGGGTACACTTTTCAACTTCAATGGATTTTGTATGCGGACTGATTTGTAAATCTGGGGACTGTCCCCGGGAAACGGGGACGTCTGGTAACCTTATGCTGGGCAGCATGGGAAGAACATGCAATACAGCAGCTCCCAGGGTGCTCAACATAATGTTACAAGAGACACCCCCAAAAGTGGGGCGGTGGTATGATCCTTTGACCACTTCATCCATGGCATCAGTGGTACACGGCTTGTGGCTCCATATAATTGCTATTAAGCTGGTTCACATGTAGCATTAAACCGTGTTAAAATAAACTCTGGCTTGACATGGATGAGTAGCAGGCTTTTGCACACAGTGAATACCAGTGCATTGCTTGTTCGCTTTAAACCATTTATTTTAACTATGGTTCAGGATTATGTACAAACCAGGCCATTGTAGTTAATGACATATACATTTGGATTTTGGAATAAAAAAGAAAATCATAATATACTGCTATTCTCTGATATTTGAGATGCATATCCTAAGTTTTGTACTTTTCATGTTTTGAGATATGGAAATATTTTTGTGATGTACAATATGAAAATTTGCACTTTGCGTATGAAAGGGTATAATGGCAGCATTAAATATATTTTTGTTTTGTCTGCTCTTCTAGGGGCACAACCAGCTGATAACATATAGCAGGCCTGTGTATTTTTGTATATTGTGTGGCCTTATTTTATTGCTAGATGCAGGATCCCAAAACAAAAGTCCCCCTATTTATACGGTATATGGCTTGAAGATCTTCTCACCAGGATCATTTCGGGCAGCCAGAGACCATGTGATTGGTGAGTTAAACATTAATAATGGGCAGTCTGGTGCTCTTATTTTGTCACTTCTTTTGCCTCTTTGCTTTTTATCTCTGGGGTTCAGAATGTGGTAGAGAATAAACCTTTAAACATGGACGGATGTCTTGTGTGTTGTACATGGTCAAGCACTGGTAACCTCTGATCTGTGTAGTGCAGGGACAGGGAAATTCAGGCCTCTGTATCTGAACCACAAAAACTTCCCCAAGCCACACCCCTCACTGGCCCTGGGTGTAGAAACATCCTACTATGCAATGGTAAAAATGACATTTGTTGCCCCACCCACTTTTGCCTCTGGTCTCGCCAATCACCGCCATGTTCTTCTTGGAAGGTTGAAAGCTCCCTTGGGTTGAAAAAGGTTCCCCACCCTGATGTAATGGAAGATGCTGCTGAAGTTATCATAATAGCTGGGGGTGTTTTCAGAATGTTAGGAATGTTCAGGTGTTGTTTAATGTCTTTATTATGCAGTGCCATGTTTTGTTTTGCTTTTTTAAAAAAGAGCCTGAAAAGAGGTGGGACGTCTCTTTAAGGTATATTGCTGCTGCTCACCCTCCCCAAGCTGCCCCATGTCTCCTCTCCCCACCTCACCCTGCTGACCTCCTCCAGCTGCTCCAAATGCATGTTTGTGGAAGAGAACTTGCAGCTGGAGTCCTGAGAGATGGGGAGAAGCGTGGTGAGAAAATTCCAATAGAAAAGTGGTGAAAGGGTTAAATACCCCTCTGAGATTACTTCCCTGCTCCAAACTGACCCCTCTGGAAGATGCATTGAAATAGTATTTAGGATTGTAACTTGAAACTTCTCAATCATTGGGGACAGCACTGGAGACCATTTTGTGTTGTCTTCTGCCATTGGAAGTAACATGGGGTAGGTAGCACAAGGGACTGGGCATTCTCTGTCATTGTGCCAAGGTAAGGATGTTGCCACAGAAGTCCACCCAGTTGTATTTCTGCCTACCTTTCAGGGTGCCGTGAAAACACCCAGTGTGCTTTTGGAATGCATATTTACCAATTTTAACAATACCATGTTTCAGATGCTTTAAACTCATTGGAGGAAAACTGAGATAAAAATGTGAATAAATAAACGTTTACTCTATGTATTTTATAAATTCTAATTTTGTTTTTATTCTCGGGGGTGGGTGGGGATTGTTAGCCACTTCAAGATCAAGCATGTTATTATGAAGTAAGAGTTTTTAAACGTGATAGACAGAGAATCAGAAGTCTTCTCTTTTTCTTTTCTTTCTTTTAGTTCTTATGTTAAAAATGCTTGATATTTGATGTTGATTTCTGTATTTTTTTTATTTGTTTTTCAATAATAAAAATAGCTTTAAAAATAGAAAAGCTAGGTCCAGCAGGGGAAGTACTGGTACTTCCCACGAGTGGTGTGGACTCATTACGTGGTTGTGTTCTTGCATAGTGTAACTGTATTATGAGTTCTGGGTGGTGCTGAAACTCAACCACATTGGTGAACAGATAGCTTTTGTGCCACCCTGGCTGACATAACAAAAACACTGGGCTTAGTCCCTAGACCTGCCAAAGCTTGCTTGCCTCCACAACCTGACCCAGAGGTCTCTGGCAGACCTAGCCCTAAAGAGGAACATTGAGGTTTGGTAACTCCCTGGGTATATCTTGTAAGGTCACCTCCTTGACTTAAAAATAATAATTTATTATTTATACCCCGCCCATCTGGCTGGGTTTCCCCAACCACTCTGGGCGGCTCCCAGCAGAATAACAATAATAATAAAGCGATAAAACAAACATTAAAAACTTCCCTAAACATGGCTGCCTTCAGATGTCTTTTAAAAGTAAGATAATTGCTTATTTCCTTGACATCTGATGGGAGGGTGTTCCACAGGGCGGGCGCCACTACCAAGAAGGCCCTCTGCCTGGTTCCCTGTAGCTTCACTTCTCGCAGTGAGGGAATCACCAGAAGGCCCTCGGCGCTGGACCTCAGTGTCTGGGCTGAGCGATGGGGTTGGAGACGCTCCTTCAGGTATACTGACTTCCTGCAGATATACTGACTTCCTACAGCCACTGATGAGATTCCTACAGCAACAGAGGAAATCCACCAGTGAATGATCAGTCCTTTCTGTGATAAGCACTGGCACATATATCTTACAGCTCTGACATGCCAGTTTTACAGTTCTCTTGTTCTAGTCTCTCACAATGAAATGGCTTGTCTGCCAAACAATCTCTCTCTCTCTCAGCATTTGGCCCTTCCTCATTAAGGGTCACTTATATTATGTTTTTGGGGCATAATATAATTTTATTCTCTCCTCCCACCCTATTTTAATGATGGATTTAATTTCCCATCTTAATAAGTGTGTAATTGGGCAAATGGTTCCCTTATTACTGAAGAATGGACCTTTTGACTCCAGCAGATGTGTTTTCGTTATTTCCTATAGTTGCTTGGTAACCTGTTGATTCGGCCTGCTCATCAGTTAGCACTTAGGGTTGGAAGAATTTAATAAATAAGAGATAAGGAGTTTGGCTGATGCATTGGCTGATGGCATCAAAAAGCCCGTGAAGCCCTAGTACCAAACTAGTCTTGTTGCGCCAATCTCCAAAAGGACCTCTCCAAACTCAGTGAATGGACAATAAAATGGCAAATACAATTAAATGTAGGCAAGTGTAAGGTGATGCATGTTGGGTCAAAAAATAATCATCTTTATTTCACATATATGCTTATGGGATCTAAACTGGAGGTGACAGACCAGGAATGAGACATTGGGATCATAGTTAGCTACCTTGACGAAGTTGTTGACCCAGTTTGTGGTAGCTGTGCCAAAGGCAAATTCCATGCTAGGGATCATTCAGAAAGGCATTTGAAAACATATCATTATGCCATTATACAAATCTTTGGTGCAGCCAGATTTGGAATATTGTGGTAAGTTCTGGTCACCTCACCTCAAAAAGTATATTGTAGAGCTGGAACAGGTTCAGAAAAGGGCAACCAAAATGCTGAAAGCCCTAAACGGCCTCGGTCCAGTATACCTGAAGGAGCGTCTCCACCCCCATCGTTCTGCCTTGACACTGAGGTCCAGCTCCAAGAGCCTTCTGGCGGTTCCCTCACTGCGAGAAGCCAAGTTACAGGGAGCCAGGCAGAGGGCCTTCTCGGTAGTGGCACCCACTCTGTGGAACGCCCTCCCACCGGATGTCAAAGAGAAAAACAACTACCAGACTTTTAGAAGACATCTGAAGGCAGCCCTGTTTAGGGAAGCTTTTAATGTTTGACTGACTATTGTATTTTAATATTTTGTTGGAAGCTGCCCAGAGTGGCTGGAGAAACCCAGCCAGATGGGTGGGGTATAAATAATAAATGATGATGATGATGATGAAGAAGAAGAAAGGGATGGAGCGGCTCCCCTATGAGGAAAGGTTGCAATATTTGGGACTTTTTGGTTTAAAGAAAAGGTGACTAAGAGGCAACATGATGGAAGTTTTTAAAATTACGCAAACCTGGAGAAAGTGGTTTGTGATCCCCCACTCCATAACACTAGAACTTGTGGACATCAGATGAAGCTGAACGTTGGAAAGTTCTGGAAAGATAAAAGAAAGTGCTTCTTCACACAGCACATACTTAAACTATGGAACTCGCTGCCACGGGAAGTGGCAATGGCCACCAACTTGGATAGCTTTTGAAAGAGGATTAGACAAATTTATGGAGGGAGAGGGCTGTTGAGGGTCACTAGCCACAATGGCCGTTCTCTCCCTCTACGGTTGGAGACAGCAGTTCTTCTGAATTCCAGTAACTGGAAGCTCTTGCGCTTGAATCCTGATTACTGATTTCCCCCAGGCATTTGGCCACTGTGAGAGCAGGTTGCGGGACTAGATGGGTCAATGGCCTGATCCAGCAGGCTCTTCTTATGTTCTTACATGCAAATATGTACTCATAATAGAACTCATATACCTGTTCAATAGCTGCTCAAGAGAGGAGTGCAAATGAATGCCAGCATAAGCACATGATTCATCCAGCGGATTTATCTCACCACCACGTTTATTTTAATTTTATGCTAGACAGCTTGATATCTTCTTTTGTTTTCTGTTGGAAAGGTGCATGTCATTAGAATCCCTTAGGGACGTCATATTACAAATCGTTGTTAACTGCCTAGAATAAGAAAACCTTCCTTTCCCCCACTCCGCCTTAATTCTCTCAACGTGAAGGCCTAGTGAGCCTTCCTGGGCCAATGTTTACAAAGCTAGATGCCTTCACTGTGCTTGCCCAGTACTGAGCCATGCAAGAACTGGCACCCTGTAAGAAAGGAGCCAAGTAACAGTGGGCCAGGTGCTGTATAGTAAAATGTGAAAGTTCGCACAAGCTGACTTTTGCTCCCCCGGCCCATTTATTTTCATTTTCATGGCAGATTAGAATAAAAAATGTAGCCTGCCCAGTCTGCTTAAGTAACACATGGTTTATTCACAGGGGGAATTGCCAGAAATAACAAAGTGTCCCCCTGCCCCACCATAAGAAGCAGAACAAACAATCTGTGTGCAATTTGAGACCCAATTTTCTACAGCCTCCCTACGGCCCTGTTAACATAGCTGTCTGATTGCTTTTTTCTTGAACTGGAACTATGACCCGACAGGAGGCGCCTCCCCCTCCTTTTCCCCATGGATTTCAGATCAGATTTTTGTTGGATTTCTCATGATACGGCTCCAGCGTAACTGACTTTGCAGCAGTTTACATGCTGTCCTAACACAATATGCTCCCTTCTGCCTGCTACATATTTGAAATTGGAAACGAGATAAGCGATTTCCCTCTGGCTTGTGTCAGATTGGCTCATAAACCAACCAAGATGCTTCTCCAAATATCTGAACACTCAACCCCCTCCCTCTTTTCTTCAACTGGTGTTCTAGGAGCAGCAAGGAGAGGCGATGGAGGGAGGTCTTCCCACTTCTGGTGTGATCCACCCCATAAGGCCTTGCAATAGCTCATGGGAAGGATAGTTTTCTCAATGTATGCTGGCCTTGCAGTCACATATTCACCTCACATTTGCACTAATTGGTCATCTGTATCTAGTCTTATATCCATAGGCCAACCACTCCTGAACAAGATGTCCTTCTTATATGTCTACCTAAACAGCCAATCATTTCGTTGCATCTTGACACTAAAAAGCTTCTACTCTTCGAGCTCTGTACTAGCCCACTAGGATGTTGACCCCATAGTGTAGGGAATAAGATCAAGGCAGTCTCCAGACTTCACGAGGGTGTAATCGTTTCTTCCCCAAATTGTATTTTTATTTAGACCATAGATCAAGCAATTATTACAGTTTCATATAATGATACTCAATATATTTATATTATAGCCTTTTCATGTGGCAACTAATAAGATAATAACAACAGCAACAAAGGAGAAATGTGTAGGTAACAGCTTCAGTGGAGTCCCAACAGTTTCCCCAAATCCCTTTCTTGATTTTGTACTCTTATGACATAATTTTTTTCCAGGTGCAGGCAATAATCTAATTTTCTGACTCTCTGCATGTTTAATTTCAGGATTTTTATTTTGCTTTCCTGCCATTTCCCTTCTTGGCCTTTTCCCACAAATCAACACTTTCTGCATATATCTCCTGGAACAAATTGATATGCTGCTGTTTGGAGGTTCTGGTAAGTAACTTATATTGTGTAGATAATGCCTGCACGCAACAACTCTCTCTCTTCATGATCATCAACACGGATAAATATGGCGACCAGAAAACCTTTGGTGTTGCCTCTTTGGTAGCAAGAGCTTGGGACACCGGGGTCTGATGGCACTTTCTTCCATCTGTGTCCCATTGAGCAACCAGTCAGGTGCACTAAATGCACATAGTTCCAGCCTACAGCAGCCTTAGTGCGTTTCTGGGAGATTGGGGAGAAGTGATGTTAAACAAGGCCCTTCTCCTCAATCACGGTTCTTCCTCTAGCCCAGCCTTTCTCAACCTGTGGGTCCCCAGATGTTGTTGAACTACAGCTCCCATCACCTCTAGCTAGCAAGGCCAGAGCTCAGGCATGATGGGAGTTGTAGTCCAACAACATCTGGGGGCCCACAGGTTGAGAACCACTGCCTAGCCTCTCCATGCCTCTCCTCTTCAACTGTTTTACTATCCCATCACAGGTCTCGCTGTTGTGGGCAGGCACTGTGGTGTGGCGGAGCTGCCTGAGGCTGCCCACAGCCATGTCCTGTTCAGCAATCACTTTGATATGTGTTGAATTAGTAATGCTTCAGGTTGTCATTTTGGTCTCTCCAGGTCCAATAACTTATTCGATTTTTTTGACTTGGGCAAACCCTTGTCATAAGTGGCAGGAATCTGTCAAAGAATCATAGAATTGTAGAGTTGGAAGGGACACTGAGGATCAACTGGTCCGACCCTCTGCAATGCAAAAATATGCAGCTGTCCAATGTGGGAATTGAACTTGCAGCCTTGGCATTATCAGCGCCACGCTCAAACCAACCGAGCTATCCATGATATACTTTAATTTGCGCCATAACAGCTATATCCAGAGAGGAAGCAGTGCCTTTTGATTTTTGTATTTCAGCTGCTGCCGGGATGATCTCTTCGCTGTACAGTATTTCTCGGAGCTTCATAGTTGTGATTGTCCTGTACGCATTCTGTTTCAATGCAGTAAAGGTAAGAAGGGGAGTGATTCTGGTGGCAAAACAGGGCAGCTGCTACTGTGGTTCCAGTCTCAGTTTCTCTGTTTCCTTCTGTCTACAGACCTGTATAGATAATGCTCAGATTTGCAATATTTTCCCTCCTTGCAAAAAAAAGGGGGAAAGTTTGTGAAACTTGGTGTATTGTGCATATATGCTTCAACAAGGAGACCCTGCATCATAACTTACGTTTGTGGAACATAAATGTGGAAGGAAGGCCACTGTGCAAGTGGAGCATCTCTTGTGAAAAATGAAAAAGGAGAATTTAAAGTGGAAGGAGCTGGGAAATATTGTATGTGATTATGGAGGAGAGAACGAAAATCTTAATGCTAACACATTAATCAGCTGCTTTGTATAGTTTTGTGCTTTCCGAGGGTTAACTGAACTTCCAAATCGCCTTTGGTAAATACCGTTAAGGACAATCCTTTTAAACATGTTCTGCCATTTGCACATCTTTTCACAGCACAATCAACTAAATTACAGCAGGCAGGTGGCTTTGTAGATAAGCAATCTTGCCCATAGGCTCGACTTCATACTGCTTTGAAATGTGCTCATAATGCTACCCTGAAGTTGGAGTGCGCTGCAAAAGATTTACAAGATATCTCCTTCAAATTACACATATTAACTGCAGACTTTCTGTTCACACAGGAAAATTATGCCTCATTTGAATTTTTATGACTCTGTTCTTTTTGAAGATACTCCTAAAGCAGAAAAATTAGGCATGCAAAAATGATACTACTTATCTCACCTTCTAACCTTAGTCCACTCTGGTTTGGAATTTTCATACCTCTTTATGGTGTGTGAAGTGAAGGCCTACGTGAGCCTGATTTCCTTTCTAAAAATGACTTTCATTTCCATTTCAGGGCATTCTTGTAGTGGAGTGGTGCATGCTCCAAATTCAGTAGAAAGGGCACTCAGATTGCATAGTGCTTTCCCTCCTGCTTTGCTTGTGGTCTGCATAGATAGAATATAATAAGAAATACACACACAAACACTTTCTCCACACAGAGATTACTTGTCCTATTGATCAGTGCAAGTGGTCATAGACAACTGAAAAATGATAAATAAGAAGGAAACATTTTGGATGTGTTTTAATTGTTGTAACTCACCTTGGGAAACTTCGGGTAAAGGGCAGGTGATAAATTGTAATAATAACAAACAAACAAAATAAATAATAATAAATGAACCGAGCAGATGTGGAACAGAAGATATATTTGGGTGGGTGCGCGCGCGCACACACACACACACAAAATGCTATATTTCATATAGCATTTTGCTGCTTGTGAAATGTAAAACCCAATGTGTTAAAGCACACAAAACACAATTTCATGCAGTTCCCAGGATTATTGGGGAGGGGGATGTGCTTTAAATGTGTGGCGTGCATGCAACTTAGGTGACTGCACCTTCAATACAATTCAACACCACATCCTCTCCAGTGTGGTGTAGTGGTTAAGAGTGGTGAATGAATGATAGAATGATGTTGGATAGAAATTAAGTGGTTTCCAGCTGTAATGCTATAAGGGAATATGAAAAATGGATTATTAATAGGTAAAAATTTAACGTTTACAATATTTTAAGATTAAAGACTAGGATAAACAAAGAGGGTAAGGATTTGCTGAACCAACAAACCGAACTGGAATACAAAAAAGGGAGGCGTGAGGAGGTCCGGGAAACAAGCTAATGAAAAATAAGTAATGGAAAGACTGAGTGGTTTTTAATCATTTTTATTTTGTATTTTGTTTTTCCCCCCTCTTTTTTCATTTTTATTATGTAACATTTTGAAAATTTCAATAAATATCTTACAAAAAAAGAGAGTGGTGGACTCACAATCTGGTGAACTGGGTTCGCGTCTCCCCTCCTCCCCATTCAGCTGCTGGGTGACCTTGGGCTAGTCACACTTCTCTGAAGTCTCTCAGCCCCACTCACCTCACAGAGTGTTTGTTGTCGGGGAGGAAGGGAAAGGAGATTGTTAGCTGCTTTGAGACCCCTTAGGGTAGCGATAAAGCAGGATATCAAATCCAAACTCCTCCTGCTCTTCTTCTCTCTTGTAAATTATCCCTTTTGAAACACCTTCTTTATAATGGCCACCTCTTTCAGTGCATGTATTGAAATGGGACTGGATTGAAGCTGGAACCTTCCTTATGCAGCGTGTCTTCTCTGTCACTGTTCTGTGGCCCAGCCCCTGAGTTTGCATTTCCCTCAGAAGCACTGAAACACTTTTTGGACAACTGCCTGGCTTCAGAAGGCAGTGACTTGCACCAAAGTTGTCAGATGGGAGTTGTGCTGTCTGTGAAGGAATAAGTAGTAAGGTGGAGACTCAAACCTGCCCACCCCCTCAATCGAAAGGAAGGCCTAGTTAGCATCTTCGTTGCAGGATCTACCAGGAGATGACCAGCACTGTCCATCAACTACCTAATAGGACCCCATTCCAGTTTTAACTTGGGCTGTTCCTTAGCCTTTGACTCTCTCAAAATTAGCCCCCCAAATCAATGGGAAGTAGGCTTATTTGTGGCATGATCCAACATGGAGTTATGATGATACCCCATGAAGTCACTCATACTATTCAAATAATTCCCCTGTATCTTCCTGGTAATGGTTTTTCCTAGTTTACAAATGTTTATTATTCATGCCCAGCCACTTATTTTACAGTAAGTCTACACTGGAAACTGATTTGCTATCCCTGCTTTTAGGCACGCTTAGTGGCAGTACATGTGCCGGGGTGCATTCTGTGCATATGTTCTCAGGCGCATTGAAGTACAAAATTGATTTACAGGCTCCTGTAGCTAATTACTGTTCAAGGCTTTCTTAACAGGTGGAATTGGCATATTTAAATTCTCTCACACCCATTGATTATATTAATGAGGCATGAAGTTCTTTGTGAGGCCCACTTTTTAGTACCAGTAACTTAATCCACACCCATAACTTTGACTAATTTGTCTTAATTAACATTTCTGAGCGGCAAACTCTACAACGTAAAGGTAATCTTCAAACAGCTAGAATTCTCGGTAGAGTTTTAAAACACGACTTGATATCCACAGAAGCACGTATAAAAGAAATCCATGATTCCATTACATTCTGTTTATAGAGTCAAGAGAAAAACATGATCTGTATTTACAAATACTTCAGAATATGTGAGGCAGTTTTGGAGACAGGCTGCAAATTGACAAAAGTTCTTTAAATTAGAAAACTTTGGAGTCTTTCCTACAGCTATTCGAAAGATGAAATAGCTTTCAAGTTTTACTATCTATTATGAGTGATATGATTCTCACAAATGTCAAAATGAATATGATTGTGATATTTCTTCATGGTTTTCCTTAGCAACTTGGTTTTGAATATGTACTGAGTCTTACCTTATCATTTTATTTATATATTAAACTTATATAACCCCCCCCTTTCTCCCAAAGGAGCCTGGCTGTCAGTCACACAAGTGATAAAACAACAAAATAACTTCTAAAAGCACCTTAGATTTAGGAAACTATTATTAGAGTGGCAACAGAGAAACGTCTGGACCTCAAAGCAGAAGGAGAAAGATAGGCATTGCTTGCCTATACAACGATGGACCACAGAATGCTGGCATAATTAGGCCCAATTTTACTAGATGTGCAGGCAATGGCCATAGTGTGAAATGCCACCAAGGGAGGCTGCTCCCTTCAGCTTTCAGTGGGTGTGAGGCAGCTCCCTATACAGTTCCCACCAATTTCTTTCATTTCTAGCTTTGCAATGGAGACATCGAAATTGTCCGCAATATGGCGGGAGCTATATAACACCTGTGGTTTGCCACATGAAGCTGCTTCTGTGTGGTTTGCATTGTTGTTTTACAGAACCAATACAGCAGCAGTTGTCTATATTAAGCAAGTGATGGAAGACACTGGTGTTTTATCAACTGCTTTGCACTTTTAAGTGTTTTAAGACTACTCCATGTCATTGTGCTGGAAGGGAAATGAGATGGATTCACTATAAAGTATTCATTGTTCCTCTGGGTCCGCAGGTTTGTAGGAAGGAAATCGGTGGTCGGTCAGCGGGGTGGGCGGGTAGAATCATCTGACTTCCTGTGGTTTTCCTTGTTTCTTTTGCTGCTAACTGCTGATTTGAAAAGCTATTGTGGTTTATATAAGGATGCTATTGTGGTTTATATAATTATGCAGTGTGTCGGAAACATCACAACTTCTCCCAGATTAGAATTAACAGTGTAATTCTTCTAATATGTGGTGTTACAGTTGAATTTAAGGACATTTCCCCACCCCCATTTACTCCTGCAGGAGCCGTGGGACGCTCAACACATTCCTGCATTGTTCTCTGCTTTCTGTGGCCTTTTGGTTGCCCTTTCATACCATCTCAGTAGGCAAAGTAGCGACCCGTCTGTTTTAATGTAAGTCATCGGCAAATCCTTTTATAGATCTTTGTCACTATGGCTTATATTGATGTTCCTGTAAAATTAACAGAAATGGAATGATGTGGCTTTGATCTGTGTGGTGAGCATACCTATGGGAGGAAAATCATCATGAAAACCAGAAGCGAGAGGGTTCTGTGAGGTTACAAACCATTGCGCTTGATTGATTTTTGGTTAGATCCAGAAAGTCAATTCTTACATTTTTATGAGGGGAAAAAATAGCAGGCTTCTTTCTTTAGGAGGTCTTTAGGAATCTGTCTAGATGTGTAGATCCTGGGCTGTCTAGATCCTGGGTTGGGACATTAAGAGTGCATCTATATGACATGTGACTTGACAAACAGTGTCTTGACTCGCTGATCACAGTGATGCTCTGGGAAGCCCAAATCTGCACAGATTTTGCACAAGAATGGAATAAACACCCATTATAGCTCTTTAAAATTCCCCCCAAAGTACAAACATGTTTCCCCTTGTTGAAAACGTACCCACTTTTCATTCATGCTTATTTACAAGAAAAGAAGCTCCTGCGTTTTACTTTAAGTGAGGAGTTTTGTGTCCTTGAAATATTTGCTTGCTTGCCTTGTACAGTATCTAATCTCCTCTAATACCTTTAATCACATCTCTGCAGTTCGAACTGCTCTTAAATATCTTGTTTGGGATTAAAACACTTATTCTGATATTTAAAAAGCATCAAATATTCATGGACTAACCACGATTAAAGTGCATAATCCTCTTCCCTCCCCCAAATTACTTTGAACTAAATTAAAGGGTATTCAAGGGATTGCAAATGTTCAGATGAGATGCAGTGCCATAAAGATGAAAAAGAAGTTGGAACACAAAACTAAATTTGAAATTAGCATTCCCGCCCCCCATTGATACAGCAGTTCTTAACCTCTTAATTATGACTGGTTGAAAGAAAAGAAACACTAACATTAAGTATAATTTTGCAAAACCCTTAAATCAATTCTCAAATTGTTTTCAGGTTATTTTCTCTAGTGCATTTTGCATATGTGCAAAAAAATGTTTTTTAAAAAATGTAGGTGCTAAGGATGTGGGGGCAAACTCACACTTTGAAAATGATACTTTTTTGCGTCTTATATTGTGTTTATTTAACTCCTTTTTGCTCAGTCTCCACATACCCAATTAACCATTGCACAAGGGGGAGAGTGGGGATGAAACTGTTGGTCCTGACTGCACAGACCCCATCTCTGCATCCCACTATGTCTTATGGCCTGGATGCTTGCATGGAGAGTCTGCTGTACCTGAATAGGCTCCCGAGACAATGCAGAATCCTGATCTTCCAGGTTTCTTATTTCATGGGGAACCTCAGAGTGGAAGGTCTGCCTCTCCCCATATAAACCATCCCAGACTCTGTGGTCATCATCTGAGACCCTTCTTCGTGTTCCTCTCCATGTGAGAATGGAGGGTGGCAACACAAGAAAGGGCCTTTTCTGTAGTGGCTCCTCATTTGTGGAAGGTTCTCCCCAGCGAGGTTCTCCTTGCACCTTCATTATATATTTTTAGGCAACAGCTGAAAGCGTTCCTCTTCAACCAGGCCTTTGGCTGATTAATACCTTTTAAATGTATCTTTGGGAAAGGGGGGTATTGCTTTGTTGTTATTGTTTTAATTATTTACTTGTGTTCTTACCTTCTATTTTATTTTGTGATCTGCCCTGTGATTTTGTGATGAGGGGTGGTATCGAAATTTAATAAATATAAATAAATACAACCTCCTTGTGGGTACCATTGTTGACTTTCTGTCCCTGACACACAGAGGGCTGCAGGAACAGTGACATGAGGCACATGGGAACCCAATGGCTGCATCTCCGCTCTCCCCCTTGTATGATGGTAATCACAGTTGGGGGGGGGCAGGGAGAAAATAACTATACTTGTACCCAGACCAGTCCTGTAGTGTTGGCCTGTTAGTCATGAGCAGTCACTTTCAGCCAGATCCTGAAATATCTCCATGTGATGGTCTGTTGAGTGGTGATGATCTTCTGTCATGGGTCACTGTAGCGCATCAGAGACTGGGTGGGGCTCACATATTTTTGTAGTGGCTTCCCCTTGTTTTACCCAGACGAGTTAGAAAACATAGCCACTAATGCCTAGTTTGCCCTATAAATAGCTCATTTACAAGCTGTTATATGAAAATGTCCTAAATGAGGGGTTTTTTGTGTGTTTTTTTAAACCAGGTCTCTTATTCAATGTAAATATTTCCCTCACTTTCTGCATCAACATTTGGAAGATTCACAAACTGATCCGCTACCCGAGAAGATGAGAGAGTCAGTGGTAGGTTTCGTTTCTTTGTTTTTACGGGGAGCCCATGCAAAGGCGTCATCTGAAATCCCACAACCATGCTGTGATATTATTTCACACACAAAGTGTCAAGATGTCTGGTCAAATTATTTAAATCTCTAGCAGAGAAGCAAGTCTGGGGTAGAGCTGTGAATTGCTTCAGATGAATGACAGTGGAAGAAAGAAAGGCTTTACAGACGACAAGGCTGCTTTCCTTGCTCTTAACTTTTCCTCCTTTGGCACGTAGACGGAAGTCGCTGGGATTCTTCAGTGCTGAGGGTGTTGCAAAATTGCATCTTGTGTGAATGGAAATCATTATGTCTTCCATGAGAAAATTAGCAGGAGTTGCATATGACGCCCGTGGTTAAAACAGGCATTATCCGGGGTGTTTATTAGAAACAGAACCTTAAAGCAGTCGTGTTGGGTCTCTGATTTTGCTCAGAACAGCAGTGAAGCCTGAAAGGGGTTTAGCTTTCCCTTCCTGCGCCACTTCTCCAATCTAAATGTGCTCCTCCAGAACTGTTAGCTCATTATGGAAAAAGCACATGCACAATGTCGGTCCCTGTACCGGTATTGGAGAAATACCATAGATAGCTAGTGATAGAGATCCTTGCATGCAGAAGGCCCCAGGCAGCACTGGGGAATACCCCTATCTGAAACCCTGAAGAGCCTCTAGCATTCATTGCAGACCAGGGGGTAGAAATAGTGCAAGGCCCAAAATCACATGAGAATCCTTCATGAGTAGAGAAAGCCCCCATACTTTTGCTCTCAAATGAGTAGAATGCTATTAAGGCACCAGGTGATGCATTGGAGGGGATGGGGTTTGGCAGCATGCCATTGCCCTCCTTGTGTGTGTGACATGTGAGGAGGACAAATTCCTGTGTGCTCTGTATGTGTGCATGGAAAGTCGTGTCCATCACTGGCGTCTGGCCCCTGGAAAGTTGGCTAGGAGGGTTTAGCGCCCTCAGGCCCCAAAATAAAAAGGTTCCCCACTCCTACAGTAGTTACTTCCAGGCTAGAGGGACCAATTTGCTAGTCTGGCACAGTATCCTATATTCTTAGCTATATTTTTCCACACTAAGATTAGCGGGGAGGATTTTAGATGGAGAAAACAGGTGTGTCAACAGGTTAAACAGTCGCTTCCCTCCACTGCTATATTAATAAAAATTGAAGGCCCCTGAGCATACTTTGCATCCCCTGCTTTGTTTCTTTTTAACTTCAATCATAGACCCCCCCACACACTTCACACACTTCTTTTGTCAGCTTACGACAAGCTGCTTTAAACTTGAGTACTTCACTGGGCGAATGCTGCTACACGCCAACCCAATCGCCACAAGCACTGTGAGATTCCAGGGGTTGTAGATGTGCCTTAACCCAGCCAGGGCTTGTTTTCCTTTTGGACAAATGAGGCATAGCCAAGACTCTGGTGTCTTTAGGATATATGGCTTATTTACACATATATACAACCTGAACCTAGAGGGGCTCACAGCACTAGCACCCAAAAAGGTCCCTGCTTCTTCCATAGCTTTAGCTTTTCACTCAAATGGACAGCAAGCATCATCACGCCCTGCCCCTCTCCAGTTTACATTTCTGCTGCTGGTCTGAACCCTCTGCTTTTATCCCCTGAGGGATAAAAATGTGTTTTCTAGATTATTGAGTTGGGGGTTATAGGCAGTGTTCTGTGTGTTTTAAATACTACTATTGTTAATGTTTTTATATGCTGTTACTTTTCCCTGGATCTCTTCTCACTGGTGAAAGGTGAATTAAAAAGTAACGATTAATACAATATAATATAATATAATAATGTAATTAATAAATGATGCAGCCCTACCACGAAGCAGCACGAGACAGCTACTTCAGGTAGCTGACATTGTTAGTTAAAGTAATTAAGAAAGTAAAGTAATAAATTGAAATATTTATTCCCAGAGGTAGGGAGAAGGCCTTGTGGGATTTTCTGCCTCAGGTACCAAAGTAGCTTGACACATCAACTTTCAGCTGCGGAGGTGGTTGCTACATTGCCTGAGGTAGCAAAAACTACTGAACCAGCCCTGGATTCCTCCAAAATTAATTAAAGGACATTTTTGACAACTCTAACAGCTACAGACACAATTCCTGCTCCTCTGCTTAAGTTTGTAATAGATACCGTTAATGGACTGACACTAGCATCCAAGAGTTAGCAGAAATCCCCACGTCACAGCAGTTGCCTCATTTTGTGTCCATGCAGTGATTTTTCTATTTATTCCAAAGTCCTGTCCACGTGGCAACTTCCTGCACTTCTGATTGGGTACTGTGGACCAGACAGGGATTGCAGAAAAGACCTTGGAAAAGGCATATTCCTTCCCTTGGCATCTTCAGACCCAGATTCAACCTTCAAGATATTTGTAAATCAAGCATCCCCTTAAGTGTTGACTATGGTGAATTGAACAATATTTTGCAGTGCCCAACCACACTTGAATATAACTTGGTTTACAAGTTACAGCTTCCCTTAAGTGGGATTTATGTCCCTTGTGGCTTGCAGAGTCGAGCTGCATCAAGTAATATTGTTAAATGTTGAATTGAAGTTGGCATGTGAAAAAGTAATATAACATATGTGTGTTCCTGCCTATCCAGCCTGATGATTTCAGTTTGGTAATAAGGAATGTAATAGCTAACGTGTGTTACACATGTTTGTGTGCGCACACACAGAGAGAGTATAAAATTATGTGGATGATACTTATTTTTAAGTTGGGTGCCTTGAAATCAATACCATCTGAGCTGAAGATAATTGGTCGACTCTTCAGGATGAATCTAGAGGGATTTACTATTTAAAATAAGCCTCTCTGATTCCCCTCCAAATTAGCAATAACTTAGCACTGCATTTCCCAGTGACCTTTGCTACATTTTTGTTGCTTGAATGGCACTGTAACAATTGTCAGCCTTGGTGACTGGAATCAACAAGGCGGCTGCATTGGATAATTAACCACTCAACTTGGAGAATGGAACTTCCTAGCTTTATAATTAATTTCATAGGCATCCACATGGTTGATTACTGCATTAACCAGCAGCCTAAGGGTATTCATGTGTTACATTCAGACTCTAACTTCCTTCCTGGACTGTAGCAGTAGTGGAGAATCACAGCTCCAAAAAAACCAAACAAACCACAATTAAATGCAAAAAGAAGAATTGCATAGTTCTCTCAGATTTGAGACAGGGTGGCATGAAATTGGCATTTTCTTTGTAGAAGGTTAGACGAAAGTCTAAACTATCAAAAATCGCAACCCAAATCCCACCAGGCTCGTTTTTACTGGGGGTTTTCCCCCCTTCCTGTTATACATATTCCAAACACAGTGGGCTGAATCTATAGTCACCCTGCTGCATCCACACTGTTGGATTCTGTTTTGCATATCTATTGGTATCCAGATCGCATCAGTGGATACAAATTTCAGTGCAAATGTGCATCGCACCATATCCAATAAATCTTGACTCCAGCGGGAGAGAAAACAATGTTGTAGATGCAAACCCTAATTGGTGGGCTTCGGTGGTGTTTCCAAGGGTGTTGGTGGTCTGCCTACTATTTTTATGCCTTGGGGGGATGTTTTTGGTTGTGTGTTTTTCTGCTTCTGGGCTTAGCACATGTACAGTATAGAGGCCATTCATTCCACTGCCAGAGTATACTAAATTCTTGAGACTAAGCAATTGCTCTGCCCTTTTGTTTCCATTTTCTGTTGCTCTTCCCAACTGGCATCAAGATGTGGCTATACTGCTCTATGCTCATTAGAGGGCTGATATAAATAGTATTATTATTATTATTATTATTATTATTATTATTATTATTATTATTATTATTACATAACGTTATGCTTTAGGATAAATAAAGCAGCAAAGCTTCAGCCAAGGAGGCAATAAATAAGTGGTTCATTCGTGCTGTGCAGCTTTATCCTAACAGTTACCCTGACCCTTAGGCTAAGTTGAGAGAAAGTGATTAGCCAAGGGGAACTTTATGGCAGATTGGGGGATTCACACCCAGGTCTCCCCAACTCCTAGTTTGACTCCGCTCAACCCACTAAGCACTGCTCCTGTACAATCCCCATGCATTTCAGAGGTGGAGTGTGTGTGTGTGTGTGAGAGAGAGAGAGAGAGAGAGAGAGAGAGAGAAAGAGAGAGAGTTTCCTGTGTTAAAGGCAACTAGAGCAATACTTTGCCAACTTTTTTACCTGAACAGCAACTGGAGAATGCTTTAATTCAGGGCTTGTCAACATTTACGGGTGACCCATGGGCATATTTTGGGGGTCCCAAGACACATTTGCAAACTGGAGAAGCTGTTGTGGGTGGCTCACACCCACCCAACCAACCAAACACTGCAGTCTATTATGTTGGCTACAGCAGAATGCCTTTTTTCAAGCCCCATTTCAGCCTGCGGGGTTGCGGGGGGAGGGGACTCTGTGTGTGCCAGGGAAGGCCTCTGCCTGTGTGGATGCCATGCTGGCAACCCCTTCTTTGAGCAGTGACTGATGTGAATTTCATTGCAACTGTCAACTTCTGAAGATGGAGTAGCTTCATTTAGCAAGTCAAATTGGTCTTAACTTGAGTTTGATCATTTTAAAATTATATTCACAGAGGGAAACCTTGAAATCAGATCTCATTGTGTGCTCCGTGGCGGCTGTGCTGTCATTTGCAGTCAGTGCCAGTACTGTTTTCTTGTCATTAGGGGTAGGTATTATAATTCCTTTCTTCTACATTATTTCCTAAGATATTGTCTCTGTTATTCAAAGCAAGGGGATCTCATTATAGGCCATTATGGAAGACACATTAGCAGACGAAGGAATATTTGCTTGTGAGTGGTACTGGGAGTTTTGTATCACTTCACACATATGAAAATCCATTTTTTAAATATGAGGTGTGATGCACTAAGATGTTTTTTGGCCATGGTGACGCAAAGCCTCTGGTACAAATTGGCTGAGCTACTCTAATGGCTTGGAAAGTTTATGAGCATTCAGAATACTGAGAAAACCTGCCAGCTATAGGATATCTGTGACAGTCAGGCTTCCGTGAGTTGAAGTGAAAGGTTTTTGCCAAGAAAAGCCTGCCACGGTGTAAGGACAGGAGGTTCCCTAGAGCCCTTGGCACTAGGGAGGAGTTGGGGGAAAGTCCTGTTGTGCTAGTGGAACTTATTGCACAAGATGCAGCTAGCTTATCTTCTAGCATTATGTCCAAATAAAGCAATTGTATGGAGTGTTTATGTGCCACTATTAGCAGTGGCCAGGTGACAGTGTCATGCACACCAAGATCATAACCATTTCAGGTGATCTTCACATCCTGGCCATAGTGTGTCAACCAATTGTTGTAGCCCTTATTTTCTGACTTCCATTCATATTTATCATGGAAGCAATTTCTATGTACTGCCTGAAGCATTCCTTGCGCTTCAGCCTTGTATCTGGCATATTCTGATTTTCTATTGGCATTCCGTTAAAAAAGACACTTTCCGTGTTTTATGACCCAGCACAACGGACTCCTTAGGCTGTGAATGTGCAAAAAACCAAACAAACCCAAACAAAAAGCATGCGCGCGCGCACACACAGAGAGAGAGAGAGAGAGAGAGAGAGAACAAGTTTAGCAAAGGTGGGTGAAACACTACAGCAACCTTTCTCTTCTCTTGAACAAAAATATAAGTAGATAATGTGTAATAAAGCACATGGTAAAGAGTAACTGAGAGACAGGAGAGTTTGCTTTCGTTTCCTCTGTCCCACATCTGCCTGTACAAGCATATGTTTTCCAAAATAAAAATGGGCAAATGTTGAATGGAAACACCAATACAAAAAATCATGTGGTTCTTTTTTAAACTATATATATTATAGTACTTAATATGTTGTTTTTAAATGAGATTTGGTTTCTCCCCCCCCCCTTTCTTCTCCTTTCAACTCAGCCATTTCTCAGCATTGTGCTTTATGCTTTAGCGTGGACTGTGGGATTCATAACACACTACCTGATTCCTCAGCTTCGCAAGCACCACCCATGGCTGTGGATCTCCCACCCGATCCTTAAAAATAAAGAATACCAGCAGAGAGAATTAAGAGGTGTGTAAAAGCTTCTTCTTCTTTTAAGAAAAAAAGTTTTAAGTGACACTGTCTATATGTGCTTTACATTATAATGATTTTTTTGTACATCAGTGAGAGTACCGTATTTTTCGCTCTATGACACGCACCTGACCATAACACGCACATCGTTTTTAGAGGAGGAAAACAAGGGAAAAAACATTCTGAATGAAACAGTGGATGTATCATTTTTGTGCTTCATGCTGTGGCCACAGACATGTGATCTGATGGTGAATTTGGGGTGACCCAATGCAAAAATCCTGAGAATTCCTGTGGATCCATGCTTTGTAACCACATTTTTGCACCATTGCAGCCCCAGGCAACAGTGGGTGCGTGGTTTTTCTGGTGCAGGCTGTAGCCATGGACATGCTATGTGATCTGATGGTGAATTTGGGGTGACCCAATGCAAAGATCCTGAGAATCCCTGTGGATCCATGCTTTGTAACCACATTTTAAGTGGGGAGCGAAGGAAAAACAAAGAAGGGACATAAGAGGGGTGTGCAGAGAAGCAGCTGGCTAAGAATGCAGGAGAGGGATTTAACGGGAGGGAGGAAAGAAAGGCAAAAGTTTTCCCCCACCCAAGCCAGCCATCTCTCTCTCTCTCTCTCCCTCCCTCCCCCTCCCCCTCTCTCTCTCCCTCTCCCCCAGCAGCACCGGAGCACAGAGAGGAATTAGAAGGAACGACACTCTGCTTTCCCCTCTGCTTGCCTGGAGGGGAGGGGCTTTCCCTGCTCTTTGTTCCGTTTCAGCAAACACAGCAACGAAACAGAGGAGGGTGGGCAGTAAGACCCTGAGGCAGAATGCAGGAAAGCAGCCGCTTCCTCTTTTCAGGTTTCCCTTCTCCGTGAAGCGCGATTTGATTTTTGCCTGATTTTTCGGCTCCAGGGACCACACATTCGCTCAATAACACGCACAGACATTTCCCCTTCCTTTTTAGGAGAAAAAATTTGCGTGTTATAGAGGGGAAAATACGGTAATCATCCACGGAATACAAAGGGAAATGAAAACAGGCAGGTTGTGGCAAAGTCAATTGTTGGGTGCAAGAATAATAGCATATCAGGGATCAGGCAGAAGCCTCTCTGAATGTGCAGTTGAGACACCAAGAGGAGAGAGAGACAGAATCTATCTGATCCTGAATTCTCTTTGCCCATTCCAGTGATATTACTCAAAGTGGACTCTTGCAGATAAATTTGTATACATATATATATATATATCTTTTTTAAAAAAACTGTATCAAAAGTGTTTAAAAATTATTACGATATAAAAACCATACAATAAAAGCATTAAAAAGTTCAAAAAATAATATAAAAGCAAAAACATTAAAAACTTTTAAAAAGTCAATTAATTCCCCTGTGGACTCCATTCTGAATAGAACTCCCATGGATCATGTAAACACACACCCCATTTTTCATTACTAATTCTTGTTAGATTGTTTCCCATTGCATTTAACTCAATTGTTGCTATGTATCTTTGAAAACCTCAAAATAAATATTGCAAGAAAGCAATGTTGCAAAATTGGATGCATTTTGACCTACCCAGCTCTTCCTTAGGGTATTCCTGTAAGCACATCCAGCAATCACATTTGTGTGCAGAGCTGTTCCTGATTCAGGCGCTGTTAGTCAGATTGCTGCATGCGCTTGTGGTAAGGAAGCATAAGGAAACAGGTCAGGGGTGAGAGGAAGCAAGACAGGTGAGCGATCCCTCTTCCTGCTAAATTCATCTACCCTCCCTCTGTGTGTGATAATCCTGGATCATGGCTTGTTTTTACCTTTGACTGGAGATAAGTAAAACACACACACAACAATTTATGAAAGTATATTTGAACAAATAAAGTTTGACAATAGAAAGCAGCATTGCTGAATTGCTGAAACTGTTTTTCTGTGGTTGCTTTTCTTCCTTTCTTTTTGTATATCCGTTCAGCATTTCGACTGCTGTCAGGGATGGTAATTTGCTGTTCTCTCAGTGACCTCAACCCACTAAGCCCTGCTGCTATGTAATTTCCTAGAGGCCTGGCAGAGATTCAGTAAAGAACTAATTGGCATAAACGGATATTGTGTTGTAGTAGTGGATGACAAGTTTCTCCCTTTGTTTAGAACAATCTTTACAACCTGCATCCTCTATTTATGTCAACCAACTAACCTGAGCGCTTGTAGTTGTTCTGCCCTTTGACTTTAGTTTTGTCCATTTTATCAGGAAGCTATTTATATGAAGTCAGACCATTGGTCCATCTGGGTCAGTATTGCCTGCTCTGATTGGCCGCAACTCTCCAAGGTTTCAGGCAGGGAGTCTAGGTGGATATGGCAGAGATTGAACCTGGAACCTTTTGCATGCAAAGCAGGTGCTCTGCTGGGGAAGCTGTAGTCCTTCCCCAAGCTTCTTACAATCTTAAAAGAAACAAGAACAAAAAACCCACTGCAGGCTGATTAATGAGTTTAATGCAGTATGTGCAACCCATAATTTTAAAATGCATCTCGGTGTTTAAATTTCTGGCAGAATTCTTTTTCAGCTATTTGGATCCAAAATAAAGTTTGGGTGGCATGAATACAGTATATGAGACTGTGATTTAAATTTCCTGCCCTGTAGTGTCGTGAGGAACATTAAATTTGAGTTTTTAAAAAAGTCATATTGTGGGTATTTTGGAATTGCTATCTTCAGCAGGTGGTGTCTGGAGACTTCTTCCCAGTTCTCCTAGAAATCTGTTGGCTGGGAGCCAGCTTGTCTTTGGATAACCCTCACTTTTTCTTTGCTCCAATTAAGAAACTTGCTGTCAACTTTTGATGGGTCTGTGCTTTAATCGCTCTCAATGTGAGTTTTTGACATGTTTGAAGATAAGAACGTCAAGACAGTAGGTCTCGTCTGTGACCTCAGTCTCTTCTTGAAACCAATCCAACAACTAGATACTCTGCAGAGAAACATATTTATAAGACGCATTATTTAAATAATAAAAAAAGATGCATTATAATACTAAGTGTCTTTGGCAGGAGGGTGTTGCATGGAAATATATTCACAGAACAATCAATCTCGAAAGAGCATCTTTGATACCAAAATGTACTGAACAATTTCTAGTTTGTTACAGTTTATTACAGAATGTTTTCATACTAGCAGACAAGGATTGTGATGCACTCCACCAAATACTTTATTCTTATATGGCACAAGATTCAACTTTGTTCCCCCCCCCCAAAGAATTCTTCCAAAGCCAACAATATTATCTAAGCTATGATTTGTGCCCAGGTTGGAAACCAAATGTGTTTCAAGCTAAGGGTTACCTGGCTCAGTTCAGAAGATAAAATGTTAAATACTAGAAAAAGAAAACTACCTGCAACCAATGTATCTTTGAACAAGAATTTGACTCTCTGATTTGAAATAGTCACCCCAGCTTAAGATGTGTTGGGTTTCCTGCCTGCTTCCCAACTGCTATTGCTATTGACCTGCCTTCTCTGATGTTTTTGCTGTTGCACTGCTATTCTCATATAGTGCTATGGCTTGTGCATCCCCTTAGTTAAGACTAGTTTTCTTCACTGCAATTTTCTGTTGCTTCTAGAACTGCTGTTAAATCTGTATTCTTATGGAGCTCTGATCTAATTACATCTGCAATACTGACCAGGGATCCAACGCTTAATCAACTTCTAGTTGCTCATATGAATCCAATGCCCCTTTGGCGTTTCACTTTGGTATCCTAGCACATTTCGGATTTTGATGAGAGATCAAACCCCCCCCCCCCCAATCAGAGCCAATTTTGGCATTCACATTCCATGTGATAAATGAATAAATCAGCTAATGCCATGTGTGAGACAGATGAGCTATACCCTGTTATGCACAGCAAGAGTTTTGACAGAACATTATTTTGTTTTGAAATGTTCAGGTGCTGCCCATTTAATGTGGTTTGAAAGACTCTATGTGTGGCTTCAGTGTTTTGAAAAGTACATCTTGTATCCGGCAATAATACTGAATGCCCTCACCAATGACGCCTTCTCAATCAGCAAATACAAGAGGCTGACTCCACAGTAAGTTGCTTAAATGTTGTGATACATTATTTGTAGAATTAAGACCTGGACAATATCATTTATGCATCTGGTCTACCATTCAGGCTTCCACAACTTGTGACCTGCCTCTCCTAAACTGCTGTCACCTATAGCAGCCATTATTTGTAACTGGAGAGGTGCTTGATGTCTCTCCTGCCTCTCCCTCCAGGTTGGCCTACCCATTGGCCACATTGAGACCTTTGCATCAGATGGTGCGACAGGAAAGGCGATGGATTTATGTGCCCTCACCCCACTAACTCACAACTGTTTAGAGTTGTAGGAGTGCTCCTTTGCTGAAAGTGGGACTGTCCAGTGGGGCCTCTTCCTTGGAAGTGCTTTTCCTCAGAATGAGGTATGCTGAGTAAGGTGGCCTCAGAGATTTGTCTATCCCCACACACATGGGGCCATAGGAGCTCTGCTTCAGGCGGAAAAATGTCTTGCACTAACCCTGGCCATGCAGGCAGCGTGAGCCTGAACCTGGTGGGCTGCCATATGTGGCTGGAGGATAGCATTTGCTCTTCTCCTTGCCCTTCCTTCTTGGACTTCCTTCTTCTCCAGGGATGCCAA
The DNA here is from genome assembly GCF_027172205.1 of Podarcis raffonei. Taxonomy (NCBI): domain Eukaryota; kingdom Metazoa; phylum Chordata; class Lepidosauria; order Squamata; family Lacertidae; genus Podarcis; species Podarcis raffonei. The sequence goes on along the minus strand of NC_070604.1, from coordinate 77,845,570 downwards.
ACCCAGCAAGCGCTCTCATCACGTTGGAGCATGCCTGCCAATGAGTTCAGAACTCGTCTTATCTGTGTTGCTTTCAAAACTGAAAGTACGGATGAGAGAAGAAGCTCTGACAGCCTCCGAAAGAGTTTCTGACATTTCATTCACATGGCAACATTTAGCTGATTGTTTGGAGTAGCCTTATCTCTAGCGAACCTAAAGATCTGCTTGAAGGGACATGGAGCAAAGAATAAGTGCCTTTTAGATTCATATCCACCGAAATCCATCCAGGCTGAAAATCCCAAATGGAACGACCAGAGCACAACGTGTATCAAGGTCTTGAAAATACTGGCACATGTCGCTCATTGGAGAAGACATTCTGAAACCTTGTGGCTTGTTTTCATTTAATTTGAAGATAGTGGCAGCATCACAGTTCCTTTATGAAACAATGAGTGCAGGATTTGCATCAATAACTTATCTCAGGAATGGGGAAACCTGTGCCCCTCTAGATGCTGCTGGATTCCAACTCCTGCCCTCCCTCACCATTAGCAGTGTGGCTGGTGCTTATGGGAGTTGTAGCCCAATAACTTTTGGGGAACCTCAAGTTCCCCATCACTGCTTTACCATCCCTTCTCTGAGGTGACAAAATTCCCACTTGGCTGATTTCAGTAGTCAACCCATACAGTAGTTTCTTTCCATGGATGAAAGGTGCCCTGAAAGTCCTAGTACATCCCTTTGGGAATGGGTCAGGCAAGCTTCTATTACAAAAGGAAATTGTTTGGTTCACTGAGGTAAAAATAACTAAAACTGAACAGTGAGAAGGTTCACATTTGCAATCTTATATGAAAGTCAAGGAAGGGCAACCCCCTTCACAATGAACCCCTGTTTTCTGCTACCCCAAATGGTAGTTCCCTGGCCCATTTGTGCAAGAGGTTTGTGACCCTCTTCCATTATTTTCCACAGCAAAAATGGATCAATGTACAAATAAAGGTGTAAAACAAAGAGCACAATGCCTACTAAAAGATAGAAGCAAGAATTCTGGGAAGTTTGCCAACTATCTTTCTTTATGTTCTAATTTTCTAGTACTTAACAGTATGTTGACACCAAAACTGTTATAATGATTAATGATCTCTGAAAACATATAACGCTGTGCTTTCAGCAGGGAAATCAGTTTAATTCATGGGTACATCTTTCAGATATGTTATACATATACTAGATAAGGACACCAGCCTTTTAAATCGTTATTTATTTGAAATTTGTTCCAAAGGATTCAGGGGAAGTTGTGTTATACCATTTCATCTTAATTCTTTCAATAGACTTGTATGGTTGAGCTGGGAAATAGTGACTGGCCCAAAATCATCCAGTGGGCTAAAAGGCAGAGCAGAAATTTGAATCTGCATATCCTGCTTAATGCTGCCCATTGTGCTGCACTTTCTACTCTCCTCCTTTCCCTTGTAGTCCTTTCATGTGCCCCCAAACTCTGCTTTGGGACATTCCTCAACCCTCGAGCAGATTTAGGGGGCACCCAGGGAGGGAGAAGAAGAATGGGAAGTCACATCATGCAAGTGAAAGTCCGGTCACATGATGAAGTCTGGTCAAGGAAATTGCCGATGTTATCTCAGCGCCTCTGTCTATTATCTGTGAGAATTCTTGGAGAACAGCGGAGGTTCCTGCAGACTGGAAGTGGGCAGATGCTGTCCCGATCTTCAAAAGGGGGGTGGGGAGAAGACCCAGGTAACTACCAGCCAGTCAGTCAGCTTGATGTCAATACTAGGAAAGGTCCTAGAACAGATAATTAAACATTTGGCCCAGTATGGGTTTCTCAAAGACAAGTCATGCCAGACAAACCCAAAGAGTGCTCACTAATGGTTCCTCGTCATCCTGGAAAAAAGTGACAAGTGAGGTGCTGCAGGGTTCTGTCCTGGGCCCGTTGTTGTTCAACATCTTTATAAATGACTTGGATGAAGGAATTGAGGGGATGCTCATCACATTTGCAGATGACACCAAACTGGGATGGGGAGCAAATGCTACTGAAGGCAGAATCAGGATACAAGATGACCTTAACAGATTGGAGAACTGGAGCCCAGACTAAGAAAATGAATTTCAGTAGGGACAAATGCAGGATTTTACATTTAGGCACGAAGAACCAGCTGCACAAATATAAGATGGAGGACAGTAGTACATGTAAAAAGGATCTAGGGGTCTTAGTAGACCACAAGCTGAACATGAATCAACAGTGTGATGCAGCAGCAGCAGCAGAATGAATGAATGAATGAATGAATGAATGAATGAATAGCTAACTAATGCTATTCTAGGCTGCATCAACAGAAGTATAGTGTCCAGGTCAAGGGAAGTAATAGTGCCACTCTATTCTGCTTGCTTAGGGACGCGGGTGGCGCTGTGGGTAAAACCTCAGTGCCTAGGGCTTGCCGATCGCATGGTCGGCGGTTCGAATCCCCGCGGTGGGGTGAGCTCCCGTCTTTCGGTCCCAGCTCCTGCCCACCTAGCAGTTCAAAAGCACCCCTAAGTGCAAGTAGATAAATAGGTACCGCTTTATAGCGGGAAGGTAAACGGCGTTTCCGTGTGCTGCGCTGCTGCTGGCTCGCCAGAGCAGCTTCGTCACGCTGGCCACATGACCCGGAAGTGTCTCTGGACAGCGCTGGCCCCCGGCCTCTTAAGTGAGATGGGCGCACAACCCTAGAGTCGGACACGACTGGCCCGTACGGGCAGGGGTATCTTTATTCTGCTTGCTTAGACCACGCCTGGAGTATAGTGTCCAGTTCTGGGCACTACAATTTAAGAAGGATGTTGACAAGCTGGAACGTGCGCAGAGGAGGGCAACCAAGATGATCAGGGTTCTGGAAACCAAGCCTTATGATGAATGGTTGAGGGAATTGGGTATGTTTAGCCAAGAGAAGGCTGAGAGATGATAGCCATCTTCAGATATCTAAAGGGCCGTCTCATGGAAGATAGAACAAGCTTATTTTCTCCTGCTCCTGATGGTAGGACCCAAATCAATGGTTTCCAGATACAAGAAAGGAGATTATGACTAAACATCAGGAAGAACTATTTGACAGTAACAGCTAGAATCGACTTCCTATGAAGGTGGTGGACTCTTCTTCATTGGAGGTTTTAAAGCAGAAGTTAGGTGTCTATCCAATATGGATTCTTTAGTTGAGATTCATGCATTGGAGAGGGTGGGATTAGATGACCCTCAGGTTCCTTCCAATTCTACAGTTCTATGACTCTATTATGTTGAATGTCACCTCCTGTCTTTTAATACAGGACCAGTCCAGATTAAAGTTGTACCAGAACTTTGGAGAGCCATGTCATTGTGTTTTGATTCAATAAAGTCAATTAAAAAATGGTACTACTGCCAGACATAGTCACCTTTGTATAGTGATTAGTTAAACGAAACAGAAGCCATCCTGATAAGTTGTTCTATTGAAGTTTTACTTTCCTGATTTTTTTCTTTCTTTTCTTTCTTTTCCCTCTTGCAGCTGTGATATCTTTCTGATTACAATTGCGGGAATGAAGCTATTGCGGTCTTCATTTTGTAACCCCATTCACCAGTTTGTTACATTAAGCTTTACTGTCATCTTCTTCCAGTTTGACTACTATGGTAACTCCGATAACTTCTTGTTGAATTTCTTCATGATGTCCATTGTGTTTAATAAGGCAAGTGAATTGTTACTTAAAACTCTGTCACAATTTTGAGTGTTTAAGAAAAAGAAACAAAAATCCATAACTAATAACATGTGTCTAACTGTATCCTACAATAACACCTGAAAAACATAGTTAACATGTCACATTAAAGCATAGTCTAAAAGAAACAAAATGGAAGTTCCAGCTCATGCTGCTGCTGCTGCTACACCACCAGGAAACAAACCAGGCTCTGATTGGTTGGAATATCTGAACCTGTGTTCCTTGTTTGTTATTCTCCAAACAAACCACAAGCGGTAACCAAGGCTGTTTCTTGTCTTACTGATGGTTTGTTTGGAAAGAAACAAACTATGACTTGCGCCAAACCCAGAAATGACCCCAAAAGTCACAAAGACGTCACAAAAAGGGACAAGGTGAGGGAGGAGGGTTTGTAGGCTTTTTCAATGGTGTTTCAAATATACAGGATTTCACTAAAACGCTTGGTGCCTTGGAACATAACTCTCACATAATTTGGGAGTTGCCTGTACTAAAATCACGAGTACATATATTACAGGTTTATTGAAGAAATGCTACAGGCTAGGGGCCAATTAAACATATTTTTGAGAGGAAGTTCTTGATTATTCTTAGAGGTTTAGAACATCCCTAAAAGTTTATATGAGCTTTTTGGGGGCAAATGTTTTATATATCTATAGATCTATACCCATATATCTCACACTATTGAGAAGTTGACCACGGTAGCAATATCTTGGGAAACAAGTGAATAAAATGGAAATAGCATGTGCGGAGTAGTCATGCTGAAATTGTTTCATTCAGAGGCATGCTGAGACAATGAGTGAAAAGTACAATCTCATTGAGCTGGTAATTAGAGATTTGCAGTGGCTCTGTAAATGAAATACTTATAGGATTGCTGGGTTTTGAAGATTAATTATTACATTTTGCAGGTTATTATTTTATCACATGGATCTAAATCCCCAAGAATCTGAAATGTTGTGGGCCGGCCTTCAAAAAAATTAATTTGGGGTAATTTTATTCCTATGAAAAGTCTATCTGTCAGGTCCCTGCTCAGATGGCGTCAGGCACTGTATCTGTATCTTTCCCAAATCTCTATGGTCCATTCTGCTTCAGCAAGAAAAGGAACTGACAGCTTCAATGAATGCACTGTTCAATCACCATAATGTTGACAACTATTTTTGAAAGATAGAAAGCACATTTTTGCTGCCACCACCTTTGGCTATGTAGAAATAACTCTGGAAGTGACAGCCAGGAACTTATTATTCTCTGAAGGTGTGATTTTTCCCATGTCTGAGCAGCAAGGCTTTTTCCTAAGTGTTGTAAGTCTGTGTAATCATTTCAGTAGAAAAAACAATCCGTGTGAAGCCACGGTTGAAGAAGCATATCCATTTTTCCACTAAAGGAAATGAAATAAACCCACAGTAGACAACATCTCCAGCTTTGTTATTCCAGGTTAGATGACACTTTCTTCATCTGTCCTCAGTAACGTGCTTTGCAATGGTGACGGGGATCACAGGTGGCAAGGGAAGGGGTACCCCTTCCTCCTCTTCTGTGACTGCCCCCATGCCCCAAATTGTCCCACTGCTGTAATTAGGCTTGCAATAAAGCTTTGTAGCCAATGGAAGGAAGCCTAATTACAGTGTATGGGGCATTTGCTGTGTGGGCGGGTCACAGCTGGGGAGGGGAGAGCCCCCCCCAACCCCCATTGCAATTAGGCTTAAATAGCCTTCTATTGACTACAAAATAAAGCTTCTTTCAAGCCTAATTTGAGCAAGAGAAGGCAGTGGGCACCTGTGGGCCCCAAGGAAGGGCCTCTGCAGACTTCTGAACACCTGCAAGCGCCACATTGGTGACCCATGTATGTAATTAATGCAGTCCAGTGAGGATGCAAATCAACCTCACTGCTCACAGGGCATTGCTTTCCACAGCCACTTTCCTCCCCCTATCAGCTCCTTGTAGCTGCTTTTGGATGTGCTACCGCATACTGGAACATCCAGTTCAGTAAATTGGTTGGGAGCCCTGCCCCCAGAACCAAAATTAAAATGGTGCATAAAGGTATTGGGAGGGCGGTGCATGGATGATGCATTTTGGCTGTGATCCAGGATTAGAAATAGCCATACAATATGTAGGGAACTGAGACTGATTGAAATAGTGGAGGATAATTGCCCGTTAGTTATTTACTGTGAGGCTCTGCTTTCCTTTGGACCACATCAGTGAGGGCGAGAGGGTAGGTCTTGTTATCTGGGCAGCCCAGGTTCTCCATGCACAATGCCCAGGCCTGCACCCCAGGAAAGTTACTTCAGTGTTGCTAGCACAGCAGTTTGACTTCATCCCAGATTTTTCACCCCATTTTCCCTTGAGACGGATGAATGCCAACAGCAGATTCCCTGCGCCCACTGTTTCTTCTCTGGAAATACCCTTTATGCCACTACTTTGCATGATTGCAATGGTTGTTTATTAGAGACCGGTGAACTTTAAGTTTGCCATGGGAAATTGCTGGTGTTCACATCCCCCTACAGACAGATAACAAAAGTGGAACCAAGTTGTCCAAAAGAATTAAGCCCTACAACTCACACTTCACAAACTGCAATAATCTATCTTGCCTGGTGAGTGGTGTCTCTTGAATACACATAGAGAGTCTGATAAGTTCCACTTGGATTATTTCATCATACAACAACGCAGTGTTGTAAAGATATGTTCAATGATAGGACAGAAATCTGCTGGCCTTTTTATTCTGATAAGCAACATAATCACCTGAAATCCAAAACATTTGTTGAAAAGGTCTTTGATATCTCAGTCTGAAATGTTTTATATGTTCAGTTGAACCCTTGTCCTTTGGCAATATGTGTGCTTGGCTCCGATTAAGGTCAAAACCTGTCAAAATTTCTTATGAAAAACGTTACAAAATGAATCTGTCAACTTAATCTGCTCAGCACAAGACCACCTGCTGGGCTTCTCCTTGAGGTTGTAATGAAACTTCCTCATCTGCAAGAAAAATGGACTGTTCTTCATTTATGGAAAGCTCTTTGATACAACTGAGCCTTTTATGAATAGTATGGGGAGGAAGACCATTTTTAAAAATTGCCCCCTTTTTCCTGCAGTTCCTTGCAACACCTCCCATACTATTCTGGAAGTTCCTCCAGGCCTCTGGAGGCTGGATCAAATGGGGGCGGGACATAGGGGGCTGAGAAGAGGAGGGAAAATGGGTGGAAATCACTTTCCCCCTTTCCTTCATGGAAGTCTCCAGAGGATTAAAGAGCTCTCCATGAATGGAAGGTTACCGCTGGATACAACTATTTACTGATAGCAGAACTGAAACAAATTAAGGGGAAGAGTTATAAAGCTTTTAAGTTCAGAGACAAGATTCACTTGAATGACATTCTGTATAGAAAAATAGGTGAAAGCATAAACAGAAGCTAAGATGTACACAAGTCATAAATGACTTTCAGTGTTAATGGGAAGTTAGATTTGTAGAAAAGAAATTGCACTTCAATGAGGAAATCTTTATCATCGGCAACATGTAACTCCCCCAGCTCTGCCAATTTTCTCCAAAGATGCAGAAAGATTGCTCAAAACATTCATGAGCAATGCACATTAAGGGAGATAAACACAAATTAGTCTGCAAATGGGCAAAATATTATCTCTAATTGGATGCACATAAAAGAAAAGTATTATAATTCCAATTCAACAGTGGAAGCAGTAAGATGTTTCAAAATAGGTAACCGACAGTTATGTGGTTATAACAGAGCTATGAATCTGGGGGTCTCAAATGCGGCATTAAAGCACCCCAAGCTCTGTGATTACAAAGCTCAAATACTGCAGCAGATAACAAGTTTTGCAAATTGGGCAGATTCACATAATGCTTCTGAATTTTCATGATTCACACACTTTGCATAGTTGCACAGTTTGCTCAAAGAGCCTAGCTGACTTAGTGATTTTGTGTGCTCTGCTCCGAATGTAGAGTTTTGTGAAAAAGCAAGGGATGGGGATAGAAAGGGATAGAACGGGATTGTGCACAAAATTACTTTCAATGTTTGGTGACTTTTTAATTGGTTAGTCTGGATGGACAGGCACAGTGAAGCAGTCGTCAGTATTCAGCCAGACTTCCAGATTTATCAGACCATTTTGAAAAAGGAAAAAAAAACCTAATAAAAAATAAGTCAATGCAGCGTGCAACTTTGGGAGTGGGGTGTATGGTAGAACTGCATCTTCATTTACTCTGAGTGAAGGGTCACATTCCTTTTTTGGGGGGTGTCTTTGCAAACTAGGGGACCCGGGTGGCACTGTGGGTTAAACCACAGAGCCTAGGGCTTGCCGATCAGAAGGTCGGCGGTTTGAATCCCCATGACGGGGTGAGCTCCTGTTGTTTGGTCCCTGCTCCTGCCAACCTAGCAGTTCGAAAGCACGTCAGAGTGCAAGTAGATAAATAGGTACCGCTCCAGCGGGAAGGTAAACGGCGTTTCCGTGCGCTGCTCTGGTTCGCCAGAAGCGGCTTAGTCATGCTGGCCACATGACCCGGAAGCTGTACGCCGGCTCCCTTGGCCAATAAAGTGAGATGAGCGCCACAACCCCAGAGTCGGTCACGACTGGACCTAATGGTAAGGGGTCCCTTTAGCTTACCTTTGCAAACCAGAGGAGGTCAGGGACACCGTACACACGGCAGCCACTCATACACCACAACCTAGTCTATTGACTACAATATAATGTTTTTTTTAATCTGAACTTTGGAGAGGGGGCCATGTGGGTGCCAGGGAAGGCCTCTGTAGGCACATATGTGCCCACAAGTGCTATGTTGGAGACCTTTGGTCTTGGCAGTCAAAGCAGAAACCACCATAACTGAAAGTAATCTTCAAAAATGGCTGCGTGAATCACCCCACTGAAAAAGACAATCGACTGGATGTGTTTCTCCCTTTGCCTCTGAAAGATGTACTTTATCTGGAACCATGCCCTGATGTCATAACTCACAGCATTATAATGTCTGGTTATGGAGCAAGTTGCCCTGCATGTTACAGAGGGGCAGAGGAAAAGATGCAACCTGCAGCTGCTCCCTTGGGCAGTAGCTCCTTTACCTGTTGTGACCTCACCTTCCTCCCTAAGAGCATGGAACACAAAGAAGTCTCTCACACATTTAGCCATTCTATTTATATATCTTCGTTTTATTTTAGGAAAATTCTCCTTCTTCTTCTTCTTCTTCTTCTTCTTCTTCTTCTCCTCCTCCTCCTCCTCCTCCTCCTCCTCCTCCTCCTTCTTCTTCCCCTTCCCCTTCCCCTTCCCCTTCCCCTTCCCACATTTGTGATGGGGAACAACATCTTGGCTAGAAAGCTCATTTTTCTACAGAGAAAAATCTGGTGGATTTATCTGGTAGATGTGTTCTGTGTGCCATATGGCTATCCTGACCACTCACGTCCCCGATGCCTGAAAGATCGCCTACAGACCCTCTTGAGTGCTGAGATCAGCAGAGGGGGCTCTCTTGGTAGTTCCTCCACTCTCAGGGGCTTGGAGGGCAGGTGGCAGCCCTGGGGAGGGCATTCTCTGTGCTGGCCCCAAAGATGTGAAACTCCCAGCAGAGGTGCACAAGGCACCTTCATTATATAGCTTATGGATAATGCTGAAGATGTCCCACTTTGCACTTTTGACACCAGAGGTGTATGTTTTCAGGACCCAACTTTTTATGATTGCAAGTTGTTTTAAATTGTTTTTAATATTGTGTTTAATGCTGTAACCTGCTCTCAGACCTTGGGGTGAAGGGCAGGTGATTAATAATAATATTGATTGATTGATTGATTGATTGATTAAGTAAATATTGTGTTAAAATAAAAATTCCACTTCACTTTCTATATGAACTGAATACCAACAATCCAAGAGGTAGTATAATTGTAATATAGGTACGTGGACATTGTGTGTTGTATAGGATATATATGGTAAAATGCTTTCCTTCTTTCTTTCTTTCTTTTTTAAAAAAGTGCTTTTCACATACACTGTCATAACTTTTCTGACTCTTTTGCTTTCAGCTGTGGGACCTCCTGCAAAAGTTGCAGTTCATTCTGACCTATATTGCTCCTTGGCAGATTGCTTGGGGCTCTTCGTTCCATGTATTTGCTCAGCTCTTTGCAATACCTCATATCCTTTTTAGTGTACCTGCTATTTTGTTCTGCATTCAGAGGGTTAAGGAAAGCAGGGTGTTCTTGGGCAATTTATATTAAGAAAAGTATATTTTTTTTATGTTAAAGTTTTGAAAAAAAAGTATGGATATTCCCACAGGGAGAAAATGCAATATTAAAAAAGATCCTTTGAACAATACTTTGAAAAGTGGGATATAAATTATTAAACGGATAAAAATAAGAAAAAGCAATGAGTTGAGAAATGTATTTCATTATTGCTTGTGACATTATTACTTCTTCGGTGAGGTGTGTAACTTAAAGTCTGTTTTGCTTCAGAAGGCACTCTAGTATGTAGGCAAGAATGGCTAAAATGTATTGTTGGCTCTCGGACAGATAAGGAAATTGGACAGTGACTCTTAGACTTTCCCAGACTCTCTGGGAATCTTTGCTAATCTCATCACTCTGATACGACATTTTCAGAAATGGAAGCCCTACTAGTGGCACTGCCTCTATGTCATTAATTGTGAATAGAGAAAGTGACTGAACTACAGAGATCAGATTAGCAATAATTGTTGTTGTTATTATGATGAATGTTACATTTTTGTGGTGAAGTCGTGAAAGTCTGTTCGCTGGATTATTGCTGGGGTCCTGCTGGTCTTAAAGACGTAGGCCAGGCATAGGCAAACTCGGCCCTCCAGATGTTTTGGGACTACAACTCCCATCATCCCTAGCTAACAGGGCCAGTGGTCAGGGATGATGGGAATTGTAGTCTCAAAACATCTGGAGGGCCGAGTTTGCCCTTGCCTGGTGTAGGCCTTCTTTTTCCCAAGGTCATCCATTTGCTTATTGGCATGAGACCTCTTACGTTTTTTCTCCCTGTTTATTATAGAGGAATATATGCATGGATTGAGTGCCTCCATTGCCTTTGAGTGTGCATAGATATTTTTGTAATGCTTTTGATTTTGAAGTAGTCTTTAGGAGGCTTCCTCGACCCCTCTTCTTTGGTTTCTCTACCTTTCTTGCTCCTTGCACGTACTCCACAGTGATGACTTTCTGTCCTTCCAAGCCAGTATGAATCACGAGTCCACAATATTATGGCAACTGAACTTTGTTGACACTTCCTTCATCCCCATATCCTCTCCATTGGGTTTGAGAGGCTCTGAGGGCAACTCATCTCACATAATCACTAATAGGCACAGACATCATTATATAGCATCCTCTCAATAAATTAAAGGAGTTGCAGATATATACTTGATAAGTATTTACTAAAACGGCAGATAACATCAAACGTTTGATTAATTAGGCCTTAGGAGAAAAGCTGAAATGTGATTATTACTTCAATTACCAACAAAACATGTCTCTCCCATATCAGTCTCTGCAGGCACTGTATGTAACCTTCCAACAGTTTGGCTTCACCCCCAAAAGCACACTGCTGAGACAGACGGATAAAAAAAAGAAATCATTAGCATATTAGTTATTTATGACAGTAGAAGTTGCTCATATATGACAGATTAAGAAGAAATGTTAGACACATTTCAATACAGGACCCTGAATTAATTCAAGTGACAAATAGCCCAATCTATTATTCATTTATTTTTTATTTATTGCATTTATATTCCATCTTTTAATACAAAGATTTCAAGGTTCTTCCTCTCCTCATTTAATTCCCACAACTGTTTGAGGTAGGTTAGGCTGAGAGGTTAGGCACAAGGGAGCTTCATGGCCAAGTGAGAATTTGAACCCGGGTCTCTCAGGACCTCGCCAACACTGCACCACACTGACTCTGTAGCCAAAGTAAAAGAAAAAGAAAAACACTTCAAAGTACTGTTGATTTCAATGAGGCAGTTATGCATATATTTAGAGCTCTATCATTGAACTCAGTCAGACCTAAAAGGGCTTAGCTTCAGCTAAAACGTTCTTCCAATTGGCATTCGAAGCCCAGGGACACTGAAAGTTTGGACAAATGTCAGTAATCTTGTCCATAGCATAACATTCACTGGGGACAAATGATAGACACACAACTAAGTCAGGTAAGTTTGAATGATGGTGACTCTCATCTTTTCCGTGAGACTTCCTTGCTTCTGCCTCTTTGTGGAGAAAGTTAGTAAGATAAATAGGTCAGAAAGTGCCCGAAGGACAGCATAAAAGGCAGCGACTTCATCTGTGTTACCTTAACTTGAAATTTTCAGATTCGGCAATGCTCTTCTTTCAGACTCTGGCCACTGCAATCTTTTCTACTCCGCTGAGTCCATTTCTCGGGAGTGTCATTTTTCTCACATCATACGCCAGACCAGTGAAGTTCTGGGAAAGGAATTACAAGTAAGGCAAAGTGTTATACATCTGTTTACTTTATTGTTAAATGTTTTTTGGAGCTTTCGAAAGCTTTCCTTCTATGCCTAACAGTTCCCACAGCTTTTCTGTGGACCTTGAAGATTGCTCTGCTTATTTTGCTACCGTTCCCGGGTATGTTGCACCAGTGGCTGTTTGGTAGAATGTTAGTCATTTTGGAAAATAAATGTATTTAAACAATCATCAGAGTGGAGTTGTCACAACCCATTTACTGGGCAGAGAGGGCAAAACCCCCCCAAAAAACTACAGGAGTAAATCATAACTGCCTCAAATGTCAACAGCTATTGATTCAGCAGCCACAGTTAGAAACTAAATCATTTCGGCCTTTGGGCAGCAGAAGTCAAAATGGATTAATACAATTTATGTTAGCCAGTTAATGTTCTGTCAGATAAGTGGTGCTGGGTGGGCAGCAAAGCTCTCACCTTTAAGGCTGAGTCTGTTAGAGCCAAACTACACATTACATGCAGTCATGTGTAAGGAAACCCTGACAGTTTACTTCTTCGCTGAAAAGCAATGTCAGCATCGGGGGGTGGGGCAGGGTGATGATTTTCCAATCATTTTCTCACTTGTTTTTTCTTTTGGGGGGCAGTAGGGAGAGCAGGTTGCAGCAGCTCTCCTCCCCCCCCCACTGCTATTCTCCCCAGCTCCAGGGTTCCAAGTACCGTATTTTTTGCTCTATAAGACTCACCTTTCCCCTCCTAAAAAGTAAGGGGAAATGTGTGTGCGTCTTATGTGCAGCTATCACAGAAGCCAGAACAGCAAGAGGGATCGCTGCTTTCACTGCACAGTGATCCCTCTTGTTGTTCTGGCTTCTGAGATTCAGAATATTTTTTTTCTTGTTTTCCTCCTCCAAAAAACTAGGTGCGTCTTATGGTCTGGTGCGTCTTATAGAGCGAAAAATACGGTACATATTTGCAACACCCTTCTGAAGCCCAGCCAGGGTGGTAGGGAGCCACAGAACTGAAGTCAGACAGGCAGGGTACAAATAATAAAATTATTATTAATCAGCAAGAAGGGAATGGAAATGGGATGGCACTCAGGGCCGGATTTAGGTTTGATGAGGTCCTAAGCTACTGAAGGTAATGGGGGCCTTTATATGTCCAGCTGTCCTTTGTCAACAACAAATTGCCACTGTTTTTTGTGTTGAATATATGCTCTATGGTAATTTATGGACCTAATAGGTATCGAAAGCCATTTGCACATAACAAAATATGCATTTTATCAAAGTAATTGTTGAAAAGTCCATGCAGAATGCAGGTACCCGAAATGAGCAAACCAGTGATATTTTTGGGAGCAGATTAGTAGGCGGGGCCCATTACTTACAGCATAGGAGCCTACACAACACAAAACACTGTTGCTGTATGTAGGTTTTATTTTATTTGTTTTTTATCTTATATTGTGGAAATGTACATCCAGTTTTTTTCCCTTTAATTTTTTTGGGGGCCCCAAGAGAGTAGTTTTTCTTTTTCTAATAAGAAAAACAGCTTCAGAATTTTGTTACACACACTTTTGGGCAACATGCAACTTGCAACCACTCTGCTGCATATATTCCAAATGCATTTCACATGCCACAAAGCCATCAACATAAACTCAGTTCTATGCCCCTAATATGTGCTGGTAGCCTTTCTAATGGTATTATAGCTGGAACGCATAGTAGAATAGTTGTGGCCCACTTGCTAAGCATGCCATGTCGCTATAGGTACACTGGCAAATGCCACTGTGTGCCTTCAGAAAAATCCTAGCAATAGGATCAAAGTGGCAATAAACAGAAGTGCTTTTATTTTTCTTGCTTTTCATTCTTCCTTCCTTCCTTCCTTCCTTCCTCATGAAAGGTATACTATAAAAATGCTTGCTACACATATGCATGCCATATGGAAACATCTTGTGTGAAATGAATGCAAGTTGCGCAAGAGGAAGGCTGTCGTTTTCTGCAAACTCCCATTTTAAGCAGGGTTTAGTTGATTGATTGGCCAGATTTATTAATTTTGAATAAACCTTTTATGTTATTTTTAATTTACATACCTATATAATCCCCAATGGTGGGTGCCATCTAAGGAGAGGCATTTGTACGGGTCTTTCATACTCTGACATATTCACGCATCACCTTAATCCAAAGAGAATTCTTTCATTTTCAGAATCCACGTGCAGATTTATGCAAGTTCAATAAATTAATTAATCCATCAAAACTTATTCAATTAATTAAGATATATTTAATTGGATGGCAGCCCTCATGTCAAGGGATTTATTCAAGAGACATTCCTGATGGCTTGCATTCTGTGCCTGCAATGATTTCAGTTGATCACATGTACACGCACGTGTGGACATAATGTCAATCACAGCCTACAAGAACAAGTCATTCATTTTGAATTGCTTCCTGCTCCAGCGTAAAGAATCATTGCCCCACATATTCATTCCTGGCAGCTTGAGACAGAAAGAAAGAATCAAGACTCTAGTTACATAACCAGGATAAGTCAGGTCAGATCTCCAGAGCCTTCTCTCTCCTCCTCTCTTCCCAGTGAGCTGCAAGTGCTGTGATATCCCCAAACTCTGAAGATACCAGCAGGGTCTGTTTTTCTCCACCTCCTATTCCTCAAATGTCCACCTAATAAGAGCAATAACGTTTGGTTTTTGTGGTTTTAGGGAACAGAAGCAACTTTACGTGTGTGACTATGAATGGGTAGGGGAAAGGCTAAAGTGAGTTGTACAAGTTGTGTATTTACTTGAGACAATTCTTGATTTTTCAGGAAAGAGTTTCAGAATCTATTGTTCAGTGCCAATAATTTTTAACACAACAGGGAACAACCGTTCGACCCTATAGAGTGAGATCACATCTTAGAGAGGGTTCGGTTCTGGGCAGAGTGCATGCACGCAAAATCGTGTATAGGCCAGAACCTCAGACTCCCTGGGATTGCCGCCCTCCAGTCCAGCCAGGGCCCTAGAAAACTGCCTCTCTCTTCCCCCTTTGGTAGCTCTTAAAGCTCACTGCAGGACACTGCTTCTCTCCTATCTTCCAAACACAAGTCAGGAGGTCTCCACTCCACTCGGACATTCCTTGAGAGCCTTTCTCCCTGGTTTCCCACTTGAGAGATCTGTCCCCCAAGAACCCCAGAGGCTGCAGCCAAAAGCATAAAACTGCATTTGTGTTAAGCAAGATGCATGTAAGATGTGATCGCACTGTATACAAAGAACAAATGCATGCTCTGAGTACCAACTCTTTTCTTTCATCGCCACAACAGCACCACTCACATACAAGTGGGAAGGATCAACATGATTGTTGAAATCCAAAGCTTTGCAGAGGTATAACAAATATTTAGGGGGGTAACTTAAGGGGACAACACCCCCCCAAAAAAACCAACCCAATGCGGACTGAGATGGAAGAGCCTCCATGCTTGCTTTACGGTAAAAATAAAAGCACAGAGAGATGTAGTGAGGGACCCTTCATATCAAATCCACTTTAAGCCTGAAGGAAGAATCAGTTCCCAATCTGATACTCCACAGAGTATCTAGCAATAAATGTGATACTTTGCCATGCTAGGTTGGTGAATTATGGACTTCAAAACATTATCTATAACCTTTCCAGGATTAATGATAATCTTTATTCAGCAACATCATAGAATGATAAAGTTGGGAAGACAGTGATCTCATCTATCTGCTTTCTTCAAAACACAGAATCAATCTCTGTCCTCCCAATGCATGCAGATAGAGCAGGCATAGGCAAATTCCAGCCCTCCAGATGTTTGGGACTACAATTCCTATCATCCCTAGCTAACAGGACCAGTGGTCAGGGATGATGGGAATTGTAGTCCCAAACATCTGGAGGGCCGGAGTTTGCCTATGCCTGAGATAGAGCATAGTGTGTCAGATCAGATGAAGAAGACTGGAATCTTCCATCTCAGAAAATACCTGAAAAGAAATGGTTTCTGATGATTCCAAAAAGTGAGCCAAGCCAAGCCACACTTTGCAAGCAAATGCAACATTTTAGGAGTAGACATAGAACCACAAATCTGCCATCTTAGACCACCCAGTTATGGGTGTCCAAGCACCCATAACTGACACTGAATTTGCTTGGAGATAGAATCACTTGTTTTCCTTGCAGAACACCTGCATTTTAGATTTAGGCTTATTTTCTAAATGTTGCAGTCCTTGCAAAATGAACCAACAGCAAATACATTGTGCCCAAGAAATACACCCAATGTTGGTCCCTTGTTGGTGATGAAATCATCCCCGAGTGGGAAAATGTTGTGATCTGTCATTAATTTCTCAGCACAGTCCCTTGACTGATCTAACTGGATTCTTGCTTTCTTCCTTCTCGTGCATTTAACATGAGCCCCACTCCCCTGCCCTCAGTTTGTTCTTGGCTTCTATCTTCATCTAGCTATTCCTTTTGTTTCCTTAATTTATTTTTATCCACATGCTGTTAAAGAATTTTCTCTTTTACATCTGCTTTGATGTCAGCTTCTTATATTTCCTATTAAATTGTTCTTTGTTATTTAATCATTTCCAGACTTGTTTAGCCACTTTTCTTCGCCACAATATGCTGCTCTGCAGCATATGTAAAAATGGCCACGATCCAGCTTGCTGTGTGAGGGACAGGATATGGAGGCCATATATGTGAAGCAGCCATATTCTGCAAGCTACTAGAAAAGAGATGTGTGGCGATGAGTGAGGCTTGTCTGTTCCTCCTCTTTTCTGTCACTTTTAGTTCCTGCTCAGCACTGTCAATCACAAGCTCAGCCAAAGCCCTCTGCTTCTTTCCATGTGGCACAGAAGAACACAGTGCCCATTCTTCGAATAGACTCTTGCTCTTGAAATAAGTGTCCTGAGATGGGTACCTAGATCAGTAGATGACCCCATGTAGCAAATGTAATGCTCATAGCGCAAGACACAATTTAATTTCAACAACAGGACACTGCTGAATGAACTGGTGTAGATGATCCATGAGTCTTCTGCCGGGGTGAGGGGTGTGGGGGTTTTTTGTGGGAGCAGGAGATGGAGACAAAGCTGTTTGTCCTACATAGAAAGCTAAAGGGAAATACATTTCTATCCTGTTGGAGACTGTGCAAGTGAATGAGCCTTTGATGTTTGGGCAGATGTTGCATCATTTATCAGTATTGCGGAAGTATAGATGGGGGCAGAGTTGGCAAATTAATTTGTTGCAGGGTCTGATTCTTCTGTTCTCAGTCTCTTTCATAGGTTTGTTTGTTTGTTTGTTTGTTTGCTGTTGTCATTGCTAGTATTTACCTGTTTTATTTACGGGTCTGCCTGTAAATAAGTCCATGCCTCATGCCCAAAACTTGTAAGGAATGACATATCATTCTCCAGGATAGGCTGTAGATCCTTGATGATATGTTGGAGTGGAGTTGCAGGAGACAGCCAGTAGTGTGGTTCCCCCCCCTTTGTTTTATGTTTCTGCCCCATGGTAGATTATTCCTAGGTTCCAGCCTGACCTTATTGAGCTGTTTTGTCACTTTATTGGGTGAGTACTATGTTTAATAAAGACACGGGTGGCGCTGTGGTCTAAACCACTGAGCCTAGGGCTTGCCGATCAGAAGGTCGGCGGTTCAAATCCCCACGACGGGGTGAGCTCCTGTTGTTCAGTCCCAGCTCCTGCCAACCTAGAAGTTCGAAAGCACGTCAGAGTGCAAGTAAATAAATAGGTACCGCTCCAGCAGGTAGGTAAATGGCATTTCTGTGTGCTGCTCTGGTTTTGCCAGAAGCAGCCTGTCTGTGGACAAACGCTGGCTCCCTTGGCCTATAGAACGAGATGAGCACCGCAACCCCAGAGTCGTCTGCGACTGGACCTAACGGTCAGGGGTACCTTTACCTTTACCTTTACCTATAGTTTAATAAAAGCCCAATGTCAGTCTTCAGTCCAATGAGCTGGAACAAATGTATTGTATTGGGGGGCTTTCACAGGCAACACTGTTATAGGATCGTGCTTAATCCAGTAAGTGCTAGCTGGTGTTGTAACTAGGCAGTGTTTTCCTCGGGAATTGAAACTGGGAGCAGAGGAGATGTTGGCTTTTCAAGGAAGTGAGACCCTCCACCCTTAGTGAACGTGGACTCAGGGTATGGGGCACCATAGTAAGAAATGTTTCACAGTCATGGCCGTTTTGCTAGATTTCACATACTTCTGTCTTCTTCCCATTGATGGCTACATCTTGGCTCAGATTCCTGTTTCAGTTCTCTGGGAGTGAAGAACATTCTCCTGCATGTACCCCCCATCTGGGAACTATTTATAAATATCTATGTTCCTAGTGCTTTCTTGAAGATGAACATATTGCTTCCTCACAGTTCCTCAGACGTTGCTTTGGGACATGATGATCACCTGCTATCACTTCGACACTGGCAAAATTACATTATATTAAGGTGTCAAATTCAATTTTGGTTCAACATTTTCAAGAAAAAGCTAAATGCCACTGTTTTCAGCTATAAAAGACTGCATCTAACTAGTTAAACTTGGGTAGGGGGAGGGGGAAGCAAACTTGCTACTGAGATAGTATCTTTAGCAGGACAGTGTGACAAGGGTAACATATAGACTAGGGCTCAGTCCTGGGGATTACCGTATTTTTCACTCCATAAGGCACACCTGACCATAAGGCGCACCTAGTTTTTAGAGGGGGAATTCAAGAAAAAAATATTATTTAAAGGGAGCGCTGAGCAGAGCCTGTATGCATCCCAGGCTCTGCTCAGCGCTCCCTTTCACAAGCCACGTGGAGTGTGTGTGTGGCTCTTGGGGGCTTTTCCCCGAGGAGAGAGAAGGGCAGCCCATCACTGATGGGCTGCCCTTCTCCCTCCTCGGGGAAAAGCCCCCAAGAGCCACACACACTCCACACGGCTCTTTAAAGGCAACACGGCTCTTGGGGGCTTTTGTGGGAGGTGGGGGAAGTGAGAGAGCCTCGCTCTGTCACTTCCCCCACCTCCCGCAGAGCCACGCGCTCGGCTATCCCTGGCTTTTGCGGAAGGTGGGGGAAGGGGCAGAGCCGCGTGAAGCCTCCGCAGGGCAGCGGGATGAAGGCTCCCTGCTGCCCTGCGGAGGCTTTGCGCTGCTAAGGCAGAAGCGAAAACAGCTAGAGGGAGTGCTGCGCAGCGCTCTCTCTAGCTGTTCTGGCTTCTGGGGTAGCCTGCGAAACCTCCACAGAGCAGCAGGGAGCCTTCATCCCGCTGCCTTGCGGAGGCTTCGTGGGCTACCCCACAGCTGCTCAGGAGCTTGTCGGGGCTGGCGGGGGAAGCCCAGGTCCCGCCCAACCCCAAAGAGCAGCTCAGGGAGTATTCCCCACCTCCTGCAAAAGCCCACAGGAGCCACGCACCCTTTAAGGAGCCTTTTCTACGAGGAGGGAGAAGGGAGTGACACAGCCAGTTAGTCCCTTCTCCCTCCTCAGGGAAAAGCCCCCAAGAGTGGCACCCTCTTTAAAGGGTGCACAGATCCTGCGGGCTTTTCTACGAGGTAGGGGAAGGGACTGACGCGGCCAGTCAGTCCCTTCTCCCTCCTGGGGAAAAGCCCGCAAGAGCCATGTGGAGCTTGTGTGCGGCTCTTGGGGGCTTTTCCCGCCTGCCTCCCCCCTGCATTCTCTCCATAAGACGCACACACATTTCCCCTTACTTTTTAGAAGGGAAAAAGTGCCTCTTGTGGAGTGAAAAATACGATAATTCACATGCGGAGTAATTATCTCTTCACACACATTCATGTTTTCTGCCTGTATTGCCAGAGTGAAGTGGGAAGCTGCCACACAGAGGTAGCTCTCACACCACCTATATATGAATTGGCCTTATATGATGAGACTTTCATTATGAGCAATGGGAAGCTCTATGGCTGTTCCCCATTTACCTAGCACAGAGTGTTAATTTGACTGTTGGTACCATTGAAGATCAAGCCAACTTAAACAGGTTTGGGCTGCTGATCTTCACTGTGATACTGTGACTTTTGCCTGCTATAAGCACTGCCATCATGTTTTATTTACAAAGCTCCTTAGGTGACTAAGTACCACACTATAAAAAAATTAAAAGATAAATCCATGCCTACAGGCTCACAATCTAAAACCGACTGATAAAATAGGTAAAGTAAGGGAGTGACTGTGGAAAAGAGGCAAGAGAAAGAAGGTGTCTTCTGTAAACATACATCACACATCGAAAGGAAACAAAGTCTCATTGTGGTACCTACTGAATTGTTCCATCTGTCTTGCCTCTTAGTAAGTGGCCACTATATAAACCAAACTCTGAACACTTCTTTGTTCCCTTAAAAAACAGCACCAGCCTTGAATCCAAGAGTCCCACGTTAGCATGTGTTACTTCCCCAGTATGGAGGCTGCTCTTTCCCCCTTATTTTTACAGCTGCTCAAATTATTACATCCTATAGGTAGGAGGAGTGAAAAGGAAATGGCAGTAAATCTCATTTAATGTGTGGACACTTGAAAGCTTCGGCTGTATGTTCAAAACCTGACCTTTCCCCGGCTTGCAAAGAAACCCCGAACAGAACAGTAGCACTAGAATTATGCCTTTTATTGTTTTGTCTCTCCTAAAAGTAACAGATTCAGCAGTGCAATAAGGTGATTTCTTTCTTTCTTACGGGTTTGCTGAACCCCACGGCCCAAGCTCTGCATCGTGAGTGTGATGCCTCTCAGCTGTGGAGCTGCCACCAGGAATCTTGCACTCTTCCTTTTCAAGCCTCTTTCTTGCTTCTCTCCTTCCTTCCTGTTTCTAGTCTGTCCTTTCAAAAAGCATCTGTCAGTTTCTATTTTGGGGAATGGCACAGCTTGTGTTTGCTCTGGGGGTCTCCAGTGAATTGCTGCATAGTGTAACTAAATCAGTTAAGTGTCTCTAAAGAGGTTAGGATAGCACTGCCAGTTTTCCGTGCGTCGCAGTCCCAGCTTTCTCGCTGTATTGAGGAGAAAACTGTAACAGGCCTCCAGCTGTTCAGGCATGCCCCACACATTCTCCCAGTAATTATGATCTCGAAAGCAGACACTCAGAATGGTGCACTCTTAGGCAAAAGTGGACGTGAAGCCTTCTACTTCTCCTTTTTCCACAAAGTTGACATTTGTTTTGTTCCGTTTTCCTGCTTTCCTCCCTGTGTTAGCAAAGTGGAGCAAAATTGCTGTGGCCAAGGTGGATCGCTCCTTGGGGCCAATTCAGAGTACCTCCTTCCTGGATTGTCTTTCGGCTCTGTCTTCCTGAATTGCATGGATACATAGTACATTGGCCAGATGCACACATTCAACATAGGAAGCTGCCTTAAACTGAGTCAGGCCAATGGACCATTTTGCTCAGCATTGTCTGCTCTATCTGGCAGCAGTGGCTGTCCAGGGTTTCTGGCAGGGGAACTTCCCAGCCTTACCTGGTGATTCCAGGGATCACACCTGGGCCTTCCAAGCCCCCGTGCTTGACTCTTGTATGCTCAGCACTGAAACCACATGGGAAGCCAGGTATCTGTACTGTCTGCACCATCTAGCCATGGAAATATGAAAACCTTTGCTATGCTTCTTCGTGGTTAACATCTTACCATGTGATGGCCAAAAGAAGTGTCATGCTACTACCACAATGACTCAGAAATCCAGGAAAGTAGAGGGCAATGGCAATCCTCACTGAGCAGCTACAACAGGGAAACCTTTTTTCAGTTCAAGGGTCTGAAAGGGTACGCCAGGGCTACATGCAAGGGGTGGGCAAGGCAAGAGGCAAAAATTGGCACAGCAATGGATACAACTCTTACCTTTGTACAGTAGGCATGCAAGTCGGATGTTTCTACAGACATTGAGCCCACACAATAAGATGTCACCTAGGTACTATAATTTAAACATGAAGCTTTAATATATGAGATGTACAGCTTCTGACAGGCCAAATGGCATGGCTCCATACTGATAATGCCACCCCTGTTGTGTGAACCAAAGGTACTGCATTTGAAGGCCTGGGCATCTGGTTCTTGCCTGGGCCCCTTGTGAGGCACTGCTTCTCTCCCCAATACACTCTGGCCTCTGCAGGTCACGTGAGTC
The DNA here is from genome assembly GCF_027172205.1 of Podarcis raffonei. NCBI lineage: Eukaryota > Metazoa > Chordata > Lepidosauria > Squamata > Lacertidae > Podarcis > Podarcis raffonei. Next base: position 77,823,483 of record NC_070604.1, on the reverse strand, counting down.
ACCCCAGCCATCGAGAAGAAGTGCTAGTGAGCAACTTCTAGCTGCTGGTGGGCACCTTCAGGGTCCCTGGACTCTCTTCCTAGGGTTATCTTTAAACTGGACTGGGACTGGACACTGAAATAGAGGGCTGCCCTCTGCAAAGTGAGGCATGCGGCTGCCCTTTTCCTCCCCAGATAACCACAACTGTCTCCCATATTCTGTTGACTTAAATATCTGAGTTTTGATCTGACATAGGACTAGATTTTTCTTTCTTCTCATCTATTTGGAGTGGCCTAAATGAGCCTTGGGGAACAAGAATTACATTTTGGCTAGTGGAATAAAAATGGGATACACGGTATTGCCACAAGAAAACAAACATACTGATAAAATGATGTGATTACATACATGCTGAACCTTTTCTGATCAGTCTTCACGGGCATTTAAAGAGGAAGAGGAAGCAGTGAAGTCATTTTAACAATTTAGCGGAGTCTTTCAGAATTAGTTAGCTCCCTGCTGAAGAGACTCTCACAATTTTCACATGCTCCTCTGGGCAAGCTCCAGAGGACCTGCACTCAGTTTTTGAGGAATAAGGCCACTCAGGAAGAAATTCAATTACTGAGCTAATTATCACCCTGGCTGAGTGGTAAGAACAAAATTTAAAGTAAGAAGCCACTGGAGAAAAGCTCCCATTGCCCAGTAGTCTCAAAAGTTCATTTTTAAAAGAGATCCTAGCTGACAGCTGAAAGCCCAAGGGTGAATGTGCAGCTGAGTCTGGGATACAGGATATTAGAATTTTAATACTGTACAGATTCTTGGAGCTTTTATCAAGTTGCAGCAATTCAGCTGCCATAATTGTGTGGAGATTTTAAAGTCCAAAATAGACTTTGCGGATGTCCCTTGGCTAAATTACTTCTGATTTCCACAACTTTAGGAGTGAAATAGTTTCTCTGTACTTTGGTTTTGCAACAGCTGTGTCATTTTAAACAGTTTTGAGAAGGCTGGGCTTGTGGTTAAAGAGGCAGATAAGAGCAACGTTCTAGGGTTATCTCATGTGTTATTCAAAACTTTACAAAGCAGTTGTGTGAAACTCTTTGGGCCAACACAGATGAATCTGCCAGGAGGAAAAACATGCTGTTTTTAATGGGTTTATGGTGGTATCTCTTTTGTTTCAGGAAAGCTACCCTATATATATTGGATTTCCAATGATGTGGGAAGCAAGACTCTCAAATCTTTATAGAAACTTCTGATTGGCCATACCAACATTTTAACCATCTCCTCTCTATATATGTGTAAAAGTTTATAAAGTAGTACAGATCTCTAGATAATCCAGTACTGTTTATTTGGCAGCACATTCAAAATGCCCATGTCTTTTTCCTTCATGAATTGATGTGTCTTTATACAGAGGGTGTTTTAAAATATTATTTGTTTGAAGCAGATATATATTTATTGTTTGAATGTGGAAAGCTGGGAATACATTTATTTCAAACTTACCCACATTAAGTTATGAGGAATATTTTGAAGATGCAGGTGTCAACAGCATAATTGTGGTCAGTATGAGATCTAGTGTTTTAGATGGTTCATTGCATAAAATGGCTCGCTTTCTGGAACTGCCATCTGAAACAACAAGGAATTCAGTCAGCACAGAAAGCCAGCACTGTTGGTTGATGTTAGAAGAATTTGGGTTGTGTGCAAATGAAACACTGCACAATAATATTTTATGTGGACAAATTAATCCAGATCAGGAATCAATCACTTGTACAGAATAGAAATAGAAAACAGGGATAAACTGTAGGTATCTGTTTATTTCCAGCACAAAACGAGTGGACCATTCCAACACGAGACTGGCACTTCAGATTGAAAAGGGTGCAGGTAGGGGACAGAATTTATTTTGCTCAAATTTATAATGACGGATTGTTCAAAATACTGGATGTAATTGGGTTGGATCCAGGGAGACAACAGTAAATGAAATTCTGGCAGTGGTGCAAACTGTTGTGGAAGATCTGTCAGAAGATTTTGCACAACACGGACTGGGCACAAGCATCTTGAAATAATTGTGCAAAACCTTGTGCACTAAGGGAAACTTTCAGTCCTGTTTTGTCACATTAGAAACTTGTTCTAAGTTGGAAAAAGCCTTTCTTCCTCTGAAGGAGACGGTCCACTTGTAAAGGGAACCTCTGGATCCAACCCATTCTGTTTGTAGTTCAAAGCATAATAATATTCTAATAGAAAGGGTTATTTCAGATTTTGAAATATTCGTGCTTTAAATAATATTTTTGATGAATTTGTTTTCATTATGTAAGATTTATTTATTTATTATTATTATTTTTAAAAAGGGTTATCAAGCTGCAAATAAGCCTATTCACAGAAAATATTTTGGATGAGTATGTATAGTATCACAGCCATCTATCAATTTAGCTGGTGCAGGGAAATCCTATACTGATGTTATCTCTGTGCGTCACCCCCTCACACCAAAATCAAGCTTGTGCCTAATCTTGATGCCTGAGAGTACATCCTTATGAAGCTACAGGTGCTCAGTGAAGTGCAGTAACTCTAGAGCAGGGTTTCCCATACCTGGGTCTTTAGCTGTTATTGGACTACAACTCCCATCATCCCTAGCTAACAGGACCAGTGGTCAGAGATGACGGGAATTGTAGTCCAAAAACAGCTGGAGACCCAAATTTGGGAAATCCTGCTCTAGAGCAACCAGCAGCTAGATAGGAACATTTCAAGCTATGGCTTGAACAGGGGGGCAAATGCAAAAATGGTAAGTCTCCAAGAAGAGGTGGTTTTGATGGATGAAACTTGCTGAACCCAGTGAAGAAGCTGTAACAACCCCCTCATCTGGATGGCTATTAAAGACACAGGAGCCTTGTTGTCTTATGCTTCAGGTTATTATGGGCTGAATGAGAATCTGGCACAGATGATCCCTTCATCACTGCTGTTCCATCCCGCCCCCCCAGGAGTCTAATTTCAAGTGTGCCAATACAAAGGGAGGTGTTTTAAGAATCAGCACAGTTTTTGTGTGTGCCTCTTGCAGATTTTGTGCGTGATTCCTGTAGTCAGTTGTGGCTTTAGAATCCTTCCCTTTCCCTTTCCCTTTCCCTTTCCCTTTCCCTTTCCCTTCCTTTTCCTTTTTCTTTCCCTTTCCCTTTCCCTTTCCCTTTTTCTTTCCCTTTCCTTTCCTTTTCTTTTCTGTGGCCATGTCAGCCCAGCAGCCATATAATCAGCCTTCAGTGGGGATGTGCTGTGAGGATGTGCTGGAAAATCAGTAATCCAGATACCTAACATTGCCCTGCACTCTTAATTCATGTTTGATCTTCATCAGCATATTCAAAAGGGAACTTTGCTGAAAGTTTTTGACATCTACATTTCCAAGGACTTCAAGGACCTTGGGTAGCCTTTAAATAGAATATTTCGGTGGGCACTGATGCATGGGAGAAAATGGAAGCCCTGCCCGAGCCAAGCCATGTTAATTAGGCAAGAGAATTCAAGCTCACTGGCACTGTCAGTTAGACTGTGTGACACTGTTTTGGCACACATGGAAGATTTTGCTTCATTTCATTAATCATATTTCGTTTCTTGTTTTAATTTGCGTTTTAGCGCTCTGCATGCTACGAGTGCTTAGGTTTGCGAATTAGACTTCGCAATTCTCAAAGGACTGAACAGTCCAAAGTGTGGAGAAGCAGATGAGGAGTTGGACTGGGACCAGGGAAACCTAGGTTCAAAAATTCCTGCTTGGCCAAGAAACAAACTGGGTTGTTACAAGAATAACATGTCATAACTTGGAGGTTATATGCAAATAACTAAACCAACAATGCATTATTTACCACCTGTTTCATCCACCTCCCTACTCGGGATGAGCCACACGCCTGTTGCTTTCATACCCCAAAGTCGCTTCTGCATTAACTCCCCAGTCCAACCAGTCATGATCAAAACAGGCCTACACGATCCCTTTAAGGTGCTTCCTTCTGTCTGAGGGACACATGCCAAGGAATAGAAAAATACTGGCAAACTTAATGTGGCGTGTGAACACAGGTGTGGACATCAGACCAGATTTCATAGTTGGTGTTGGGTGTGGTGCAATCAATTTCATCCATTTGATAAAAAAAAAAGACAACAACCCAAAATGGAAATAGCTTCATTAGGAGACACCAAAATCACATAGTAGTCAACTAGCATTTGGGTTTCACGAAATGCTTCCTCGGCCTTGTCTACAATTTACTGCAGATGAGGTTTCAACAGTGCTTTCTAACAGTGACAACTTTTTCTTCTCTCCTTCTGGCTCCTGTATTCCCCCACCTATTTTTAATGTTGAGCCTGAGGAAGATTTCTGTGATACCCATAACCTAGCTCACTGTTTTTTGTTTTTTGTTTTAAATATTTTTTATTAAGGATTTTCTTGTTTTACAGAAGTGTAGTGCCTCATATTTTTTTTTTCTTTTTCCATGTAACATTTTTACAAATCCGTTTCATTTGTTGAGGCAACCTAGCTCACTGTTGTGCGATTTCTGGTTGGTCTCAATAAAACTGCACAATACTGTTCCCATTTGAATTCAAGGTCTGTAATGTGACTTAGGGTTTTCTTCCAATTTATTAAGGCAGTGGTGCCTCTGGTTGGTTATCTGTGACTAACAAACCTGAAATAGTAGAATCTGAAAGCCAGAATATCTATTGCTTTATTCATTGTCTTTTAACTGAAGCATTTATAGTCTGGTGGGTGCATGAAGTGCATTACATTTACTTATTAACTTTATTTTTCACAAGGTTACATCAGGGTCAAGCATTCTCAGCTAATGTTACTTAAAGCAGGCAATTCATGAGAGAATCTGGAAGCTACAGTTGTTATAATGAATCATAATGGCTGAGGTTCAAGACGCCAATGTGTCCATTGGCTTTGTTGTAGATCACTCTGCACAACACACTCTAGCAAGGGAATAATTAAATAAATGTGGAGAGTACTAAGTAAGACTGGGAGTCTTATTCCCCATTTTGTAAGACAGTGCTCCTCATACAGACTGTAAAGCACAATTATGAATGGGGCGCTTTCTACTCCAGTGAAGCTGCCTTTTTCTCATCAGAGACACAACATTCAAAACTGAGCAACTGGGCTAAAATTATGGAGGGAAAGGCTCCTCATATTTACTTATCCTCTGCTCTTCTTTGAAAGAGTCCAGAGTGCCTTACAGGTACGTGTGGTTCGCAGGCAGCTTATGGGACAGACCTGCAAACAGAGCAGTATCCTGTGCCTTCAGACCATTTATTTATTTATTTTACTTATATCCCACTTCTTTTTCTCCAAGGAGCTCCAGGTGGTGTACATGGTTTTTGCCTCTCCAGTTTATCCTCACAACAACCCTGTGAGGTAGGTTAGACTGAGAGGCAGGGATTGGCCAAATGTCACCCAGCGAGCCACGTGGTTGAGTGGGCATTTGAACCCTGGTCTCTCAGGTCCTATTATTCCGGAACCTAAGAAATATCCGGCGGCAGAAGCACACGTATGGTGACAATGATGGAGTTTCATATCTAAATATCTAGCAATTAAGCTCCTCTTTTCTGTTTCATGGCACTCAAACCTCTGTACAATGAATATAAATCATTATGTATTGCAATTTTAGAAGTTATTATGATCTATAACTTTGTGGCTTGTATAACAACCGTGCATCCAAGCATTTCAAGAGGGCAGCCGTGATCACAATTGCTTGCATATTCAGTAAAACTAAAGCAAATGCCTGCAAGTGTATCTCTCATGCCCTGACTTCTCACTATTTTCACACCCTCCCCAAGACCCTTTGCCAAAGTTTCTGACATTGTTGTTGTTATTATAATTATTCAAATTTCTATCTGGCCCTTCCTTCTAAAGGAGCTTAGGACAGCAAACAACCAAGCAATAAAACCATACAAAATGAAATAAAAGTATATTTGAAACATTAAATAAAAAATACAACCCAAAACAAACTTTAAAAGGTGTTCAGTGATACATGTGGTAAAGTGGGCCAACATTTAATGATGCCGTGTGCTTCCAATATGATCATCATCATCTCCAAGGATGAGCTTCTGGTTGAGTAAGCAGTCAGAAAAACAGGACTCCTTTCTGAGTCTCCTGCTGGGTGATTTGTTGCTCATCCCTTTTACATTCTTTTGTGTTGTTGTGATTTTAGGAAATGACGATAACAACCTCAACTCCATCTTTTATGAGCACCTGACAAGATCTCTGCAGGAGTCTCTTTGTGGAGATTTGATACTTGGGCGCTGGGGAAACTACAGCTCTGGGGACTGTTTTATTTTGACATCAGATTACTTGAATGCCTTTGTTCACTTGATTGAAATCGGAAATGGTCTTGTCACTTTCCAACTCAGGGGGCTAGAATTCCGAGGTAAGCACCTATGTAGCTCAAAGACTAAAGAGCTAGAAAGAGGAGAAAATTCACTTGCTAAGTGCCCTTCTCATTAGTAAGCCATGTGTGCATTGCAAATCTGAATAGTGGCGTAAAATTCTCTATCTGGGTTGTTGCTACATCATCCAAAATTATTTGGGCACTGTTTCTGGGAAGAAAAGATGGTGCCCCCCCACACCATTGGTTTAGTACTATCTGGTTTCTGTTCTAGCCATGCCCACTGCCAACATGTGACACACACACCCAGGCAACAGATTGTCCCCATTTCGTCTCCAGCCCTTAACTGCTTTCTTTATAAGTTTACCTGCTGCGGTACTCATGACAAGAGATCTTAGCAAGATGTTCCCAGTTCACTGCTTTTGGAAGAGTAATTTGTGGTATAGCAGTCAATCTTAATTGGTTAGAAAGAAAACAGTGTGAAGCTTAATGCTTTTTTGGTTCATGGAGGTCTGGGAAATTATATTTTGGTCTTGATGAACATGATACCTGCTGCTTTAGCCCCAAAAGCATAATTTGGAATTTAAATCAAAAAGCTAAACAGCAGACTTTTGCTTGCTATCCTAAGTGCAGTAATGCATTGCTATCATAGAAGAATTAGAGACAGAATGTGAAACTATTTATTAGTAAGTTGAATAAAACAATGTGGATTTCCCCCACCACCACCACCAAGTGCACAATAGACCAGTTTTAGTTAGTTAGTTTTGTTTTGTTTTAAAGGCCATAGGGTTGTATCCAATGCCACCTGTGCATCAGTGGAACAGACCTCCACTTGTGCACTGAGGATTTGGGGACTCTCCAGAGAAGATTTTAATGGTGCAGAGGGAAGATTCAGGGAAGAGGAGTTACTGCTGGAGTTCCATTGTGTGGAACTCCACACAACTCACGCAAAATAGGATTCCACTCATATTTGGCCCACTGGTACATAAGACTTCAGCAAAGCTCATGTTCCAGGCAGGCATTTCCGGGCCCTGGAGGAGCGAGCATCAGCCCCAGCAGACCAGAAGCAGGTACATGGCTGGGGACAAGGTCTTGAGTTCCTTCTCCCTTTTCCAAACTCATTCATAGGCTCTTCAACCCTGTCTAGCACACCTGCCTCTTGGCATTTCTGATTTCATTCCAGGCAGGCAAAAGCACTCGCAGAGCAGAGCAGGTGAGAAGTGCGGCATGGAGAAAGTGGGCATGGCCCAGAGATGTGCCAAGGGGTCACATTCAGCCCCTAAGCCTGGGGTTCCTGTTCTAAACACTGTGCTGTACTGACTCTCATATGTGGCCAAAACAGCTGCAGTACCTATGGCTTGCTGCTAATTGAATTCCATTGATTCCTTAGGTAGAGGGAAGTCTACAGTTAGCATGTTATTTATAACAAATCTTGACTTTTATAGGCAAAGCACTATTACTTTTTTTGGGGGGGAGGGGGTCCTGTTGCTGAACATGTCCCACCTGGGTATAACAGGTCTGTAAAAGCACTCTGGGTTTATCATTTAGATATTCCTTCCGAAAGCAAAGACTCTGGCATGCACTTCTAAATCCCTATCATTCTACATTTAATGTAAAGCATTTACCGTATTTTTTGCACCACAACACTCACTTTTTTCCTCCTAAAAAGTAAGGGGAAATGTCTGTGCGTGTTATGGAGGAAATGCCTACGGGTGGCATGCCTACGGATTTTCCTCCTCTAAAAACTACGTGCGTGTTATGGTCAGGTGCGTGTTATAGAGCGAAAAATACGGTAGATATAATTAGGCTCCATATAATTTATGCCAGGCTGCCTAAAGCATAGAATTCAGCATATTTTACTTTATAAGGTGAAATCAACAGTCTGTACCTCACCGCTCTCTCTCGAGCACAGATTAATTGGCACATTTTATTCCATGCTGGAGCTCTCCCCTCCACCCCCTCCCCTTCCCACTTGCCATTTATTAAGTATTTGAAGGAGCACCAAGTATTAGCCACAAACAGTTTCATTCGCATTGATCTCACCAGTAACTGCCATTGTGTCCTTCTGCTTTTCAATTATTACTACACTCCAAGGGACATATTGCCAACAAAGGGAGGTGGAGGCTATAACAGAAGGAGATGAGGACAACGAAGGCTGCTGCTGCTGCAAACCTGGACGCCTGCCTCACTTGCTGTCATGCAACGCAGCTTTTAACCTTCGGTGGCTGACCTGGGAAATAACACGGACTCAGTATATCCTGGAAGGCTATAGCATTATTGACAACAATGCTGCCACAATGCTCCAAGTGTTTGATCTGCGAAGAATACTCATCAGATATTACATCAAGGTAAAAGCAGTGTCTGTCAGTACCTCTGGGAAGAATGGCCTGTAATCTGGCAGCCCAAACCCTTGTGTGAACCAGAAGCATATAAGTTTTGGGTGCATTGGCCCCTGCATGAATCACAACACTGTGCTCAGGGCCAGCCCACCCATGAGGCAAAGTAAGGCCATTTCCTCAGGTGGCAGAATCCACAGGGGCAGCAGGTCCCAGTGTAGAACTTTATCCACCCCACCCCTCTTGTTCCTGACATAGATCTTCACAGGGAGATGGCGTGGGGGGGAGTGCCATTTTGTAGTTTGCCTCAAGTGGCAAAATGTCTTGGGCCGGCCCTGACTGTGCTACAACCTGTATAACCAAAAAACAAACCAACACAACAACCTCAGAATATAAAAAATGTAAGTACAACCCTGCTAGATCAGGCCAAAGGCCCATCTAGTCCATAATTCTGTTCTGACAGGGGCCAACCAGATGTCTGGGGGAAGTCCACAAGCAGTCCTGAAGGCAAAAGCACTCTCCCCGCATGTGATTCCAGCAAACCAGTATTCACAGGTGCACTGCCTCTGATGTGGAGGCAGAACACAGCCATTGATAGCTGTACCCTCCATGAACTGGTCTAATCAACAGACCCATCCCCTGGCTCCCATACAGGTGCAACACTGTGATGAGAACAAAACATGGTTATTTTTTCCCCCAAAACTGTATCTAGTGAATGCAAAGGGCTTTCACTAAAACAGCACCCACACAATGATGACCAGGCATTGTCACTGACCTGCCTTGCCAACACTTGCATCAAGGTCAAATGTCGGGCAATGGGCAGCAAACACAGCAAATGCCAGGCTATCACATTAAGCTATTGATGAACGGGATGCTGACAGGCATCTACAACAGCCATTTTCAATAGGATCAGGCAACTAGTCACAGATTTAGCAAAAGTAATAATTGCAAATTAGGTCATCACATTTTAGCTTTCAGTCATCATCTTTAAGAAAAGTGCTTGTGTTCCTTTCCTCTTAACCATGGAGAGAGTGGATGGAATTTATTGACTATTTTGATCAGTTGGTGATATTGACTAACAAAGATGAGCATCCAGCTGTGTTGGAGATGCGTTTCTTTATTTCATAAAATAAATCCTTGAGATAAATTACCCTTGTTGCAATGACTGCCAGAGAATGCATTGCTTCTTTCTCTGTGCTTGATGAATATTGAATTTAGTAAATGGGAGGCTGAGACTAAAATGAGGGATGTTTACAGTAATATCCTATGCGCACTGGGGCATTGGCCAATGTGGGGAACAGGATGCTGGACTAGGTATTTGATCTGATCCAGCAGAGCAGTTCTTATGATCTTAAGGACGGAGGTCTGAGAATAGCAGATACCAGACACTAAATGTAAGTAATAGCATGTGGTCTGAATATAATATGCACGATTCACTCAATAACTGACATTAGGCAACTGCCATCACCGTACCCTTTTAAGATGCCTACTGAAAACTTTTCTTTTTCAGCTGGCCTATTCAAACACATGATTTGGTTGCATCTGTCTTTAAATGTGTTTTAAAAAGTTTTGTGGTGTTTAATTGTTTTTAGATATTTGAACAGTTTTTAAATGTTTTGAATTTTATTTTATTTTAATTGCATTTTTATTACAGATGTGTTTACTGGGTTCCTTTGGGAGGAAGGGTGGGATATAAATTAAATAAATAAATGAAGAATAGGAAGTAGCCATTTCTGCACCACCACTCCTCCCCAAATCATATTAAATGCCTTTACACGTGCATTCCTGAGTAATACTCCAGTTTTTACATGCAAGGCACTGGTGCATACCAACCCAAGACCAGGTCCTGTGCTCTACCTTGGCTATTTTAGCTTTAACCTAATCCAGAGATCAACAAAGATTATAACATGTCTCATTCTGGTCTTAATATGCCACACAGAGTACTTTTTGTTATGCAGGGATGGGGGGGGGGAGTACAAATGTTTTTAATAAATAACACTGATGCTGGCTGAGCTTTGCAAGGTGTTGTCTCAGCAAAAGGACCAGAGTCACCCCAAGGCTGCCAAGGCTCTAGCCTATTGAGAGAGCTGTCTAAAACTGTTAAAGGCCCCATAGCTTACACTACAGTGCAATAATCATCCTCAGACTATGAGGATGCAGGGAGAGCCAGGTCTTCAGGCTGGGATGCTGCAGAAGGGTCATCTGAGGGCTCCCTCCCTCCAAGGTGGGATGACTTGTGCATCATCTGAATCTGAGCCCTCCGCAGGATGACCCTGGGAACCTGATGTAGGGTACATGATGGATACTGGAGTTAAGGATTAGACATCAGTACAATCTAAGACAAATGGAAAGTTTTCACTATTCTGCTTTTATCATTCTGAAGTGTAGGAACATGTTTATGCACAAGCTGTATTTAAAATCAACCAAGGAGGCTGGAATACATTGAATCAAAAGAGAAGGAGAATTAGAGGTTAAAGACCTAATACTAGAAATCAGGAATTTCTTTTGAGGAAAGCATGCTGCTATGTAAACATGCTGGAATAGCAGAATTAGCATCTAGTTTCAAAATATTTAATTTTACATTATCATATGCTTGAAGATTTCACATTTATCTTTTAAACAATGCTAGCAGTTGGCTTTTTGAATTGATTCTCTCTCTTTTTGTCCAACTTGCCATTCAATTGACAGCCGGGGGGGAGGTGGAGGAGACTATTTCTCCACATAAAAAGAATTTCTGCTCTCCTCTAATAAAGTGGGTCAGTTCCTATAGCCTTTCTGCATATATTTGAAATAATTTCCTGCCTGGTTACTGCCGGTTATTTATTCCCCCAGTGCCTACACATTCGCTTTTCAATTTATTCCTTAAAAAAATATCTTTAAAGAATAAGTCTGCTGCTGTCTTTGAGTGTGTGTGTGTGTGTGTGTGTGTGTGTGTGTTTTGAGTTCCATTTTTATGGCTCTTCTTAAAAGGCTCTGTGCTTATCAGGCTCTGCACAAAAAAAACCTGTCCTTGGTTTGTATCCATCACTCTGTCTTGTTTCTGTGCACTAAGTAGGGCCTATTTTCCACATTTACTTGCTAATTTGAATATGCAACTGAGAGTGTGGCACCCATGAATTTTAAATAGGTAGAGTAATTGTGCTTGTTCTATTGTGGCCTCTTTACCTCCTAATTTTACTGTTGCTCTTTCCATTCATTTATTGTGCACACTTGAAATACAGTCTCATCATCCCCATTGTTTGCGATTCATCAAAGTCCCAGGGGCATGTAAGACTGAAGGGGTCACATAACTGCAATAAGATATTGGAGAATATCACTTTGTTCTCCTTAGATGGCTTGCCTCTCACCTTTGTAGTATTTAAATAACTTCTGGCTTCTTGTGTTATTAAAACAAGCAACATCATCTTCTTTCCTTTTTTTTTTTTTTACAGAGCATTATATACTTTACTGCAAGCTCCCCCAAAATCCTACATTGGCTAAGAGATGAGTCGTTCCAAAAAACACTGCAGCCTTTCTCCAAGTGGCATTACATAGAGCGGGACCTTGCAATGTTCAATATTAACATTGACGATGACTATATCCCTTGCCTTCAAGGAATCACCAGGGCAAGTTTCTGCAGTGTTTACTTGGACTGGATTCAGTTCTGTGCTGCAAAAAGAATGGAGGTACATTTCGGTCTAACGCTGCTGATTTAATGGGGGTGGGACGGGTTCTCGCCTTTACTTGAATTCTTGTTAGGAACAGATGTTCCAAATCAAAACAAGAAAGTTTATTGGAGTGCGAGCCATCAGCAATACGTTGTGGTAAACATGGTACGCGTTTTCCAGTGAGATAAGAGGCTCTTGAGCTGACTCCAAAGAGCTCCTTCACTGAATTGGTTGTAAGAACTGGGGAGCAAAATGGAGGAGAAACATGATGGTAACACTTGAGAAAGCAGAAAGTGTTGGGAATAGAGAGAGCGTATGTATCTTGTTAGCTACTGGGTATGACCTGCTGTGGAACTGATCTAGTGCACCTTACACTGATATGTTATGAAATTAAAGGACTTTAGTCACAAAGACAACAGTGGTACTTTTTGTGCATATTTGCATCAAAGCACAATGGGTTGTTGCACTGACAATGTCCCCCCCCCTTTGGGATTAACTGAAAACTTGTAACTATTTTTCAGCCAATAGAGTGTGATGAAGATTCTCCTCTGGTAACTCTTTCCTTTGCCCTGTGCATTTTGGGTAGGAGAGCACTAGGAACAGCATCGCACAATATGGCCATCAGGTAATTTTATACCAATGCCATGGAAATTATGGATGTAATAGTTTGCTGGTTTTTCATTTGCCATTAAATTCTGCAGGGTAGTGGAAGAAAGGAAAAACACGAAAGATAGGTGTAAAATCATTTGTAAAAAAAAAAATGGTTACAGTTACAAATGGCAGCATTTGTTACTTAGTTGTCCCTAATGAAATACAAAACTTAATGATTATCTTGAGAGTTAATTTCACCAATGAAACCAAAATAGCCAGATGAATTGGCAGAATTGGAAAAAGATTGCGTCCTTTTTGCTTTGGTGATTTACAGTGTACATATTGCATGTTGACCTGAAAAGTACACCCCACAGTGCTCAATGGAGCTTTTCCCCTAATAATAAGTGTGTATAAGAGTGTAGCACTAAAAGATTTCCCCCTGTTGTGCAGTTGAAACCATCCCTCACTTTTGTTGTTCCAAGAAGACATGGTTCACAATATGGTGGCGGCGTTTTTAATGAAAAATAGATAACTGGTTAAGTCATACTTTGGACTCACCAACTGATCTAGTGTGCATTTGAAACACCCAAGTTTCCATCCACTGTAAAAGAGAGAAAAGTGGCGGGCATTTTATACACCTCCCTTTTAATGTTTAATGTTTCTGCACGAGGGGGACAGGATCCTTTAATTTAAACCTCTCTTCAACCAACATGTTGAAGTAGCAGAACCTCTTGGCTGCCATGGGTTAGTTCACACATTGCCTTGACATGATCTGGGGTGCAATGGAACATGACCTGCACAGTGCAATGATATTCAGAACCACCACACTTTCCCTGAAGCTGAATTCTTCAGGAGAAGTCGTGTGCTTTAAATTTGGGGTAACTGTGGATGTGACATGAGAGGAAATGCAGCTGAATTTTCCCTCTTGGCTGTTGGGGAAGAGGAGGGGGAGCACATGATGAGTCAAAGGTTGACTAGGGCTTATTTGTGCTCATGCACATTAATTAAAGCCCAATCTAAGCTGCCAAGTATTCCTTTGTAGCCCTGCCCTACATGCATGGCACTAGGTGGCCATGCCTTCCCCACATGGCCTTCTGAGCCAAATAGGGAGGCTTGGCAGGCCAAATTTAGCCTATGGGCCAGAGGTTCCCCATCCCTGCAATAAGCCATGGTTTCTCAGGATATGTGGATGCAGCCAATACAATAATGCCATTTTGATGACTCTGCCATGCCTATGCTTCACATGTGTGTGGATGGGAGCTGGGAACTGCACAAGGTGGAGGGTCTCATCTGTACCTTATCACATTGGCATCAGAGCTGTGTATAAACCCATGACTCACTGCTAGGCCGTATGCCAAGAAGAGAATGGTGTTATTATGCACAGTAAAGTTATGTAGGATTTAGCAGACAACAAGTAAGACCGGGCCTTTTATGTAGCTTGTTTCATGTTGATGCTACATTCATTTAAAAGCCATTACTGTTTACAAGGCAAAATGCATATTTAGAGAGCAACGCTGAGCTGTATGCTACTACATACAAAGTGAAGTTTACATTATATATGTACGCTGGCAATTTGCATCCATTTACACATGAATTACCTTTAATCAATTAATGGGAAGATTTTAATGGTAAACCATGAAGGTAAATATTCTCATGCAATGTATGTAAATAACATTTCTGTTACCTGTCACTGTGAACGTCAGGAGAAGCCAAACATTATCTTTCAAATTATGCAGTACAGTTGCTAATTAAGAAGCACAGCATAGCTATAGAAAGGATGCATATCCTTCTAGCTAGACAGCCTCTTATATATGACCCAGCTATATTATTATTATTATTGTTGTTGTTGTTGTTGTTGTTTGTTTATTTATTTATTTATTATTTATACCCCGCCCATCTGGCTAGGCTTCCCCAGCCACTCTGGGCGGCTTCCAACAAAAATTAAAATACAGTAATCCATCAAACATTAAAAGCGTCCCTAAACAGGGCTGCCTTCAGATGTCTAGATCCATTATTTTTATGGCTCAATTAATGGAGGCAGTTGTGATCAATGGTAATGGGGGGGACGACCAATGAAAAAACACATGTTTTCAAGAGGATCTGTTTTACTGTGTCCTATTCTCTCTCTCTTTTTTTTACTCATTTGTCACCCCGTTTTCTTCCCATTGACCGTTTCATTTCCTTCTCCTACTTTCCTAGATTGCCCCTTTCCATCCTACCTCTCTGTTGCTCCTCTTTCTGTTCAATTGCTCAGATGCCAATCTGAGGAACCAAAAAAGGAAGGGGGAAGGAGTTCTGCTCTTCCTACTTCAGCTCTATTAAGCTCTTTTGAAAGGGAAAGGTAGCACCCTCACCACTTTATGATAAAGGGGGCAGTCAGCGGGGGGTGGGCTAAGCTCAGAGTCTTTCTCAGCACCGTTGCCCCATGGGCATCACATTGGAGACCCCAACTTAAATTGGTGCAGAATGCAGTGTCTAGAACGCTTGTGGAGCTCGGTGGTTCGCTCATATTACATCTAGGTGAAGGTAAAGGGACCCCTGACCATTAGGTCCAGTCGTGACCGACTCTGGGGTTGCGGCACTCATCTTGCTCTATAGGCCGAGGGAGTTGGCGTACAGCTTCCGGGTCATGTGGCCAGCATGACTGAGCCGCTTCTGGCGAACCAGAGCAGCGCACGGAAACGCCGTTGGAGCGGTACCTATTTATCTACTTGCACTTTGATGTGCTTTTGAACTGCTAGGTGGGCAGGAGCCAGGACCGAACAACAGGAGCTCAGCCCGTCACGGGGATTCGAACCGCCAACCTTCTGATCGGCAAGCCCTAGGCTCTGGTTTAACCCACAGCGCCACCCGCGTCCCCATATTACATCTACTCTTTGCCAATTACATTGGCTGCCTGTTTTCCCCAGGCCCAATTTAAGGCATTAAACTTAAACGGTTTGGGACCAGGCTATCTGAAGGACCACCTGAACTCTGGTCCAGAGGTAAGAGCTTTCAGGTTAGTTAGTATAAGGGACAGGCGCTTTCCTGTGGTGGCAGCTCCATATCTGTGAAATAGCCCTCTGCAGGGAAATGTATATGGCCTCTTTTTTGTTCACCTTTTATTTTATTCCAGTCTGTATTTAGTTAATTTTTAGTGCTGGGGTTTTATAATGGTTTTGTTTGCTACTGCTATTTTTAATGTTATTTTTATTTTATTATACTTTAATCATTTGGATTTTTAGTGTATTGTGAAAGTTACATGATTATGTTGTAAAGCACCTTGTGAGGATAAATATCCTGAGAAGAAGATTAAAAACCCATTAAATAAAATAAAATAAATTGGCCAACAGGCCAGAAGAAGAAGAAGGGCCCTGAGGGAGGTTTTGAGATTAAGAAAGCTAGGAAAATTTCAATATAACCTTATTAAAGTCTTCCCAAGAATGCATGTTAAACTGAGGAAATGCAATAGATTTGAACTAATAGATCTGCCATACGTCGAAAAGAGAAATTTAGACAGTTTCGAGTTAAAGCGTTGGTACAGTAATAAAATTTGCATATTTTATTTCATCTCTGCTTTCATAACCTGATCTCATCATATGGCACTGAAAGACATATAAAATATTTAAAATAATGGAGCTGTGTAATTGTCTCCTACTATTTTGCTCCTAATGTGCATCTACTTTGCTTTTAAGAAGTTCAAGTTGCTGAACTGGCTGTTTGCATTTAGGCAGACTGAGCCCTCCATGCATTTCTATAATAAGCTGAATTATTCCCGGTAATTGTGAATGTGGGTCCAATAAAAGCTCTCACCCAGAGCTCTATTGTTGCAGCCGATGTCTTGTGCCACTGTTACCATAGCTGTTAATGTTATTAGTGAGATGATATTAAAATGCACGTTCCTTGGTAATAAATCCAAATCCCACTTTATAAAAACCCAGCAAATAAGCTGTTGCCTTCTCTGCGATCAGTAGTACATTTTCTTCTGGTCCTAGTACATCTGCAGATGGGCATAATATTTTAAGGGTCTTTGGATGCCCATGTTTCCACTACCACTCAGAACAATTGCCGGCTCATCCTCCTCCCCAAGCTCAGAGGTGGCAGCACTGGTGGAGAAAATAGAAACATTCCATGTTCAAATCAGAAGCCCAGATGGCTTTCATAATTCTGGGACTGTTCCTGGAAAATTGGGGCTCTTACAGGGTATGCACAGTGCTGTCATGTGACTTGCATAGGAAAACAAGAAGCAGGCTTATACTGAGTCAGATGATTGGTCCCTCTAGGTTAGTATTGTCTGCTCTGACTGGCTGGTTTCTGTCAGGAGCTTTTTCAGCCCTTCCTGGAGACACCTGGGACCTGCAGGCAAAGCAGATGTTTTGCCCCTGAACTATGGCCCTTCCTGGCTTCCACAAACATTAAAGTTGTGTGAACACTCTCTTTGTTACTATGTGCTTATGTGCATTTGACACTCAAAAGCTTTGCCTGTGCCCAATATATGTGAGCTTTTCCGTTCATGGTCAGTGCTGAAATAGAGCAGTCTTTCAATAAGCTTTCCTCCTGCTGCTGTTTGTCAGTTTTAATAGTATGCTAGCAGAAACAAAAAATAGCAGCATTGTTTTGAAGCTCTGTAAGAAGAACAGAGAGTTTAAGAAAGTGCCCAGTCAAACCTCGGTTTCAATACAGCACTTCTACTTTTGGTCTATACACATTTTTTTCTACTCCTGAATATAATTAAAAATGCTCTGCTATGTAGGCAGTTCACATTTTATTTAAATTTTATTTTTTTAAAAAAAGAAAGAAAGAGGAATGGTACTATATATAAAAAAGAACTTCTAACATCCTCTCCAAGGACGCAATCAAAAATACGCTCTTGTAAAAATGGTAAAACCATGTCAGGTAGACGAAGCAACATCCTGTGGGGTTGAAACCAATGCTCCAAGGTCTAGTTCTGGTTTCCTGAAAAGCATAACCTAGTTTCCTGGAAAACATGCTTCAAGGCAACTGCATAAGTAGTTTTTACTTTTTTTAAGAATAATAAACTCATGCAAACATCTGTTCTTTGAGTCTGAGGGGGATTGTAGCTCAGCGGAAGAGCTCGCACTTTGCATAGGGAAGGTCCCAGCTTCAGTCTCTGGCATTTGCAATTATACAGATCGGGTAGAGGGGAACGGGACAGAAACTTGGGAGAATGGCCAGCAAGAGCAGGCAATGTTGGGGGTAGATTGGCAAGGCGTTGGCACTAAAGCCAGAGATGTAGCTCAGCTGGTCGAGAGTGAGACTCTTAATCTCAGGGTTGGGGGGCTCGAGCCCCACATTGGGCAAACAATTCCTGCATCTCAGGGGGGTTGGACTCAGTGGCACTTGTGGCCCCTTCTAACTCTATGGTTTGAATACAAGGCAGCCATTTGTGAAGGGAAGGGTCTCCTCTGCTGCTATCAGGTCCTCAGAAGGTTGGCATTTTCTCACATATATAGGTCCCAGGCATTCAGGACTTTATATGTCAACATAAGAACCTTAGGTTGAGCCTGGTAACATCAGTGCAAATCCTGAAATATGGGTGCCAGTGGAGACTGGTCCGCTTGGACAAAAGGAGCACAGCACCGCCCCACCAGTCTCATTCTGCCCTCAGCCAGCCACCACTTGCCTTCCTGCCTTCTTACATCCAGTCCCGGGGGTGGTACTACCTGGGGGTGGTACCAGCTGTCAGCTTCTACTTCCTTAGTCTACAAGCTGCTATTATAGAACTCAGCAGGGAAGAGGAAGAATGGGACAAGATGAGAATTAGCAGTGGTTCTGACTTCACTTAATATTGGTCTCCTTGCCCTATACTCTACCAGTTCCGATGGGCACCAGCCACCACTACCAGTCAGCAATCTAGTGACAGTATATGGCACTAGCTGCAGTTTTTTGGACCACCTTCAAGGACAGCTCTACAGAGAGGACATTGCAGTAGTAGAATTAGGAAGTTACCACAGCATGCAAAACTGTGGCCTGGCTATCCTTGTGCAGGAAATGCCCTAGGTGGTGAACTAACTGGGCCAGGAAAAAGATAAGCCCTGGCCACGGAAGCTGGTCCTCTAATGACAGTGTTGTTGGGTGAAAAAGATTAACTAATGACATTCTTCCACAGTTTAGAGTCCTTCCTCCATGGACTCCATGCCTTGTTCAAAGGAGACTTTCGGATCACATCAAGAGATGAATGGGTGTTTGCAGATATGGATCTGTTACACAAGGTTGTTGCTCCTGCAATCAGAATGTCATTGAAACTTCATCAGGCAAGTTTTCCTCGCTTTATGCTTTTCTCTACCACTATTACCAATAATATGGTTTATATTTCTAAATATTGTTTTTATAATGATTACAATATATGGTAGCTGTAAAAAGGAGGCCCACAATTCTCTCAAATGGATCAATAAAACACAACAGTGCAGTTGTGGTTTTCTTAAACATTTTTTCTGTAGAACTAAAATGATTTCTCCTGTACTTCTTGAGCCTTCTGCCTACATGCAAACTCACC
The DNA here is from genome assembly GCF_027172205.1 of Podarcis raffonei. Lineage (NCBI taxonomy): Eukaryota > Metazoa > Chordata > Lepidosauria > Squamata > Lacertidae > Podarcis > Podarcis raffonei. The sequence continues at coordinate 77,804,102 of NC_070604.1, read as the reverse complement.
AGTTACTTATTCAGCCATCACTTTACTTGTATAGTGAAATGGTGAGAATGTGTTATTAAAGCCAGTTCATTTTAGAGTGTGACTTGAGTTCAAGGTAGACTTGGATTACTGCCTATTTGTTTGCCACAGTTTGAGTCTGACTCAGAGTAGATTTTCAGCCCATAAACTAATCAGATTTCCTTCCAAAGTTTTCAAGCGAAACTTTTCAGATCCATTTAAATCCTCAGCAGACTTCAGTGGGTGTGGTTTCTGCTTTTTTCTGTGTGGTGGTAGCTGCTCTGAACTCCCTTTCCTCTAATCATGTTAATCTCCAATGAAGTCTTTTCTGAGCTGAAGTAAACAGTTTTCTGGCAAATCTCATGGGGAGCAAGATTGCATACGCTGCTGCCAACAACCTCCATCTTCTTCACAGAACTTTTTGATCATAGCAATGCCTTTTCATTTAATAAAAGGACCAGTTTACCTGTCCAGATGAATATGAGGATCCTGCCATCCTTTATGAGGCAATTCAGTCATTTGAAGAAAAAGTGGTAATCTGCCATGAAGGTGATCCTGCCTGGCGTAGTGCTGTTCTCTCAAACAAAGAGGAGCTTCTCACTCTGAGGCATGTGGTGGAAGAAGGGACAGACGAATACAAAATTATTATGCTCCACAAAAGCTACTTAAGCTTCAAAGTGATCAAGGTACCACAGCTGCACAATTTTCATTGTTTTGCTCTTATGCTCATAATATGTCTCTCTCTCACACACAAATAAATGAATAATGATTGCCTAAAAAGATGTCCCCTGTCATGGACACACCAATTAGGAAGGTCGACAAGAATCATATTCTCTCTTTAAAAAAAGAAAAAGAAAAGAAATAACAATATATGATTAACATACTGTTGAAAGTCTACCTGTGATCATTTCCTTTTTCCTGAATATTTTATTTATCACATTCCTGATAGTGCATGCGGTTGAAGTTTTTCTTGCATTCTGTTGCACCAATGCTTTACAGACATCAAGAAACAATCTGTTGATTTGTCTACCTTCCCTTGCCCTTCACTATATGAGTAAATGTTACCATATACAAAGAGTTATTACTTTTCCCCATTGAAGATGGATGAGTATATGTACTGTAGTTAACAAATGGATTACCATATTATTACCGACACATATTATTTGTTCCTGTATATATCCTGTTGAGCCTTGAAGTTGTTAAATACCATTGAAAAACAAATGCATAAAGCTTTCCTTTAAGATTTGCGCTTAAGGTGTTTGGGGGAACATGTTGGCATATCCATATGTTTGCTTTTTAGGTTAACAAGGAATGTGTCCGAGGGCTCTGGGCTGGACAGCAACAGGAACTGATATTTTTACGCAACCGCAACCCGGAACGAGGCAGCATCCAGAACAACAAGCAGGTTTTGAGAAACCTGATTAACTCCTCGTGCGACCAGCCTCTGGGGTACCCTATGTATGTTTCCCCTTTAACCACATCCTATATAGGGACCCACAGACAACTGAAGAATGTTTGGGGTGGACCAATTAGCCTGGACAACATCAAAAGATGGTTCAGAAACAAGTGGCTTAGGTAAGCTGGTGGCACCGCAGCAGATGTTCAGTCACATCTGGAAATGAGTTTGTGTGTGTGTTCTTTTGTAGGGGGAGCAGGGCTCTCAAAATATATAAATTGCTTGGGGGACATACAGCTTTTTCGCTTTAATGTCTTTCACTCCAGCCCAGGGTTTGTGTACACCTGAGTTGGGTCAGAAGAGAAAGTGTGCTAAGTGGCCAGCCTGCCCTCCCTTTAAACAAGTGTGAAGGCTCTGTGTGCTGAACTTCTTGTTCTGTTAAAACAAAATAGAGCATCTCCTTGTTGTTGCATTTGCTGCTTTCCTGGAGTTCTTCCTTTCAGGAATTAAAGCACAATGCAATCCACAGGGCCTTGTGTTTACTCTCCTTATAGTATTTATTTGCCACCAAGTAAACGGGTGGCACTGTGGGTTAAACGACAGAGCCTAGGACTTGCCGATCAGAAGGTCAGCGGTTCGAATCCCCGCGACGGGGTGAGCTCCCATTGCTCGGTCCCTGTTCCTGCCAACCTAGCAGTTCGAAAGCACGTCAGAGTGCAAGTAGATAAATAGGTACCGCTCCAGCGGGAAGGTAAACAGTGTTTCCGTGCACTGCTCTGGTTCGCCAGAAGCAGCTTAGTCATGCTGGCCACATGATCCGGAAGCTGTACGCCGGCTCCCTCGGCCAATAAAGCGAGATGAGCGCCGCAACCCCAGAGTTGGTCATGACTGGACCTAATGGTCAGGGGTCCCTTTACCTTTACCTTTAAAGTTAACAGAAAAAGTAAAAAAAGTTGTACACACATATAAATGTTTGAATGCTAATGAAACCATAAAATCTTACACAACATAAAACTCACAAACTGAAAGTAACAACCAGAAAACAGAAGTTGACAGCAGTACAGTGCCAAACTACAGAACGTACAAAAAGATGTGGGTGGGGAAATAAAAAGTGCCTTCAGCTGGTGCCCCAAAGGCCAATGTCATCTGTGGAAGGCCTTCCATTGCTGGGCTGCCACCACAGAAAGGGCCCTGTTTTACACCTGTTCCTCTGCTTCAGTGATTCTGGTCTTGAGTCATTGTTGCCTGCTGAATTCCTTGCATTTCCTATATTCAGGCAGCTGCTAACTGAGGGAGGCTCACTGTGACAAAGTGTCCTTCATGAACAATGGAAGACTTTCCCCCTCCTCACTGCTATGAGTCCTTTTTTAAAGTCAGCTGTGGGTGCGCCTGACAATTTTGGGGTCCCCTTTTGTTCCCTTGTATTTTAAACAGGATGCGGAAAGACTGCCATCCAAGCCACAACAGTGGAGGAAACCTTGAGGAAGGAGCGAGTAGAAATGGATCTTCCAGCAGCAATCCAGTTAATAATTCAAGTCAGAGCAGCAGTGCCCAGCATACGAGGAACAGCACACCCCAGCTGCAGCCTTCTTTAAAAGTTGCTCAGTTTTCAGGTATTTACACTATTCATTTATTTTACTTTTTGCTTTACAATATCTATCAGCAGGAGTGCACCAAAGGTAAGATTCGGTTCAGGACACTCTTGGGTGCTTCAGAAAGTGGGCCAGTTCAACTTGGACTGCTTTCAGGAATGACCTGCTTCTCCCTGGATCCGAATCGGAACCTCACTTTGGAAAATCCGCAGTCTTTTATATCTCCTTATTGACTTACACAGGTGTCAGGTGTGGAGGTGGTTGCTCGTGAGTAACCAGGGAGGGCTCTGACCTGTCTTTTACAGGTTTTATTGGTGCAAACTATTTACAGTGCAGAACCCCAAAGTTCATGTCTGTCTCAGTCACTTGCAGATTCTGGGAGTGCCCCTTTCCGGTTTCTCCCCCAGCATAAGAACTTAGACACCCCAAATCTCCGCCTCCCCTCCTTACGTTTCACCCCTCTGCACAAGCAGGGCAATGGAAGCAGCATGGCTGCCTCCTGGCCGGCTGGGCTAGGTGAGGCGCTTGGGCTCTCCGTCGCATCTTCGAGCCCTCCCTTCACCTGGCTACCCACCTCCCCCTCGGCTCCACTGGAGGTGTGGCTTTCTCCACCGCCAGACGAGGACCTGCTTCTCAGAATCACCGGAGGCTCTCTGTATCCCCCTGCGTCCCTCTCCCATCCCGATGGCAGTCCCCTGACAGCAAGCAAATGAACAAATGGCTCTAACTTTTTGACCAAACTGGGTGGCATTGGCTGGGGTACTAGTCATTTCTGAGCAGTTGAAGATGGCTAAAGATCAGACAAATAGGTGCAGAAGTTTCTATGATACTTTCTATGAATATCTCTTTATGTGCCCTTGCAAGGATGAAATGGTCCAGTAGGAGATATTGGATTTGTTGAACCTTCAAGTTAGCTGCATTTGCTATATTTAGGTATAGATTCTACAGCTACTTGCTGAAACTTCAAGTCCTTGCCATTAATAGGCAAGGCTGGAAATGATCTTCCCATAAATGAAAACTGCAAGATTAGAATTGCTGCTGCGTCTTCTAACTTGGCCTAACTGAACACATATGACTGTTTATTCTTGTAAACTAGTGCTGGAATAATTGGGAAGGCAGGCTTAATTGCAATATAATAATCATGAGATGCCCAAGTGGGTTTAAATGTTTCTTAATTTAATATTTAATTATATTGGCATCTGCAAAATTCGGTTATAGTTGTTTTTTTATGACCTGAGTAGAACCAGGCACAATGGGAGTGGGTTAGACGCCTCGAAAAAGTGTCTTAAGTGTATAGGGGAGCCTTTGTTTTCTAGATGTTTGCAGATATTTGGTTATTTATGTGCAAATATGGGTGGTCTACTGTACAGCACTGCAACCATTTAATTAAAAGACAAATATGCAATATTTCTGGACAGTGGTCAGCTTAGCTGCTGAAATTGTGAACAGATGTTTGGCCACACTTGACTGTGAACATCAGGGTACCAGATTCCCTTGTTTCACTTCCTAGCTGTATTTTTTTATATAAAGGTATTAACATTAAAATAATCAACAGACCCAGAAACAGAATTTAATCCAGACTCTGAGCTTGAAGAAGTGAATGTTCAAAATAAGGGTATTGTTGCAGCAGAAGTTTGCTGTGAAGGCCTGCATCTAATTACAGTTTAAAGTGGAAGATTCCCTCCAGTTCTCTTCCAAACTGCAGCGCTATCTGAGGATGCATGTTCAAAGGTGTGCCAGATGATTAATAGCGTTGTGCCTCTTTAATAGGAACCACAGGGCTTAGACTCGGGGGCCACCACAACCTGTCATGCCAGCTCTGAAAATAAGCTGTTTGTTATTTTAAGCAGAAAAAGTAGAAATGCTTACTGGTGCATTGCTAATAGGTGAGCAAGATGCACATCCAGTTCTGTATTGCTGATTTTAATGATTTTTTTAAAAAATTGTTTTAAATAGTTTGTCTTTACTGATCATTTTACTGTTTTATTATTTTTTGTAAGCTGCTTTGAGGGTTTTTTTACAATCACTTAGTATATAAATTTTATGAGTAATGTATATACATTTACATCCCCCCCACCAAAGTGGCTAGGCTACTCATTAAACAGGAACAGCGTTAACAGTATATGTCCATTACATTCCATCAGCATCCCACGAGGTTAAGTTCCCTGTTCCACTAGAGAATAGTGGATTGGTTTTTATTTACCAGGAGATGACCTCACATTTGCGATGACAGCATGTAGCTTGTTTTGCTACTAGTCATGTCGAAAGCCCTAAAGGGGGTTGATTCTTTCTCGGCTTAAGCATATAACCATGACCATTGGTTCAATTCCAGTTAGTGTGAATGATTTATAGATTTTGCTATTACTGGAATATTTTAATTTTAATAACACAGAATCGCCAAGTGGCCTGCATTACTTGCATATTATTATATTGCAATGTGAACCAGTCTCTCCTTTTGACTGCTGCTACTTTTTACTATCCAAGAACTCCTTCTCATGACAGCAGGGAAGATTTCCAATTGCACCTGAGCCTCTGAAGTCATTTGCTCCAACCCAGACCTTTGAGTTGCTATACTAGTAATGTTAAATCAGGATACTTTGGCAAGTGCCCTTGTGCTGGTATTGCAAGCTGATCCAGGTACTCTGATGCAATTGTATATCTCAGTGTCCTGAATTATAGCTGTATCACGAGAGCATCTCACACAAACCCTTTGCATGGCACACAGTTAAGGACCGGCTGTGTCTGCGCTGCATCGTCAGAGCAACTCCAGGTGACTCAAAGAGTTAGCGGTGCTCTTTTGTTATGAGTTTCACCATCATCATCATCATTTTATTTGTATACCGCCTTTCCATAGTTGAAACTGTGCTCAAGGCGGCTTATGACATGACAAGATTTACATAATTACAAACATGACAGAAGTCATAAACAATAAATAAAACATCAAAAAGTACACAACCAAACGGAAACAATTTCCACGTAAATCATAAGATCTAAAACTAAAGATGCAACAATAATATCAATAAACAATACTCCAGCCCAAGAATTTGTTCAACAGCTTCAGCTTTTGTAGCTGGAGTCAGTCAGCATTCCACTCTCCCAGGCCAGGTGGGAAAGGGTCAGCAAGACAGGGTGCAGCTCTTCCAGCCAAGATGGTCTCATTTAAAACAACACAGATTAGAATTAAAAACAATTTAAAAGCAGCTGCAGTCCTTGTGAAGTCTGTCAAGCCCTGCTCCAAGCCAGGTGGAAAGAGGCAAGGGCAGGGTTCTTTGGACCCTCAGCAGGCAGTCTTCCTGGGTAGCAGCAGCAGCAGCAGCAGTCCTTAAGAGCCTGAGTTTGCTGTGCACAAGGTATCTGTGGAGCTGTTGCTTTGTTGGGTTTGCTTGCTTCCCTTCCTCCAAAAAGCTCCAAGCAGCAACTGTCAGGTTTGTCAACTTTTATTCCCACACAACAGCCCTGTAAAATAGGTTAAGCACACACACACACACACACACACACACACACCCCTACCTGAACTTAAAGGCTGAGTCAGTGTGAACCCAAGTCTCACCCATTAAAGTCCAGCACTTGTGTTCCTGCACTAGACTGGTTTTCAGTGTCCCTCCAAGCCCCTATGCACATATACCTAGAGGATGGGGGCTTCAAGAGGTGCATAGGATTGAAAATTTATTTCTTGCAGGATTGCTGAGCAAAACTTGCTGTTCTTGTGCAGAGAGCAAAAGATGATCCATAAGAGTTCCCAGGAACCTAATGACTATTACATGCAACAGGGATAAGGAAATGTTGCACTCCAGATTCAGTTAGACTCCAGTTCCCATCAGCCCCAGTCAGCACAGCTAACAGTGGGGGCAAAGGCAATTCTAGGGTGGTGCGACTGGTGTGGCAGCACCGGGTGCTGCTCTGCAGAGGGTGCCACAGCAATGCTGTAGAGCAGAGCACAAGAGAATTTTAGTGTTACGCAGGGCACCACTGAAATTGGAGGGCCCAAAGTCTGCCACTGGTGGGGGATAATCAGAATTGTGGTTCAGCAACATGTTGGTTCCCTGTCCGTGTCTTGCAAATCTGCTAGTCCATAGTAATGGCTGTGACATCAAAAGATTTGGGCGGCAAACATTTTAATTTATTTGAATAACAGAGCCAATGTTCAGTGTTGCTTTCAAAACACAGGTATAAAAGCAGCATGGGGAAGCCACAAATGGCACATGTAAGATCCCTGCTGTTAATGTTACAGAGACATTTGCTCAAGCAGATGTTCTGGGCATTCAGGACTTGTTTGTTTATTGTCTAAACAACTCAGATGGAAGAGGCGAAAAGAAACCTAGATATTACTTCCACGGTTAAATTACTCCTGCCACTCAGTTAACCTCTTCCCAATTCAGCGAGTACAGCCAAGGCACTCCAAAGGGAAATCTTGGCTTCTCCGCAGTCGTAAGGACAATTAATGTGACGAGCAAGGGGGGGCGGTTCAAATAGGTCAACTCAGTACTGCTTTCTGATACCAACAATACTGTAAAGATTCACCACATTCTCAGGCCTCTCTGTTCAGAGGTCCAGCATCATTCTGCTCAACCTTCTCTTGTTTCATGGTCTTATGTATCTAGTCGTTGTATCGGTAATGTTTACACTGGTGCTTTCTGTCCACTTTTGGTGACCCTTCACTGCTTCTACTCTGCTCCCAATACTTTCCCCTTGCTTTCATCTCATTCCATGTTTGACACTGAGCAAGCCAGAAGATGGGCAGTCGCATCTAAAATCTGTAAGGTAGAGTTATGCTTGCACAAGCCCTCTTCCGAGGTAAGTCCCAACCCATTCAGATCAGTGAGAAATAAATTAGGGCTTAAGAGTGAGTCAACTTTCTCTGAATCAGAGCCAAGGGATTGTGTGTTGGATTGTGACCATTGCTTATAAGACTGTGTTCCTGTGCCAAAGCTGGAATCCTAAAGATACTTGGAGACTTGGAAGCGAGTCTCATTGCAATCCGTAGGATTTACTTTCAATAAAGCACAGTTAAGAACTGCTGTAAAAGTCTTGGATGTTTTGCCATGGAATTGCATTGGAATGGATGCATAGTTTGGATGATGTCACCTACTAGTTGGCCAGATTGCCAGTAGCACTCTAATTTTCTGTATCCCTAAAGCTCTTTGGGATTTTCAGGATAAAAAATGTTTAATTGTTATCCTTGGTACTTCCTACTGTGCGCTAATTGGATCGAGGCGGTACATTTTGAAGGCTATTGCTGGAGCTGTCATTTCCCAAAATAATCCTTTCTTCTCTCCCTCTCTCTCACAGGCAGAAGAAAGTTCAGGAGCCAGTCTGTTCAGACACATGCTGCTTTAAACCAAAGGCCCCCTCGTTCGAGTCATTCTGGTCCCATCGTAGACAGCCACCAGCCATTCATCCAGACTTCCACTTCTGCTCATGAAATTGCCCACGGGCTTTCTGGCAGCCAGCTGTCCTTCCACAATTCAGCAACTTCCGTCTTCTCCCAGACTCCTGCCATCCCTACCCTGGGCCAGCTCACTGTGCAGGAGAGAGCTGGCGCGATGCTTCGCTCTAGCCTGGCTTCTTCCACCAGTTCAACGCTCAGCCTTTTATTTGGCAAGAGAAGCTTTTCGAGCGCTTTGGTTATTTCCGGGCTCTCAGCTGCTGATGGAGGAAACACCACAGACACCCAGTCGTCCAGCAGTGTTAACATCGCAATGGGACCGTCTGCTAGAGCAGCAAGCCGTACTATGCAAGAGACCACGCGGGTAAGAAAAGGCTACCAGAAATGTCGCTGGCGGATATTTTTCTATTGACTCGTTCACCGCAGTGCCCCACTTAGTCCACGCAAGCCTCCTCCTCGCTATGTGGAGTGCGGAAGCAATAAAGATTTTGATAAAGAGCAGTTGAGCAACTCCCTCTCTGTTGGGAACAGAACACTACTTGTATTAATATCACATCATCTGAGATTACCAGATGGAGACAAAGTAGTGGAGTATTATAAAAGGATAATGGAGGTCTCAGAGCTGTCATGTCAAATAAGGCACGGGATGCTTTCCTCAGGAATAGATTGGCATCCTAATACTACAAGTCTGCTGTAAATTTGGCAAGCTGGCTGGTGCTGTGACATTCTTGCTCCGCTTTTCCAGTCAGAAGCAACCCAAAACCCTTTGCTAAATATGGTATTAGGACTTAATAAGCTAGTGATTTAAGGGATCCTTGCCAACACTGCCTCTTTCCCTGCTTTGTCTCGGCAAAAGCCGTATCAAATACTGTAATGCAACAGGCCTTCCATCAACGATTGCTCTGCTGTGGCTGGGGTAAAATCCCAGCCCAGAATTTACATCTTGGCCAGGATCTAAATGTGAGCATATCTGAGATGTTTCCAGGGGTGCACACGGATGCAACTGATTTTCCATTCTTCCTCCCACCCTCTGTGTGCTCCTGTGGATGGACTCTGACATCTCCAAGAGCAGCTTTTTTATACAATTATTTATTTATTCCAATTATTTATATCCCACTCTTTAGCTGGAAAAGCTCCCAGAGTGGCTAACAAAGCAATGCAACACAGAGGCATTTGGGGGGATGGGACCAAGGTGAAAACACAGACCTAGACATCCTTGGTGCCTATTATTTATTTATATCCTGCCCTATACCCGGAGGTCTCAGGGCAGTTCACAAAACAGATCACAATATATAAAATAAAACAATAACCCAATAATATACCCCCCCAAAAAAGAGCCAAATTTTAAAAGGGTATAGGATGTTGATCAGGTCAACCAAAGGCCTGGTTAAAAAGGAACATTTTTGCCTGACACCTAAAGCTGTATCATGAAGGCGCCAGCAAACTTCCCTGGGGAGAGCATTCCACAGACGGGGAGCCACTGCAGAGAAGGCCCCGTTCTAGTGTTGTCACCCTCCAGACCTCTCAAGGAGAAGGCACATGAAGGAGGGCCTCAGCAGTTGATCTCAGGGTCCAGGTAGGTTCATATGAAAAGAGGTGGTCCTTGAGGTATTGCAGTCCTGAGCTGTTTAAGGCTTTATAGGTCAAAACCAGCACTTTGAATTGGGCCTGGAAACTAATTGGTAGCCAGTGCAGTTGGACCAAGATCGGTGTAATATGCTCAAACCGCCCATGCAGAAGAGTACATGCCAATTGTTCTAAAACACCATTTCGAAGGTTACTTAAGACACTCCTGACAAAATCTCCTTTTCTGTTTTAAAAGCAATCGTCTGAGGATTATGAAGCAACTGAGACGAGTGAATCCAGACAGCGAAGAGATCTGGGTGCTGCGCATGCTCTTCTGATGAGCCACATGCTGGAATGTAGGAGAGCCAGCCAAGAGGACATGGCGTTGGAAGACACAGGTTCCCAACACAGTCTTTCAGAAGAGCAGTAAGGAATCCACTTGCACCAAGGGCTAAAGCTCTGTTCACATGACATCAAAACACATCTAGTTTCACCTCCCAGACAAAATGTTAAGGTTATTCCAAGTATAACAAAAAGCAAACAAACACAACACAAAATGTAAAGTATCTATTTTTTTAATTCTTTAGTGAAAAATATTACAATATAGAAGCAGGATGTTCTACGATTGGCATTTAGTGCTATCCAAAAGCACTGGGCGACGTCATCTCAAGTTCATGAAAATTCAAATGCGATCTGGAAAAAAACGTCAACAACTTGTCTTGACTTTCCTTCCCCCGAAGTGCTAATATTTTTCAGGTGGAACTTGGAAAAGATTTGAGGAGGGAGCGAGAACACACATACGTGGAACTAAGACTGAAAGCAACAGAAACTCTGAATGCATCTCCGTGAAAAAGCACATCAACATCTGTCTCTTGTTGTAACCAAACAGATGATTGCATGCTAAATAACTGGCATTTTATACATAATGCATCAGAAACGATTGTTTTTTTAATTGAAGCAATGAATATGTAATAGGAGAGAAAACTGCATACCCCAACATTAGTATGCAGAATCTTTTTCTTTTTAAAAAAAGGAAAGTCAAAAGGAAGGCCTCATTCTTCTGTTTGTTTGAAGTGTTATGCAGCTGACAATTATGTGCCGCAACATATTAATCCAGAAGGTGGCCCACTGCATGCAGTCATAATGAAATAGTATATGAAAGTGCCAGGCTGCACATTGCCGTAAACCAAATATAGCCAATGCATGAAAAGCCTTCACAAAGCCAACGGTGCTCCTTATTTGCAAACAAAGCTGCTTTTTCTAAAAGGGCTGCATAGTCTTGCAGTCCTGATTTGGTTGGCAGAAATTCATGCCTATTTCTGAAACCGAGAGACTCAAAAGCACTACGATGCTCTTTCACATACACAAACACAGACAAACATGTTGAATTTTTTTTTTTTTTTTTTGTAATTAAAGACTTTACAACTACCAGTGTCTGGTTCTGCTGTTGTTGTTTGACTATCTCCGGAAGGATGCACAACATTTCTGCTCTTAATGGTTATGGTCTATTAGTGAAATTATCAGGAACTAAGACAAGGAGTTGATTCACAGCCAGGCAGGGGCAAAACTAGGTTTTATTTCACCCAGGTCAAACACTCAGTTTGACACACCATGCATACACAGGCTGGGTGCCTCAATGGCGCCCCTGTGGAGGCTTCAACAAGGACAAAAACCAAAACACCTCAGGTAGTGCCCCCGCAGCTACAGCTCTGCAGCCAGAGATGATTGGAAATGTTTTGTGAGTAGGGGACAAGTATTCACATTGCTTGAAAGTAAAAATGTATGTTGTGGGATACATGAACAAAGCCTCGGTGTGCAAGTAAGGCAGTCATATAAGCATGTTTATTGGGCTTCTGCTGCATCACAGTGGCTTGCAACATTTGGTCCACCAGGATTCCTACAATACTCACCCAAAATTAATCCCCTTTCAATTTTTGTGGAATTGTGAGGGCCATGTTTATCACCTCTTTTACTATCCTATAACTCTGTGCCCCAAACAATACAAACTATGCATCAAATCTGACAGGAAACTCTGCGTGGAGGTTGAGGTTGGGCCTCTTTAAGTATTCAAGGCACAGACCCAAGTGGAGCCTGCAGGCCCAATTGGTTCTGCCCCTTGAGCATTGCCTGCTCCTGAGGCTGCCTGACATTGGCTGAATATGCAGGCAGTCAGGATTCTCTTCCCTGGTGGGCAAGGAGACCTCTGGGTGCCCTGCTGACCTTGAGAAGCCTCCAAGCAGCTTCCCCTGTCAGGTAAGTGCTTGGGGCAGAGGCGGGCGGCCCACAACGCCATCATTACCCAAGAAAGGTAAGCAAACTTATGCGTCAAATTCCAAGTAGGCATTTGGGACACAGGAACTTGGTCTCTTGCATGCTGTGAACTGCCCTGAAATCTTCAGATGAAGGGTGGTACATAAATTTAATAAATAATATTTTCCAATAATATTATTCCAATGTGAAGACTAGGGTGGAAATGTGCTATTTCTCGGGGTGGGGAGGGGGGAGAAGAAGAAGAAGAAGAAGAAGAAGAAGAAGAAGAAGAAGAAGAAGAAGAAGAAGAAGAAGAAGAAGAAGAAGAAGAAGAAGACTCTGAAATCTCAAAGATTTGTACTGAATTTACTTGGGGTGGAGGAGAAAATGCTGCCAAGGATTGTATGGATGCAGAGAGATGGCCAAAGAGATGGCCGGCTGCTGCTCTTCATTTTTGGGAGAAAGACAGCAGGAGTTTCCATGGTTTTGAGCCCCTGCAGCAGAATTAGCTTCCTCTTACCTCCCTTTTTGGTGGCTGTCAGTGAAGCACACAGCCAGTGCCGGATTTACGTATAAGCTAACAAGCTATAACTCAGGGCCCCACTCTCTTGGGGACCCCAAAATTTTTTAAAGAAAAAACAATTGGATGTACATTTCCAAAATATAAGATAAAAAACAGGTAGAATTAAACCTACATACAGCAACAGTGTTTTGTGTTGTGTAGGCTCCTATTTGTTATGTGCAAATGGCTTTAGATACCTATTAGGTCTATAAATTACCATATATTCAACACAAAAAAGAGTGACAATTTGTTGTTGACAAAAGGACAGCTGGACATATAAAGGGCCCAATTACCTTCAGTAGCTTAGGGCCTCATCAAACCCCAAATCTGGCCCTGCACAGCTATAAGAAATAAACCACAACAGCTCCCAATACCCATTCAGCTGCAAGCTCCTCTTCCCTTGCCTTCACTGTGTTTTGCAGAAGACGACTGGAAAGGAGCACAAGGCACCTCTGCATGGGGCTTTCTGGCAGTTCCAGCTGCCTTTTTTCTCCACATCAGAAGAGCCCCACTGGATAACACTAAGGCCAAGCTAGCGCAGCATCCCATTTGCCACAGTGGCATACTAGATGCCTCTGGGAAGCCCCCAAGCAGGACATGAGCCACTGTTTGTTCCCCAGCAAAGACTTTTTGTGGCTCAGCTTTTTTTTTTTAATCAGGCCATGCCTAGCACAAAACTTCTGTCACATCTTTAGTTCAGTTCTGCAGAAGTCCTGCAAACAGGTGATTGGAGCCTGGCCTCTGCCAATCCTCACCTGCCTGCAGAGCAACCTCTAGCCCTATTTGTTGTACTAATTCCTCAATAATTGCTTTTACCACACCTGTGTATATGTTTTAGTTCTTTTTTCTCTAGAAGCAAAAGAGCTTGGTGAGTTAGGAAATGTTGCATAATCTCATTTAAGCCTTTGTTTGAAATCTATTCATCACATCCCTGCATCGCAGAAATTTCCGTGTGAATACAAAAATCTTACTCTGCATTGGATCAAATGCAGTCCAGGCTAATGTACAGCTTCTGTAAACAAATGCTCCATGATTAATCACAGGGCAGCTGCATTATGAGATGAGCGCAAATATTCATGGGCAAAAGCTTTGATGCCTTTCATATGATAATTGCAGGCAACACATGAGCCGCTTTTTTACGGTGTTACAAGGATCACTTTCTTCTGCCAGGCAATTCTGTAATAGTTGGGAGGCAAACTGGAAAATGATACACCTGTCACATATTCTCTCCGATTTTAAACTATTTGTGCAAACTCGCATTGTGTTTGCTTCTCATTTTCCTGGAATGAATTCAAGTTGTCTTTCATTCCCAGATGCACAGCTGTCCCATGTTGATTTTGAGGGCATTGTTTACAGAAGTCACAAGCTGAAAAGCACACGGGGGGGTGGAGTTGGTGCTGGAAAGGATTTTAAGGTGAAGGCTGCACCAAACCCATTTTGTCAAAATCTGCATTGTTTAGCTCTGCACTGCTCCAGTACTAATCTTTACGCATTTCCTATGCCTATGTGTTTTGCATCCCCATACAGTGGTACCTCGGGTTAAGAACTTAATTCGTTCCAGAGGTCCATTCTTAACCTGAAACTGTTCTTAACCTGAGGTACCACTTTAGCTAATGGGGTCTCCCACTGCCACCACGTGATTTCTGTTCTCATCCTGAGGTAAAGTTCTTAACCCGAGGTACTATTTCTGGGTTAGAGGAGTCTGTAACCTGAAGCGTCTGTAACCTGTTACCCAAGGTACCATTGTAATTGCAAACATGGGTTTCCTCCTTATATATATCAATCACATCTCAGCCAATTCACTTAAGGCAGTTATTGGTAGAATGGCTTCCAATTTAATAGACATGATAACTGGCTGCCCATATGCTAGGTTCTTATATTCATTTACAAGGCTATTGACAACTTGGGTCCAGGATACCTCAAGCACCACCTGATCCCTGTTAAATCACTAAGGTCTTGTGGGTGGTCACTGTTAGTGGTCCTCCACTGACTCAGGTGCATAGCTCATCCACCAGAAGCCATGCATTCAGTAACATGGGCCTGATTTAATGGAACTCCCAGGTGAGGTCAAACATTTAAAGAGGAGAAATCATGGTGGGGAGCCCATGGCACAGGCATTTTGGTTTCATTTCTTTAAAATTGTTTTCTACTGCTTGGTCTTAATCTTTATTTTTTTTCCCTTTCTGTGGTTGCTCTGCTTAGGAGGCAAGTCTTTTTAAAAGAAACCCTCTCATTACTGGATCTCCTTTAAAACCTCTGCTTTTTAAACTTGTTATTGACAGTTCTCCAGACTGTATTCCATCTGATATTCTTTTAAATGTGTTGTGGGAGGGGGGATTATTGGTTTGCTTTTGTTCTTATTTGTATTCTGTACTCTGTCTTTTTTTTATATAGAACTTTTTTGTTGTGAACCAGCCTGAGATCTACAGATGGATGATATACAAATGTAATAAATTATTAGTATTATTATTATTATTCCACAGCCAGAACTAGCTTGAGGGAGGGTAGTATTCACAGCAGAAACTACTCAGAAGTCAGTCTCACGATACTGAACTCCAAACCATGGCACAGCGAATCACTACTAATGCTGGCCAGATCAATTTTCAATTTATTGTGTTAGTGCAAGATGTTTTCACTCTGCTTGTACTGGTGAAATAACTTGAGACTCCATTGCACCCAGCAGGTGTTCCTTCACTTGGTGACAGCTGCTGTAATGGCTCCTGTCACCCCTCATTCCACACACAGATGTGCTGCTTCTATGGGAACAGAAGCCGGTGTAGAAAAAAACCAGAGATAACTTCATCCATTGTTGGTTCTTTATAGAGGCTCCAAGAACACTATAAGTGAACTGTGAAGGTTAGTCTTCCCATTGTTTAGGTGGAGAACTGAGGCAGACAGAAAACGCTTTCTGTAAAATCACTGAGTGGTCATTGTTGACGTGTAGCCATTCCTGGCCAATTTCTGCTTCTCTTTTCTTTCTGAAGTAGGTAAAATGCAACACCCCAGCACAAAAGTAGAGGAGCTGAGGAAAGCTGTGTTCAGTGGGCTTCTGCTTCAACAGTCAGAATTCTTAAAAAAATGGAATTGTTCTTTTCCCTCCTCCTAGGTCCTTAATGAAATAGCGCTGTTTGCATTTCCACCACTGAATCTCCCTAAAAATCTCGTGTTACTGCCTTTGAACTTCTGCAAACGTTACAAAATTCTTTCTTCGGAAATCCTGAGTGCAAAATAAATACATAATAGACCCAACACAAGTTGAACAAAACAGCCTTTGTTACTCCATCTGGATACTTTTTCTTGGCTCGAATTGCTACAAACATACGTGCTGAATGGCCTTGATGCACAGGCCCGTGGAGAAGATCAAGCACAAATTATGCTCTTCCTGTTATACCAATTAAAATCCACAGGTGCAACGCAACTTTAATCAGAGCTCTGCAGATACACCATGTGCCGTGGAGACCAGACTCATGAATTATTTGCTGTAGGGCTGCTTCTTGTATCATAGTGCTCTTGGACCTTCCAAAAGCAGATAATGTACTATTGTCAACATAAGGTCTCATGAAACAAAAACAGAGTGGGAAACTTGCTCATTAAGGCTACCGGCAAACCACTGGGTTCATTCTCCTAATCCAGTTTCTTCCTTTATTGATACACGTTTGAAATAGTCACGCTGCATTCGTGGGATACTGATGTCTTAAAATGATATCGGTATGACGCACAGAACACCTGCAATAGCAAGAAATGACTCTCAGGGGAATTGGGACACACATTGCAAGGAAAGGAGAAAAAACCTTGTCAGTTCTACTTGGGGAAAGTTCTTTCGTGATGCCAAATATAACGAACAGAGATATCGTCTATGAAACAGGGCTGCCAGTTTCCCACTTCCAGCTCACTCTCAATATTAAGTGGTGAGAAAATTGAGTGAGGTCATAATATTGCAGGAGTCTAGTAGCAGACTGCAGTTATAATTAGCCTTTACCACAAGTATATGGGGCAGGGGAGACTCGTTCATTACTGTCAAGTCCATGGGCAGACTTCTAAGCACCTTCAATAAGGTAGAGCTGGTAGCAGGATAGTCCTATGGGGAAAACGTGCACCCACTGACTTTTTGCTATTGTAGACAGATTCTAACCTGGTATCCATATAAATGGCTTTGAAGACACTGCAGGTTTCCATATTGCGTTAACCAAGGGATGTCTTGATTCAGTATTTGTTACACTTCACACATGCAGGGCAGAGGAAGAAAAGGGCTAAATTCCTTTACAAATTTTGCTATAGCCAAGGAACACCACACAATGCATGAAAACAAATGTGCACCTGGCTGGGAATTTAGCTTTCACGACATGCAGAACTGATTAAGTGGTAAACACTTTTCCTGAACACCATTCATAGGTCTTGTGGGACACAAGCTGTGCCACAGTAATTTATACAGGTAGTTCCTTTATTAATGAAACGGTGCTAAACGAAACAAAAATGGTTAAGCATTAGTGGACACTAATTGTTTAACTAGCACCACCAGAAGTCAAGCTGAGTTATAGAAAAAGGTTGGCTTACATGAGAAATATTATAGTTTAATGAATGAAATACCTACCAGAGATTTGGAAACTGAAGAGCTAGCAAGCAAACAACTGAAAAACTTGGCAGAATCCTGATCAAATATCACATCAGCGGAATAAAGCTAGGCTTGTTTTTTTAACCCCAAAAGAACACTAGAAAGATGAATAGGAGTATCCCTTGGATCCCATATCATATTTTTCTTCTTCACTTACACTGAGAGATAAGTCGAGCTGATATATCTGTGTTTCTTAACTGATTTGCCTAAAGAGCATTCCATGTGCAATTCAGGTATGTGCCTACTGTACATTTGTGTACAGGGCATGGGTAGAAACAGGATACAAACTGTTTGCAGGGATTTATATCAAGAGAAATTTCTCCAATTCCATCAGGATACTACAGCTGAAAACATCTGAACCTATTTCTACTAATTTTGATGTGGGACTGTGTCAAATTGGTTCACTACTCATGTAGACCAAAGTTAGGTACAACTCAATTCAGAGTCTGCCTCCCATCCGTATTGCAAAGCTAATAATCCAACAGCTTTACTTTCAGGTCTTAAGATCAATTTGCTGGCTCTTATTTTAACTGCAAATGAACCAAGTCTGATTTGAAAATCAATGGCAGGCCACAAATGTGAAACATCACAATTCACACCTGCATATTCAAAGACAATAGAGTTTCAAAGATGGAGGTTGCCCCACCTACTCTCAGCAGCCAGAAACATCATAGGCAGACACTGGAGGGACCTGTCAGGAATAAACATGGAACACTGGTATCAAGTAATATGGGAAACAGCCTTACTAGAAAAACTAACCAATAGACTGAAACCGACATGGGGACAAATAGACGAGGACGCCTTCATTCTGGTATGGCTCCCCTTTATCACATAAACAGCCCAACAAGGCAACAACATGAACCCACTGACAGCATACGATTCAAAATGGCTAACTTAACCAAACAACTCTCTCTTCCCCCCACACACAAACAAATCCCACTGCAGTCAACCAAAAACCACACCCTAGGCCACACCAACCTCTCTCACTACCAAGGAAACATAACAAGAAAATAAAAAGAGAACCTACCCAAGTGACGCTGACACAAAAACCCCACACATACACTAAGTAAATGAACATAAGCTTTACCACTCCACCCCCTTCTCCCGTTACCCCCTCTTTTCTTCCCAACCCTAAACTGCAGAAAACGCAACCTGAAGAAAGAGGCAATGCACGTGCTTTTGTAAACGAGGAAAATCTTTAATAAACATTATTTTGAAAAAGAAAAAGATGGAGTTTGCACCGGGATGGAAAGAACACATAAAATGGTGTGCATCATTTTAGGCAGCTCTGCACAGCTGCCACAATATCTTGCAAAATGCTGTCTCTATTCTCCTTTGTAATCTAGAATCAGAAAAAAAATATGGATTAGTTAATGTTGCTGGCCATTTATTGTGACCAGTGTTAGAAACCGAGATATGAAAGCTAGGAGCTAAATGGCACCTTAAACCTAGGTTA
The DNA here is from genome assembly GCF_027172205.1 of Podarcis raffonei. Classification (NCBI taxonomy): domain Eukaryota; kingdom Metazoa; phylum Chordata; class Lepidosauria; order Squamata; family Lacertidae; genus Podarcis; species Podarcis raffonei. The sequence goes on along the minus strand of NC_070604.1, from coordinate 77,785,285 downwards.
TGGGCACGTCAGGGGAATGTCTAGGTGTGCTTTTTTATAGCAAGAATACAAAGCTGAAAATGAATGAACTGCAGCTAAAATATTATGTTCATTTTTCACATTGTCTAGTCCTTTCCCTGCCCACCCCCCTAATATTCTTAAGAGGGTCTCTTCTCCAGTCTTCAGAGAGTAGCTGGAAGTAGAGAGGCAGAAAAAGCTTCTCCTTTCCTTCCACTCTGCAATTTTAATCTGAAATCTTAGGTGCAGTACAGCGCCCAGAGTTCAGAAACTGCTCACGCTAATGAAATTCTCTGTCGCAAAAGTCGCATAGAACAGGCATAGGCAAACTCAGCTCTCCAGATCTTTTGGGACTACAACTCCCATCATCCCTAGCTAAAAGGACCAGTGGTCAGGGATGATGGGAATTGTAGTCCCAAAACATCTGGAGGGCCGAGTTTTCCTATGCCTGGCATAGAACAATGGGAGTTTCGAACACTGATTGTGACAGTTGTCAATATGGAAGGCTGAGGAAGTGGATAATAATTTCTTCACTGTAATTCCCCCATGGGATAAATTTTCTTTCTGGCCCCAAGGTATCCACCTCCAAATTACCCGATTCGTATGTTAACTGCTTTACAGCAATCAGGTTCAATAGACTGCATGTGCTGCTGCAGATGTGAAAATATGCAACCAGGTGCAGTGGGTGTCGATGGCATATTACCAAACTAGCAAAGAGAGGCAAGACCTGTAAATTATGAATGAGTGAACTATATATGCCATGTTTGCAGAGAAAAAGAGGGCCCTGGAAAGCATAGGAGGCACAACAATCCTCCTTCCAGAGGGCTGAAAGCTTTTATAGGCAAAACACTACGAGCATCCCAAGCATGCATGACCTAAATTAGCAAGAGCTATATTGGACAATTTAAAGTGGGGGGAAACCAAAGATGTTTGGGCAAAGATCAACTTGCAGAATCAATCTGGGGATGGAGCTGCTGATGAGATAGGGGGGGAAAGTGGAACTATAAATCCATATTCTTAGAAGATTCTATCAAACTAAATTGACACAAATGAATCAAGAACATCTTGGGCATTTGCCTGCATTGATTTTGTGTCTGGTACTTCTGGTTTCGTGAGGTGCAATCTAAAGAGGCCTTGACATGTTGTTACCAGGTGCCAGAAACAAACATGAGGAAGAGCTATTATTATGCAGGGAGACGAATTAAAAGGTCTTCCGACACAAACAAGCAACAAGAGAGCAATGTGGTGGAAAGCGGTAGGCTTCGTGGACACTTCTGATGCTATTGCTGGTCCCAAGGAATCTGAAATGTTTTCCTACCTCTAGTGGCAAGCAAAAAAGAAAAAGTGTGTTGCATTTGTTTTAAGGTCTTCCCTTAAAATATCTAATGGACTGAGGGGCTTTCAAAAGGGCAAGAACTCGAGTTAATTGACCAGGCTAGGCCCCTGGTGCACCCATGAACAGAGGTCTCTGTAGCCAGCCACTTTCATTAGCTGAACGCCATAGCTAAGGTTTACATATGACTATAACCGAGTGCATGAGGACATACCATCCTGTTGGCAGAGGACATGCTTAGCCCACAGAAGATCCCAAGATCAATCCCCATCATCTCTAGTGACAAAGATAGAACTATGAGCCCCTCACAAGCAGGAAGCCTATTCCTCCAAAGGACATGCAATCCTGTCCAGAACACAAACCAAATGGTGGTAAGAGCTGATTGCTAAAACTGGGCTAGACTTCACAATGGGCAAAAGATGAAAACTTGCTCAGTGGACCTTCAGCCTACTTACATTGAAGACCTTCACCTCCTTTCTGCTTCTGATCTCCTCCACAAGCCCCAAGGGCTTTCCTTTAGGCACTGGGATCGTTCCAAGAATCACAGTTCCTGATCCAGTCAGAATTTGATGGACAGCTTGAGTAAATGACTGGCTGAAGAGCTCCATTTTACCGATCTCGTCAATTATGCAGACCTTTTTCGCTGTGCTACTGGCAAGATCAGGCTATAAGGAAAATATAGGTATCTGACTGAAGCCACCAGTAAGAAAATTTAGTAGATTAAGTCAATATGTCAATCATTCATTCAATTTATTACTGTCAATAGGCCAAAAATAAAATTAAAACATACACAGTACATCAGAATCTTAGAGCAAAACATATTCAGAAGTGCGACATAATAACCTCTGCTTGGCCCCTGGAAATAGTCCTTCCAGATTCAGACGGCGAGTTATTCTCTTGTTTTCACTGCTACTGATAGAAATTTAGTCACTATCAGGGATATCCTCAGGATTTTATCTTCCATTAAATATTAAACGTTAAACTGATCTGACCTCCCTGGTAATTTGGTCAGTAAAGGGCCAACTGTATGCTTCCAAATTCCAGCATAGAAATTACAGAACAAAAGGATGTGTTCTATAGATTCTACCTCATGTGTGTTACAGGGGCAGACCCTTGGGGCTTTTACTTCTGAGAAAAAAAGTTGTGTAACTGCAATGCATCATTATAACAGGGCAATTCTATGAGTGCTTCCTTGGAAGTAAGTAATACTGAGTTCAAAGGGCCTTACTCCCAGGTTAAATGTGTACTGGACTGCAGCTTAAGATTCAAGTCATACAACAAAGAACCCAGCAGGTTGCTCAGATCACCTATTTCTTTAACAAACTATAGTTTTACATTACTTTGCCATGCCTTTTTGTTCCTGTTTGTCCTTCGTTATCTGCCTGCCCATCTGGTGCTCCTCATCCTCACCCCCCCACCACAAAATCATTTTTAAAATTATTCTTATGTTGGTCTGACTACATATATGGTCCTGCACCTACTGAAATAACAGTTGACAGAAGCTAGCTAAAGTGGTGTTATTTCATCCTCTGGGGTTCATCATACTGTCCAAGCCACTTATTACCCTGCTGCTAAATACTCTATGATGAGGCATATCTGTATTAAACGCTTTGTGTTTGGATAAACTCTGCGGGACAAATGAGTTATGGTAGTTTGTCAGCATCATTCCTGGAGAATTTTCAGGACACTAAGTGTTTTCTAATTTGTTTAGTGATCACATCGCTGATTTATCTTGGAATTGCATTTACCAATCCTAAATGGTGCTGAATAAGAGCAGTTATACAGTCACCCACACAGTTGCAAATTTCTCCAGTGGCATTTTAGCTTCCCACTAGTCCTGTAAGCCATGTGTTGAGAATCATTTGTTCCTTTTTGCAACTGAACAGAAATCTGAACCTGTAAACCAAATGTGAGAACTGGGAGGAAGGGGACTCCAAACACTGTGTGTCCACTCTTACACTGCACACCAGAACTCTGGGTAACACACCATCTTTCATGGAGTGCAAGAGGATGGGGTGGGGAGAGACAGACAGACAGACATGTAGGAAGCTGTGGGTGCAGAGGGACAGGAGGATGGTGGGAGCTGGGAAAACTCATAAATGGAGCTGACAATGGAAAGGGGTGCTGGATCTAAGCTCTACCAAGATAGAAGAGTACAAGACATTTCACTATAAACTCCTCATCATGTTTTATTCATTTATTCATATTGTTCTCCAGAAATTCCAAAATATTACTCACATTTCTCAACAAAGGAAGAGCCAACTGTTCAAATGACATTAGATCCACTACATACTGGCCAACACGGTATTCACGCCTTGCTGTGGAAGGACCAGAGCTGAAGGAAGGAAGAAAATACCCAACACAGTGAACAATAAAGCATTCTAGAACCCTGTTCCTTAGCAGATAACCCTCAGACTATGTGAAGCACGTCAAAATTTTCACATGCCCTTGCAGTGCCCCTCTTTAATCCCATTAGAATGTCCTCCCACCTTTCTTAGATGCCCCAGATGGTTGCTAATATTGCAATCCTGGTGGGATATATGCACAATATCACAATGAAACACATCAACTGGAACCAGAAAGTGGCAGCTACTAAGAACAGAATTCTACAAAAACTGGTAACTGCCCTGGGGTGATATAAAAAGGGCGTGGGATTGGCTCAAAACCCATATAATTGTTCCAGAAACTTGCTGTAAATTTCAACTGGGAGTACAGCTGCTCGTCATTTGCTCTGCACATCATTCTGGTGGACCCTGTTGCCTCTCATTTATTGCATGCCCTGATACTTTGCTTGGTTTCTGTAACAAGAGTTTTTTGCCGTTTGGCAGCAACAAGTCAACACTAAAGATCAGCACAGCGACTTCACAATCTTATTCACCACTTCAACGTTTCATCTGATTACAGCTACCCTTGAATGAGCAGCACAGGAGCTTCAAAGGGCAGTTGTGCATTCTACAAAGGCATTCCCAGATTAGGTGTCAGAATGTGAATTTTAAACGTCATACCCAACTCTAGACAAAATTCCTCTTCTTCCACTCAGAGTGACAACATCAAATCCTATTCTCCTGCCACCTTCTCTCACTTCTTCTGTATAAAATCCATCAATAGGGATACCGGATGATTTTAAAACTTCAGTGGCTTTCTGGATCAGTGTTGTTTTTCCAATTCCTATAACAAGAAGAGTGCTTTTTAAGCCTTGTTTTCAGTATCATGGATGTGCAACAAAACAAATACACATATGTATTTATGGACTCCTTTGGCTCCTTCTTCCTAACAGAAGCACACATTGCCCTTGCAATGGATGCTTCATCCAAGTTGGCCTCCAGTCGTGGCAGCCTGCACTGCAAGTTATGCTGAGAAGAATTCACCATACACACCAGAGTCATCATTATTGTAAGTCTTTGTGCCCCTTATCATGGCAAAAATATGAGATGGAAACATGAAGACATGACACAATGGGTCTGGTCTACCGGGCACATGATCCTACACACTGTGATCAGATTGTTCCCCATTTGTTTCAGGGGGGAAATGGTCAAGGCTGTGCCGTTTGCATTTTGGAGCTCCCAGGCAAGTAACACATTAGGTCATTGCATATAATCCATTGTCTTATTTTGGATACAGTGTCAGTTTTTAAGAGAGAGAGACAGTCTAAAAAAATGGAAGAGCATCTGCTTAGGTATTTTGTACCCTCTCTATTACAAATATCCCCAGTGACAAATATCCTCAGAAGTGATAAATGAGGGCCATCATCTCAATTTCTGCATCTTCTAGAATGCTACACAATAAAAAGAGTTTTGCTTATTAATGTAACATCCACCCACCCCAAGCTCTATTGCTGTCATCTTGTATAATCATATTAACATCCACTGATAAATGACTGTTTCCTTGGCTCATAATTTAAATTTTCAGGAATCCAATTTACTCCAATAAAAGAGGAGGACAGTGATAATTGTATATTATTTAGATCTGATGTACTAAATCATTTTTTAATAATTAAGTCACACAAACTAAATGTTAATGGGAAGAACGGGTGCTTGCACTTTAACTGATGGGCAGATAGGGTTTCAAAAACCTGCAAGGATCAAAAAATGTGGCATGAGTTATAAGGAAAGAAAAAGAAATTAACCTTAATAATGATAGCAATATGCAAGATCTGTAAAATATTTAAATGTGTTTTGTCAGATAAATCCAATACCACATTTCTTCCATAAATTACAAACAACTGTGTGTTTTCATGGAGTAACAGAATAGATACTGCAGCACAATACTATGCATACTTATTCAGAAGTAGACCACACTCTGTGTGCACAGTGCTGCAGTCTTGAGTGGAAAACATTTAAATGCTAAGGTTTGATATTATCATTATTGTACAGTGGTACCTCGGTTTACGAACTGAATCCGTTCTGGAAGTCCTTCTTAAACCAAAGCCATTCTTAAACCAATGCACGCTTTCCCTAACGAGGCCTCCCGCCGCCGGTGCCCTTCCACCATTCGTAGACCGAGGTAAAGTTTGCTAACCGGAACACTACTTCTGGTTTTGCAGAGTTTGTATACCGAATAGTTCGTAAACAGGGCTTAAACCGAGGTACCACTATATTATTTACAGAGAAAAGGACATACCTATTTGCAACCTACAATACTAAGACAACAGAAGCCTGGTTTAATTCAAACACTATACTATTGGGGGGTTGTCTTTCTGGAATACTTTTCGGTAGACATATTTGGATCTGGAACAAAAGAGATAATGGGGCTTAGAAGCAATGTGGAAAGTGGAGGCGGAATTCCAAATATCTGAAGTAATCAGGCAATTTTCTTAGCAGCAGGTGTCTAGTAAAGATGATAAAATGAGTTATGTGCTGTTATATAGATAAATATTACCAGAGAGAAGCGTCTCTCACAAACAGTGCAAAAGACTTCCTTTATTTAGTACTGGCATTTAAAGCAGAACAGGCTTACAACCAATCCTAACCATGCCTTCTACACGGGGGGGGGGGGGGGGGCTAAATTATGTCAGGCTGCAATCCTGCGCCTGCTTCCCTGGGAGTAAACTTCGCTGAATGGAGTAGCACTCACTTCTGAATAAGCATGCATAGTATTGCACTACAAGGCTGTAATTCTTTATGTAGTTACAGTGGTACCTCAGGTTAAGTACTTAATTCGTTCCGGAGGTCCGTTCTTAACCTGAAACTGTTCTTAACCTGAAGCACCACTCTAGCTAATGGGGCCTCCTGCTGCTGCCGCCGCGCCACCGGAGCACGATTTCTGTTCTCATCCTGAAGCAAAGTTCTTAACCTGAGGCACTATTTCTGGGTTAGCGGAGTCTGTAACCTGAAGCGTATGTAACCCGAGGTACCACTGTACTTCAGAATTACCCCACTGAACTCAACAAGGTTTATTTCAGAGTGTAAATAATTGGAGGTTTATAGTCCAAGCAGGGCAGAGAACCTGAAGCCTGGAGACCAAGCATCTTGGAACTTCCTTCTTGAGTGTGCAGCATTGATCTCTCATAATGCCTCTGGCTTCCAGGAAAGAGACGGATGCACAAGCGCCAGTGTAGACTTTAGCCTGGTGTGCGAAACTGAAATCTGCACTCATTGCTCTGTCCACTTTTGCCCCTGGCATGTACCCCCCTCCCAAAGAAAGGTCGTCCAGATGGGAGTGAAGCCTTCTGGCTGCAAAGGGTTCCCCGCCCCAGCTACACTCTATTACTACTCAGATTTTATTTTCTTGTAAATTTCACCGGGTTCAATGGAGCTTCTTGTCAAGTTAAGTGGGTGCACCTAGGATTGCAGCCTGAGCGCTTAAACGCAAACCTTTCCAGTTTAAAAAAGTTTCGGGATAGAAAGCACACCGTGCAGGCGACTCAAAACACGCCACGGAAGGGCGATCGTGGGAATGATTTACTCGGAAGTAAGTTCGCCCCTGGCAGGCAGGAAGCAGCCGAGGCACGGCTCCGCTTTCTGCCCGGGAGGAGGCGGCGGAAGAGGAGGCCTGGTTTCAGCCGAGCTCTGCCTCCGCCTTCCCTTCCTGGAGCCTCGCAGCACCGGGCCGCTGCCCAGGCAGGGCCTCCCGCCCTCCTTCCTTCCTCTCCGCTCCCGCCGGGTTGGGTTACCTGGCGGTCCCGTCAGGAAAACGTGCTTGGCCATGGCGGGGGCCTCCGTCCGGGTAGCGGCGGGGAAGCGGCCTGCCGTAGCGGGAGCCCTCGCGCTCCCTCCCTCCCTGCAGCCGCGCGCTCTCGGCAGCGGGGAGAAGAGCCCGCGCTGCTTCGGCTGCCAGCCTCTCTCTCTCCTTTCTCCGTCTCTGCTGCTTCCAAGTCCGGCAGCTCCGTTGCCCGCTTTGCGATGGACAGCTGCTCGCTCTTTTTCGCAGGCTTGGGCTGCGACGACCCCACGTTCACTTACTCGGGAGTAAGTTCCACCGAACACAGTGGGACCTGCTTCTGAGGAAGCATGCATCGCTTAAAGCGAGTCCCCTCCTGGCCTCTTAAAGTCTATCAGCATTATTATGGCTTAATTTTATTCACTTATTTATGGCACCTATTTCTCGCTCATCATGAACCCCTCTGTCGAAGTTGTCATGGGCGCTGTAACTCCGCAGCGGTTTGACTTTACACGGAAGGTGCACGCTTCCATTGTCTCCTGATACAGGCGGATGCCGACCAGTATTATGTTTTTCTCCAAGAAGCTCTAGGCGGCCTACACGGCTCTTCCCCTCCTCGGTTAATCCGTACAACAACCCTGTGAGGTAGGTTAGGCTGAGAGACAGTGACCCAGTGAGCCTTGTGTCCAAATTGGGATTTGAGCCCAGGTTTCCTGTTCAGACACTAGCCACTATATAACCCTGGGTCTTTCATGGACTACAATCCACTTCATAAAGTGTTAGCCTGAGAAATGGGCATGTACATATATGCATCTGATTAAGCGGACTGTAACCCACCAAAGCTTGTAACATAATAAATTTAAGGGACAACGAGGCTCTGGTGTATTCTCTGCAAGAGAGATAACATGCATGAGAACAACCTGCTTAAGGCAGGAATCACCACTTCTGTGTGCGCACACATCCCCACCTTCCCTTTTTTTTGTGTGTGTGTGGGGGGGGGGGGGGAACCGTCCCTTTTTTTGTGGGAAATTCCCTTATTCCAGCAACGTTTCCCGCTGCTATCCCGGATTGTTGATATCCCGTGGACTGTCCCCGGGACACGTGAGGCTGCTGATCCTTTATTTCTGAGGCTGCTGATCTCTTATTTTCAAATCTGAAAGTTGACAGCTATGATCCCCACTTTCCTCCCTGGTGAACAGGTTTTTGCATTGTTTCAAAAGCCTACGTACCCAGAGTTGAGAGACAGACAAACGAAATGGGTGTACATGATGGGAAGCAAAGCCTCATCACTTTCAGGTTTGTTTGGAAACTTGCCTGCCTCTCCCACAAGTAAGCAGCTTCTAGGCTGTGGAGAAGTACTAAGCTGTGAGAATTACCATTTTTTAGGTGATCGCTCCTAAATGGCCCTAGAAATCTGTCATGCTCTCTCCAAACTCTATTAACTTATTACCGTATTTTTCGCTCTATAGGACGCACCGGACCATAGGAGGGGGAGAACAGGAAAAAAAAAAATTTTTTCTTGTTCTCCCCCTCTAAAACAAGGTGCGTTCAAGGTGCATTCACCCAAAGCCTCCTGAGCGCAGCGGCAGTTACCTTGGAAGCCTGGAGAGCGAGAGGGGTCGGTGAAGGCACCCCGCTGCCCTGCGTAGGCTTTGTGCAGCCATCCCCAAGCTAGAACAGCGAGACGGAGCGCTGCACAGCGCTCCGTTTCCCTGTTCTGGCTTTGGACATAGCCGCACAGCCTGCATTTGCTCTATAGGACGTACACACATTTCCCCTTAATTTTTGGAGGGGAAAAAGTGCGTCCTATAGAGTGAAAAATGCGGTATTTCCTAATGTTCATATCCTGTCTTTCCTCCATCATGGACCCCATGGTGGGGTACACATTCCCAGGTAGTCACTCATCCACACGCTGACCAGTTTAAGACCTGATCAGCTTCAACAAGATGGTAGCCTCCTGCCTTCAGACCATACCCGGCGAGAGTGGTATTAACCACATTATTTGCATGCAGCTTGTCAGTCCCATACACTGGTGCTCTTTGGAACATAACAGGAGCTCCAGTTCAAATCCTCCCCCTCCTGTTCTGTTTGTATGGCTACTGGGATGCATTCAGCATTTCAAATTAAAAGAAAATCAATTTATGATTCTGAGTCAAAATGGCAGTAAAATAATGGAAACCACATGGGAAATCAGTGGTACAATTGAAGACTGAGCAAGATATAAGGGAAAGATGAAGGACAGGAAGACTGACCTGGGAGCAAAGTCAGTTGTTAACAGATTACCAAACAGAGCAATAACCCCTTCCCCAAAAAATGAATAGCCTTGTACCCTGAGCCAGGGACACAGGGACATGCAGTTATCTATGCCAGAAGAGTGGGTCTTTATTGCCTTTGCAAAGTTTTAAAATAAAAATTGCATTTTAAAAATAAAAATTGCAGCAGCAAATTGGGGTTTGAATGCTGGAAGCATGTGATTTCCACACAACGGAAACAATTTCTTCAGTAAAAGATCGTGTGGATCCTGCACTACAAAGTGCCTAATAATATCTGATTCACTGGTTTGATGAATTGAATTAAAACTTGTAATCAAATAAAAAGGTGCCACCAATTAATCAGGCAACAGATTTATATTATAATTGTTGATAATATATAACAACTGCAGATGGGAAACATAATCTCAAAAGAAGCATTTTGCTTTCTGTGTTGCAAACTGGAAGAGGTTATTCTTCTAAGATTATGACTGATTGACACACGTCCATAATCTAGAAACAAAGACAGTATGCCTGCTGCTTGTTCTGTTTTTACTCATGTGTATGGGTTTAATCGACTTAAACCCATACAGTTAATTGACTAGGTAAAGGTAAAGATACCTCTGCCCGTACGGGCCAGTCGTGTCCGACTCTAGGGTTGCGTGCTCATCTCGCTCTAGAGGCCGTGAGCCGGCGCCGTCCGAAGACACTTCCGGGTCACGTGGCCAGCGTGACGAAGCTGCAGCTGGCGAGCCAGCACCAGCGCAGCACACAGAAACGCCGTTTACCTTCTCGCTATAAAGCGGTACCTATTTATCTACTTGCCTTAGGGGTGCTTTCGAACTGCTAGGTGGGCAGGAGCTGGGACCGAATGATGGGAGCTCACCCCGCCGCGGGGATTCGAACCACCGACCATACAATCGGCAAGTCCTAGGCACTGAGGTTTTACCCACAGCGCCACCCGCGTCCCTCTAATTGTTAATTGACTAACATTGTTTAAATGAGGTGGCAGTCTTAATCATTGCACAAAACCTTACCTGTAAAGTCTCTTGATGGTTCCTCATACCTTCTGCCCACACCAGGAAATGTTTGCTTTTAAAACAAACTTCTAAAATACAACTTTCCCTGGGCTCAATTCTACTTGCTTGAATTTTTCTTTAAAATTAAAAATTAAAAAAATCACCTAAAAATCTCACCTGGGGGATTTGCTGTGGTGAACCCTGTGGTCGGCATCCTTTGCATATGCTCAGAGACATCTCTTTTCCAGCCATCTCAAAGGGGAAGAAAGGGTCTAATAATAAGGTATTAGAAGCAAAATTAGCTACCAAAAAGGCTTTATGTTCCCAACACTGGAAAGCTCCCATTCAAATTAATCAGAGGGAAGAACAGAACTTCACTCCCCTCCAGACACACTTATCAGATAGTGTAAATCAAATAGCTCTGGACTAGCAAACCTGGGGCTCATGTTGATAGAACAGATTACAAAGCTTGAGAACAGGACCATCAATCAGCAGGTAGACATTTCAGCTCCGTATTTTGCTGAAATTTCAGCTTCTAATTTGCCAAAGGGGAATGATGAAAGCTCTGTACTTCAGGGCAACACAACACATTCTAATTGGAGTGGGGGCCTTGGTGGAAGTCTACTGTAATTTAGGTAAGGATATAGATTTGAAATGCAGCGTAGGCTTTTTTCTTCTGCAGGGTAGAATTTGGATTCCGGAGTTCATCCCAGCAAATTATCAAGCAAGGGGAAGTGTATCTCCTGCAAACACACTGTAAAGCCTGAATGAATTTCTAGAGCTTCTGGTTGAATGGGGGAAATCAATTAGCAGCAAGTTTCCAAATCAATGGCTGAGAAAAGAGGTCATTTAACCAACTGCTATTCGCTAGGGGAGGAACTGGAAGGAGAGAATGAGAACAATATTAGGCTGTGACCTGTGCCCTTGCTTGGATTCAGTAGTTTACACTGAAAGAATTGTGATCTTATAAAGCAAAGCCCAGCTTGGGGCTCTAATTCTGGGCTTGAGGGCACCATTTCAGCTTCCAGGAGTGGGAAAACAAGATTTCATTAGGGCAGGGCAGATTTGCAGAAAGGTCACGGTTTGGGTATTTTCAAAATTAAATTGCAAAAAAATTGTATATTTGAAGGGGATTTGTTCTGGTTCTTTATTATTATGAAGTATAATATTATGTTATTATTAAGTATACTATTATGAACTATAGCAATCCTAGCAACAGTGGTCAAGTCTTTTTTTATTTTTTAAGGAGCTTGTGCCTTTGATATCCAAACCTTGGTGTATGTAGTTTTTTCTAGCAGTGTTGAACCAATGAATGCATATAGGTTGCTTCAAAGGAATAATGTCTGAAATATGGAAGGGGTGGTGGTGAATTACACACCCTACTGTCTTCTTTTTTTGTTCTCCAGTTAATTTCCTTTGATTTATCTGAAGAATGTTCCATTGCAATATATTCTCCTATCTCTTAACTTGGCGCGCCTACAGACTGCTAGCATTTGACCAAAAGGATTCAAGTGCATACATCTGAAGGCAGCCCTGTTTAGGGAAGTTTTTAATGTTTGATGTTTTATCGTGTTTTTAATACTCTGTTGGGAGCCACCCAGAGTGGCTGGGGAAACCCAGCCAGATAGGCAGGGTCTAAATATTAAATTGTTGTTGTTGTTAGAAAATGTAGGTTTGCACAATTAATGTAGATTAAAGCACTCTGTCACTCTAGCGCAAGAAATGTACTTTTAAAAAGAAACAGACCTTTTGTGGTTAGGGAAGAAATGGGGAATGATGAACAGGAAGATATAAAAATACCCCACAAGCATATGTGGGTGAGTGCTCAATAAAAACCAGAGATAATCTAATTTAAGGTTACCAGATTTTTTTCCCCCAATGAATCCGGGGACACTTTTCAACTTCCTACTAAATAGATGGATTTTGTCAGGGAACTGATTTGTAAATCCGGGGACTGTCCCCGGGAAACAGGAACGTTTGGTAACCTTAATCTAACTTCTGCATAAGCTTTGTGTGAGCAAATCAAGATGAATATTCAATAAATAGATCATTTGAAGGAGCCCTAGGCTTGAAATATTTGTGACATACTGGATTTCAAGCTGAAAGGCAGCATTGTTTTGTAAAGCATAATACTGAATAAAGTTGCATGCTCAGGAAATACTTCTGAGTGAATATGGTTAGGATTGGGCTGCACGTGAGCTGGCTCCAATGGTTAGAGCATGGTGCTGACAATGCCAAGGTCACAGGTTTGATCTCCATATGAAACAGCTGCATTGCAGGGGGTTGAACTAGATCAGGGTTTCCCAAACTTGGGTCTCTAGTTGTTTTTTGGACTACAGTTCCCATCATCCCTGACCGCTGGTCCTGCCAGCTAGGGATAGTGGGAGCTGTAGTCCAAAAACAGCTGGAAACCCAAGTTTGGGAGACTGTGGACGAAATGATCCTCAGTGTCCCTTCCAACTTTACAGTTCTGTGATTCTGTGACTATAAACCTATGCTCACTTACTTGGGGTAAGCCCAATTGAACACAGGCTTCCTTCAAAGTTATGCAGAGCGTTGCACTGTAAAGTTGCATTTCTATACACACACTTACTTGGGAGTAAGTCCCACTGAACTCAATGGAGCTTATTTCTGAGTTTGTTTGTTTATGAAATTTCTATACTGCTCTTCAGCTGAGGACCATAGGGTGGTTTACAATAGAAACACACAAAAGTACATAACATATTAATAAACAAAAACAATACCCCCCCCCCCAGTTTAAAAGGCCATAGATTATTTAATTAGCCGAAAACCTGGGAGAAGAGGAATGCATACTCACTTCTTCAGAGGGAGTGTAACCCTATTAAGCACTAGCAGTGCTTCAGTCTTATCTGGACTGAGCTTCAGTTTGTTGGCTGTCATCCAGTCCATAACCTAGACAAGGCAACGGTCCAGCACATCCACTGCCACACCTGCAGACGTAAAGGAGAAGTAGAGCTGTGTGTCATCAACATACTGGTGACAACATGCTCCAAAGCTCCAGATAACATCATTCAGTGGTTTCATGTAGATGTTAAATAGCATAGGGGATAATATCGAACACTGAGGAACCCCACTCTACATGAAGCAGAAGAGCACTTCTCAAGCACTACCCTCAATCATCCCAGTAGGACTGGAACCACTGCAAAGTGGTGCCACCCACCCCCAACTCGGACAGCCGCTCCAGAAGGATACCATGGTCAATGGTATTGGAAGCTGCTGAGAGGTCAGGGAGAATTAACAGAGACACATTCCTCCTATCCCTCTCCCAACAGAGGTCATCATACAGGGTGGCCCAAGCAGTTTCTATGCCAAAACTGGGCCTAAAGCCCGATTGAACTGGATCTAGAAAATCCGTTTCCTCCAAGAGCACCTGGATCTGGTCTGTGACCACCCTTGGAGCAACTTACGCATTGTAGGTCATTTACTGAAATTCCAGCATGCCTTGATATAATTGATCACTTGCTATATTTAAATAATATAGGCTTGCTTCTGTTCTATCCTACAAAGATCTGTTTTATTCTGATATACTTCGGAAAAGCTATGAAGGTTATATGTCATAAAAATTAAATGATTCTTCAGCTTGCTTTGCCCAAGTCTGCGTATCGTAGTTCTCTTGGAAACGAGCTGCTTCTTATTACAGTGATTATATAACACATGGAACATATAGCACTGCACAAACCAAGTTTCTTAGAATTTTTGCATCTCTCAGATACAATTGTCAAAAGTTATAGGGCAAACAGGAATGTTAATCTGAATGTAGAATTTTGTCTCAGTCAGCCAGTTATGTCACATTGTAAGATTTATGCAAAATTTGTGCCTGGTTCCAGATGGCAATATGAATTTATCATGTTTCCTAAAAGCATTGTGAGGGATTTTTAAAAGTGTAATTAAATATTAACATCCAGTACATTTCTCTATTTTAAATGTCCCCTCCCCCCACAGTGCCATCCTCATTCCTTCAAACATTTTCCCAGGGTCACTGATTCAAATAATACTCCAAGGGGAAAATATGCTACATACACCCTACACGCTGATTTCGCCTCAGATGATTGCATCTTAGGAAGAGGGACATAGAGAGAAGGAAAGGAGGGAGAGGCCGAGTGGGAACAATAGCTTTTGCCAAGACAATGCACCATCAACCAGGCCAGAAACCAAACAGACGCATATTTCTGTCTCCCAAATGGTGGTGGAAGCACTGGAGAGCCAAATGCATCCACTGATTAATTACTTCTTCGGGGCTTTCTACAGGGTCCCAAGACCCTTTCTCGGACTAGGTGCCACCTCCCCAAGGTGTGGGCCAGACCAACTTCTGAAACATGCCTGACATTACTGTGAGAAAGTCAAGGACACCTGGTGTTTCGTGATGACTCCCAAGACATCGCCAGGGCTGTACAGTCTCCTCTTTCCGGGGTACTGGTACTGTGTAGCCAAGAACACCATCTTGGGCGCATCCTTATGACATCAAAAGTGGCCTCAGAATGTGCCTGGCAATGTCTGTCGTCAGCAAGTAGCCATTACCTACAGAGGAAGTGTGCACAGCCAGGCAACTGTAAATTCTTAGCATGCTTTACACTTGCTTTGCGCACGGACTCTTCAGGGTCATTCTTTATTGGCCTATATATAAAACCCAGAATGACAAATTCAGCATAAACAACAGAGAGTCTTGTGGTACCTTAAAGACTAAGAAATCTACTGTGGCAGAAGCTGTTGTGGACTGCAGTCCATTTTCTCAGACGCAACAGACTAATAGGGCTATCCTTCTGGAAATCAATTCAGCATGGTTGTCACTGATAACTAACTCATTCCTAATAGGTCCCCAGGCAATTGGCCACAAAAAGACTAGATCAAAGAAGCATGCAATGGAAATACAAATGTTTCAGCTACACTCTTTCTCAAGAAAGGCACGTGGTCCCTAGGGTTAGAGTGATATTTAAGCATCCTCATGCCCAGTGAATGTGGATACTAAAAGTGCACTGGGGGGACTGCAGTTGACTCCGACATCAAGGGCAGCCGTACATCAAATCCCGGGCACTCTTTAGGCCATTTGCAAAACAGCAGCACTAAATATGACAATACAATATGTTTTCTCCCTTTGGGTTATTTATTTCTCCCTGTCATTTTTATTTCTTGGACACCTCTAATAGCTAGATTTTTATAGCTCAAACGAGAACATACCATGTATGGAACCATATATGAACACTCAACGTCTCCGCGCAGGTGGTCAAAACAAATGTTGGAATTCCTGCAGCTGTAAAAGCAGCATCAACAGACCCAGTTGGATAGACCAGCATGGATGCCACCCATTTTAAAGCCAGGAGGGAATATAGGTTGACTGGATCTACGGGCTCCTTTGGGAGGAAAAGCAAGATACAAATTCAACAAATGACATCATCATCAACACAGTTTGATAGCTGATGTGCTTGTGACTTGCAGCAGTGGCAGTTGGTGCCCATTGAGACTGGAAGGGCAGAAAGCCTGGAGACCAGCAGCAGGCGGTGGAGCCAGAGCAATGACAGGCAGAGTCAACTAATTTTAGTTTTGCCCACATCCTCTTCCCTGATGAATTCTACAAGGGCAGCAATGAGAGCAGATGCACACCAGACATTTAAAGCACATCCAGTGCACAGCACAAGGTACTTCCCACCACATGCAGCTACAAGTCCCAGCACCCTTAACAAACTACAGCTCACATAATTGGGGGGGGGGGAGTCATGTGCTTTAAATATACACTGGATATGCTTTAAATGTACAGTGTGGATCTGCCCAGTGACAAAGGAGGAAGAGAGTGACGCCCAGTATCATCTCATGGACTGGTTGTGAGAAGGCAGGAAGGGGGCTGGTTGAGGGCAAATTGAGGCAGGAGGGGCAGTGACCCTAACAGATCAGCCTCCACTGACCTGAAGAGCTTTCCTCCCTCCCATCACCCCATCTATTTGGCTGCCCTCTTTTCCCTCCTGGCTCCGCCTATGAGTATGAAATTCAGCTGAGGGGTGCTTGGTACCCACCCCTGCCTTGAATATGTGCTGCTAGTTACAGTTGAGATTACGCTAAAAAACCAAAGCACCTGGGGAAAAATTTTTTGATGTGATTTTATATATCATAACTCTAGAAATATTTTTTTCTGACACAGACTCTCTCTGAAACCAAGAGACCTATGCCTTTGCTAGGCATTCCTAATATATAGGTACATTTAATGGTTTGGAACAAAAAGCCCACTTTCTTGAGACCAGTCACTACTGAACACAGAGGAATTAACTTCCAAGTAAACCTTGTGTATAACCAGTGTTCCATCCTAAATACTCCTGATAAATAAATCACATAAGGTTTCAAATGAGGGAGAGTAGTCCTTGCTTCTGCTTCTAAATGATGCCCCTGTTTGCTACTCACCCCAATAAAACTACTATTTATGGTCAAAACCAAAGCAGTGCATCTTCCTTGCAAAAGAAGAGGTGTTTGTGTTAGAAAACTGCAGATTTTTATAGGCTTAATTGTGCCTTCCAGCAAACCGGGAGGCATGGGGGACTTTGTTACAGTGTGTTAAAGTCAAGCAGACTTCATTTTTTTTTTACCTCTGATGAGTCTCATAAAAAAGAGATAAGCCTTATATGAGCATAGCAGCTGATTTCTCAAGCTGAAAAGCTCATTGTGATGTACTCTCCTTCCCAAAAAGGGGATGAGAGCCAAACTCCACAACTTAGAGCACCTTTAATAGAAATTAGCAGTCACTTAGTCTTATATAGCTTCAATTTTGAAGGCAGACCCATGGCGTCTTCTATCTCCTGCCTCCCCTTTTATAGAAGTGTAACAAGAAAATAGTTGGAAGCTGCAATTATTTCTTCTTTGTGCTGAAGACATCAATATGGCGATGCATGACAGTTGGTCACACCGTGCAGATTTTACATTGCTATCCTATGAGACCAAATTTATGCCAGTTTGCTAGTTTAGGCAGCCACAGGTGGTAAAAAATGCTTCAGCACAGAATATACGGGAATGAATGGACCCAGATTTGCCCATATTCACTCCATACTTTCATAGGGACGCGGGTGGCGCTGTGGGTAAAACCTCAGCGCCTAGGACTTGCCGATCGCATGGTCGGCGGTTCGAATCCCCGCAGCGGGGTGCGCTCCCGTCGTTCGGTCCCAGCTCCTGCCCACCTAGCAGTTCGAAAGCACAATTAAGTGCAAGTAGATAAATAGGGACCGCTTACCAGCGGGAAGGTAAACGGCGTTCCGTGTGCTGCTCTGGTGCCGGCTCGCCAGTTGCAGCTTTGTCACGCTGGCCACGTGACCCGGAAGTGTCTTCAGACAGCGCTGGCCCCCGGCCTCTTAAGCGAGATGGGCACGCAACCCCAGAGTCGGTCACGACTGGCCCGTATGGGCAGGGGTACCTTTACCTTTACCTTTACTCCATACTTTTAAAGCACTATGATACCACTTTAAGCAGTCATGGCTTCCCCCAAAGAATTCTGGGAGCTGTAGTATGTAAAGGGTGCTAAGAGTTCTTAGATGACTCCTATTCCTCTCACAGAACTACAATTCCCAGAGTTCCTTGTGGAGAGGGTTTTATTTTTAAATCACTCTGGGGATTGTAGCTCCAAGAAGCGACAACTCTCAGCACACTTCCCAAGATTCTTTGGCAGAAGATAAAATATGATACTACTTTAAATGTGTGAGTGTGGTCTTCCTTTGTTTTACATCAAAAGTCTAAATACAAAAAAACCCCATCACATTAAAACATAAAAATAATGTGACATTAAAACAGCTGCAGGTAAAGAAATACAGAGTACCACATATTAAAATGCAGTTTGGTGTTTGTGTTTTGAGCCTTAAGAGTCTGTTAAAACATCAGCCGAGTAAGCGCTATATGTATCTCCCTAGGGAAAGGATTCCACAGCAGGGCCACCACTGAAAAGGCCCTACATCTCATGCTCATCAATACATCTTGATGACAGATCCACATGCAGGGTCTATGGGGGTAATCTCGAGGCCTGGGCAGGTCCACAACATCTGATAGATAGGAATGGGAGAGCCATATACAAACTTATGGGGTTCTCAAAGGTTTGTGTCAATTCACTCCTAATAAGGGGGGGGGTTGTAACTGGGCATACTCTGTGCCACTGTTCTCCTATGAAGCTCCAGTTCATTTTAATGGGTTTTGTGCCAGAGAGCACCCACATGATTAGGCCCACTGCTATTTACTAATTAACTAATGCATGTTTACATTGTTGTCTTTGATCAACTGCTTTAAACTTCATCTAAAGCAGCATACTTTTTCCTGCCTTTGATGAGCTTAAAAAAAGGTAAAGGTAAAGGACCCCTGACAGTGAAGTCCATTCACGAACAACTCTGGAGTTGCGGCGCTCATCTTGCTTTACAGGCCAAGGGAGCTGGTGTTTGTCCGCAGAGAGTTTTTCCGGGTCATGTGGCAAGCATGACTAAGCCGCTTCTGGCAAACCCGGAGCAGTGTACGAAAATGCCGTTTACCTTCCCACCATAGTGGTACCTATTTATCTACTTGCACTTTGACGTGCTTTCGAACTGCTAGGTTGGCAGGCGCTGGGACCAAGCAACGGTAGCTCACCCTGTCGCGGGATTCGAACCACCGACCTTCCAATCGGCAAGCCCTAGGCTCAGTGGTTTAGACCACAGCGCCACCCGCGTGAGCTTAAGCCACTACAAACTTTATTTCAAGCTGTGTGTAAACATCAACAAATCAGCAACATTGTGAGGACAAATCAGGGCAAGTTCATTGTATGTAAATCACTTCAGCCAACTTTACAATGTGACATTGTAATTAACTCCACTGGTAAAATAACATCTCATTTGTATTTAAGAGATCCCACTTAACTCCAAAAGGTCTCTCATAACAACATTCTTAAACAATAGCCATATTCTTTGGAAATGCGCAATTGGAAATTAACATCTGTTACAATGTAGTGGCAACTTATGTGCCTAATAGTAGTCAATGACCCAGCGGATGTCTTTATTAAGATGTCATTTTGAAAGAACAACACTGAACAATTTAACTTCTGGCAAGCATACCAATTAATTAAACAGGCTCTCTTTTAATTATGCTTGTGCAACCAAGATTGCGCCTTTGCCACATAATAGAAGACTAACTATTCAG
Source organism: Podarcis raffonei (assembly GCF_027172205.1). NCBI lineage: Eukaryota > Metazoa > Chordata > Lepidosauria > Squamata > Lacertidae > Podarcis > Podarcis raffonei. The sequence goes on along the minus strand of NC_070604.1, from coordinate 77,765,441 downwards.
CTCACTGCAGATATATAGGGAGATGAAAAGACTGATGAGCCACTCAAATATTCCTCTCTGAATTGGTGTAGAGCACCCAAATAGAAAACTCCCTTTTTAGAAGCATATTTTTAGAAGTGGTTCTAAATTATGACAATTTGATGATTAGAAATATCGCATTTGAGTGTGTGAAGAGCACCTGGGGAGTATGATGGAGTCAGGGTTGAATCATAGGCATCAATCTGGAGAGATTCAGGAGCTGGCAACTAGAAGCCAGGACCCAAGATCTATCAGGGATCAGAGGGCAAAGCAGAGAACTCAGCTGGAGATGCTGCCTTATACTGAATCAGACTATTGGTTCATCTTGCTCAGTATTGTCTACACTGACTGGCAGCCGTTCTCCAGGGTTTCAGGCAGGAGGCTCTCCCAGCCTGACCTGGAAGTGCTGAGAATTGAACTTGGGACCTTCTGCATGTACAGCACATGGCCTGCCACTGAGCTATGGTCCTTTCCTATTCCTGACAATGAAGGACCAGGATCAGAAAAATAAGATTCACTCGAGCTCATTGCTCACGCAATGGTGAGCTTCAGAAGAAGTCCTCCTTATGCACCACTTCCTGCCCTGGAGGGGCCAGCGGTCAGCTTGCAGGGAAGGATGGATCTGGTCCAGAAGGTTCTTCACTGAGGTTGCAGTCACATGGGGCAATGGGCAGCATTCTTGACAAATTACTAGCTTAGAAGTTATGGAAGCTGTGCCTTAAGAACGAAAGAACATAGAAAGAGCGTGCTGGAGCAGGCCACTAGCCCATTCAGTCCAGCCTCCCGTGGTCACAGGTGCCTGTGAGGAAACTTGCAAGCAGGACCTGAGCACAAGAGCCCTCTCCCCTGCTGTGTTTTCCAGTAACTGGTATGCAAAAGCAGTGCGGCCTCCAACTGTGGAAGCAGAGCTTAGCCGTCATGGCTAGTACCCATTGATAGCCTTCTCCTCCATGAATTTGTCTCATCTTTTTTTGAAGCCATCTAGGTTGGTGGCCATCACTGCCTCTTGTGGGAGCGAATTCCATCGTTTAACTATGCGCTGCGTGAAGAAGCACTTCTATGAATCTTCCAGCATTCAGCCTTTAAAGCTATGACTACAGTTGGATGGGCAGGAGGTCCTCAGTGGGCCAGTGCCACTGTCTGAGAGCGGAGGGGGGTCACACTCATGCCAAAAGGAGGTGTGAGGTAGCAGATGGAGCAAGGAGAGGCTCCGTCAACACTTTGCAAGTGCACAGATCCCGGTTGGCTGGCTGGCTGCATGGGTGTTGATCACCCGTATCAGCAGACCATGGTGGGTGCAGCTGTCCACTCAAAAGCCACCTGGCTACATGGTGCCAAGATAATTACCTTCTTCCTTTGGCGGCTGCCTTCTCTTGTTTCCTTTTGGTAAGCATGGGGTCTCCCTCCCCCTTGACTTCCATGTAGGCATCTTTAAAGGCAAAAACACCCACAGACTTGAAGATCTGGCAACCCTATTTGGAGCCCGCCATGTACCATGCATAATTCATCCCTTTCCCCCCAGGCAGCATGTATTAGAAAGTCTGCATTTGGTTTTTATTTTTGGTTTGATGAATGGGATTAATAATTGCATAATGGTATGAACGTAAAACATTATCTTCTTTTCCTTACAGCTCTTCCAGCATCTCAAGACAGGCAGCGCATTAGATATTTAAGCGGAATTGCTCAGAGGGTATGAGTCATCCAGTTACTTTTTTTGTTTTGCTTTGGTTTTTTCCAGCGTGGACATAGAAAGATTCTTGCTAGTTCTCAGTAATTCAGAGTGATTTCAGAGCAGAACCATCTCCAAATATAGATCACACTGAATAATGGCTGTGAACAGCCCTTGTTAGTGCATTCAAATGTCTGGGGAAAGAGGGGGAAACATGCTGGAATGAAAAATGGTGAGTCATTACCTGGGCCCTTCATACATCCTCAGACAGTTGGGCATCAGAAACAAAGACAAATGGTCTGAACAAATTTCAGTTTTTTGACCTGCACAGTGTCTCTAGGCCTTCATCACGAGCTTGTCTGTCTCTACGTGATGCACAACTCAGTAAATTACAGTCTTTTACCATGGTGCTTGAGTACTTCCAAGCGATTTCAGAGGCTGCTACCTTGTTCCATAGATAAGCTATTTATCACACAAAACTGTTACAGAGATGGAGCCCCCACACTGCAGAGAGAGAGAGAGAGACTTTTGGGACAAGCATCAGCCCAAACTGCTTTTCCAACTCAATAAAGTAGTTTTTGCTAAATAACTCACAACATCTGTTTTTTCAAGATAAAAAGCATTCTTTGATCAGAGTGTCTACAAATTATGGTGCATTAATTGGATCCTGTCACAAGGCTGCTTCATGCATTACACTTTTAAAAGAGTCCTTTTTGGGTGGCCATGTGGTCTATGTCACTGAGTACAGTCCTCTATTTGAAGGTGTCCTCTATTTGGATGTTCATTCCAATTATGACCCTTTTAGACCAGGGTTTGCTTACATGTGGACTTCCAGAAGTTGTTGGTCTTCGACTCTCATTAATCCCAGCCAGCATGGCCAATAGACAAGAGAGATAGAAATTGTTGTCCAGCAACACCTTAACCTTCATCTAGTGGTGGTAGTGGGCATCGCAGTAATAGCTTTGGGGGTTTATTTTTCAGCCCAATGATATTCCCAATTATGAACAACAAAACTATTTTTTTAAAAAAAAATGTTATTAAAATATTGTAAGCTGTCTAGAAAAAACTTACAACTGAGAGCAAACCTTAACAACGTTTCCACTCCTGCCGTTCAGCCCGGACACTGAAGTCCAGCTCCGAGGGCCTTCTGGTGGTTCCCTCATTACGAGAAGTGATGTTACAGGGAACTAGTCAGAGGGCCTTCTCTGTAGTGGCACTCACCCTGTGGAATGCTCTCCCAACATATGTGAAGGAGATAAGTATTAAATAACCTTTAGAAGACATCTAAAGGCAGTCTTGTAAAGGGAAGTTTTTAATGTTTAATGTTTTATTATGTTTTTGTATATGCTGGAAAGCTCCTAGAGTGGCAGGGGCAACCCAGTTAGATGGGCGGGGTCATAGCTGTCAACTTTTCCCTTTTCTTGCAAGGAATCCTATGCGGAATAAGGGAATTTCCCTTTAGAAAAGGGGAACATTGACAGCTATGGATGGGGTACAAATAATAAAACTATTCAGTGCTATTTTTCTAGAAAGAGAGGTGTCAGAATTCATCATGAGTTGAATTTACTGAGAGGTGCCAGAACTGAGTTCCAGTGAGTTCCGACTGAAAGAAAGCCCTGATTATTATTCTTGTAAGAGTTTCACGGGGTGTTTTTCTGCCACCATCAAGAAACCTGCAAAAAACAAACAAACTCCCAAATAAAACCTTTTCCTTAGTTGAAATATGGTTTGTGCCAGCCTGTAGACACCCCACACAGTTTCTTGCCCTTTCCCTGAGCTCTGAGCTCTGTAGAAAAAATGATAGTGTGCTTTGCTACCCCATCCGCTAGCAATGGCTGGGGTAGTGAACACACCACAATGGCAAAGTTCAATGGTGTTTGGGGCTGCAAAGTGTGTTTGTTTGTTTGTTTGTTTGTTTTTGTTCCCAAAAGGAAAATGATAAGTGGCACTTGGCTGAAATTTAAGAACATTGTACAGTACAGATGAAAATTTGTGAAAATGTCCTAGAATGACTGCTCTGTAGGTCAACTTTTTGTGAATTGCACAATGAAAAGTGCACCAGGAGCCCATCCAAATGGATGGAGGTTAAGGCAGTGGACCCCAAATGTTTCACTCCATGAGCCACCTGAAAAAATCCACTATGATAATACAGCTGGATCAGGTGATCCTTTGATATTGCATAATATTATGTTCTGATAGGCAGGGAATGGAGAAAGCACTATCAGCAAGTATAAAGCAAGCAAAATTAACCATATGAATTCTTAATGCCATGGGAGACAGCTGGCAAAGTTTCACAGGTCCAAGGTAACACATGCGAGAAAGATGCTAAAGAGAGTGCAGATCCCAATCTAAGGGACTAGAGAAGGAAGTGCTGGTGTGTTTTCTGTCTGAAAATTGGATATGCTATTTCCTGTGGATCTTTTCCACCTTTCATATGGTCATCCCTGCTCCACTCTATACTCCACAGAGCATAAGAAACATTATAGTTGGTATATATGCTGACAGATAAGGTTAGTTCAGTGCTTATGGAAAAATAGAAGTAGTAAAGAAAATATATAATGTGAGACACCGGAATCAGCTTCATCACTTTCCTCTTGACTGTGGGAAGCTGCAAGAGGAATGTATCAAAAGCATTCTACGAAAAGTCCAGAGACCATGAGGAATCATGGGAGGACAGGATAAGTAAGTCAGGAGATTCCACCCCATAGTGGAAAACGGTTCAGTTCTGGAGCCTGTTTTGGACACTGGACCTCTGGAGTATAGTGCCCTAGTAATGACCACATAAATTTGTGACTAGTTGAGAAGGAAGCTGCTCATCTAGCCCCAAACAAGAGTAGTACAGTAGGGAGTGACCTATCCTTCCATGTAAGGGAGAGCTGGCAGTGGAACTGGGGTCAGGTAATGTGATCCTTAAGGGACCCGGGTGGCGCTGTGGGTTAAACCACAGAACCTAGGACTTGCCGATCAGAAGGTTGGCGGTTCGAATCCCCGCGACGGGGTGAGTTCCCGTTGCTCGGTTCCTGTTCCTGCCAACCTAGCAGTTCGAAAGCACGAGTGCAAGTAGATAAATAGGTATCACTACAGTGGGAAGGTAAACGGCGTTTCCATGCACTGCTCTGGTTCGCCAGAAGCAGCTTAGTCATGCTGGCCACATGACCCGGAAGCTGTATGCCAGCTCCCTCGGCCAATAAAGCGAGATGAGCGTCACAACCCCGGAGTCGGTCACGACTGGACCTAATGGTCAGGGGTCCCTTTGCCTTAATGTGATCCTTAGGCACACGTCCGCAGATCCTAAATTCACTTCTCCTTTCAGGATGCTTTAAGCCAGGTATAAGCCAATGTGATGCTCTCCATATGTTTTTGGGCTACACTTCGCTTCATCCCTGACCATGGGCCATGTTGCTTGAGGCTGATGGGAGCTGCAGTCCAATAACATCTGGAGGTCATCACAGTAGCCACCCTCCACCTTCAAGCTGTTATTAGCTGTGTCCTCGACACAACTTCAGTGGTTTGATGATGGGTGATTAATTAAGATCAGAGAAAGTGCTTTCACACTGATCCTAATAATAGCTCAACCCCAAGGTGGGTCAACTCCCTTATAACAATATCCTAGAATGTAGTGTAGGGAGGTTAGAGAGACGTATGCCTCAGTTGTTGGCATCCATCTGTCTCAGGAGACAATGGAGTGTGCCTCTGGGGTGAAGTCAAACTGCTGCACTAGCAGCACCGAAGTGACCTCCCCAAAGCCTGGGCAGTGTTTCTGGAGGTCCTGGGCTGCCCAGGCAGCAAGACCCCCCTCTTGGCCTGTGGTCCAAAGGAAAGCAGAGTACAGTGGAACCTCACGTTACAGACGCTTCAGGTTACAGACTCCGCTAATCCAGAAATAGTACCTCGGGTTAAGAACTTTGCTTCAGGATGAGAACAGAAATCGTGCAGCGGCAGCAGGAGGCCCATTAGCTAAAATGGTGCTTCAGGTTAAGAACAGTTTCAGGTTAAGAACGGACCTCCGGAATGAATTAAGTTCTTAACCCGAGGTACCACTGTAATACGTCTGGCACCAGCTTGGCTGCAATAATTTCTGGAAGAAGGCATGCAAGGCAAGGCACCATCCTACCGTTTTAGGGACTCCACTCTGGATTTGTGTCGGGTTTACTCCTTAACCTTTTCTTTTATTGAAGAAGTGTCACAAGACAGCAGGGGTTGAGGATCAGAGTTTTCCTTCTCCTAGACGAGCTACCTTCCTAGGTTGATGATCCCCATCTGCCTCACTGTACATGTCCTCAATTCTACTCCATTCCTTCAGGCATACCTTAGGCCAGTTTTCTCCCATGCCATTTTCCTCCCCACTCCTTGGAAACTCAACTTTATGTGCCTCCTCGTGGTCGCTGGGCATGTTCAGTCCTCATCAGCCAATTATTTCTTCTCCTCTTCCTTTTAATTTACCAGCAAATATTTCCCTGCATACCTGTGGAGTCCTCTGAGTATACAGAAACTACAGCCTTGTCTGGTGTTGGCTGTCTTTCCCTGCCCGGGTGATAGACACCAGACCCCCAAGTTTGGTATTAGAAGGCATGATGAATTAGAAAGGTAATTGCAGTGAGTCATCTATCCAGTAGATGGCAATTATAGACTCTCCATGTGAGTTCCAGTTACCTTAAGTCTCATATAAGCTGTCATGTGACTTAATGGAATGAATATGCTTCGGGTGCTTTCAGACATCTCATTTTTCTTTGCAGGGGGAACAAGCAGCAGCACAGCGCTCCGTGATGTCCCAGTGATGACTTCCATTTATTTGTGACATTGTTGCAGACATTATTTTTGTGTATTGATAGTTGTGTGGTGTGCTGGTCCATACCTTAGATTTCTTCCAGGATGATTGAGAATAGATCCGAAATCACCATTCATTTTGCCTAGCAATTTCTCTTTGATAAATAGGAAAGAAGTACCGTACTTTTCCATGTATAAGACATCCCCGTGTATAAGACACCCCCTATTTTTGGGGACACACACAATAGACGCTAACAGCCACAGCAGCAACCAATCAAACGTCCACCCTATGCACTACCCATGTATAAGATGACCCCCATTTTTTTGCATGATTTTTTAAATTAAAAAAACCTAGTCTTATACACAGAAAGTAAGGAATATTATAAGTAAGGAATATTAAACAGGCACATAATGGATAAAGGAAACAAGAGAAGACATGTCAGTATTTCATATCTTGAAGTCAATATTGTCAAGTGGTGGCGGCAATATACCAATGCCAAGTCTTCCTTATAGTGATATCTACTCAGAACTGTCCATTGTGCCTATAAAAGTCTGTATACAGAGGAGGTACCTTGTATCTAAACAGTTCTTTTAAACAGCACAGTCACTCCATACATGTTTAACCCTTTACATGCCAGCAAAACAACACTTTACTTGGGAAATAACCTTAAAAAGAATAATTTCTTCCCTACCACAGAAGGCTGTATCCCTAAGCAACATTAGTTGCATGGGAATGTGGAGACCCTGTACCAAAACAATGAAGTACTGGATTGCAAATCTATATATAGACTTTCTTAATTTAGTTCCCAACTACCTCAGTGTAGGATGTTATTAATCCTGATCTTGACATGTGTTTTCCATAGGCTCAAAAGAAGCTGTCGAACATCCAGCTATTGATCTAGGCAGCCAGAAAATGTTTACCATGGGTGTGTTTTTCATTATTTGGATTAAGTGAATCAATGTACTTTACAGTGGAAGAGGCAGGACACATGTGGGGTGGGGTAGGAGAAAGAACTCACTGGTGGCAATCACCTATTTATTTCTATTTCACTTTCCTCCTTTGAAGTGTTATATTTCTATTTGAATTATAGTATCCTCCCCCCCAAGTTACACCTATACATAGAAGTATATGTAAGTTTTATACAGATCTGCATCATCCCCCCCGCCCCCGCCTCCTGCAGCTTTTTCTGGTTCTGCATTTGCTCTACCTTCGTAATAAGCAAGTGGACACCAGAGGAGATTATCCAAAGTGGACGACAGTCTCCATGGCTACAGTGGCCTCTGTAAAATGATACAAACCTACAGGCCCTCTGTAAACCATCTGATGTCTGCTTGGTTTAACAATGCAGTGTTCCTTTCACTCATTCTAAAACTCTATGAATTAGTAATGGAGAAAACATGCAAGCCGGCTTCTTCCACTACTCTGGTACAAAACAAAACCGAACCCAGCATCTTCCTCTACCTGTTTACTGCCATGATTCCATGGCAGGAAGCAAGTACAGTGGTACCTCAGGTTACATACGCTTCAGGTTACATACGCTTCAGGTTACATACACTTCAGGTTACAGACTCTGCTAACCCAGAAATAGTGCTTCAGGTTAAGAACTTTGCTTCAGGATGAGAACTGTAATCGGGCTCTGGCAGCACGGCGGCAGCAGGAGGCCCCATTAGCTAAAGTGGTGTTTCAGGTTAAGAACAGTTTCAGGTTCAGAACGGACCTCCGGAACGAATTAAGTGCTTAACCCGAGGTACCACTGTAGTTCAAAACAGGGTTGAAAATTTGCCTTCTCCAATACTCGCCTCCCCTTTAAGCACATCCTGCTGAAAATGCGATTACTGTACTTTTTCCAATTACTGCTCCCTTTGCCCTCTCCTTCTTCAAACAAATACACTTGTCTTGCAAAAGCAAACAACTTTTTTAAAAACAAAAAACCCCTTTCCCCCCTGAATTCTGTGCTGCTGCTGCTAAGACTGCCTGATGCCAATGGTTCCCACTCTTCTCCCTTGGCGAAACCTTGATTAATTCTGTGTCACCGTTTGTTTGATCTTGTCATTTCTTCTTTCTGGGGTTTGGTTGGCTTGCAGACCCAGGAGCTTGCTTCAGTTAATGACTTGCTCCATCCTTCCATCTCCTACAGACACTTCATCTTTTACCACTCAGCTGCTCTTTCTGTAACATAAAAGGAAGAGGAAGCAGCAACAGTGCAAATGATTGAGTATGTTTTATTCAGAGAGAAACACACTTAGAAAGATTATTTCCCCCTACTCTGACAGAGGTTGTCTGCAGGTCAGGGGGGTGACTCAGACTGAATCACGAGGGAGAATGGAAACAGTCAGCATGGGGGTCGTCTTCCTTCACCTTTTCTGCTTTTCATGTTTCTCTTTCTCACCACGGCGCAAAATCTTTCAAGAGGCTTCATGGAAATTTTAAAAAGCACAAATCTCGGCTTTCTTTACCTTCCTGCACAGGTTCTTGACACTCAGCTCAGTATAGTGTAGCTGCAAGGGATATAAAGAGCTGCCCTAGAACAACAGGCCATTAGAGACCACTGACCAATGCAAAAGTAAAACTGAAACAAGTTGGCCTTCTGCTGGAGACATTCCATCTGCCAGCTCACTTCTTTCAGCCCCTACCTAGCAGGTAGAGTGTGTGTGCACGAGCTGGAAGCCACCAGCCATCAAATGTGATCTAACAAGCTTCCAAAAACCAAGAGATAATTATCTCTTCACCGGGTTGACACAATAGTAGCCCTACTGCAGTAGCCTTATACTGTGAGATCTGTGGTACTATCTAATTCTGTAGGTCTTTCCAAGTTCTCCTTGATTGACATAGAATCATAGAATTATAAAATCTTGCCTGGTTTTTGTTAAAAAAAACAAACAAACTCTGGAGATGCCAAAGATTGAATCTGGGGCTTGACACACACAAAACCAGCAAAGCCTTTGTTCTACTACTGAGCTACACTACCTTCCATTTACAGGTGAGAGAAATGTGGTGTGTGATAGCACTTTCTTTCTTTCTAGTTTATAACACTGGATGCAATATGACTTTTGAACAACCAGTGGTTCTTGAACAATTCTTTGCTTGCACTAAAGAATGGAGAAGAGGGGTAGAGGGCCAAGGAATCTCCATTCAGGCAGAAAGACGGAACTGCACTGATTATTGCTAATGCCCACACAATGAATGGCATCCAATTTTGAAAATCATCACCATTATCATCATGATCTTATATGCTTTTCATCAGAAGATCCAGGGCTGGTACTTTACAGAAAATAAAACATAATGCAACTAAAATAGAAATAAACAACAGGAACCCAGCCATAGCCCCCAAACAACCTGTGAGTAATAATTGTGTCCATCTGTGAGTCAAAAAGACTTTCCTGTCTTCTCATTCCCCTTCCAACCCCTCATGCACTCCCCAAATCAGCTTTTGTGTTTGTGTGAAGGAGCAGATTGGAGAGAGGTTATATGGGGAGGAGAGGAGGGAAAAGTTCTGCTATTTCCGCTCATACAGTGTTGGAGAACACACTCTAGTTCCAATTTAGGAGAAATGTGTATTGATGTTCCAGCATCATTCAGTGGTCACTGATGATGTGCAGAACTATAATTTAGTGGTAATTACACCAGTTAGAAAGCAGCAAAGCTGTAATTTGGCTCCATACTAAGTCTTAAACTAAAAACTCCAGAAACGCAGACAACTTTCTAAGGGCCAAATTAGATATTACGGCAATCCTGTGGTTCTGCCCAAAGACAGCTGCCACATGTTTGTTCATCTCATCTTCCTCCCCTCATAACATCTAGAAGGTACTTGGTTGTGATGTCAAGCAGCCTTCAACATTTCCACACCTCTGCCGCATTGGTAGGTGTCTGGCAAATGCCAAATGTTGTGATGTCACTACATGAGGTAAATTCCACTACACATTGTGGAGAGGAGAACAAGGTAAGCTGTAGCGATTTCTGTTGGCAACTGTGCATTTGTTGTAATGTCTCCTTTGGCCCTGAGTCTGTTCCACATGTTACATAGAACTGGAAAGGGTGTGTGTGGAATTGTACTTCTTTTTGTGTTTCTACTCTAAAAGGCATGTGGAACTTGTGGAACTCAGATGATTTCTGGAGCTCACTAATCTTACCAAGACTGAGCCACCTGTGCCACAGCAGAGGCCTACAACACGTGCAATCATTTCAGATTTCTATGTCTTATAGAATAAGATGAAAGTGTAGTTTGGCAAGGTCCTTTTGTTTTTTCAGGAGCCTAAGAAATCTGGGTGGTCATATCAGTGTTCTTCAAAACGTGTGATTCCTGAACCTTGTTCTATTCTCACCGGGTATCTGAGTAACATGCCGGCGAGGACTTGCCAGAAGTCTCACCAATGTGGACAGGAACCCAGAGTAGGGACCAGGGCTGGTCCAATGTCAAAGTCCAAGCAAGCAGGGAAGACAACACGATGTCAGGGGAGAGACAAAGTCAGAGCAGTCCAAGGTCCAAGAGTACAGCCCAAGAGTAGAGTCAAGCAGCATCCACAAGAAGGATCAAGAGAGAAGCTGGGTCAGAACAGTCTGTGGTCTCCCTCCTCTGTTGAGGAGTGTCTTGGTTGAGGCATAACAAACCCACATCATCCATGTGATTACTGTGGACTTTCACATCATAATGCAAGTTTCTTCTCCACCATTTCCCTATACTAATGGATTCTGATTTAATCAACATTACCAAACAAAATAAAATAAAAATCAAGAGCCTTGAAGAACAGACAATATTTTTTTTAATGAGTTCAAAATTTTGAGGAGGCAATATTATACATAAAATGTACCAGTTTACATCATGTAAGAAAACAAAAACACTTCATTTGTTAAAAATTGAGACAATTAATTATTGTTTCTCGAGGCAATCTCTTCTCTATTCAGCCATAGCAAAGACACAAGAGGATGTTATATTAATGGGGCAGGATGATTGGCTGAACACTTCCACATTTGTTCTTTATAATGATCAAGATTAAAAAGCCATCATAAAGATATTACCATATTAAATTACATGACTGTCAGCAATTAATTTGAATTTGTGCATTCTAATGGCTACAAGACAGAAACGGTGTGGTTACTTAATGACTTGTTAAGAAATTGCCACTTTTATACATTATCGTCTTCTACCTGTAATTCATCTTGGAAGATGGCTGGATAAATTTATTTCTGGTATTAGTCCTATGAATTTTTCATGGATATACCAGAAATGCTACACAAACTCATCATAGTTTGATTTGAGGGTAAAGAAATACATACATTGGTGAGTCAACACATATGCTCTGTCATGGAAACATATACTGGATATAATAATGCAGCAAGTGTGTGTTCAGACAACTTCTACCATATTTTAGAACCTCTCTTTAGGGACATTCAGAAGACACTCCCTGTCCTGTTCTGGTTCTTTGGAGACACCCACACAGTAAGGTACCTTGTCAGGTTAGCTCTCACAACACAAAGGAGAGATATTAGGGAGCAATTCTGACAAGCGTCAGAGGTGAACTGAATGAGTCCTTTTGAGCTTTTGACTTTGCGTACACACCATAAAGTAAGAGCAACTTCCCCCTCCCAAAGAATCCATTGCAACCTGCAATTCACATGTTGGAGGTAGAGACCCTTCACATGCTGACCAACTGTTCTTACAACAGTGGGGGTGGTTACTGCACGTGCCAGTGATGGGGATGGAGTTCCTCATGGGTCCTTTCAGCATACGTGAGTTATCTGAATCTCCATCATTACCCTTAAGGTGTCCCTTACTGGTTCCCAGATCTGTTCCAAATCTCTGGCAAACTTGACTCATGCCATCTTTAGCTGTTGCCATCAACATAAGGCTTGCCAACTAATTTTGTCTAGATTGAGCTTAAATTGGTCACCCCATTCCATCACAAATCTCCATATCCGCTAACAGATGTGGTTTCTGTCCTGACCCATTCAGAGTTCTTAAATTGGCATTCTCTTTGAAATAAGATTTTCTGGCATTTTCTTTCAGTGGGATCACACCCCAGCTACTCCTTATGCGTGGCCATTTGCCAAACTCGCTAAAGCTTCAACAAAGGAATACCAGTTAGTTCGACAAAACAAAAGTCACTTTTGCCTTGGTAGATTCCACATGTAATTTATTCTGTGTGAGAACTGCCCATGTGCACATTTCATGGCATATAACAGTTCATGACAGGTGACAGTTCCTTTCAAAGTTTTCCTCACCCAGCATAGGAAAAGACCACGTGTGAAAAGTTGAAAAATGGTTCACTTTCAAAGGTCTGTGCTTTTTCCATACATCGGTCAGAAAAGTTGCACAGGCAGTCAATTGTAGCTTAGTTACAAAGTGGTAAAAGTTCCTAAACTATTGGTATAGGACAGGGGTCTGCAACCCGCGGCTCTGGAGCCGCATGTGGCTCTTTTACACCTTTGCTGTGGCTCCGGGGCAAATACTAGCGAGGGGAGGAGGCGCATTGTGCGCCCCGACACTCCCCACTGTGGCGGGCGCTGTACTGGCTGTGACGTCGCATGGGGGCGGTGCGTGCATTAGTTTTGTGGCTCCCAGGTTTTTTTTCTTCGGAAACGGGTCCAAGTGGCTCTTTTTGTCTTAAAGGTTGCAGACTCCTGGTATAGGAGCACAAGAGAGGCTGGTGAGAGTCATGTGGCTTTGCTGGATCAATGAGCTCAGATGTCCTCACATGCTGAATTCACATGTAGACTGGAGGGGAGGTGACAAAGGCTTGATGACCTATTTACTCTCAAGCTAAGGGGAAATGACATAGCTAAGCCTACCAGGACAGCTTACTCTATGATATTAACCCCTTCATGCATTAATTAGACTAAAGAATATTGACTATCTGAAGCCGGTTATCCTATAAAAAGAAAATCTTCAGTAAGTGCCAACAAGACAATAGAGATGACAATTTTATGATATGTAACAGGGGGGAGTTCCCAAGGGTGGGGGCTGCCACACTATTATGCATCTGCAGGAGGCCATTTCCTGCAGAGCGCCATGATTGATGGAGCATATAAAGGGTGAGAAAATATTTCAGGAAAAGAACTTAATAAGAAATAACACTGCCTTATAAATGAAAGTCAAGTGCACCATCACAAAGCACTGCATTTGCAGCAGCCAGATCAGAGTCTAAGAGAGGAATGGGGAACTTCCTGCCTAGGGGCCAGATGCGGCCTGCACAAGTCTGTGGTTTCCCCTCCACAGACCCCATGGCAATTAGGCTTGGGGGTGGGGTCTCATTCACTAATTCTTGCACTGGGGGCTGATTTTGCGGGACGATGACAGCTTGGAAGAAAAGGGTAAAAGCAGGGCAGCCCCCAACAATTTAAACAAAGTTTTCTACTTGGTGCCTTAAACTAAGCAGATGAGAGATCTGCTTGTTCTCCCTGAAAAGGGTGTTTTGCACTATCAAGAAAGCTCTAGATCACTGGAGTGTAACAGGAATTGGTAGTGGTGAGAAGTTTGAGGGGCTGCGAAGGATGGAACGTGGAAGAAATTTAATGCCCCAATCATTTGGAATGATAAACAACTCTGTTGCCATCATACTGACCTTTGGCCAGAGGTTGCTGTCGAATCTTTGTTAAAAATTGACTGTTGTTACAGTTGACTCCACACTGGATTAGCATGACCAGATCTTGGGTCCATCTGAGGTGGTGGTGGTGGGGAATCGCTCATGGATAAGTACTCAGTCTGATTCACTTTTTCCATCAGATTTAAGTGGGTGGAGAAAATGTCAATGTATCAAAGAAAGTAGGTGTATTTTCACATTTCATTTCTATCTCAGGAAATATTCCTGTAGCATGGAGTGATTTGTACAAATGTCATTTGTCAAAACAATTTGCATCAATTCTTTATTTTGCCGTTCATGATTGTCCCACAAAAGGCAGTGCACTTTTGTAAATTATGTGGAGTATACTGTTTTAAAATAAAAGCATATGCCATGAATCTTTTGTAGTTACATAGATTTGCTTGAAAATATTACTCTAAGACTGCAATCCTATACACATTTACCTGGGAATAAATCTCATTGAACCTGTTAAGACTTGTTGAGAAGACATGGATAGGACTGCTCTATCAACTCCTAACAGTATTTTGCCAGGTACTGAGAAAAATGAGAGCAGATGAAGGGAAGAGGTAAATGATGGCAGCATAACAACCTGAAGCCAATATCTTTGTATGCAGCTGAGCACATGAAGATCTCCTTGCCGCATAGATGTCACCTGTAGAAAGGGGGAAAGGTGTATGGGTTCAGAATTATTATTATTATTATTAATAATAATAAACAAGATCAGTTGGGCAGTACACTCAAAGCGTAAGACTGTCAGGGAATGGGCAGAGGAGGAATGGTGGAGACCGCTTCCCCATCCTGACCCTTCCAGAGTGGAGGAAGAGGAAGACAGTACTGTATAAATTTGTATAGATTTACAGCAGGGGTTTAAGGAAGGTCACAGCTCAGAGACAGATGAGGGGGAAAGTTGGGAAATCGTGGGAGAACCAGAGCAGCTGGCTGACACGTCCTTAGAAAGCATTCCAGATCATCCCTCTCCCAGAACCCGGCAGGCCTTAAAAGTAGGAGAGCAAAGAGCTCAAAGACAGAGGGCACTTAGCAGCACCCATAGATGAGGCGGTAAGGATGACGAATGAGGAAGGGGGAGAGACAGGGGGAGGAGATTCACTTGGGCAACGCCATTATCCAAGAGGATGGGTTCTATAGCCTCTCTCTGTTTGAAATAAAAAAAGGACTGTATTAAACTTTTCTTTGTCTTTATACTTTCCTGGGCAACCAGCCGGGAACCGCTGACAGCATCCTGACAAAGACCTTGGGCTGGATTCAGATTTAGGCATGTTTAGGGTAGAGTCAATAGGACTTGTTAGTCATTATGACTAACTTGAATCCCACTGGTTGACTAGTCAACTCGAAGCAAGGCTAAATCTGAAACTAACTCTGTATACTTCATAGCACCTATTGCACTCTCTTTTGGGAGCCACTTAAAACCAATTTGCTTTCCCAAGTTTTTACAGGGTGAAATGTAATTTGTATGGAATGGGATAGCTTTCCTTTGAATCTTATCTGGTTTGAGCATTGGTTTTATCATCTGGGTTTTCTCCTGTATTTTGCAATATATGCTGTATAGGTGGTTATATTTGCAGCCCATTCTGGGGTAAGCAATAATGAAGGTCAGGATGGAAATTGCCTAAATAGAAAAACAAATTTCATAGTGCTAGAAGTAGATTATTTTCCCATGTAGATTATTTTCCCAAGACTGCCTTCAGAAGGACACTAGCCTTTCCACTTCAGCAGTAAATTTCAAACTTTGATTGACCTTTAATTGTTTGGATGACCATGTTGTGTGAACTAGGCGAATACTGAGCTATCTGAACCTGTGGGTCTGAGTAGATAATAAGCAGCTTCCCATGTTCCTACATCTGGGTAGGCGAGGATCATTTGGAAACACTTTGCTGCTTAGAGTGGGAGACTGCCTCACAATTTCAGCTTGGTATGATACAGACCAGAAACAATCCAACACATATCTCCACTAAAATCCTTGATTTTTAAAATGCTGCAGATATTCTTAAACAATATCTGGATGCCTGAAACACTTGGAATCAGGTCTACTGCAACACTTGTACCTTTTCACTAGACCACACCACTTTATCATTTGAAAGGAGATGCATGGATAAATTGGGACAATGGCGATCTTGAGAGTCCTCCCTAGCTTTCTCATTAGTTTCCAAGGCAAGCTTTCGAAAGCAAATATAATGGATAAAGGAGGTATAGTGGTTACTTAACCTCCCTGTGTCTGGCCTAACTAATTAGTTGATTAGCTAGAATAAGGAGCGATGGATGTGTTCTTCCAGCATTGCTGTTGGTCTCACTTGTGTTTTGTCTGGTTCTTTATGTGGTCTGCACTGTTCTTCTGGGGCAGTCGGATGGATGTGGTTCAGTGAATCCCTGGAATGAGGATCAAATTGTAGCCTGTCTGCTGCCTCCTTCGTGGGTTTATTTACTTAACTGCCTTGCAGGAAGAAAATGGTAATAGGTGTATATAGTCAGCTTGTCGTGTATAATTGACTGTCTGCGACTTTCAGATTTTTAATCCCATGTCAATCAGGCCACAGCAGACTGTGGGATTTGCTACTTTGGATGCATTTGTTGATTTATTTGCTATTTTTATACTCCAGCTTTTTGGTCTGGCATACCCACAAGATGGATTACAATTAAACCAAAATGCAATCAAAAAATAAATAAAGCCAATGCTAAGACATTGTCGATATGCTGGAATGCCAGCAGAGATGGAGCTTACAGAATAAATCTGGGAGAGTGGCACTTAGTGCAGGCTGTGTTCCTTTTGACCATCAGCGAAGTTTCCTATGGGTGAACTAAGCATGGTGATAGATGCATATGAGGCATGGCGCTTGTTGAGATAACCCAATCCCAGACTGTTAAGGGCTGTATTAAGAACTAGCAGAAAAGGTTATTTACGTATGCAACAACTGCAGCCCATGTTTTGTTAGCCCCCAAATGGAAAATGAGCGAGGTCCCAGCCAAAGAAGAATGGCAACTTAAGTTGACAGAATATGCACAACTTGCAGACTTAACATACAGAATAAGAGAACAAGAAGAACATACGTTTAAAGAGGATTGGAAAACTTTTATTGAATATATGGTAAATAATTGTATACAGCTGAAAACACTGGCAGCAGTAAGATAAATTCAACAGTGTAAATAAGTTTTGATGGATGCAAGAATGGAAAACTGAATGGTATAGTTTTTGTAAAATATGCAGGGATTTAAGATACGTAAAATGAACGTATCTTAAATAAAAAGAGAAGAAGGGAAGCCATTGATAGCTTAAGGATGTAAAATGAGTATTTAAAATTGTATAACGGAAATTTAATAACATATATATATATATATATATATATATATATATATATATATATGAACTATCAAGGGTATAGTCGAGCTCTTAGCATGGCAGTGGTTAGTCCCTGTCAGCTGTGGGGCTGATGTATTTTCAGCCAGTTTCAGCTTCTGAATAGTCTTCAGGGCCACATTACAATAGTATAGTCCAAATATTAAGGGACTGCTGAATGTATGTGCATGTGCAGCCTTCAATCGATGACAAGAGCTACACTCAGTAACTTTCTATAAGTTTTATTTTGGTGGCCCTTTAGAGGAAAGGTAAGGTAAAGATAAAGGACCCCTGGATGGTTAAGTCCAGTCAAATTTGACTGTGGGGTGCGGCGCTCCTCTCTGCTTTCAGGTCAACTGTCCACATACAGGTCATGTGGCCAGCATGACTAAACCGCTTCTGGCACAACGTAACACCATGACAGAAGCCAGAGCACATGGAAATGTGGTTTGCCTTCCCGCCACAGCAGTACCTATTTATCTGCTTGCAGTGGTATGCTTTTGAACTGCTGGATTGGCAGGAACTGGGACAGAGCACCAGGAGCTTGCCTTATGATCGGCAAGCCCAAGAGGCTTGGTGGTTTTAGACCACAGCGCCATGCATATCCCTTGGCCCTTCAGAGCATCCTAGTGGGAAACAATGTCTCCTCCTGTCTCACCATTTGTTGTTTATTTACTCCCTCCCTAGCATGTGGGCAGCCTGCCTGCTTAATAAGTCCTTCTGAGTGCAATCGGTCTTGCTGTCTAGTAACAGGCTGATCATTGTAAGCTCCATTATACAGATGGATCAAGAGAGGAGATGTGCACGTGTGTGCGTTAGGCCCTGTGCATTTTGAAAGCCATTTCACTGGCACTGAGTGACTTGTTGCACTGCACTACAGAAATGCGCCAGCCCGCCCACCGTCTCTCTCTCTCTCTCTCTCTCTCTCTCTCTCTCTCTCTCTCTCTCTCTCTGTGTGTGTATTCAAAGCCCCAAGAAGTAAATACAATGCGCACATTTCACTAGCATGTGGTGAGTTAATTGTTGTATTTACCATTGATTATATCACAGACATTTCCAGTTGCACACCCACATTTTAAATATCATTCAGTACAACAATTAGTTCATTATCAGGTTTTTTAAAAAGGGAATAATATGTTGCATTTTCAAATGTGGACAGCAGTTTCCTTCTGCAGCAGAAACAATTCCTCAAGAGAAGACACTGGCATCAGGCACAAAAATCAATGCAACATGGTCCTTGTTGCAGAAAAGCCACACACCCCACTCTCTCTCACACAGAGAGTATTGCAGTAATAGGGCAAAGCATTATTAATTTTCTATAAGGAAGAGATTTGATCAATGTTAATTAGAAACAAAATACCCAGTGTATGCAGCTGCAGTTTGATTGTAATTATCACCACAAAAGCTATTGTATATCCTGTATGCATCTTTTTATGCATGCTTAGAAACCTTCAGTACCTCCACCCACATGCCTTGTAGTGTTACTCCTTAAACACTGCTTTAAATATCAGTTGGAGAAGTACAGCTCACAGTAAGATGCTGAGATCTGACAGAAAGGCATGCACACCTATTCTTTATTGATCACAGCACAAAAATGTCATGGGAGAGACAGAGAGAGCTGGTGTGCTGTGCCCTGTTCTTGAATCCATTAGAATCAAGCTGTTGAGTGCAGTGTCTCTTTCCCATTCTTCCTGGGGGTGCTCTTCCCAGTGGTAATGTGATGTCTATTATTAACCTTGCTGGGAATAAATGCCAGAAGAAAATGAAATTGCTTTGTTTCTAGTGATTTATCAAAAGCCATCAATCTCTAAGATACTGGTAAGCGTAAGAGAAAGTTGCAATAACGGCTTCCCACAGCACAACCAAGGCTCCTGTTCAAGGACCCCCTCTCCCCACTCCAGAGCATTGTGGGTATTATTATTATTCCTACTATTGGCGCACAGGCACCTTTTTGAAGCTTATTCTAGCCTAATTAAGTTCCTTGTTTCCCCTTGGGGCAGGTACTTGCATGAGATAACAGCTGCAGTGCCGTAAGAAGTACTCGTGAAGGGCAAAATATTTGTTAGCAGTTGCTATTTCCAACCTTGCCAGAATAAACAAAGAAGAGCTTAGCACCTGCAGTCTTTGCTTTTGAGGAGTCAGCACAATTTCGTACATCATCGGAGGGAGGAGGGGGCAGCAGAGGAAAAGCAGGGCGGACAGTCATCCTTTTTAATGGAAGTTGTGCAAGTTCCTCCATCTGCAGCTGCGCAGAGATAACAAATGCTCCCAGAAGGACTGAAGAATACACCGAAGAATTAAATGCTTTTGTAATTATTAATGCGCTGGGGATAATAAGCCAGTGTGGGGACCAAACAGGAGGGTGGAAAACCCAAGCAGAGCGAGTTCAAGAGAAAGCTACGATATGGGAAAGGAAGATAAGGCATCAAAAATAAAACCTGCCAGCATAGAAATTATCTGTGTTTTTCATCTCTTGCACATCGAAACCAAACCAGAAAACTCTGCAATGGGAATGCAAGAGGAACGGCAACAGGGCTCAGCACAGGGTCAAATCAAAGAGAAAATGGATGACTAACAGACTGTGCTAAAGCAAAAAATAATAATTTCTGAAAGGCAATTAGGGAGGTCAAGCCTGCAGGGGTTGAATCTGGCCATATGTTCTCACGTGACAAATTTCTCCTCCTTTGTGCTGCCACACTTGTATGAACAAGTAGATAAGCTGCTCAGAAGCAGGTGGAGAAAACTGAGTCACAGAGCGGGGTTAGGAGAAGAGGCCCACTTGCTGGCAGTCATTAAAAAGTTGCTCTTCTTGTGGCTTCTGTAGGTAGATAAGCTGAAGGGTGTGGCAGAGAGACTGAGCTACTGGCTCATCAGGAAGTCCCTGGTTTTAATCTGGTCTAGGGGGTGGGGAGGGGACTGTGGGTTAAACCACAGAGCCTAGGGCTTGCCAATCAGAAGGTCCCATTGCTCGGTCCCTGCTCCTGCCAACCTAGCAGTTCGAAAGCACGTCAAAGTGCAAGTAGATAAATAGGTACCGCTCCGGCGGGAAGGTAAATGGCGTTTCCGTGCGCTGCTCTGGTTTGCCAGAAGTGGCTTAGTCATGCTGGCCACATGACCCGGAAGCTGCATGCAGGCTCCCTTGGCCAATAAAGCAAGATGAGCGCCACAACCCCAGAGTCGGCCACGACTGGACCTAATGGTCAGGGGTCCCTTTACCTTAGGGGGTGGGGAAGCTGTTGTTGGGCCACAGCTCCTAGAAGCCCTCACCACTAGGGGTGGGCCCAGTGCTATTTTTCTGAGGGAATTCAAGGGTACACAGTACTGGCACCTTTTTCCTAGAAAAAAAGCACTGGTTAAAAATGTGGCACTTACTGTAACAACTTCAACAACTTACTGTAACAACCTTCCCCCCCCCCCAAGAAGTCAATATGTCAATTTCAGTTTCCCTCAGTTTCCGATTTTTCCAATGTTAAATTCAGGTCTCCACATCAGTTTGCATATTCTTTTTTTTAAAAAGTCCTTATGAAAAATTCATCAGCATTTTAGTGTGATTTCTCCTAATAGGCACATTTTTGCATGCAATCTTGCCTAACAGACAAAATTTTGCAAAGCAATTTCCCCTTATACAAATCATTTTTGTTATGTTATTTTCACTAATATTACAGATTTGGCGGGCAGGCGGGGGGGGGGCAATAAGATTGAGAGAATATGTCTTGTCTAACAGCCACCTAGTGAGCTCATGGCAGATGTGAGGTTGAAAGCAAGGATTTACTGAGTCTCTTAGCCACTACGCAACAGCAATGCTAGGCTATTCAACAGAGGCACTCTGACAAATTCAATAAAGATACAGGGGGTGTTTCCAGACTGTTGTTATTTTTGGGTGAGACTCAATTACATACTGGCAAATTTGGGTCTTGAAATCATAGTGGATTGAGAGGTCCTGTGGAGCAAGGTGCTTCCCCAAAAGATGGGACTTTTTGCAATAAGGAAAGTGATGGGAAATGCACTGGACAGGTGGGATAACGTTTACTGTGAAGCATTGGAATCCAGCCTCCCCACAAACAAATCAGGATGAATGCAAACAAACAGGGCATCTGTTTATGGTATTATGTTTGCTCTGCCGTAGCCGCCATTCCCAGAGCAAATGGACGACAGCCACTACATTCTATAATAATCCAATTTACTACAATTGGCCAAATGGTGATCCTGAGCTATAAGAATTTTGCTGGTGATAAAAAAAGATGTTTGCTTTGGGGAAATCCCCTGTGGGTTGCTACCCCACCACTTTACATTGTTAATTAAGTGCCTCAACCGTTGCGTTTGCACTCTTTAAACAGTATGGTTTCTGCCTTTAAAATATTTGCCAAGCACGCCTCCCGTTCAATTTTGTAATCATTGTATGTCATATAAACCAGTTTGTGAACATAACAGTAACATACCATCTGTTATGCTGGCAGTCGCTTAGACAGGAATGAAATTCCAATTAAGTTCCATTAGCCGATCCAGGAAATGATGGATCCCACATGAAACTTTGTCATCAGCAAACCCCCATTAATTACAAATGTTGCTCTTTCTCCCCCGCTATTTCTGTTTTTGGTGGGTGTTTTTTTGTGGGTGTTTTTTTTTTTTTTTGGCTATCCCTCCCTTGTTGTCAGAAAGAAACAGTTTAGACAGTTGTTGTGTTTCTAAAGGAAGACCCATATGGCAGGTAAATTGGAAAAGCCACACTGCGAAATACATATCAGGGTGGTACAGCTGGTGTGTAAATAACCTCTTTGGTCTGACAAGTGAGAATTACATCAAATGCAGATATATAAAGAAAGCTGTGTGGAAGATGGGGACCTCCTAATTAAAAAACTCTGCTCTGGAAGCAGATTCGGCTTTGTCTGAAACCTCACAGATCCATCTCCTTTCCTGCAAAGGACTTCAAGCTGTCACCAAATAGTCAGGCAACTGTTCTTCCCTGTGACTCTCTACAAATAAAGTCAGGACAGGTTATTAAAGAAATATCACAGGAAGCCTCTAAGGGGATAAAGAATGTCTGGATTTTGTGTTCTGTCTCAGAAATGTTTTTTTATTTACATAAGACATCCTCTCCAAAACTTGACACAGCTTCCATCAGAGGAAAACTACAAAACTGCAATAAAACAAATGAAGAACATCGGTAGTTCCAACAGGATTAAGAGCTATAGTGACAATGCAAAGCTGCAATGCACACTCACCACAGCCTTGCAGAAGACGTAGGTTTTACATCCTCTTTTCAGCCCAGGGGAAATGTTCCCTTATGGGAATCCTTCCAGCAGCTGCATGGTAGTGCTGGGCTAAGCCACTGGCAAAATGGGACAGAGCAACAGATGCAACTCTTACCTTTGCAGTAAGCTATGTTCCAGCCAAACCAAACTCAAGAGGTCTTTGCACACCCACATCTCTTCATCCTCCATCTAAGCAAGCAAAGGTGTTCAGGGAAACATTCCAGAGAGGGAAAAGCATTAAAGGAAGTCAGCAACCAGGCTGAGGAGGGGGTGTGGCCTGGGTTGGGTTCTGAGGGCCGGATAGAAAAGTATTGAGAGCCACATCCAGGCCTGAGGCTCCACAGCCCTGTTCTACAGAAAGCATGAGATCAGGACAGCCTGTCTTATTCCAGCCACAGGCTCAGACCAACTGGAGAAAAAGCACACTGTACCCATGCCTTGTATCATATCTCTCCTCCTTGTGCCATGTGGGAACATCAGCACAGGGACTGCACCTCAGAACACAGGCAGACCCTGGGCTCACATGAGGTGATTTCTAACTAAGGGTGGACAGAGCCATCTGTTTCCGTTTCACTTATGTTCATTCACAACTCCTAAGTTCAAGTTTCTGCATCAATGTGGGGTGAGCCAGTGTGGTGTGGTGGTTCAGAGCAGTGGACTCGTAATCTGGTGAACCAGGTTTGATTCCCCGCTCCCCCACATGCAGCTACTGGGTGACCTTGGGCTAGTCAGACTTCTCTGAGGTCTCTCAGTCTCACTCACCTCACAGAGTGTTTGTTGTGGGGGAGGAAGGGAAAGGAGAATGTTAGCCACTTTGAGACTCCTTAGGGTAGTGATAAAGCGGGATATAAAATCCAAACTCCTCCTCCTCTTCTTTTTTAAATTACAAAAATAACACTGCATGGCAACTGCTATTTGTATTTTACAAAATAGGCATTTTAGCCTGAAACATACATATTTTGTAATAAAGCCCACTTTTGCTCCTGCCCCCACCCACCACAGGCGTGCCCCCAACCCCAAGGTTGTCTAGAAGGAAACATGATCCTTGGGCTGAAGGTGGTTCCTCACCCTCAAGATAAAGAAACAACCAGCCCATCTATCATAGGAAGGACCAGACCCTTCCAGTTACAGAGTACTGCCATTTCCTACCAGTAGCCCTTCCACATTGTTTGTATTCGCTTTCAACCTGTTTAACCTCATCAGTTTGATCACAGCCTTCAGGGGCTGATTTAGAAGGGAGACAGCTGCTCTTGGCTGTCTAGGGAATGGAATATGGAGATGGTAATCACCAGCATACAACCAACTTCAAAGGCCCAGATAACACTCAGCTCTGAAAGATCTTGCCCACCATGAGCCCAGATTCAGACATAACCTTAAGCCAAACCAGTAGCAAGACTGGGGAAGGAGTGAAACTAATGTGATTTTTCTTGCCAAGTACCTGCATGCGGTGGGGGATGCAGGTGGCGCTGTGGGTTAAACCACAGAGCCTAGGGCTTGCCGATCAGAAGGTCGGCGGTTCGAATCCCCACAACGGGGTGAGCTCCCGTTGCTCGGTCCCTGCTCCTGCCAACCTAGCAGTTCGAAAGCACGTCAAAGTGCAAGTAGATAAATAGGTACTGCTCCAGCGGGAAGGTAAACGGCGTTTCGTGCGCTGCTCTGGTTTGCCAGAAGCAGTTTAGTCATGCTGGCCGCATGACCCGGAAGCTGTACGCCGGCTCCCTTGGCCAATAAAGCGAGATGAGCGAAGCAACCCCAGAGTCATCCGCGACTGGACTTAACTGTCAGGGGTCCCTTTACCTTTACCTGCATGCTCACTTGTTCCTACTTAGTCAGGGTGACTATCAGCTGAACTGAGAATTCTTGCATGTGTCACTACAACATCTTCTCATTCCTTGATAATAGACTTATCAATTTAACCACCATTGCTGATCGATTGACTTTAACATTCAGTAAGTAAAGTCCAGAGCGCTCACCTGCTGAGTCTCCTCCTTCACAATAAAAAAAAGTGAAACACTCCCCTGGGTCTAGAGATGTTGTTTGTTACATTGGAACACTGGGCTGCAAGGCATTCTGGAAAGGTTAACATTTCCCATTCAAACTGCATTATTAGTAAGTAACACTACAGCTTATACACAGGCACTGTACAAACATTGTCAAAGGACAAGAAGACAGAGTTACTGCAAAGGTTACTTCAGTCTATGAAGTCTATGCAGTGCTTTTTTTCTAAAAAAAATGTTTAAGGGTCCTCTCTCATTTTCCTACTCATATTGAAATACTGCCCCTCAATGTGGCCAAACTTAGATTCACAAAATGCGTACCCCTGCGTTCCCTCAGAAAAAAAGCACTGAATCTATGCATCCAAACACTCATACATGCAATTTGCAAAACCAGTTGGTTAATTAAAGCAGGGAGGCAAATCAAAGGTACCCAAATCCATCTAGATATACTTTTTTGATTTCTTTGTGACATAGATCACGAGAACCCAAGTTATAGGTAGTTTTGCACATCCTAAGATGGGGGGGGGGAGCAAATGCTAAACTAGACAAATGCATTACTTGTACCATCCCCCATTGTCATGTGTGAAAAGGAAAGTGCTGAATATCTTCCTATTTTTTGTAACACAAAGCCACTCAAAATATATGGAATAAAATGGCCAACAAGATATTCTTGGGGAATTATCCTGATTGCATCTCTCAGAATGTGCAAGCTTCCCTATAACCATTCTCTACTCATTACCCATTAATGCTCCACTTAAAAACACACACAAACTAAACAGTAATTTACCCTGTAATACTTTTACCAATAGCTGAAAGCCCAAGGAATGCTGATAGCATCATCCACGAGCCAATTGCCCTGTGCACTCCCAGAAGTGATTGCGTGGGAGCTGTTGAGTGCATGAAACATACTTTAGGTTTTAATAAATGGCCAGTGAAGAGCACTCAAAGTGAAAAGTCCCCCCCCCCCGCCCTTTTCAATGCAGAAAGTATCCACACACAATGCAAGAAAGTCCTCAGAGCTGAATGTGATGGTGGTGGTTTTCTTAACCCACTCTGAGCACCATGAATATGGCGCTATGGAAATGATAAATATTGGTTATCATGGGCAATAATCGCATTTGTGAAACAAAGTAGTATACAAAATGTTGATGGTGGTTTGTGTGGACCCAGGGAAGGCCTTGAGAATCTTGCTGTAACCATTAAAACCCAAATCATGTCCAGGAAAAAAAATCCAATTTTACAAATGTAGAAATGCTATGATGCTGCCACTTTGTGAGCCAATTATAATATGAGCTTCAAAAACAACAACAAATTCAGAAATTACTTTTACCGCATGTGAGTTAAGATAATTATGCTACATTGCTTAAGGCTTGCAGTACAGTTGAAGATATTTCGTTCCTTGTAAAAATTTGTTTTCATCTTGTCTGTGCCTCTCATAATAACCGCAGGTAAATGCATTTTAAAATGTAATTTATATAATTGAATGCATTTTTAAACTGAAATTTTGCCAAAAGCAATTGAAAACTCAGATGATAGCAAGAAAGCTTCTCCAGGAGGCTGTATACTTTATTAAAATGAGAAGAACCATAAGTCGCAAGCGCATTTCTTATAAATTGAAAAATGGGATGAGCAAAATCTAATAGATGATTTTAAGTGATATGACACATCCTTTCACAACATACTGAAGAATAACACACATTTTCTAGCAAGCTGCAATGGTTTTTGAGAACTAACTGGGACAGGTCAAAGTTCAATACAATATGAGGAATACATTTGAGTTGGTATGAAAGGTTCTTTGAAATAGCAGAAAAGGAATTCATTTTGCAATTGTTGAAGTATCTGCAGCACAAAACAACTGAGTGGCTATCAAAAATGGGAGAATATAAGGCATGATCCTAAATCTGATGTTAAGTGGCAGAAAATATGTTCATTACTTCTGTGGTCCTAAGCATATGTATGAGGAAGTAAAGTCCATTGAACTAAATTAAGATGTATAGGTGGGAATATGACAGCCATCCAACTAAAACAAGGTATTCCATGAATTTAGCAATTCACAGAATGGGACTTTCCTACCTCTCCACAGTCCCCTCCCCCCCCCCCCGCAATTCTGCTGCTAGGAGTTGGGGGACCATTGGGAATGGGATAGGAAGCTGAAGCAGAGCCGGGAGTTAGCACAAATTACTCTCCCCTCTTACATGAAGGAGCAACCTGGGATCCAAGCTTTGGTCCTTTAGCACAAAACTGACTAGTTTTATTTTTAAAGTATGACTTTTTGCATAAGCCCCCGTTTCCTCTTAAAATTCGAATAACCACCTTTTTTTCTGCTTCATGAAAACAAAATGCTTATAAAAGGTCCACAGAAGCTCATCCTTGCAAAATAATCTTACTTCCACCCCACTTCTTTCAGCAGCAAGAAGTTTCAGGAACTCAGCATTTATCCAGATTTGGTTTCCGTTTGAAGGTCACTGGAGGCTAATTGGCATTTTGCGATGTTCATTTCTTTATATACAGGTTGAGCATAGTTGGAGATACATCTTAAATTAGGGGTCAGTAAACCATGGACCTCTAGATATTGTTATAATACAACTGTTGCTGCTTCCACCAACATCCTTGACCATTAAGCATGCTGGCTGAGTCTGATGGGAGTTGGAGACTGCAATTATCTGGAGATCTGCAAGTTGACAACCCATCTTAAACAACTGAACGGATAAAAGTCCACGGCTCCCACATCAGACCTCCATGGAGACCAACCTGGAACCTAAGGTTGTTCACACAGCCAAAACTCTTTCTCGGTTTCTGTCTCAAAAGGGCAGACTATTGCTTTTACACCTGGATGAATAACCTCTTGTATTGGATAAGGCAGACATTTTATACTGGGAAGGCCACGATTTAAAATTTGGCTGGCATGCATGTCTTTGGTATGGGAAAGCTAAAATCTGTAAGAGTTTTATGAACCACATTCTCAGGAAGGATTTGTAGTGTTTGGGAGAAATATAAAAATTTGCTGGAAAGGAAAACACCTTTACGGTTATCCCCCATTGAAGCAATTACAATTAAGAGAGTTAATATGGATAGACAACGGGCGATTTACAGGGAACTGCTGGATTTTACAGGGGGGGCGGGACCCAGACTGAAACCTATGGAAAAATTAAGGAGCCAAGCTACGGACTGGCTACAATACCACCAGCTATATGTTTAAGTTAGATTTAAAAAACAGGTGTTTTTAAACAGCTTATCATCACTAATGTAAACTACATGTCATGATATGCAGTTAAGATTCCGTATTGCTTGAGAAATCCTTGTTAGAGCCAAGTCTGATTTAAGGAAGGGTTTAACCTTACTAAAATTCCAGCAGATGCCCCTGGCTTCTATAAATGGACAGGCTGCAAACTGACTTTTGATCCGTGCCATTGTTCTGTTGGGGTGAAAAACAGTGGAAGACCTTCCTTACTACGTATTGCACTGTGTGTTTCCAAGAATATTGGGAATATGTTTCTAAAGCAACTTCTGAGAGATTATTAACTCTGGTCCTACCAGCAGAACTTAGAATTCCTGCTGGCCAATGGCAGCAAAGCAATTTTATACAGTGACTGTTTTTGCTCTGGCAGCCAGGAAGCAACAAAAATGACTCATGTTGTGGGTTGTGATCATGCTGCTTGGCTATTGGACTACTGTAACTCTGTAGAGATGTTTTGTATGTATTTCTTTGACTACTGCCTGATTGGATTTATTATTTTTGGTTGATATTTTGTTCTGCTCTGTTATGGCCAAAGGGTAAAATAAATAAACTTGAAATGAACTTCTCAAAAGCAATCCGGCTGAAGTTAGTTGTGCTTAAGTCCCATCAGAATCAAAGGGGTGGCGTAGTTAAGTTAGTTAAGACTAATCTGCTGTATGGATTTCAGCAATGTGATGGACACAATCCTATGTCGCAGGTCCAATGGCTGGATCAAAATTAAGATTTGGAAAAGCAAAGCAATTTTTCACCATCACAGTATTCAAACAAGCAAGGAACCAAATACTTATTTAGAATACTGAGGCGTCAAAGGTATGTAGCAATAAATGAACAAAATAATAGAATTGTACAGTTGTAAGGCATCATGAGGGTTACCTAGTCCAACCTGTGCAATGCAAGAATCTTTTTGTCCAACCTGTGGTTTAAACTCATGATTCTGAGATTAAGAGTCTCACGCTCTACTGACTGATCTATCCCACATATCACTGTTTGGTCATTTTAGCCAAAGGTAAGCTGGCTGGGTAAGCTCAAGAAAATTAAGAGAAATAAATACAAACAATTTGAAACTAAATACAAGTAGGCACCCAAGCCTTTAGAACAGGCAGCTGTGGAATTAATAGAATGTACTTACCAATGGCAAAATACTGAATGAAAAGTAATTCTGTTTGGTCATATTAAAGGGAGGGGAGGAATTAAAAAAAAGGGAAGTCTTACATTTGAACGAAATGAGAAACATTAACCAGTTTTCTAAATAAACTCCCATTCAAAAATATCATTGGTGCTCCTATGTTCTGCCCCCATTGCAACATGCATTTCTGATTTCAGTCGGATTCAAACATCGCTAATGTCATCTGAATTGCACGGGTTTCCCCTACAGAAAATGCAAAAACTTTGATTTCTCTAAAGAGTGCTAGAACTGAAACGGTATAGCAAACTAGGTGCTCAGTGGACTGCAAAACTTGTTTCCTCTGCATACTTGTAAAAAATGCTTCTACATTTTTGTAGAAAATGCAGTCCGTCTATAAAAGTAAAAGGTAAAGGACTCCTGGACAGTTAAGTCCAGTCGAATTCCACTATGGGGTCAAGGGAGCTTTCAGGTCAATGGAGCCAGTGTTTGTCCACAGACAGATTTCTGGGTCATGGGGCCAGCATGACTAAACCGCTTCTGGTGCAATGTGACATTGTGATGGAAGCCAGAGCACACGGAAACACTATTTTGCTTACCACCGCAGTGGTACCTATTTATCTACTTGTGCTGGTACATTTTTTAACTGCTAGGTTGGCAGGAACAGGGAAAGCGCAACAGGAGGTCACCCCCATCATGCAGATTTGAACTGCCGACCTAGTGATCGGCAAGCCCAAGAGGCTTGCTGGTTTAGACCACAGCACCACCCCCCCAAAAAAACTGCTCTTGAGAGTATGAGAATCCTTTACAGTGGTGTGGGAAGTGCTATACTGGGCTGCAGCAAACTGACAGTTTTGCAGCACGGAATTTGAAAAACGTTAAATAGTATGTTTTAAATACAGTGGTACCTCGCAAGACGAATGCCTCGCAAGACGAAAGAGTTTTTCGTTTTTTGAGCTGCTTCGCAATACGAATTTCCCTATGGGCTTGCTTCGCAAGATGAAAACGTCTTGCGAGTTTGTTTCCTTTTTCTTAAAACCATTAATACCCAGGGAATCCGTGCTTTGCAAGACGAAAAATTCGCAAGACGAAAAAACTCGCAGAACGAAAAAATTTCGTCTTGCGAGGTACCACTGTAACTGAGAGCTAGCCAGTTTATAGCATAGTGAAGTACCAACAAGATGTTTTCAGAACCAACTGCAAATTATTTTAATTGTTTCTCTGAATGAACCCAATCCAAGACAGTAACAAATATTGTATAAAAAAGAAAATACATTTCATTTTATCATTACATTTTGAAACTAGGAAAAATGCAATTAAAGAAATTAGAATTTTTCAATCTTGGATAAAAGATTGAGAATAAAAATACTGTTTTATTTAATAACACATTAATAAAATGCAACTTAACACTAAATATATTCAGAATATTATTATATGAACTGCTGTCTTGGTGAAACGAGATTAACATCCTGTGGAAACATCTCAGCATCTGAGTGAGTTGTAACCAATAAATTTCAGATCACAATAGCAGAAAATGAGGAATTAATTGGACAGGAACATTTGAAAAAAGAGAAGAGCAAAAGGGAACCTCAGAACTTTTCCAAATGAAGCCACTGCCCTAAGGCAGGATTCTATAAATCTATAAATATGAAGCTCCAACACAAAGGGCTGGTTGAGTATGTTGAAGTTTGTGTGTGGTCTAGTCTCTTCTTTGTGACTGGGCAGATCCAGAACTATTCTGAAATGATGCAAAGATAGAAAAGTGAAGTCTTGGTTCACAAGTACATATGCCTGCCTAAATAGGATGGAATCCTTAAATTATAAATGAACAGGGCTGAAGCTTTAAATTATAAATTCAAACAATTACATTCTCAAAAAAAGGGGAGTCCACAACTTGCCTCTGGCTAGATTTCACAAGTGAGAGGTAGGTTACTCTGAAAAGGCAGAGATGTCAAAGCTGCAATTTGTGTGTACTTATGAAGTCAATATTCCTTCCTTCCCTCCTGCGCATGCACTCACAGAAAAACTGCCTCACTTTTTAGTACATTGGCTTTTCTGGATTATTCCTCTTCCAGTGACAAGAGTGAGCAGAGCCATTCAAAATATCTGTGTTTGGTCTATATTATTATTGAGAGCATGAGCTTTTTTCATCATTCATGGAAACTTACTATGTATGGTTTGAGAATGCTGTCTCCCATGACACCCTCAATTTAATTTGCCCCCTCTCCAACTTAAATGACATCTTCCTTCCTGCAGTTGAATTTCATTTGCTTTTTCTATATTTTTGTTCTATGGTGTCCCAAACCCCGTTTTGTCCTAAACACACCCTGTAAATTCTGCATTTGTTTCTCCTTTCTGATCCTGATTCACTTCAAATTGTCCTATAGTACTCTAAAATAGAACACTGAATCGAATCGAACCTTCTACTATATATTACTGTATTTATTATTATTTATTTTATTTCTATACCACCTTATACCCGAAAGTCTTAGTATACTGTACCGTTACTTCTGACATTTTGAATGCAATGTTTATGCTAATGAAACTAAAGTAGCATTTGTCTATAACAACATGACACTCACTTCTGGTACTGATGCACTAAGAGCCCAATCCTATGGAACCCCAGCACATAATCTTGTTTCATTCTTGATCTCAATCCAGTGCTTATCAAGGGTTCTTTATGGTACTTTCACACAAAAGAGTGGGAAACTCTTAAATCTGGCCTTTCAGGTACACTTGGCAGGCAGTAGAATAAGATCCTCTGCATTTCTGAATTAAGATCTGACAGGATTTTAGGTGCAGCCACAATATGAACTTGCACTATAACAGAAACAGGACTTGGCTCTTAATTGGGACAAAAAACATCTACTCTAAAACTTACATGAACTTGGTCTCACTAGTATTATTTACTTAAGCCATTTATACCCCATCCTTAAAAAAATCAGTACCGCTGATGTATGACACCCAGAGTGCTTCCAAACAGGCTATTTATCTGTGCAAAGTTAGTTCTTATCCCACTTTCTAGTGTAATTATTGTGTTACTTTTCTCACTGCAAAAAGTCCAATAAAAGTGAGGGAAATTGCCCTGGGAAATGCAAGATAACAATCACAAGCTGGCAATGTCATATAAGCACTGCGCTAACATATCAGGATGAATTCTCAATAAACTGGTGGCATCATATAGCCTCCACACAAGTTCCATGCAACCCTATCAGTGTGACTGCACAATAAACAGCCAGTTTGCAAGTTCCTTGTCTCTCATATGTCAGTTAAAAATAAATGTGAGAGTGCGCCTGTTCATCTCATTTTAACTGTTTCCCCCTTCTGAAATTAATTTAAGAATTAGACTGTTCTATTTGAATTGAAAGTATGTCTGAGGACTTGTATACAAATTGTTTTGATCACTGAACACTTATTGGACATTAGCTAGGATGGTAGAACCACTGCACAATCACATGGCATTCAAGTGGTGCTGCAGTAAAACAATATCAAAAAGCATTTTTGACTTATTCATATTACTGACTTGCTCAGCATTGATCAGACTGAATTTATTTCAGAGGATGAATTGTTGAGTGCAGCCATTGCTACATGTTAGATCTGCCTTTTGTCATAAAAGCCCAAATTCTCTTTCAAAATAATATTTGCACTAGCGTGGCAGAGGCCAAATGTGTCACATGGCAGCAATGCCATTCCACTTCATAAACTTAGGTCCAAACTGGACACATTAGTTTCCGTAGCCTTGTACTTTTCTAAAATAAAGTGGGGTAGAGAGTGTCAATTCTTTACCCCATGCAACAGTCTTGATACAAATCAAGGATCCCTGTATCTACTTGCAATGAAAGGAAACTGCTAAAAATGGGAGACACCGGCCATCAGATAGGAATTCTGCATGCGCCCAAATACTCATTGGAAACACAAAAATGTATATTTGAATGGCAGTCTTCTCCCAAAAGTTTTTGAAACTTGTTTGAGTTTCAAAAGCAGCTCACCATTGTGTACGTGTGTGCAAGAGCACTAGCCTAAAATCCAAACAGTTGCAGAGTTAATCATGCATACTCTGGATGGCTCGCCCATGGTACATTTTATATATCCATCGCTTATAAAATAAAAACTGCATTTGTGAAAGACAGTCATAATACTTGCAAACTTAGCATATAAAAATAAAGACATTTTCACTTTGATCTGGTCATTATTATTGGTAATTACATTGTGTATCCTGGAAGCTTGTTTACTACTAATTCACTGATGTGTCTATATTGATTAGTAATATCCACCATTTCAAAATTATCATCTTTTTCTTTTTCAGATGGATTGCTTTCTTCTAACCCACTAAGATCAACATCAGACACACTGGAAGGCAAGTAAGAGCTAACTTGAGATGTCCTTATTGACTGGCTCTTTTCCATAGATGATTCGCCTTTTTCTACACTATTATTTATCTCAGAGAGAACTTGTTCCTCTCCCAAGGTCTGCATATTTTTGCTCCCTTCCTTGTTGGCCCGCTGAGCTGCAAGTTCGTCCTTTGAAACTCTTGCAGGAGGAGAATCATGATCAAATTGATTAAGAGCAACACCTGTGGCTTTTTCATTAGATTTTGAATAATAGGTCTTTTTAAGAGATTGGATAGGAGATGTATCTGAGGGAACTGGAACAGGGGGTGAAATGCTTTCAGCAGTCATACTTCTTTCAGACATTTTAGAATCCGAGTCCATAACAGACTGGCTTTGATTTGGGTTTATTAGCAAGGGTTCAGAGCTGATTTCTTGAGCTTCTAAGGCTGTGCCTGAACTGTCAACATTGGTGAAATCTTCTGAATAGGCTGCATTTTCAGAGCCGAGAACCACATCACATGAATTCTTTAGTCCATAGCTGCTTTCAAAATTGTTGCTCTGGCTATCATTACGAAGGCTTGAAGCATCCCAATTATTTTTCAGTACACATTTTTCTTCTTCTGTATCAATTTTACTTTCAAGGGCATTAGTATCCTGCAAACAGACTCTCGGCAAATGGACTTTCAAACTCTTTTCTTTATAAGAAGAGCCAATACTTTCAGGAAAGCCCTTGTGTTTTGCATTTTCATGACTCTTTACACGGCGGGCTGCAACTTTTTTTTTTAGATCACAGGTTAGTCCCTTTATGGTGGCAGAGTAATCTTGGTCAGTACTGCTTTGTATTAGAGTCTCAACATTTTCATTTATTTGAGCATTTTCTTCAGAGATGCTTTTTTCATCAAATTGTACAGAAGACTTTGAATGGCGCTCGGGAGAGCTCCGCAATAGTTTCCCTTTATTTGAAGAGCTTTTGCCTTTCCTTTCAATGGTGAAGTCTCCTTGCTTTTTTCTACGATGTTCCCTTTTTTCATGCACTTTCAACATGACTGGATTGGAGTGCAGCAAACGAAGTTTTAGAGTATTTGTTAGCCCATATGTAAGCCTTCGTTTAGGGGAAGAGTTTTCCTTAGTATTGTTTTTCTCAAGATTGCCACTTCTTTCCATTTTTGTGAATCCTTTACCAGTGCTTGTAACATGCATGGAGGGATACATGCATTTTAAATGATCTGGGCGATTTCTTTTTAACTTTGGGCTAGCAGACCTTCCTCTCTCTTTATGATTAGGAGAGGGTTTTTTATATTCCCGGAAGGGGCATAGACTCTTGACACTTGAGGGCGGGGCTTTTGTACCATCTGCTACATTTTGGTATAGCCATGCTAACTGAGGATGCACAGTAGACGGCCCTGGCTGCAGTGACTGGTTGCTCAGCAGGGACAGTTCCACCAACAAAGCATTCAGCAGAGGCAGCTGGCTCAAGGTTTGTCTGAGCTGATCATGGCTACTAAGCGCTGGAGATGCCAAGGCAGGCTCTGGGACGCTACTTGAAGGCTCCTCCTTAAGAGGCTCTGCAGAGGGAAAGACGATTTCTTCTTCTGGAAAAGGTTCGCGAGGTGCAGCCACCGTCACCAACCCTGACGCCGCAGCTTTCGGCGTGGAGCAAGGATTTTCAGCCGGGCGACTATAGTACATTGGCGGGGGGCAGAAGACGTTGGTCAAAATCTCCAACTCTTGGGCTGCTTTCTGCACAGCAAGGCTGGGGGGTTGTTCTTCGGTAAGGGTGCTGTTTAAGGACTCCGTGCTGCCACCTTCCGGGGCAGAGTCCTGCTGGTCTTCTTCTCCCTCTGGGATGAGCTCCAGGTTGACCCCTCTCTCGCTGTGGACGCTGGGCGGACGAGGCGGTGATCTGTGCCGCTCCTCGATGTGGGGCTCCCCGGGGGCTGCCCCCTGCCCCAAGTGGCCCAGCAGGCAGGGCCCTAAGTTGCTCAGGCGGTAGCTCAGGCCCAGTTCTCCCACCGGCTCCCCCATCAGGTCTCTCAGCGGAAACTGCCCCCTTCGCCCCCCGGGGCCGCTCCCCAGCAGCAGCTCCTCGGCGGCGGCCGCCAGGGAGACGCTGGAGGTGCCCAGCAGGCGGGCGGGGCCTTGTCCCGGCGGCAAAGCCAGCAGCAGCGCGTAGAGTGGGGAGCGCCTCAGGAGACCCTTGAGGGCGCCCGGCCGCAGCCGGAAGAGGCACGATTTGCCCCGGCCGAAGGGCACCAGCGGGCCCGGCACCGAGTGCGGGGCGCGCACCAGGAGCGTGGGGAAGTCCAGCAGCCGCAGCGCCACCGCCGGGCGGAAGGGCCTGCTGGCCGGCATGGGCGTCGGCAGCAGCCGCGGCTCCACGCGCGCCGACTCCACCAGCAGCTCCAGCGAGAACAGGCTCTCCTCGCAGCCGTCGCCCTCCTCCATCCCGGCTCGCCGTCGACAGCAGTGCGGGCGGGCAGGCGGCGGCGAACGTTCGCTCTCGCGAGACCTGAGAGGTGAAACCGGGCTGCGACGCGCGCGCGCCAGCCTCCGCGTATAATTATCTCTATGGAAGCCGTTGTCTAGCGACAGGAGGCCATCGCCGCGTCTCTCCCCCGCTGCCGCAAAGCCCTCTGGGAATCCCAGCTAACCTCTCCTGCGATCAAGCTCTCCGGGCCGTATCGGGGTCAGGACCGCGGAGTTGGAAGGGACTCCCAGGGGTCATCTAGTCCAACCCCCCGCCAAGAGACGTGCTAATGCTGGGAGCTGCTAGACAGCAGGCCGTTGCCGCAGGCGGAGGCTTGTACGGCGCAGTATCCGCGGCAGCAGAACGGGTTTCATTGTCTTGTGCGCCTCATTTATCTTAATTTTATTGCTTAAGCAGCTGTTCGCTTAGACTAGAGCAAAAATAGTTTTTAGCATTCTGAGATACCAGTGAAGAAAAACCTGGGGTATCCCGCCTCCCCTTTCTTGGTCTCCTGACTTGAGGGGCATAATCCAGACAAAAATAAGCACCTTAAGTTGCTTTTGGGTCGTTGTCTTCAGTGTGAGCACATGCTGACCAAAATCTAGCGGAAATAAACGGGATGATTTTGTAATTTTGCTTGAATGCCCCTCAGGGTTTTAGGGGTTTGTTTTTGCATTTCCTACACATGCTTCCCCCTTTTGTGCTGTTTTTCAATGTTAAATTTTGCAGGTGTTGGAAGAGGGGGTTGAGTGGGATTTCAAAGGGGAAGAGCGTTGTTTACATAGGGATGCATGTATTTCTTTAGCTGCAGGCTTTGGAAAATGTTCTATCTTTTTTGCTGTACCGGAGAAATCATCTCCACTGCAACATGAAATTATAGGATTTGTGTTTGACTTTAATTTTTGTTTTGAGTGATCGGTTTAGCTAGCTCCGCTTTCATTGATACAAGCATTGAAAGTATGCAGGCAGTGTTCAAAATCAAGATAAATCTGGGCCCAAGCTTTTGTGATTTTAAGCCATCCTCATCAGAAGAGGTAGATGAATATCCTTTGGGGGGGGGGGTTGTCAAGAAAAAGGAGCATCCACAGATGTAGGCCCATTGAACATAAAATGTCAAACTCAACTTTCCCCTCCCCTGCAAAATAACTCCGTCATTGTAACAGACTGGTTTTCTGAGAACATTAACTTTCATAAGAACTAGTGTGTTTTTATTACTCATTGTTGCATAGAGAATGCTTGAAAAAGTTAATGAACTGTTCCAAATATTAAACAATCAGAATGGAAATTAAAACTCTTCCGAAACCATTTTTCCTCTTCAAACTCACTGATTTATCCTTAATCTGATTGTGTTTTGAGCTTCATCCAAGACTTTTAAACACTTGGGGTTTGAATTATTTGGAGTGAATAATTCACGTATGGCACTTAGTTTGCAGACAGGAAGATTGCTGTTGTCAACAGTTCAAGCCAATGTACCAGATTTGACTTGGCTTCTTCTTGTTTGTTAGGATTAATGTAACACATCTCAGTGAGCTGGAATCTGTGCTGCCTGCAACAAGAGTTGTGCACTCAAGCAGCCTGGAGAGAATACAGAGCACGTGCTCTACAGGCCAGATATGGCCTCCCTTCCTTCCATGACAGGCAGAGAGCAGTGCCCCAATTAGAATGGAGCAGTGCCCTTTCATTGCAGGAAGAGATAAGCAGATACTCCTTTTATGTTTTATGGAATGAATTACTCTTCCCCCAAAGATGACACAGTATTGCATGTATTAATGTTTACGTTTAAAATACTTAAATCATGGGGAAATGCCCAAGGTTCACATGCTGAGTAGCCTGTGGTCTGTATTATGATGCATGGTAAAGCTTGTGCTTTTAATGCAGTTTAGAGGATTAAATGTACAATGCAGGACAGGAACACTTATGAGTAGAAGATTTATTTTAAGCTAGAATGTATTTGTTAGGATTTGGTTTCTCCCTTTTGTACAAAATATAACCGTATTACATTTATAGTAACGTTTGTTCCGTTTCTGAAAACAATCTATTAAGACTGAAAGCATCTATAAACTTGAAATAGCAATTTGTCTTTTGCTTTGTCATAATATTTTAAAAAATAAATAGATTCTTAAATACTTGCAATATTGCATAGCCAAATAAATATATATTTTAAACAAACAAACGTCAGAACACTCTCAAACTCAGGCACCATCCCTTCCCTCCATAGCCTCCTCTATTCAATATGATAGCCACTTTCAGGCATCAGTTCAAAAAGCATGTTTGCATGAGATTCCCTTCCTCCTGTTTCTGGTTTACACATGCATGTGTTTGCCTTTTGATTCTCCAAATAATCACATGTTGAGAAGTAAAAGTAGTTTATGTAGTTGCAGTGCTTCCTGAATTATGCAGAATATTATTATTATTATTATTATTATTATTATTATTATTATTATTAATTATTTATACCCCGCCCATCTGGCTAAGTTTCCCCAGCAACTCTGGGCGGCTTCCAATCAAGTGTTAAAAACAATACAGCATTAAATATTAAAAAGTTCCCTAAAACTTCATGTTTATTATCAGTATATCACTGATTCAAACACTGCGTTGGAGCCAGACTTAAATCATGCCTAAGAGTAATGTGATTGATTTCAACAAGTCCATTCTAAGCATGACTAACAAAGCATGTGCACTCCAGCCGGGCAGCAGCAGGGCTGACAAAGCAGTGGAACCACCAATGTTTCCACAGCACTGTTGCTTATTTTCGGGTGCAGGGTGAGGAATAGCTTGGAGCTGTTGCAGTGATTGGGGCACACTGTCAAGTGACAGCGGTAGGGGCATCTGGAATCCAGCTGTTCTAGACTGAGTTATCTCTCCCCCTCCCCTAGACAGGGGAGTCCTGTGCTTGTGGAATTACACTGGTGTCACTGCAGACAGGGGCCAGCAGGGTTGGCAGAGGAAGCCTCAGCACCCAATTCACACATATCCAAGTGTGGATTGCAGACTAAGCCTTAATCCAACCTTACTGTCTTTTTCTGCATCAGAAATAATCAGATGGAGGCCAATGGCCCATCTATTCTGACTTGTACTCAACTCACAGTGGCCAACCAGATGCCTGTGGGAAGCATGCAAGCAGGATCTGAGTGCAAAGAATTCATTCAGCTGCTCTGTAATCCCCTTCTCCTCCTTTACACACCTTTGACTCCCTTGTCTTCCAAGGGTCCAGCTGCTTCCCTAGCCAGGGCTTTCTGCTACTACTGTATTTAAGAAACTTCCTGTTGGTCTTAATGTTTTCAGCAATGTGCTCAAATTCTTTTTTTGCATACCTTACTGTCTACCTGTGCCCCGTCTCCCCCAAAAAGAAAGTTTGTGTTCATCTTTCTCAAATGGGCAAAACTACCATATTTTGAAGGAAGTATTGTTGCCTCTAAAAGCTGCTTTGATTGCTGATTAGCCACACCAGCATATACTTGACCCTTGTAGTACCTTTACCAATCTGCAATATACAGTCCAGTTAAGCTTGATATTGTGTCTTTATACATTTTGGAGTGATTCTACCCTTCTGACTTTGCCTTTCAGCTTCCTTTTTACCAATCCCCTATTGTTGGGGAAGTCTCTTTTGAAGGCAAATGTGACTGTGTTGAATTTTCTGGACAATTGGCTATTTACCTTTATTTTCAGTTTAAAAGCAGTCCAGTCACTGCTCCCAAATGGCTCGACAAGACTTGCCTCTCGCACAAGATTCTGGGCACCACTCAAGATTAAGTCCAGGGTTCCCACCCCTTTGGCCAATATGAAGACCAACTGTGCGCTTTACGGCCTAATCCTAAACATGCAGAGGCAGGATGGTAACCCATCAGGGATATTGTTGTGCATTTCTTATGGCATAGAGTTGAACTAGACTACCTTTGATGTCACTTCCAGCTCCATAACTCCATGATCTCAGAAGTCAGTTCTACTGAGTTTAACAGGAAATATTTCTTGGCACATTTGCTTCAGATTGCAGTCTCAGCACAAAGTGTGAAAGCCAGCACCCCACTCCAAAAAAGTATGATTCATGTCCTTGCTCTCCGCAGAATTTGACTGCTCCCACAGTTCTCCCAAAGTTTCTCTCTGGTCTGCTGTGTGGTCTGCCAGATGATTGGCCTAGGTCTGATGTTTCTGTGCAGGCTTCATGTGCTAAATGAACACTTGAGACCTATGAGAAACCTCAGCACGCTGCTAAAGACCCAGATATGCCAAGGTGAATTCATTATCAGGGCATACATTACATGTGGCTCTATGTGACTTTCCAAAATGTTATGCTGTTGCCCAGATCCAGAGAAGGCAATCTGCATGTGGAAGCAAACTTCTGTGTACTTATTGGGGACTGTAATGTAATGTAAATAGGATGCATATTTGAATGAGGAAGCCTGTTGCTTTCACTGGAACAAACGTTCTGATGCACATTTAAATGTGCTTTCCCTTTTGGATATGGAGTAGAACGCACATCTAAATGTGTTAAAAGTAATGCTCCGGTTGAAGACATGACTTTTGCATTTGGATGCATATTCGCATATGGAACTAATTTACATTTGTGGTCCCTGATAATGAAGGCTGCTTCTCTGGGCAGATTGCCTTCATTTGAGTAGGATGTCTTGGGATTCTTCCAGAGCTTTGCTCTTTTGCAGGTTGGATTCAGTCACGTACAGGCAAAATCACACTGAGCAATTAAAGTGGATTTGACACTCCCATTCCCAAAACCCAGCACCACCACAATGGACTTGTTGGCAATAAGGAAAGTGATGGGAAGATGCACTGGAAAATATGCAATAGCAATTGCTTACTGTGATGTATTATAACCTCTTCACAAACAAATCCGAATAGTTGCTAAATAAACAGTTTTAGAAATGGCTTCCCCATTTGTTCTCCTTGTAAGTTTGAGGCAACTTGGGTTATACTGCTGAGAGGTGAGAATTGAGACAAGGGCTTGTTTGTTTTTTCTGGCCTTTTGGCTCCCTCGCTTCATCGTCACCTTCATCATCTCCAAATAGTCCCAGCGACACTGAAAGGAAGAAATGATGAGTGAAGAGAAACTTACATTTAAAAAGTTGTTTTGTTCAGCTGAAAGAAAACTGGTGAAACAATAAGAAACATAAACGAAAAGCCATCAAAGCTGTGGTTTATTTTTAGCAGGTTCTGATAAATGGAAGTGAAAACCAACTTCTCCCATTTCTCTTTTTCTTGACTTTCTGCCTCCTGCTTTCCCTGCCAATAAGTGCAATACACCACTTTAAGAAGAAAGGAAAATTTTGTTTCATTTTGTGGCACTTTAAAATGGTTTATAGCCACATTTAGCCAATGCATCGGTGGGCAGGGGGTTGAATTTGATTGATTAAAAGAATTGGTGTTCACAGATAAACCTGCCTTTACCCAAAGTACCAGTAAGTGCCCTAAAATTATACCTTCTGATCTGAGAGATTTGACCCCCAATCCCAATACATTGGAAAGAGACGGGGGTGGGAGGCTTGGAGGAATCTGTGGTTCTCCTGCTATGGTTGGACTCCAGTTCCCATCAACCCCCTAGCTATCATGGTCAATGTTCAAGCATAATGGAAATTATAGTCCAACAGCAAGTGAGGGCCCAGACATTTCCCTTTCCTGACATAGGGGCTGGCTGTAAAATAGATACTCTTAAGCTTGTCCAGAAAAAGCTGCATAGTGAAGTGATATTTATTCTTTGACTTGAGTTCTGGCATTGAAATTTATTCAGTTTGGCCTGAATAAATTCCTACATTTCCCTGACGTACAGCCCAGTTACAATAATAAAAATATATTTTTGTATCGCTGATTCTACAGGGACTAAGCTGACTTAAATGTTAATGCCCATCACTAGGAATTAGAAGGTGGTCATCCCTTCTTAAAGGATGGATGTCTTCATAGCTAAAACTGCAGTTTACATCCTTCCAAATCCAAGCCAACGGTGGCAAATTAAAATAGCTGCTCCAGGGAATAGCCAGAATAAGCAGAGGCCTGGCTCACTCATCATGGTAAGTCATGTACAAGCGTATGGACTCCTAGAGATAAAATTATGATCTCCTTTCCTCCTCTATTATTCTGCTATTGCACTGCAGTGAA
Organism: Podarcis raffonei; assembly: GCF_027172205.1. NCBI lineage: Eukaryota > Metazoa > Chordata > Lepidosauria > Squamata > Lacertidae > Podarcis > Podarcis raffonei. The sequence goes on along the minus strand of NC_070604.1, from coordinate 77,723,547 downwards.
CCAAGCCATGGTTTGGCTTAGTGTGTCATTTCAGCCTGCACTCATGGCTTAGCTGTCCTGCACAAACCATAAGCTATAACTCACAGGACAAACTTTAGTTAGTCTGGAAAAGGCTAAACCACAAGCCCAGTGTTGGGCAACATCCTCAGCCAAGCCGTGACTTAGCTCTGCATGGGGAGAAACAAAGCAGCTGTAGTTTCCCAGGGTTTGTGTGTTCACAGTATGCCATAGTTTGACTTAATGCAGTGTCTGGGGGTGTCCATTTGTCCAGAAGTACCTCCTATGGTGGATAGGTCTCCATAAATATCCCCCTAAAACTCCATAATGCTTGAGAGACTCTTCCTGCTCAGTTCCTGTTTGCCCTGGCTCGTCAATCTTACATTGAATGCCCTCCCTTTAAACATGCCCACATTTGACTGGGTGCCAGGATGTGGCACCCAACCTCCCATTGTGAGCAGAGCAGAGGTGCCAAGAGTCTCTCTCTGTGAGCAAGCAGATGTAGGCGCCTTTTTTATAATGGTTAAGGACCCCTGGATGGTTAAGTCCAGTCGAAGGTGACGGGGAGGGGTGCGGCGCTCATCTCACTTCAGATTGAGGGAGCCGGCGTTTGTCCACAGACAACTTTCCAGGTCATGTGGCCAGCATGACTAAACCGCTTCTGGTGCAACGGGACACCATGATGAGTGCCAGAGTGCACAGAAACGCTGTTTATCTTCCCGCCGCAGTGGTCCCTATTTATCTACTTGCACTGGTGTGCTTTTGAACTGCTAGGTTGGCAGAAGCTGGGACAGAGCGATGGGAGCTCACCACCATTGTGCAGATTCAAACCACCGACCTTCCAGTCGGCAAGCCCAAGAGACTCAGTGGTTTAGACCACATTGCCACCTGCATCCCCTTTTTTATATATGGAGGATATGGCCAAAACATTTTGCAGTCCTGTCTCTTTCAGACTTTAGATGGGTCAGCCAATTTGTATTGTGCCATGCCCTCCAGCAGACATTTTGTGTCATGTCGAGCCCCAATGGCAGCATGCAATGTTCTCCTTCCAGGGCAGCCATTTTGCAACTGGCACCTATGGTACTTTCTCAAGGACACATCCCAGCCAGGCAAAAACACACAAGGAGACTATGAGGTTGGGCTAGTTAGAGTAGATGGCCTGGATGGAGTAGATTTGGCTGAGGAAGGGTTGTGACCTGAGCAGAATTCCAAGGGCCAAGGCAGTCACATTTGCTCCACTCTGATTTAGAGGATCTGGAGATTGCATGGCACAACTGCATTCTCATTTGCAGAGTCAGAACAGCCAGTCATCATAAGACAACAAGGAAAAAAGAAACTGGGTGCTGGCATTAAGTGTGAAAAAGTAAAGGATTGTTTGTAGATGTAATCTTTTACATTTTTCACACGTAATGGAATAATCATCACCTCATTTTTACTAATGAGGGGGCTTTCTTGAATCAAATGAACTTCATGGCTGGATCAGTAAAGCCAGTTCTAGGTTACTGCTCTTGTGACGGAAAGGCAAGTATGTGTCTTTAACCCATCAACACAGTTTTAAAATACTCCCTTGTTGGAACATAGTTTCCGCACTCTCCCCTCCCAAGAAGAACCAAAGACCTAATGAAAAATGACCACCCACTGTAAGCCCAGGAAAGAATGTTCAGGTGATGGGAGAGACAATGGAGAAGAAAACAAAGTAGAGAAGCTTGTCTACTCTGTAGCTTGTTGAGAGGGAGAAGATTGCATAAAATAAGACCTGACCTTTCAAAGAGACAGCCCTTCAACTCAGATTTTCATTCCAACATGTCAGTCTGCTAAGCTTGTCCTTTTGCTGTCAGAACACTGATTTGGCATCATTTGGGGAACAGGCTTTTGGAAGAACTACTTTTTAAAAAACTCACATTTGAAAGAATCTAGTTTCCTCTGTTCAGTTAAAGGCTAGCTAATGTTTCTTGGGTTTTTTATTCTGATCTCTTGAATTACTCATTTTTGAATTCTTTGCAAATCTGAGTTACTTTTCAAATATCGTCTCTCTGCAACTGAAGAAAAATGAGTCAAAAGCTGCTCTGCTTAGCAAATCTGCATTTTCATGTGGACCCCCAAATTCAGTCTCTACACTTGCCTACACCTATCTTTCCAAAGTGTTCTTATCTAGGCTCTGAAAGTGAAAGGGAAAATGACCCTCAGCTCTACAGCTGCAAATAAAATGTTTTAAATCTGTTGTAAAGTACAATATACAACAGTGACACTACACGGCAACAGTGAGCTATGCCAAATTCAATGTATTTTTCAAAACGGTTTTTAAAAAAGCATTTTCACAGCGGTTTTTATATGTGTGTAGATTCCACCCCAAATGACAGAGAAGCAGAGTGTTATTAGCATACTCCAAACTGTACCTTGTGGTTTCATATAGTTGTTAGCAGCCTGAGGGATATAAGATGGCACTCTTTGTGATCCCACATGGGTGTAGAGCAGAAAGTCCCCAGCTACCCTATGAATAATGAAAATAACCTTGAAGATAATGTGAGAGTTCTATATCTGATGTTTCTGTATTTCTTACATTACGAAAACCTTGGTTCAGAGGTTCTCAAAAAGTGTGACACATCTTTCTGGAGGAGTGAGGAAAATTTCTGAGGAATATATGAGCTCCTTCTACCTTGATTAGTTCTGGGGTGTACCAGAACATCAACCCCTCCACTCACTTTCCGCCATGTTTTTCACCCACCTTGGCTGCTGGCACTTCACAATAGTGTGTAGCTCCCTTCGAAATTGATTGCCAAGAACTGAGAAGAAGATTATTTTTACAAGCATTCAGCTTTGCTAGATATGCTGTGAACCTCGGTGGTTTTTCTGTTTTAATCTTTTTTTCTTCAGATTCAGGCAAAAATAAACACTGCCATTTTTAGGAAGTCTCAAATAATAATTTGCTTGACTTAGGGAGGTTTGTAGCAATTAAGTCTGACTCTGCCCCCCTTTTTGCTGTCATCTTTGGAAGCTTAGCTTTAAAGAAGAATAAGAATCAGGATTTGCTGTTCTAATATAGGAAGCATTGTTCCAGTAACTCCGTAGCACAGTTCAGGTCATGATAAAATTCCATGTTCTTTACCCCCACGGCAGAATCAGAGTTTCATCATCGTTCTCTTGTAATGTTTACTGTAGAACGTCACTCCCTCATGTGGTATTACTGGAAACCCCATGAGTATTTCTGGTGTAATTCATTGTTAATTAATGTACATCTTTAAATGTTGATACTTGTACAACTAGGATCCAGGAAATTGATTGCATAGTGTTGGTTTTTTGTTTTGTTTTTCAAGTCAATCTGTTTTCTTTTGCCATATGCAGCAACAACGTCTTCCCAACAAATGATGCTGATATCCCATTTACTTAGTCAGCCATAAAGGGCAGCTTTAACAAGCCTGCACAGTTATGTGTGATGTCAAGAAAGTATTGAGGCTGCGCCTTGAGGTGGCATTCAGCTCCTGCATCTCCTGCGGAAACCAAGCAGTCCTTGAAATACCCAGAACCTCTCCAGATTGGGCCCTTTCACTGCAGGCAAAGATTTATTCAATTTGCTCAGTGCCACCTGAAAAGCTACATTTTACAGTATTCTTATAGGTCAAGCTGTAAACCACCCAGGGCTGAATTGCAGTTAAAAACTGCACAGTGCCTTCCACTCTGAAAGCCCCTTTTGCGCCTCAGGGAGGTTTCAGAAGGAGATGAAACAATTAGATGAGCTTTTACGAACAACAAAAAAGGGCTTCAAATATTTGTTTGGGTACAAATATGTTTTTACTGTGTGCATCCTAGCATCGGCTCAAGAGATCATACTGAAGCCAAACCGCATTTTGTCAGAAGTTTATAGTTCAACTACTCTGTGCAGTTTCTGTGCCGAAAGATTTTATCTTTTCTTCAAAAACAGATGGAAAACTCAGTCAGGCTGCTCTGGGCTCTCTTGTTCATTCTGAGACTTCAAGAGGATTCCGGTGGATGTTAATGGCTGAGCTATTTAATTTTATTGCTGTTTATGTTTCAAAAGTCAGTGGTTAGATCAGAATAAAACCAAGAAGCATTGGGTTAGTCTGGCACTGAATGCTCAGTCTTGTTTGTAAGGATGGAACCAGATGCAAAACAGTCTGGGACTTCTGTACCTTTAAAGGGCACACAGAAGATGGAAATTTGGCAGGTGCTACTTTCCATATAGGGCTGGAACAAAGTGCATCTGTAGAAACCCCTCTGTTAGAGATACAAGACCCCGTTTTCCTTTGCAGCAGCTGTGTTAGGAATTCTAAGGAGAGTCTCTCAGTGTGGCAGTTGCATTAGACTTAACAGCACTACAGTAGCAGACAGTGGGGTGGGGTGGTGGTGCTCCTTTGACCTCCAGTTGCCCATATCACTGCAGCATACCAGGATGGAAAGGCGGAGGGGCATGGTCAGCATGGTGCAAATGCACCATCAGAGCCAATCGCTGCTTCTGCCAGTGTGTTTGCACCACACCAAACTTGTTGCCATCGCAGCCCTCCCCCTTTCCCTCAGGGTAACTGCAGCAACACCAGTGAGGAAAGTGTTATGTACTGAAGTTTTCACCCTGGGCCAGCAGGGGGATACTGTAGATAGTTTTCACTCAGGTCCACAGATGCAAATAAGGGATTGAAAGTGACGTTCAGTGATTGGATAGTTACAGAAAATGGTTACTGTTGCGTTGTAGTGGAGCTCTATATAAGCAGGCTGGCTGAACCCTTCAGTTCTGTTCTGTTCTGGCTTGTGAATAAACAAGAGCTGTTTGAAGAATCGCTGTGTCGTCTGATATGTTCACCCACAACTTAACAGAAAGGTCAGGTAGGAACTGTTCCACCACCGACTGCTGTGGAGTACACATATTGTTGCAGGTCCATCCAACCGTTCAGATTGCAATTTGGGCCCAGGGTAAACTGAATTGCAGGTGGTGCTGTTGCCTTATCTCACACTTCTTGCACTTGCAGCGGTGCCACATTTTCAATTCAATATTGTGACTTTCTTCTTTTAGCTGCATTAGGAAAGATTTCTGTCAGGAGCATGTATTGTTTGGGAAGACGCCGCATTAATTAAAGTGTGAATTACTCGCTGTGTGGGTGCAGGAGAGGAAGTAGATGGGAGCCGTTCCAAAGAGCCTTTAATGAGTTCAGTCATCTGGGATCCTGATTTCCATCTCATAAATAATAAACCGTCCTCAATATGCTAATTAAGACTTGCCTTTAAATTACTCGCTTTAAATTTATAGAGAAGGGGGAAAGTTCTGAAAAATGCAAGTCTGCTCTGACAAGAGTGATTGGGCATTGAGAGGGTGCGCCACCTCCTCTAATTCAAGAACTGTGTGAAGGCTATATAAAGAATCGCTGCGTTTTCCCTGCTGTAATTTTAGATTTTGTCAGGGAGAGTGGAAATCCCACTTAAACATTTTAATTAAAGGTTATTGTGTATGCTATGTTTATTCCTGAAAAGACGTGGTGGGGTTTTCTTCCCTAAAAGCCTCACCTCCTTCCTTGGTGGTTGTATAGCAAGGGGCCTCAGAATGAGAGCCCAGCTACATAGCAGCCTCTCTGTACTCACCTGACTGAAGGCTAAAGCCAGGGATAGAGAACCTTGACCCTCCACATGCTGCTGGACTACAGCTGCCACAACCCCTAGCCACTGGGCATGCTTGGTAGGGCTGATGGGAATTGGAGTCCAACACTATATGGTGGGCTGCTGCAGGGGTACCTATCACCAGCTTAAACCCAGCGTCCGGGCTGGAATTTTGTCTGAGCCCAAGTTGGCTTGAACTGTTAAATTCCTCCCCTCTTTCTTTTATTCAGTCCTGCCCCCATGATGCTTCCAGTGGCTGGAATGGTGGCCCTAAACCTGCCTGAGAGCAAGGTCAATTCCATTACAGCCACTTCTGAGTAAACGTCAACGGTGGCTCGCCGTAATGTTTGGCCTTCCAGACTTTGTTGGGCTCCAGCTCCCATCAGCCCCAGCCTGCAAGGCCAATGATCAGAATTAGGGGTAGCGATAGCCCTTCAACCTCTGGGAGCCCCCAGGTTAGACGCCTCTGCTGTAAATTATATGAGGCCTCACATGGCTTAGTCACATGATTCCTCAATAGGTTGACCACCTACATGAATGTGTCACAAGAAGAAATATCTCTGTACGCTTCCATATCTTGGGTCAGCATGTGAAGTGTCTAGAGAACATTGCCTCAGTGGTGGCCTAGCTGAATAATGAAGCCCCTTGATGATTTTGTTGGGGCAGGAGAAGAATTAGTGATAACATATTGGGCATGGTGCATTTCTTTCCTACTCTCCCTGAAAAGAAGAGGAGTGTCAATTTAACCCTACAACAACCCCGTGAGGTACAGTATATTAGGCTAATAGCCTACCCTTTGTTATCCATGGTTTGTTAACCTTCAGATTAGACTACAGTGGTACCTTGGGTTACAGACGCTTCAGGTTACAGACTCCGCTAACCCAGAAATATTGTTGTTTAGTCATTTATTTATTTATTTATTTATTAATAATATTTTATTAAGTTTTAACAATAAAGGAATTCAGAAAAATACAAAAACACAAAAATACAAAATCACAAAATACAAAAATACAAACCTTAAACATAAAAAAGAAAAAGAAAAAAGAAAGAAAAACACATAAAAAAGAAAACAAAAATCCCTCTTTTTTAGTTTCTCATCTTTAGTTAACTTATTTTCCTGACTTCCTCACGCCTCCCTTTTTTGTATCCCTTTTAAAAATTGATTCAGCAAATTCATATCCTATTAGTTTATCTATTTATCAATCCAATCTTACATTTTACCTTATTGCTAGAACCCCTTCAATTCATTTCAATGTCATCAACATTCAAAAATTTTACAATATTTCTGTAAATAAGTTTTAAATTTCCTCCAATCTTCTTCCACCAACTTTTCTCCCTGGTCTCGGATTCTGCCAGTCATTTCCGCCATTTCCATATAGTCTATTAATTGCATCTGCCATTCTTCCAGAGTGGGTAGGTCTTGTGTCTTCCAATGCTTTGCGATGAGAATTCTTGCTGCTGCTGTAGCGTACATAAAGAAAGTTCTATCCTTCTTTAGCATCATTTGGCCAACTATGCCCAGGAGAAAGGCCTCTGGTTTCTTCAGGAAAGTGTATTTAAATACCTTTTTCATTTCATTATAGATCATCTCCCAGAAAGCCTTGATCCTTGGGCACGTCCACCAAAGGTGAAAGAATGTACCTGCAGTTTCTTTACATTTCCAACATTTATTATCGGGCAAGTGATATATTTTTGCAAGCTTGACTGGAGTCATGTACCACCTGTACATCATTTTCATAATATTCTCTCTTAGGGCATTACATGCCGTGAATTTAATCCCGGTGGTCCACAACTTCTCCCAGTCGGCAAACATAATATTATATCCTATATCTTGTGCCCATTTTATCATTGCAGATTTTACCATTTCTTCCTCAGTGTTCCATTTCAACAGCAGATTGTACATTCTTGATAATGTTTGGTTCTAACAATTCTGTTTCTAACTTTGATTTTTCCATCTGGAAACCAATTTTTTTATCCAGGTTATAAACCTCTCTTATTTGAAAATAGTGTAACCAGTCTCGCACCTTCTCTTTAAGCTTCTCATAGCTCTGCAATTTCAATTTGTCACCTTCCTGTTCTAAAATTTCCCAGTATTTTGGCCATTTGGCCTCCATGTTAAGTTTTTCAAAGCTTTCACTTCCATAGGTGATAGCCACCTTGGGGTTTTACTCTCCAAAAAGTCTTTGTATCTTATCCAGACATTAAACAATGCTTTCCTGACAATATGGTTTTTAAATGCCTTATGTGCTTTTACCTTGCCATACCACAAATATGCATGCCACCCAAATACATTGTCATAACCTTCAAGATCTAAAACATCTGTATTTTCAAGAAGCAGCCATTCCTTCAGCCAGCAAAAAGCTGCTGATTCATAATAGAGTTTACAATCTGGCAGGGCAACCCCCCCCCCGTCTTTAACATCAGTAAGTATCTTAAATTTTATTCTGGGCTTTTTGCCCTGCCAGACAAATCTAGATATATCTCTTTGCCACTTCTTGAAACAATCCATCTTATCAATAATTTGCAATGATTGAAATAGGAATAACGTTCTCGACAATACATTCATCTTAATAATAGCAATTTGGCCCAGCAAGGAAAGCTTCAAGTTCGACCAAATTTCTAAATCTTTTTTCACTTCTGACCAACATTTCTCATAGTTGTCTTTAAATAAATTCACATTCTTAGAAGTCATATTCACCCCCAGGTATTTTACCTTCTTTACTAATGTTAAATCTGTCTCTTTCTGAAACCTCTCTCTCTCTATCGGCGGCAAATTTTTCTCCAAAACCTTGGTTTTTAACTTATTCAACTTAAAACCTGCCACTTGACCAAATTCCTGGATTACTTCTAAAGCCCTCTTGGTACTAGATGCTGGCTCCTGCAATGTCAGAACTAGGTCATCTGCAAAAGCTTTAAGTTTGTATTGTTTAACTCCGACCTGAATACCTTGAATCAAGTGGTCCCTTCTAATCATATTTAGTAAAACCTCCAGAACCGAAATAAAGAGCAATGGGGAAATTGGGCAGCCTTGCCGTGTCCCTTTCTCTATTTTAAATTCTTCTGTCACCACATTGTTAACTATCAATTTGGCCTTTTGTTCAGAATAAATCGCACCTATACCGTTTTCAAAGTTTTGTCCAACCCCCATCCCCTGAAGATTTTTCTTCACGAAACTCCAGGAAATATTGTCAAAGACTTTCTCCGCATCTACAAATATCAAAACTGTTTTTGTGTTGATGTTCACCTGCAACTTTTCTAAGATATTAATTATATTCCTCATATTGTCCGATAGATGTCTTCCAGGGAGAAAGCCAGCCTGGTCTTTATGTATCACCTCTGCCAGTACTTTTTTCAGTCTTCTAGCCAGAATGTCTGCAAAAATTTTGTAATCCACATTAAGTAGGGATATGGGGCGGTAGTTCTTAAGTTGTGTTTTTTCAGACTCAGTTTTCGGTATAAGTGTGATATAAGCTTCTTTCCACGACTCAGGCGCTTTCCCCCCCTCCATAATTTCATTGCAAACCTCCTTTAGTGGTTGAATTAAATAGTCTTTCAAAGTTCTATAATATTTGGAGGTTAACACATCAGGCCCTGGAGATTTACCCAATTGCATATTCTGAATCGCACCTTCCACCTCTTGTTCAGTTATTTTATAATTCAATAATAATTTATTTTCTTGAGAATTTTTTTGTAATCTGTTGGTTTTCAAAAATTGGTCAATTTTTGTCTCAATCTGTGGCCCTTGTGTATAAAGTTGTTTAAAGTATCTCTGGAAGCAATTTCTGATCTCCTGTGGGTTCTGTATGTTCTTTCCATCCACTTCAAGGTTTGTAACCGTATTTAGCTTTTGTCTCTTCTTCAGCTGCCACGCTAACACCTTCCCACATTTATTAGCTGATTTGAAAGTCTTTTGTCTCATCTGTTTAATTTTCCATTCAATATCCTGATTTATCATTTTCATATATTGTACTTGATATAGCTTGATTTCTCTCAAGATCTCTTGTGACTTTGGTTTAGCTCTAAGCTTCTTCTCTCCTTCTCTTATTTTCTCTTATTTTTTTCTTTTTTCTCACCTTGAATTCTCCTTTTTATTGCATTTTGCTGAATCAGGAACCCTCTCATTACAGCTTTGCTTGCATCCCAGGTTACTCTTTTTTCCACAGAGGTCTTCAAATTTATCTCAAAATAGTCTTTCATAATTTTTTGGGCCTTCTTGATAATTTCTGAATCTCTAAACAAGGTGTCATTCATCCTCCATCTGAAGGAACCAGTCGGTGTTAGTTTCATTTCCATTTTCACAGGGTTATGGTCGGAGCAAGTTTTTGGGCAAATTTCCACTTTTCGAATCTTGGGAGCCATTCCTCTGGTTATCCAGGTTTGGTCAATTCTTGTCCAGGTCTTTTGGGCTTCAGAAAAGAAAGTCCCCTCTCTACCTAGGGGGTTCTTAGTTCTCCAAGTATCAATTAAGTCCATATTGTCTGTCATTTCAAAGAAAGTTTTCGGTAGTCTTCCATCTTTTGTCACCACTTGTCTTTCTGACATATCCATATTTGTCGATACCACTCCATTCATGTCTCCAAGCATGATAATATTATAGTCCATAAAGTCCAACAACGTCTCGTGCAGTTTCTTAAAGAATTCTGATTTCCCCTCATTTGGTGCATATACCCCTACTATCAAGAGTCTCTCTCCTTGAAATTGTATTTCAATTGCCACAAATCTTCCTTGATCATCTTTGAAAATGAATTTTGGTGATAAACTTTCTTTTGCATAGATCACGACTCCTCTCTTTTTAACTTTATCTGATGAGATAAATTCTTGGCCTAATCTTTTATTAATTAATACTTTCCTATGTATTCTAGTCACGTGGGTTTCTTGCAGACAAATCAAATCCAATTTTTCTTTTTTCAATAGATGAAAGATTCTTTTCCTCTTGTCAGGGGAGTTCAAACCTCGAATGTTCCAACTTAATACCTGCAGAGACATTGTGTAATTATTCTGTTGTCCCTCCAACTGCTCCTAATAATTGTTCTTGATCTGTGGGTGGTATCACTTTCTCTGGTTTATCCGGTCCCAATGGTAGCTTTGCTAGGTCCAAAACTGCTGGTCTTGGTATCTTCGGTTCTTTTTCCTCTGCCTCTTTTTGTAGATCTTCCTCGTGATCTTTCAAAAATCTCACTTTGTCCTCCTCTGATCTTATCTTCACCTTTTTCCCTTTGTAAGTGAAAGACAGGTCCTGGGGAAACTCCCACCTGAAAATAATGCTGTTTCTTCTTAACAAGTACACTAGGTCTCCGTAATTAGCTCTAAGGTCCAGTAGATATTTTGGGATATCTTTGAAAATTTCTATCCTTGAATCCTCTATTTCCAATGTTTTTTGGTAGTGAAGGCTCAGTATTTTATCCCTCTCTTCTTTGGATCTGAATACAATCAAACAGTCTCTTACCTTGTTCTTTCTTCCCCCTTTGCCCCCTTTGCCCAGTCTGAAGGCAGTCACTATCTTAAAGTCTTTATCTGAATCAAGGCCCCAGAATTCTTCAAATTCCTGTGTAAGAAAATCACTCAAATTACCTTCTTCCAAATCTGGTACCGCCCTGATCCTTAAATTGGTCTGTTTATCTTTAAGTTCAATTAAGGACAATTGTGCCTTATGGTCCTCTAGTTGTTTGTTAATTGGCTGTATTTTTTCTTCTACCGCCAACACCTTCTCTTTTGCTTCCTCGGCAATTTTTCTTGTCAATTTAGATTCCTGCAGCAACCGATCAATGGCCTGTGTGTTAGAACTGATAGTTGTGGTATTTAGATCAATTTTAGCTGACAGTTTTTCCAAAGCTCCAAATATTTTATCTAATGATGCATTTAATGTCTCTTCAGAGCCCGCACCTTTTGCTCCAGACTGTCCAGTATCTTCTTTTTCTAGGACAGGAGGGGCTACTATTGATTGTCTTCGTTGCTGCTGCCTGGTTTTTATCCTTGAAGGTTTTTCCTGGGGTTTTTCCTGAGGTTGGAGCTGATCCATTACTTTATCTTTAGAACTCAAGGTCACTCTCACGGTTCAAGTTTCTTCTGTAATGGGAAAATTTCCTAGCCAGCTGTAATGGAAAATCCCCAGCTATGTTACAATCCTCCTCTAGGGTATCACCTTAGCAACAATGTTCTTTTCAAAGCAACTTGTTTCTAAAGGCAGTAGTATCCTTTTTAACTTCCAATTTTCCAATAAAAGCAACAGTTGCAAAGAGGGTCCTTCAATATTTTCAGTTCAATTGCAGAGTAGTCACATATAATTACAATGTCTATAAACGGTGCAACACTTTCCTGCTGTCTCTGGCAGACCAATATCAGGGATTAAGCGGTGGTCTTTTTTCCCCCCCACCCTTTTTCCTCCAGTCAAAAAGTTTCTTCTCCTCCCCCCCCCCCACTCTGAGAGGGAGTTCTTATATCTGGCATTAAAATTTAGCTCCTTTTAGTTCAACTTTTCCAGTTCTTAGCTTCAAAAGTCTTTGCTTTAGTCCTATTTACAAAACCGGAAGACGGACTTCCTTTTTGCGCCTTCCTGCTTCAGTGCGAAATTCAAGTTCGTTGCGTCGGTCAAAGGAGATGAATCCTTTGATCTCCCAATTTTTACAGAATCTTACTCACGGGTTGTAGTTTAGGAGCCGAAATTTCAAAGGAAAAAGGTCAGCGCTCTCCGGCATCAGCTGTGCAGCTTCACTCCGCAGAAGTAGCGATCAACTCTCAGCACCGCGCCACGCACCCCGTCTCGTTCCGGAGCTCTTTGCCGAGTTCCTTTACAAAACGGGGGGAGGCGCAAAAGGTGCCCACCGAGTCCCACGGTCGCAGGCTTCACTCGCCTGCGGTTTTCGAGAGGGTCCCCGCTTCGCTGCAGCAGGTAGACCCGATTTCTGCGGAGCTTCTCCCTCCAATTCAGAGGGATTCCGCCATTGCCGATGGCGCCGCCTCCGGAAGTCTTTAGTCATTTAGTCGTGTCCGACTCTTCGTGACCCGATGGACCAGAGCACGCCAGGCACTCCTGTCTTCCACTGCCTCCCGGAGTTTGGTCAGAGCCAGAAATATTAAAAACTTTGCTTCAGCATGAGAACATAAATCGTGCTCCGGCGGCGCAGCAGCAACGGGAGGCCCCATTAGCTAAAGTGGTACCTCAGGTTAAGAACAGTTTCAGGTTAAGAACGGACCTCCAGAACGAATTAAGTTCTTAACCTGAGGTACCACTGTATTTTAATTTTAATTTTAACAGAGGAGGGGGATTTCCCTTTGAAGATGGCAGGTAGTTCCAATACTAGCTTGTAGATCACTAATGGACTGAGTGTTATTACCATGTTGCACTGCTGCATCTACATTTTATAATTTATATATTTTATATTTTGATGATCAAAAATCCCCTGGGTTGACATGATAGAATATTGTTTCCTGAGCAATATGTAATTTCCATAATTTTCTGCTTAACATACATATGATTGTAAGTCATCATTTAACAACTAATACCTAGACTTTGCTCGATACAGTTTTATTTTCTGTGTCTCAGCTCTTTGTTCTATATTCTTTTCAAGAAATATGCCCCATCAAAACTGACTCCTAGTTATTTCACTATTGATCTCCTGTAGAAATTGATCACTTCAGCATAAAATGCTCTGGGTGCACAAATAGAATTTTCTACTTACCTTAGAAAATGTTTTGTTTGTTCAGATGAAGATTTATGATGACTTCAGTAAAACTGCTATACACCTTTCAATAGGTTTATATTGCTTCCCATGGAAAAAAAGTGTTTCATATACAGAGGCCTTGACTTGGCATACCATATTTACTCAGATCTAATGCTCACCGTTTTTGGCCAAATTACATTGCGAAAAAGGGACGCGGGTGGCGCTGTGGGTTAAACCACAGAGCCTAGGACTTGCCGATCAGAAGGTCGCCGGTTTGAATCCCTGCGACAGGGTGAGCTCCTGTTGCTCGGTCCCTGCTCCTGCCAACCTAGCAGTTCAAAAGCATGTCAAAGTGCAAGTAGATAAATAGGTACCGCTCCAGCGAGAAGGTAAACGGTGTTTCCATGTGCTGCTCTGGTTCACCAGAAGTGGCTTAGTCATGCTGGCCACATGACCCAGAAGCTGTACGCCGGCTCCCTCGGCTAGTAAAGCGAGATGAGCGCCAAAACCCCAAGAGTCAGTCACGACTGGACCTGATGGTCAGGAGTCCCTTGTACATTGCGAAAATTAAGGTGCACATTAGATTCGATAGCACATTTACATTTGCCAGCAAATACTTTTTTTTGTTTTAAGGTTCTGAAAATTGAGGTGTGCATTAGATTTGGTGGCACATTAGACTTGAGTAAATACGGTAAATGTGTCCCACACAATAAAGGATCCTTTGTTCTGATCCCTGGGTTAGACCCTAATCTGGTTCATGCCTTGAAACCTAGTTTCTAATACCCATTCTTGCATGTAGCTAGGATTTTGTGGCAAATGTGCTGAAGCAGGCAGTGTCAAGCAGATAACACTCTGACTTATTCCAAACAAGACCCTGTCAACATATCACAATGTGGCTGCAACTTCACTTTGGAACTCCTTGCCTATTGAGGGCCTCTGCTCAACTCTTCCTGGTGCAAGGAGTTCCAAAGTGAAGTTGCAGCCACATTGAATAATTGATTTCTCACAACTGTGGTATGTTGAACCGTGGAACATGGGTAGACTTGCCCAAGCAAAAATGTATAAAGAAGGCACATTTTTGCTTGGGCAAGTCTACCCAGACACATAGATGTTCGCATGTTTTAATATACTTGTTATTTTTGATCATGTTTATTTATTTTAGCTGTTTTTATTGATCACTAACTTTTATTGTAAGCTTCTTACAGGCTCTACTACAATCAAAGGGCCAAGACCCTCAAAAAAATTTCAAGGAGGGGATTGGACCCCCTCAATAGTCCACAGTCTGCGGCGGGCCTTGTTGGGCCTTCCTGTGGCTGCGACAGGCCCCATTGGGCCTCCTTCCGCTGTGTGATGTTGTGAGTGCACACCAGGCCTCCCCAAAGTTGGGCAGAACCCAGTATGCATGAATTTTAAGACAGTTCCTTGGTTAGGACCAAGGCCAGCCAAAGACATTTCACTGCCTGAAGTGAAGAACATCATGGTGTTGACCATGTCCAAATCCCAACTGGACTAGCAGTTGTTTCTGAGTTCAACACCGTCCATGGGACAGAATCCTCCATCACATGCCATGGCAGTAGGCCAGCTTAAGGGGTGCAGGGCAGACGTGTGTCACTCTCACAGCCATGTTCATTCTCCGTCTCTCAGCATCTGCTTCCTGAGATGGCCGTCTTGCTCTCCCTAATGGTGAGGCCAGCTCTGGTTAGGACAACATGTGATGCCTCCATAAACAAAAGCACAAATCCGGTTGACTGGTGGGGGTTGGATCCAAAATACTAGATCATGTGTTAGAAGTGATGGGAAATAGATCCCTTGTGGAAAGCCACACAGTGAAACACAGAGTGAGTGTTTGCTTATGGTGGTCCAACCAACAGCTTGTGTAAAATAATAATAATGGGGAGGGGGCTTGTAACTCTTTTAATGTGTGCCTACAGTTTAGCTTGTGGCCGTGCTCACATTAGCTAATGTTCGAGTTTTCCATTAGCTGAGCTGACAGGTAAACACACTGAAGGCAGCATGTTAAGGATTTATACTTCTCCCCATGTGATCATGTACAGCAGCTGAAAGATTTCAGGCTCTGCTGGAAAATACCTTTAAAAATTGAACTGCTGTTGTCACCAAAGTTTTTGTAAATGAAATATAATTCATTAGTTACCATAGCAATGCAGATGCAATTGCATTGAGCCATAATAAATCTTGCTAATAGTTATATATCTCACAGTTGTTGTTTAAAATACCATCTTCTTCTTATTTATTAAAATATTTGGCTACTGATCTGCTTCAATATTTATTATGGCTTCATTTGGTTTCAGCGATGACATTTTTATATGGATCGAAAGAGCCAAATGACTATATTGAGTAGGGTAAAGCTAGTTAAACTCATTTCCCTACACTGGTGCTAACCAAAGATATACTATGACATGGGCCCAAGCCACTGAGAATTTCTCCGAAGCGTGACCCACTGAAATGAATGGAAGCTGTGCCAAAGCATTCTGTTCACGGGCACCTCCCATTCATTTCAACGAGGCTCATAGGAACATAGGAAGCTGCCTCATTCCAAGGCAGACATTGGCCTCTCTAGCTCAGCATTGTCTACAGCAGGGGTCAGCAAACTTTTTCAGCAAGGGGCTGGTCCACTGTCCCTCAGACCTTGTGGGGGGCCGGACTATATATTTTTTTGGGGGAGGGAATGAACAAATTCCTATGCCCCACAAATAACCCAGAGATGCATTTTAAATAAAAGCGCACATTCTACTCATGTAAAAACACGCTGATTCCCAGACCATCCGCGAGCTGGATTTAGAAGGTGATTGGGCCAGATCCGGCCCCTGGGCCTTAGCTTGCCTACCTATGGTCTACACTGACTGTGACACCTCATCAAGGTTTCAGATTGTGAGGCATTCTCAGCCATACCTGGATATGCCATATTTTGAAGCTGGGAGCATCTGCATGCAAAGCTATAGCTCTTGCATAGGAAAAATTCCTTATCAAATGTATTCCAAAGTGGCTAGCCTGACCATTGTCATCTGTGTGCTGGCAACTTTCAGTTGGATTACTGTGATGCATTCTAACTGGGTCCTGAGAATCCTGAATAACAGAAACATAGAACTGTAGCTGCAGCCCATGCAAAATGCAGCAGCTCGGCTGTTCCCTGAGGCAGACTATCACCACCATGTAAATACTGCTGCTGGAAGAATTTTATTGGCTGCCAATTAGCCACTGAGCTAAATTCAAGACGTTGGTTCTGGTATAGAAAACCCTTTACAACCTAGGGAGAGTTGTATCCTGGTGGAACCGAAAACATTGTCGTACTCCTCATATACCCATTTCATTGTTGTGCTTTGCAAGAGAGAACCACGGATACCATCATATCAGGAGATCTATTCCATACAAGGTGTGTGGTGGCAGCTGCCCTTTGGAATTCCTTCCCACTAGGTATCAGACAAACACCATTTCTCTCCTCTTTTTGGCACCTGTTGAATAACTTCCTTTTCCAACAAGCTTTTGCTTATGTGGAATTGTCTTTACGTACAGAATTGATTCCACTGTTGAGATTTTTACATCGAAATGGCATTGAGGCATTTTACAGGAAGTGGTTCATAAACCGAATCTCATAAAATAGATGTGGGTATCATACCTGTCAGGGAACTGACATCAGAGATTAGCGGAGAGGGAAGCCGCTCCAATGATGCAGGGGAGGGAACTAGCAAGGAGAGAGAGAGAGCTTCCGCTGGGGAAGGAAACCAAGGTGACACCAGGAAGAAAGGGGAGGCTGAGAGTATTTCGGAGGGAAGGCTCCGAGACTCTTCCAGTGAGATCAATGGGGAGAGCGCAGGACCTCCGCTTGGCACGCCTACTCTGCGCAGAAGGCTTTCGCGCAGAGAAGCTAGGCAGAGACTGGCTGTCAAGGAGTTTTTATGTTGGAAGAAGTTCAGGAAACGCCCACTGATGGATTCTGCCAGTGATTAAGACAGTCGCGTTGTAAGGCGCTGTCAAATTAGGGAAAGGTTTAGCTATACAACCCGCTTGGAGCAGCAAGGAGTTTTACGCATAAGCAACCCCAATTCCCATTACAGCACCCACTAAGCAAGATCTCGCCAACCAAGTATTTCAACCAAGAGATTTAAATCAACAGCAGCCATTTCTGTCACCTCTGAAAAACTCACTCGGCTCCAACGCTTTTTATTTCCAAGTGTGCTATCTTTTTAAAATGTGGTACAGCAGCCTAACCCTGGGCAAAGAGAGTGTTGCCATTCTGTATTTGAATAATGAAAATGAATGGTATTTCGTCCAGGTGAACTGTTCCGTTCCCACCCCGTCCCTCCATTGCCCTGCAGGTTATCTGGAACCTTAACGAGTCGCCTCAACTCTGCATAACACAGATGAACTGAAATAGCACATCTTCTCTAGAGGCATGCACTACTCATTTCATGTGAAATCTAACGTGTGACCAACCATAAAGTTGTCCCTGCCATTGTGTAATTTACATGTATCATAGAATTGTAGAGTTGGAAGGGACTGCATGGGTAAAGCTGACAGTGTTGTGTGTTAGATTACAATTTTCTACACCAGGTTATGTTGGGCAACAGGCTGAATAGTGT
The DNA here is from genome assembly GCF_027172205.1 of Podarcis raffonei. Taxonomy (NCBI): domain Eukaryota; kingdom Metazoa; phylum Chordata; class Lepidosauria; order Squamata; family Lacertidae; genus Podarcis; species Podarcis raffonei. The sequence continues at coordinate 77,705,690 of NC_070604.1, read as the reverse complement.
GTGCTGACCGTTTACAATTGCTTTCATCTCTTTTCCAGCATGCTAGCTAGTAAGGGACCACAGGAGTTCACACACACACACACACACACCCCTTTCAGTTTTGCACAAAACTGGAAAACTGCCCAAGCAAATTTATAATTGCCAGATGGTGTGATTTTGCACCCTTCTTGGGCAAGGATTGTCTTTTTTTAATAATAATAAACCCACAAGGCGCGCAAGCATTGCACCTGCTCTGCCAGTACCTAATTGCCATAATAGAATCAACGAATTAGAAGGCAGTGACAGACATGAAAGGGAACACCTATTGGTATGAAGGGGGAAAACCAAAGTTGCTCCTCAGATACAATTGTAAATATATGTGGGTGTGGACAGCTCTAGTCTAATTAGAATTTGGGTGGAAAGGATTAACAGCTAAATAATGCTCAAATGTGGAGAAGCCTCAGTCATCATTCAGCGAGCACACTCAAGCCTCACTGGGTTGTTTTTGTTGTTCCTCCCTCCCTCTAGGTTTTCTTTTCTTCTTTTTGTCTAAAATTTGCTTTCGTATTCTTGTCACACATTGCATTAAATCAGCTCTTGTGTTGTGATGTGGGTATTCATGTAGGCTCCCTGGACGTAATGTATCTTTAGAAAGATTTAAAAGCTAAACTTGCTTCATGTGCTTTATACCCTTATGTTTCTATTATCCTTACCTTTAATTCCTCACTAATGTAATGTAATCAATTCGAAACTCTATCAGTGTGGAAAATGAATGTTCGAATGGATGTTGGCTCTGCCTAAATTGCTGAGGGAAGAAAACAGGAGAATCACTCGCGGTTATCTCAAACAGGACACATAAATTTTGCCTTTTTACAATATTAGATAAGAGAAACCTTCTTTGGAAGTCACAGATTAACAGACACTCCTGAGGCATGCCTGACTGAAATGGCACATTCCAGGGCAGCTGGTACCTTGTCTCTCCAGAAAGGACAATAGCATCCTGATAAGAGCAGAGATTTCTGCAATCATGGTGCTGACCTGCTTGTTAACATACCTAAAAATTTGGACAAAACAAATGGAGCAAGGTGCTCAGCTGGGCATACAAAGCAGAAGCGGGGGGAATATAGGAGCCACAGATGAACAGATCCATCTTCGATCAAGACTTTGCCCATCGTTTCACTGAGAAGGAGAACTCTCTCTAAAGCACAAGTTTTGTAGGCAGAGTTTGATAGGAGTGGCAGGTTCATTCGTGAAACGACATATTCATTCCACTTTGTAAGAAATCTGAGATGCATTACTCAGTTAATCAGAGCAATTCATTGTTCACAGGTTAAACACATGGATTTTCCAGGCTGTTCCACACTAAAGGGTTTAAGTGCTGTTTTTCTTCTCATAAACAATCTGTATACTTATAGGGCGACATTCAACACCACACAACAGATTTCTATTCCTCTCATCCCTTCTGCAGCCCCACCCTCCCCCACATGTCTGCCTGTCAGCTTCAGAAAAGGAGGGGAGATTTGTGCCACCAGCAGTATTCATTCCATTGGGGGACGGTCACTATTGGATTTCACCCATAATGGCTGGGGAAAAGAGGAAGAAATTAAGCGAAACGCTTATCTTTCTACAATAGCTTCAAAGCAGCAGTTTAGCTGATTGTGTGAAATTGATCAGTTTCTTAATGAATAAAAATATCAATATGCTGAACTGGCAAAAATGTCCATGTCCTTGTTTTAAAACAGTGATTACAGAAAAGCAATGAGCCTTCTTTTTGGGGTGGGTAGGGGTGTTTATTTTATGTTGTTGCATGATTTGGGGGGGGTGTGAACATGTTTAGTATATTTCTTTCCTTGTAATGATTATTTATTGTATATGTTTTGTTTATTGTTTTCTCTATAAATTGTTTCGGGACTCATCCTGGCGGTGTGAAGTGATACATAAATTGAACTGAATTAACTATTGGGGGGATGTTTCATGCTGTTGTCTTGGAAATCTGAGGGTAGTTTCGATGAACAACTTGGGCAAGGAGCAACCGCAGCAGCAGTTGTCTCTCAGTGATACTTCAACTTGTATGGCAACTGATGGGTCACAATGAGGGGATGAAAACATAGGTCACCACCTGTGGAAATACCTTTAAAATGTGGAGGGAGCCAAGAGATGCTGAGAGATGATTTCATCACATGGCTTTGATGTGTCAGCACAAACAAATGATTGCCATAACCCCTGCGCCCAAATCTCTGCTATAGCCAGCTGCCTGAACCCACCTGAAGAAAAACCTACAAATTTAAAGGAAGATGCAGGTTGAGAGAGTCTGAGAGCAAAATCCAATGATAAGAGAACCTCTGGTCAAATTCCAAGAGTTCTTGGCTATTGATGGGCTTCTCCACATGACCTGTTTATTGATCTGCTTGAACAAAGCCTATGAGGAAGTTAGACTGAGCCTGGTGTTTATTGGGCCTTCATTTTTATTCGTTCACAGGGACAATGAGCATTTTTCCTGATTTGCTTGTCTGGTGTTTCTATATCTTCCCATTTATCAGTTGTCCATGGTGCACTTTTTGGTGTATTTCCCCACTGCTTTCTTAACTGTAAAAAGCCTTTTGTTGATGTTTTCAAGTGGATTTGTTGTGCTAGGGTGACTGGGAACTTCAATCCACTTTTATTGCGCAAGCCTAAATTTCTCATGTGCACTCGAATTTCTTCTGCAAAATACTGACAGCCTGGAGGGGGCCAGGGTCAGTTTCAGGCTGTGACACCGTACTGTGCACTTGTCAGAGTGTATCAGTCTCTCTGTGGCTGTAGGGTCATGCGCTGAATGTGTGGTGGTGCAGAATGATCTCACAGAGCTAGTCAGCCCTCTTCACACATGGATTGGTTCTTTCTGTGTTTAGCTAATGTGGGGAGGGACATGCTTGGTGCACTACACTGTGATTGATGGGTGTTGCTAGGGTTACTGTAGAAGTGTCTGGCTTTGCTACATTATCTTTTGTTTCTAGTAGTAGTATTGCTTTGCTGTTGACATTGCTGCCACATTGAATTGGCTCGCAGCTACCAAACTTACACTGATGTAAGAGACCACTCAGGATCACAGGACCATTAGACTGAGATGCCTGTTTGCTACCCTTCCTTCTGTGTGCCTGATCCTTCACAGCGAAGCAGCCTGACTGAGCTGTTGACCGGTTTAACAAGTGACACGACCTTTTCATCCAGATTCTCCCTCTCCAACTCACTGCAGTGACTGAGTTCCAGGTCACAAGTGTCCATTCGCAGAATGTTAAAACTTTTCTAAAATGATCCAAGACTGACCTTTGTGCTGAGCATCGCAGCACCAGACATTTTTCAGGCTGCTGAAAAATCTAATGTTTACCTCACAGAATAGCCAATTCTGTGTACTTTGGAGTGGAAAACGGAGCAGATGGTTTTCAAGTCAAAGTGCTGAAACGAAGCAGGCAGATTGGTGGAAAACTAACGTGTTATTGCCTTGTCTGCATTTGTAAAGCCTCAGCAAAGGATGGATGGTGTGGAATCTCCTCCTGCTGATGTTGGCACTCTACACCCTTGAGTGGCTGTGAACAGAGTCAGCATTTATGAAAGGGTAGCGTTCAAAGACAAGGTGCAGAAAATGACTGAGAATTAGCTTGCTCTTCCACATTCTTAGGAGGTAAAATATTGCTTTATTTTCAGAATTTCTAGTCCTGTTTTATACTTCGATCAGCATCGAAATAGAATGTGATCCAGGGAGTTGCTTGCATGCGCGCACACACACACACACACACACACACACACACACTCCCTATCCATGCAGCATTTTTGGCCAGGCCAGTGGATGGAGAATTCATACTAGTTTAGGGTAGATCTGCATATCTTGTGGCCCATCAAGCCAAATGCAGGTTTTGTGGAATCAATGAAGCTCCCATTTTTCTGTCTGCTTGTGATTGCAGAAATACTGGACAGGCCAGATACCTGACCAGTGGAGTTAGATAGGAGAGAAATTTGTGTTACCTAATTTGTGTTTCCCAAAACAAGACACAAATGAAATGCAGGTGAGAGTGCTACTGTGCTCAGGTCCTTCTTGAGGGCTTGGCAACTGTGAGGACAGGATAGGTCACTGGCCTGATAAAGCAGGCTCTTCTTATGGTCTTAGCCTCCAAAATTCATACTTCTCTGAATTTTGTGATGCAGTTCTTCAACCAAAAAATGCACACAAAAGTGTGTCGATTATAGAAGTGTGTCCATAGAAGGCATATAATTAGGGAAAAGAACACACACAAAATGCATTATATTGTTGAAAATTGCTTGTAAAAACGTGTATATTTTGGAAAACTCTGACATGAGTCCTGAAGAGATGTTTTGGAGGGGCTGGTCAGAGCTGGACGAAACAGCTGAAGAAGTTGGAAACTGATGGCCCTGGGAAAGAACCCAGTGATCTGGCACAGGCCACATCAAGGCCCTGTGAGACTATCCAGAGTAGGGGGTAGGATTGCAGCAGGTGAGGAAGACCCAGTGAGTTGTCACCCAGTTGACCCCACCTCCAGCCCTGATGGTGCCTCTCATGCCACTGGAACCTGCCCTTCCATTGACCCCTGCTGACTAGCACCTACCCACAAAGAAGATATCAGTCTGGTTCTGAGCTGGTGCTGCCTTCACCTCTGTCACCTAGGACACAGGGATGCCAACACTGGCGCAAGCAGACAGTGCAGGCTTGGCCTGCTGGAAGGCAGTCCCATTTGCCTGTCCACTCTAAAGAAATGCCCCACTTGTGATGCTAAAGCCATGCCCACGCCCCACTCCTATATAACAGGAGCTCAGGGAGCACATCACCCGTTGGATCTTAGTTCCCTTAGCCATCCATTGCACTTGCTGGGTCCTTACCTTTTCCCTTGCTTAGGTACCGTGCTGATCTGAGCATTGAAGTTTTTTGCAGAGACCATAATCTGAGTTTAAGTTCTTTATCCAGTGGGAGCCAAGAAAAATTGCATTCAAAATTGTATACATTAAGAGAAGTTCTCATTAAAATGCTGGTGGTTTTTTCTGTAGTTTTTCCCCCCAAAAAAGTAAAGCATGGAGTGATGCAGAACTGGGAAAAACTTAAAGATTAGGAAAGTGAGAATGGAGAGAAACCAAAATAGGCAAAGTTGGTTCATCCCTGCTTGTGGCACTTGTCCCCTAGATGTGGAGCCTTGCTTGAAAGATACCTGAGCTCAACTCCAATGGCGAACGTTAGGAAAACTGCTCTCTCTTGGCCTCTAAAAATACTGAGTGGGAATGATAAGGAGTTCCCACAGAATGGGATTTTGGTAGGGCTCATTAGCTGCTTTGCACACACACAGGAAATATTATATACAAGGCGAAACCCATCAAAGTTTGCAGATGGGCTTCTTTGGAAACATTTTGCCGTCTTGTACCCATTTGCCCTTCCTCTCTCACACACAGTCGCTCGGATAAAATGTACAAGTTGTGCTTTCATTAATATGCAGACTTGCTGGAAGCTTTTGACAAGCAGAACTGTAAAAAGCTGAGCCAGGAAGAACAGGAATCGGAGGGGGACTGGCTTGCTATTTTCTGCCCATAGAAGAGAGGCAAATATTATGCATGGGAATGGCGAAGCCAGAGAAAATTTTGAAAATAAGCATAATCATTCTGCCCTTCTTCTTCCCTCAGGGTGGCTCCTGTCCTCTCTCTGATAGGGGAGATGTTAGAGGCAATTTGGGTTGATCCATCACAACTGTGGGATAAAAAGTAAGGCAAATGCTGTGTGGTGGTTTTTCGAAAAACACATGACATTAGCTATCATCCATTGGCATCCTGTAGCTTCTTGAGATATATTTTATCTTAACGTCAGATAGTCGAGGGTGAAGCCAAATTGGACAGTTCTGTGGACTGGTCTCCATGTTTTGATTATATATAGTCAATAAACAATCGTCCCATGACTCACTCTTTGTTGTGGTTGGACTATATAGATTCATCTTAAAATCTGGCTGTATGTAACTGCATCTCTGTAATTTGATTTTTATAGTGCATGTGATCCATGTATGGTTCTGTTATTGTTTGCATAGTTATGTGTTAGTTTGTATGATAAATCAATACAGAATATTTGTAAAGTGCTCACTTGATGTGCTTTCCCTTAATCCAGCTTCCATCCAGTTACAAAATGGAAGCCAACGTTAAGCGGAGGTGAGTAGATTTCAGGCAGCCAATGCGCAGATAATGGCTTTAGCAAATTGGAGTTCAGCATGAGGGAACAAACCAGGCAATGGACATCAGGTAGAGACATCCCAACCACCTCTCTATTGTGAGGAGCAGCATACAAAAGCAAAACTGGAGGGCAGGGCCACACACTCACTGTGTTTCAAGCCGCAAATGTGCACAAAGCCAAAGAAATGCAGGACAAGTCCCACCTCATCCACACCTTTAACTCTTACATATTTTAAATTATGTGCCCCACTAAACATGTCTGCTGGAAGGCTAGCTATTTGCCACTTCGAGAAACTGGCTCTGGGACAGACCAATCCAGGGATGTTTTCAGCTATGTATAAATGGGGAAGGATTACATCTGTATTCTGGAATTTTGTCAGCTAGGCAGAAGGATTCTGGCAGAGCTTTTCTCAAACATCTCTGCACTGTTGTGACCTTTTGCTCTGAGTCATTGTTATTCTCAACAGTAGGAATGACCCAAGGCAGCCTTCTTGATAAGGCAAGACAATGACATGCTTTCGGTAGGCTAAAAATATTACATTGGCCTCACACAATGAATAGCGGTATGACAGCAGGGAAATCAAAAGCAACGCTGGGCTGCATTTTATCAAAAACGCAACATTGCCCATGGTCCAGATGTGATGTTACTAGTCCTTCTGCAACCTCTGGACTTTTCTAACAAAAGATACTGTAAAAAGTGACAGTGATGCTGTACATTGAACAATTACAATGGCAATTTATATGTGACCTGGTGTTAAGTAATAGATTGGCTAAAAAAAATTGCAGAAGAAAACAACTTTGCCCCCTGTCTTCCTGCAGAGAACTTTAATAACATGAACAGCTTAAATCTATTTGACCTTGTTTCCAAAAGCCAAAGAGCATTTAACATGGAACAATGTTAAGGAAAGGCAGCCATCTTTGGTGTCTTCAATCTCCTTTGGGCATAAGAAGCAGCAGCTTAAATGCTCTGCTTTTTTCACACTGTGGAAGGACATCTCCTATAGAGCTAAGCTGAAAGTTATTCATGAAATTGTTCTACCTGAAACTGGGGGCTCCAGGGGAAAAGGAGCCCTAAAATTGCACGCCCTTCTCTCTTTCCACCACTGCCACCCCCCATTTCATGGTTTAGACCAGTGTTTCCAAGACCTGGGTCTCCAGCTGGTTTTGGACTACAATTCCCATCATCCCTGATCAGTGGTCCTGCTAGCCGGGGTGATGGGAATTGTAGTCCAAAAGCAGCAGGAGACCCAAGTTTGGGAAACCCTGGTTTGGACAGTAGTGTCGGTTGCACTCTTGGGAGTCCTGATGGCTGGTGGACACATTTCCCCACTCCCCCAAATCCATAAGGGTATGGTTTGATTTGGCTTCACACCAATGCCATATCCCCATGTGACTTTCTGTGAAACATCGGGGTGTGAGAGCAACGCTTCCTGCTCTCATTGGGGAGCCTTAGCCGGGGTTTAACAAAATGGCATCCAGCAGCACAAGGGAACGTGATCACCTCGCCCTGCCCCTCAAATCACTCAGTGGTCCCTAAATGTGTATGTTATGAAGAGGATAGTGAAGTGGCCCAGGGGTTCACCACTAATTCAGGCACAGTATTTTACATTCTCCCCTTCCTGGATTCGGGAAGATGGATGGTGTCTGTGTGATTCACTAGGCACGTCCACGCTGTACAGGTGATGCAAGGACACAGAAGAATGCATTTGCCAGCAGGCTGGCAATGTCATATTTATTATTCCACTGCAAGACCTGTACATTGAAAGCAGCACCGTTGATTTTTCACTTCGGAAATCTGTCCGCCAGCTCCAAACAAACATATTCTTTTCACTTGGTGGAATCTGGATCATCCTCCTTCAGCCAAAGCATCAGCTGGGTGAAATGTATCTTGATCACCTGGAACAAGTTTCGGCACCTCTTTTTCTTGCAAAATAGCACCGGTTTGGCCCATTAAATCTGACTATAGCAGCCTACAACATATCTGTGCGGCCAATGGTGAGCATAGTGACACCCTCCAAGCCCCTTAATTCAGGGGTCCCTGGGGTCTCCTTTTCACCCTGAATCTTACCTCCAACTCTCCCATCTGGCCTCTTTCTGAATCTACCATTTTGTCCCCAACCTCCTCCTCCTCCTCCTGAACAACATCCTTCCCTCCACCTTGGCCTATTGCCCGGCAGCTGTTTCTCATGGGAAATCAGCCCAGGGCAGGTTCAAAAACGTTGCATTCCTCCACCCAAGTGCTACCAAGAAATGTTTCCATGGGGTGGTTCTGCATGTGGAAATCATCATCGTGCCTGTAAACAACTCGGGGTGTTGTTTGGGCCAGTAATACGACACCTCTCCATGCCAGTGGCTACCAAGGGAATCCAGTGCCTGTATGAAGAAGCCTCGCATGATGTCAGCCGCCCTAACCGCATGGTAAGCTGTTTACAAGAATTATGGCTTCCACATGGCATTCATAACTGTCTTTTCTCCACAATGTGCATGTTGTGGGCTGTAATGTTTGAGGCAGTCCTGAGAATGTAGAATGCATTTGTCTCTGAGCAGCCTGGTGTTTGTCTTCCGAGCTACAGAGAAGGGTCGTAGTGCAGTGGTGGAGTGCAAGATTTATCAGCAGAAAGTCCCAGGTTCATCCACCAGTGTCTCTAGATAGGACTGGGGAAGTTTTCGGTCTGGAAACCTGGACAGATGCTGCCTGTCACTATACGTAATTACCCAAGGGTCTGACTTGGGAGAAGGAAGCATTCTATGTCTCTACAGTGATGCCTCGCAAGTCGAAATTAATCCGTTCCGCGAGTCTCTTCGTCTTGCGTTTTTTTCGTCTTGCGAAGCACGGCTATTAGCGGCTTAGCGGCTTAGCGGCTATTAACGGCTTAGCGGCTTAGCGGCTATTAACGGCTTAGCGGCTTTAAGAAAAAAGAAACAAACTTGCAAGAACTCGCAAGACGTTTCGTCTTGCGAAGCAAGCCCATAGGGAAAATCGTCTAGCGAAGCGACGCAAAAACCAAAAAACCCTTTCGTCTTGCGTGTTTTTCGTTTTGCGAGGCATTCGTCTTGCGGGGCACCACTGTAAGTCCCACTTTGGACCTTATCTGAAAGGTAGCGATGCCTTTAAAGTTTGGGTGCTGTTACAATGTTTCAAAAGAACATTTAACTCCATTGGAAATAATTTATTGATATTGTTGACTAATTCAGTGTTATCTTCTGGGCTGATTCTGTGTCCTGATTCAAGCTAAACTACAGTTTGTATTATGGATTGCTAATGGGAAGTCAACACATGGTTTTTGGTTTTGACCAGATGTAAAAATAAGTTGATTGCTCTATTATTATTATTATTATTATTATTATTATTATTATTATTAAAATTGTATAAAAAAGAACATTTAACACACATTTCATCCCTTGTTAGCTTCGACCAAATCTACACCAGACACCTAAGGCACATGGCTGCCCCCAAAGAATCCTGGGAACTGTAGTTTGTTAAGGGTGCTGGGAATTGTTGCTCTGTGAGGGGTAAACTACAATTCCTAATATTTGGGGGGGCAGGCACAATGTGCCTCAATGTGCCTCATTCCTTCATAGTTTAGCCTCTCCCTTTGTCTTGTTTTATTGACATCCTTTGGAACCTCTCTCACTGTTGAGATTTAGAGATAGTAAGTTCTTTGGGGCATAAACCTGCCTCCTTTTCCCCACTTAAGTCACACTGTAAAATGTATTATTAAGATATTCAGTATGTGGCCTTAGGAAAGGCAGCTACTATTTCTTAGCCTCAGCCATCCATTTGAAGGACAGGGATAATAATACCAATGCACATTACAGGGGGTTATAAGAACTATTTACCTCAATAGTTATTAAGTATGTGAAGTGCTTTCAACACTCTGGGGTGCTATAAAAATGCTCAGCATTTTTAGAAAGAAAAACAAAACAAAACACAAAACCCCCAAGGCTTTATCAGAATTATACATGGGTCAGGATACCAGCTGCATTATTATCAGGACATTTGGGGAACCAGGTCTTTGATTCTGCAAAGCAGACTTTTGGAAATGTTAACAACCATTTTGTGGATTCTCTGAAGCGAAACTGAAAAGCAGGCAACATCTCTCTGTTTCAGAAATTCATGCCTGTGTAGCAAGGTCTCTGAAATCCGTGAGCAGCACAGAGTACCAGAGGTTTGCTTTGTCTTCCTGCCTTTTTTGGTAAATTAATATTTTGGACAATAGGGGATATAAATAATGTACAGATACAGCTTCTGTTTTGCTGGCTTACTGAGCTGGAGTTGCAGAGGCGCTGAGCCAGGATCTAATTCCTGGCTTTATTAGGTTATGAAACTCTGTCTGCCTAGAAGAGGTAATGTCCTCAAGCTGTTAACATCAGCAGCAACCGATGGATCTAGTGCTGTTGGACCTAATGGAATTAGATTTGTGTGTGTGTGTGTGTGTGTGGCTAATGAATGCAAATGCTGCTGGGAAGTCATTTTGGGTGAGGCATATGGTAGACTAAAGAAAGTACTCAGAACTATATTCTGTGCAACCATAATAAGCCATTTCACCAGAGGGGAATGGTAGGCAAATGCCAGCAAGATAAAGCTGTATGATTTAGGACCAGCTGTGAAGCAACATCTGTATCTATGTGTTATGTACTGAGGGAGTAGGATCCAAACTGCAGCAGTCTGATTGGTCCTAGAACAATAGGATCCAAATTGCAGCAGTCTGATTGGTCCTAGAACAATAGGATCCAAATTGCAGCAGTCTGATTGGTCCTAGAACAATGCAGCAGTATGATTGGTTGGCAGGAACCACCCAATCATGCTCCAGATATAAGTGAATCCACAACCTGATTGGCTTACAGTAGAATTCCAGAATTAGCCAATCATGTGCAGCCCATTGTGTAAATAATGTATATAAAGCAGATACTTTGAGGGGACTTCCATTCATTCCTCCTCACCACTATGAGCTGAATAAAGAGCATGAAATCACTTTGCAACTCTGAGTATATTTCACTATGCATTGGGCAATTTGCAAGGGTTCCATTGGTTCTGTTTTCCAGCAGCTACAAAAGTAGTTTAGGAATGGCAACTGCACAGACAGGAACCTAGGAGTCTGCATTATCAAACTTCTCATCCATCTACCTTGCTACTGTCTAATTATTGACTCTCCAGGCTCTCCAGGGTTTCAATCCAATCTGGAGATCAGACCAGGGATCTTCTCCCGCCTCCAAGGAGGTGACACACTCCTGAGCAACAGTCCTTAAAGACTCTGCAGCTCTTCCACATTAATAATGCCTCTGCTTAGTCTTCTCAAGAGAAACATTTTACTAACTACCGCTAGAATCCTTGAAGAAATGCAGGCCATGTTTCCATCTGAAGCCCCACAAGGAAAGCCCAAGCCACATGCAACCCTGAACAAAGTTTGCATTTGATAGCCCTGTGCTGGGGGGAAGTAACTTGGTTAATAAAGGAATAGATTTCCCAGCAGTGTTTGGATGCATTCTTAGCCAGCTGTTACTCCAAAATGTTGGGCTGTGGGAGGCTTGTGAATGGCTGGCTGCTAGGTCATGAGATGGAACCACCAGGTAAATAGTGGAAAGCGCATCAAGGGATAGAAAGGAGCTTGCCATAGTTGGTTGTGCAGAAAGGGTCACCTTTGGTATAGCATCCTATAGGCATGTGTACATTGGGGTGGAGAAGAAATTCAGTTCAGCTTACGTTTAAAGGCAAACTTACCTAATTCACACCTTCAAAAAAAAAACCCCAACAACCTGAAACCTTCCAAATTTGCTCTGCTCTGAATTTTGCAATGCAGTTCCCCGGGCAAGTGGTGTGTGCAAAAATGCAAATACTGGTTTATAAATGTGCACTAAAATGCTTTATGTTAGGGAAACATAGGCAAAATTGCATACAAGAATGTGTATAGTAGGAGAAATTTGGACTAAAATACTGATGAATTTTCATAAGGACTTTAAAAATCTGGTGTATAAATGTGGATAACTAAACTGGCAAATGAGAAACTGAGAGAAATGGAAACTGACAGATTTGTGCATCCCCGGTCTACATTGATAAGCTTCTCCATGATTGCCACCTACAACTGATTTTCTAAGCCTGTTCCCATTTGCATTCTACTTCCTGGTGGTGGTGCTGGCACTCATATTAATATCCCACAAGGAGAGCCAAGTTCATTGGGATGTTGCTTAACCTTAGTGATCAGACCAGC